>NC_045619.1:31200000-32400000 GCF_009829155.1 Mustela erminea
ACTTAACTCATAATTCAAAAGAGTCCTGCAGCGAATCCTCTATGGAGGATCACTTTATACTGTAGAGTCATGTCTTGATTTTTGCAAAGCTTACAAGTTTTGTGGAATTTCAAGTAAATACTGTATTAATAAATACATATTTTCTTTCTTTTCTATGTGTTGGTAGAGTAAAGCTGTGGAGAGTTGAAGTTTGAATAGTAAAGAGTCTGTTGTTGTTTCTCATAGGACACGCCAAGCTCTCCCTAGAGATTCTGTCATTGAAGATTTACGTTTACAAAATAGATACCTCCAAGAAAAACTTCATGTTTTAGAAAAACAGTTTTCAAAGGAGGCATATTCTAGAACTTCAGTAAGTATACACCTTTTGTTTTTCTGTTTTTAAAGTTTAAAAGTGATATCAACTTCTACCTTTATCTGAGCCAGAATATTAGATTCCTCTTATAATATTAATGCAATAAATCCAACTTTTATTTTTACCAGGTAGTGATGTATGTGAACTTCTTTAATCCTTCTTAAATAAGTAAACTTAAGATTCTTAGGCTTTATATGAAACTTTATTACAAATGTGGTTTTAAATGAAGTTATCATTTTGAGTTTTGCTGCGGCAAGAACATACAATTGGGTAAATTAGAAAAATATGTCTATTTAGCATTGTTTCCATTCAAACATGTTATATATTTCTAGATTTCTTTATAAAAATTCACTAATACAGAATTGTTTGTTGTGTCTTACTTTAAAACAATCGGTGTGTATGTTTTTGTTATTTCTTTCTTCTTCTTTTCATGTTTCTTCTCTTTCTTCTGCTTCAAGCAGAATCTGTTATGTGACACAACTACGCTTTCTACCCTTGCTACCAGTGTTAATAAATACAGGCACAATACTTTTTACAAAAAGAACACTTTACATAGGAACAAAAAAAAACCCATAACAGTTTTCAGAATTAAAAATGGGAAGGGAATAGAAGCCAGTGACAACTTACATGATCAGGTACCTAAAGATATTCTACGGGATCCCAGTAATGAAGAAAAACACACAGCAGAAGATATTGTAGAGCCTCCGGAGTTAAATAAATCTGAGACAAGACCAAAACAGAAGTCAAGTCCATTTAAGTCAACTAATGGTGCCTTGGCAGATGCTAAGTCCAATTTTGAAAATGAACCAGATCCCGAAATGGAGAAAATTAATCAAGACGGTTGTGAAAATAATAAACAGGAACACAAAAACGAGGAAGAGAATGAGCTAGGCAATAATGACAAAGGAGAGGGACATGTAGCTGAAGCTGTGGGTCACAACAACCACTGGGATCCAGAGGAATCCGCCAGAGAGGACCCTGATTATGCCACGGTTGCGGCTGCACTGAATCAGTGTGCTGAGGAGGGCGCACAGGCAAACTCTGACTCCGACGGACCAGTCCGGCCAAGAAACGAAGTGTCCCAGGTTTGAGTCCATGGCGGTCCTGTGTGTGTGTGTTAGCGGAATCTTCCTGTAGCAAGTGGTATACACATGTGGGACAAATGGAAATACATTGTATAGGATTCGTAAAGAATATTAACTATATTGTTAAGGATATATATATTATATGTAATATAATATATTAAGAAATGTGTCTTTAGCTCTAATATTTGACTGGTTCCTTCAAAAATTAATGGTTGTGCATTTCCTAATTCATTTTAGTACTCACTGTTTTACCACTAGTACTCACTTAAAAAGAATTAGATTACATTATGGGGTGACAAAAATCTGGTCCTATAGAGGTGTTCATGTTGCCTTAGAAATTTCTAATTCAGGTTGCTCTGAAGTCTCATCACAGATCTTTACTACAGTGAATACAATCAGTAAAAGTATGTTATGATACTATATGACATTCTTTGGTCATCTTTTTGCCACATTTATGTTTATTTAAGTTTATGACATATACTTTTTTATAATGAAAGAAGGGAGTTTGCCTGTGTTGCAGTGTTGTGCCTAGGTTTAATTTTCAGAGTGCTTTGCAGAGTATTATTTCTGTTTTACATGGGAAGCTTAGAGCATAAGTAATATCTCTAGTGATCCAGAACCAGGATCTAAACACAGATCTGACTCTGTAGTTCATGATCTCTCTTGACACACTACTTTTCGGTCCGTTCACAGTGCAGTACAGACTAAAACATGTTTGCCCCTGGTTGAAATCAAATAGCATTTATCTTTTTTGTTGTTGTTGTTTATCCTTTCCGCCTATATATTCCAGTCACCCAGGTCCTAAAAACATCAATAAAAACAGACATTTAAATGTGAGGAGAAAATGGATGAAAGTGCCTTAATTCTTGTTTCATTTCTTTATCCAGGTTCATAAAACTTTTTCTTTTACTTGATAATAAATAATTAAAAGTTTGAGACATCCACTGTGTGTTTCTTTAACCCCCACCCACTAAGAATTTGGTTTCTAGCAGTGTATCCCCCATCTGTTTTTGTTTTTGTTTTTAAGATTTATTTATTTTAGAGAGAGAGAGCATGTGGTGGGGAGGGGCAGAGGCAAAGAGAATCTTAGACTCCACACTGAGCACAGAGCAAAGTGGGCCTCAGTCTCAACAACCCTGAGATCATGACCTGAGCTGAAACCAAGAGTCTGACACTTTGCCGACAGTGCCACCCACGTGCAGGATTCCTCTTCTGTACAAGAACTGGAAATCTTATAAAATTCAATATGTAAGAGTTTTATTCATATTATTTTTACAGAATAGAGTTTCATTAGAATTTATTTTCCAGACATATGAACAGTTTCAACAAATACTTTTAATTTTGTTTTTTGAGAAATGGGAAGAATGATCCATATGTACTTAAATAATTGCCACCATGTTTCAGTGAGGAGAGAATCGCGTTCAACACAAAACAAAAACAAAAAGCAAAAAACCCTGATGTGAGATGATAAGGTAGAAGTACTCTCTTCTGTGAGTGATACTTAGTATGGTTTATGTCTGTCTATCAGCGGTGCTGATAGGTGTTTATCAGTTGTTAAAACAACTACCACAGACAGAAGAGATGAAGTGAGGGGGACAGAAGAGCTCAGGGACAGGGCATTACAGATTTCTGTGTCTGAAGAGGCCTAAAAAATGACCCCATCTTATGCCTTCATTTATAAGATGGAAGAACCGAGGACCTTGCACGTGGCATGATTTGCCTGGTGTTAACCTAACCGCCGCAGAATAGAATGTATACTGGCGTGATTTGACAAGAGAATAAGCGCAGACATGTTCCTATGGTACAGGCACCAGCAAACACATCTGTCTTCTTTTTCTTGCCGCTCTATATGTGCATATACACGTATATGCACGTTGCTTTGAACAAATAGACAAAGGGGGATGTGTGTGGTGTTCTGTGCCCTCAGGTCAGAACCCAACAGCCTAGAGTTTCTTTACTCTTCTGTATCCTGTTTTTTAGTGTCTTTAATTTATTTTACTTTTGTTTTTATTACTCAAGGGGAAGTGTATCAGAATGTGAAGTATTCAACCTACTGCTAATTAAAAAAGATGGTATAGAGCCATGTATAATGGATGTATTTTTCTAATACTGTATTTTTTAAACTATAATGTCTGTGGAGTTATTGACTTGCTCATCCATCAAACCAGTAGAGAGAGAAAGGGATAAGGGGAGGACACACTAAAGCTATGCTGAGTGCTTGCACAGAATTATTTCATATGATGCTCGTAATAATCGTGTGAGGTTGGTGGTATTCTACCCACTGTATAGAAAAAAGTAATCAAGCACTTATTTCCCTTTCGAATGACTTGTTGCTTAGAACGAGAAGTAAAAATGAACATAAATAATAACCCAAGGTGAATTTGTGCCAAGAGAAAGGCAGACATAGTGTAATTGGGTTTCAGAGGAGGGAGTAATTGCTTTTGCTCAAGGAATGAAGAGCTTTCCGAAGAAGGAGGGAGAAATTGTGGCATTTCTTTTTATAGGTTTGTGTATTAGTTTGCTAGGGCTATTTTAACAAAACACCACAAATAACGTGGCCTGACAGAAATTTTATTCTCACAGTTATGGAAGCCTGAAGTCCAAAAAAAAAAGGTCTTGGCAGGGTTGATGACTTCTTTAACCTGTGAAGGAAGAATCTATGCCAGGCCCTTCTCCTTGGCTTGTAAATGGCCATTTTCTCCCTGTCTCTTCACATTGTCTCTATGCATACCTATGTATCCACATTTCCCTTCTTTATAAGGATACCACTCCTACTGGGTCAGGGTCCACCCTAATGACTGTAACTTGAGTACCTCTGAAAAGGTCCTGTATCCAAATAAGGTCACATTCTGAGGTACTGTGGTTGGGACTTCAACATACGAATTTGAGGGTGGGGTAGGGTTTAGGACATAATATAATCCATAACAAATAATAACCACACTTTTGGACTGGGAAAACTAGCACAAACTAGTTTAGTCATTATGAGAGTATACATGGAGACATTATGTGTGTGGATGTTAAGACATACTTGACTTTGCTTTCTATATTAATTAAAATGCATTACCTTTGCTCCTGCCATTTTTATATTCTAACTTACTAATTTGGGGCAGTTTTTTTCTAGAGCTCTCCAATTTTCCATATTCTTCCTCAAAAAAATGTTCCCTTTTAGCTAGTATTTTCTTATCCTGTTGTGTCTCATGCTTATTAAAACTTAAAAATATTTCCAACTTTACTTTCCTGAAGACTTCTGAGGTAGAGTCAGATGATCATCGTCAAAGAGAACAAGAGCTTCAGAAGGAAAACCTGAAGTTGTCATCTGAAAATATTGAACTAAAATTTCAGCTTGAACAAGCAAATAAAGATTTGCCAAGATTAAAGGTAAATTTAATGTTCTTTACTCTAGTTAGGAAACCTAATGCCTGAAAGCCTTTTTGTCCCTCTTCATATTAGTTTATGAAGATGTCAGAAACTCACATTCATAAAATATTATGGTAGTGTTACACTTTCTACATTCGTTCATGCAACAATTATTTGTTGAAAGCCTACTTAATTGTGAGGCACTTTTCTAAGTGCTAGGAAACAGCAATCAAAAAATTTCTTGCAGTCGTAGAACTTACATTCTAGTGGGGAAGTAGATAATAAGTAAAAAGTCAATATACAGAGTGTCAGCTGATGTTAAGTGGTAAGGAGAAAAAGCATAGTTGGTATGAAAGATGTGTGTGTGTGTGTGTGTGTGTGTGTGTGTGTGTGTGTATCTGGGGGTGTATGGAATAGCTATTTAAACTAGGGTATGGGGAAGGCTTTCTTAATAAAATGATATTTTAGCAGAGAGCTAGGGGACAGATGAGGAAGTGGGTCATATAGATACTGGAAAAAGTTCTAGACAACAGAAATAACAAGTTCAAAGCCCTGAGGCAAGAGGATGGATGTATTTCAGTAACATAATCAATCTTTAAAATACTAGGATATTTTTAAAAAATTAAGTCTTTACATTTAAAACAATTAAGATAATTATCTCTTTTAGGAATTTTATTTTGGTGTTTATAATAAGTTTATCTTTGGTTTTCCAAATCTCACCCTATTTATGGGAATCTTTTTTCTTCTGGCTGGCTAATTCTTTCAGTTCTATTTTCTAACCTAGAATAGTAACAATCTGTTAATTTCACTGGTAATGATATAATTATGTCCTGCTTCTAGAGCATTCTGAGTTTTACATTGTTAGAAGCAATACTGTTTCTCTCTACCATCTGTCTAAGGATCTACAAATGTAATTTATGGGATGGTTAAAATCAGAATTCTAAACTCTGTATTAAGCTAGAAATGTGAAAAATATTTCTTGAAATCCATATGTAAAATATCCTTGTATTAAATTTTAATTTAACATATGTCTTAATTCAAAATCCTTATTGCTGTGGAGACTATCTTGTTCAGTTTGGCTATATAGTTGAAGAGATTGATAGCTCATGTGAAATATTTGCCTTTCCTTTTCAGAGACTATAGCTGTGTTAAACTGTTACACATTTGCTTTAATTTTTCAGAGTCAAGTAAGGGATTTGAAGGAAATGTGTGAATTTCTTAAGAAAGAAAAAGCAGAAGTTGAGCGGAAACTTGGTCGTGTTAGAGGGGTGAGTGTGTGAGAACATACCACATATTTGTTTGGGTTTCAGAAGTGCAAAGTTGGTAATAAAAAAACAAGTTTGTATATGTCCTAAGAGTAGTGATATGCTTTTACTACTAGGCCCTGTCGTCTTGGTTTTTATTCTGCTGTGTCTACAATGTAAAACATCTTAAAGCTTTTCTTTGTGTTTCAAGTCAGTGTATTTTATCATCTGTTACACCTTACATGCACTTTATTTCAATTGGGATATGACATCATCTTTCTTCATTGTATATCCCTTCACCCCTTGAAAACATTTAAGTTCTAGGAATCCTTCTGTTCATGAAGGTAACTACTAGCTGCTCTTAGTCCAATTCTAACATTTTATATCTATTTTTTATTATTTTCCTTGGAGCTTCTTAGTATAACACTCTGTACATATGTCTCCCAAGTTTTTTTTTAATCCTTGTATTTTTCTTCCCATGTTATTTTGTACTCACTTTTTACAGTGAATAAATGCTGCTTATGAGGCCCTGACCAAAGATTTAAGCCTCTAATCATTTCATTAGCAAGTGGCACAATGAAAGCCATTGAAAATAAAAACTTACTCAAGTAATAATAAGAAATATATGACAGATTTGTTGAAAACACTGAGTTATTATTAAAAAAGTGTTCAGAACAAACTCTCAACTGACAGCAACATTAATTTCATAATTAAAAATGTTAATTCGACCTTTTCCAGGTTAATTATGAAAGTACATATTATGTACTGTAGGGTTATTCATTGCATAGTGTGAATACTGACTAAAATGCAAAAAAAAAAAGAAGTAAGCAGATTCTTTTGCTCAACTGTTGAAAACCTTATTTTAAAGCATGAGGCAGTTAAAGTTATTAATTGGTGACCCATCTCTATTGATAACTACACTAGGTTTTTTCATTTCAGATGTCTCTTGTATTTATATTGGACAGAAACTGAATTTCTAATCAATGGCTATTAGAGGAAGTCACTTCTATTATGCTGCAATTCAAATTTGGTAATTCATGAACTCTTCAATGACACAACTTTTGTGGGTTTTTTTCATATAAAGGAAATTCTGCTATATAGGAAAGAACATTAGCTAAAAAGAATTATTTAGGTTCTAAGGTTTATTCATTTGGAACAGACGTCAAGGCTGGAGTATTTGAGCTGTTACTTATTAGCTGCATGAGTAGGAGTATCAAATTCTCTGTGTCTTGATTTGCTTGTATTTAAAGTAAGAATTATAATTCCTATTGCATAGGGTTATTGTAGTGATGAATTGAATACAGGTTTTGGCTTCAAATGTTAGGAATCAACACTGAGTGCAATACTGTGCCTGTTACGTTGTTGGTGTTTATATTATATACTCTAAGATATTTGATTAGATAAAAAGTTAATATGTTCTTTTGTAGTCTGGTAGAAGTGGAAAGACAATCCCAGAACTAGAAAAAACCATTGGTTTAATGAAAAAAGTAGTTGAAAAAGTCCAAAGGGAAAATGAACAGTTGAAGAAAGCATCAGGAATACTGACCAGTGAAAAAATGGCTAATATTGAACTGGAAAATGAAAAGTTGAAGGTAATTTTTAAAGGTGATCATTTGCGTGGAATGTTTTTACTGTTTTTATTTTTTAAGGAAGATTTTAAATATACTCCTACTATAAAATGGCTTTAATGGATGCAGTGACCGTTTTATACATGTGGAAGAACTTGTTGGAGACAAAGCTAAGAATAATTAGAGTAGCTCCACTGGTCTTTTTATTATTTCAAGACCAACAGTTCTCACTCTGGCAGCATAAATACTTACCTGTGTCTGTTTTCAAATATACAGACATAAGCCCCCAATCCTGGGGTGGGGTCTTTTGGGGTGGGTCCTACCATAGATATTGTGAATTTTTTTTTTTAAGATTTATTTATTTATTTATTTGACGAGAGAGAGAGAGAGAGAGAGAGAGAGAGAGAGATCAAAAGTAGGCAGAGAGGCAGGCAGAGAAAGAGGGGGGAAGCAGGCTCCCTGCTGAGCAGACAGCCCAATGCAGGGCTTGATCCCAGGACCCTGCAATCATGACTTGAGCTGAAGGCAGAGGCTTAACCCACTGAGCCACGCAGGCACCCCAGATACTGTTTGTGATTTTTAAGTCATCAGCTCATTCTACTGTGTAGGCAAGGTTGGGGTGATGACCAGTGTGAAAGGGAAGGCTTTCATTCTATGAAAAATGGCCTCTAAAACTGCTTTGAATTAAGTTTTATGAGTTTATAGGGTCATCTTTTATTTCCTTGTTTTGAAAAAGGCTTTTTTTTTTTTTTTTTTTTTAACTAGGCTGAATTAGAAAAACTTAAAGTTCATCTTGGACGTCAGTTAAGCATGCACTATGAATCCAAAACCAAAGGCACAGAGAAGATTGTTGCTGAAAATGACAGGCTCCGTAAAGAACTTAAGAAAGTATGACTTTCATTACTGATTAATAATTACTTTTTATGTTAACTAATATATCTTCAAAAAACTGAATGAAAAAGTTGAAGAGTGTGTCTGTTTAGAGTAGATGTTAAGAGATGTAGGAATTCTATTTTTATGGCTGCCATCCTTTCGCCATGAGGTACATTGAAAATAAAAAACAAGAGGCAATATAGTATAGAAGTTACACATCTGGGATTCAGATCCTAGCTCTGTTACTTAATGGCTGTGGAAATAAGAGCAAGCTACTGACCGCTCTCTATCCCTCAATTTCCTCATCAATTTGGGAGTAATAAATACATCTGTTTCACAGAGCTGCTGCAGGAGTTGAGTGAGTTAGTATTTGTGCACATGGCTCAGAACAATGACTGATATAAAGGAAGGAATATGTGAAATTGTTTTGTTAAACAGTAAAATTCCTTTCTATTTAAGTTGCAAAATATATTCCTTGCCCCACAAATAGGTGTTGTTACTTATATGGATGATCCAGTGAATAAACTGAAATTGAGATTTTTAAACTAGTTACAATAGTATCAGAATATACCTGTGAGTCCAGAGTATAGTGTGCTTTGAATGGATGTTTAATAGTGGAAATAGTTCGTGGTACTTACACATAGTTGATGCTCCTAGCTAGATCTCTCAAGTATGGGCAAAGCAAAACATCTTCAAAGTGTATTAAGACATAAACTATCCCATTATTTGTAAATACTACAAAGATGACAAATGTAAGGTAACCACTAGTGTCAAATACTTGCAATGTATTCTTCTAACCTTGCTTATATGACCTGTTGTTCTAATTATTATGATCATATTGCTATTTTAAAGAAAACATTAGATTTTTATTGGAATTTTAATCAGCCTTTACAGTGCCAGGTTAGTTTTGTTTCTAATTTGTAGTGGTAATTTTGAATATATTGCATCTATGAGAACAGTATTGTTATCCTGTACTAATTAGTCTTTAATGGTAGGAGACTGAAGCTGCAGAAAAATTACGGATAGCTAAGAATAATTTAGAGATATTAAATGAGAAGATGACAGTTCAACTAGAAGAGACTGGTAAGAGATTACAGTTGGCAGAGAGTAGAGGCCCACAGCTTGAAGGTGCTGACAGCAAGAGCTGGAAGTCAATCGTTGTCACAAGGTAAGAATAGTTTAAAACTTGCACAAAGTTTAATCAGTTCTAATGTTGTCATTGTTTTAAAAGAATATGACACTACTCTGATAAATTTAGTTCTTTCCTTGATGAACTGTTTGATTGTTTGCTTTAATATGATACTTTTTGCTGATGCTAGGACAGGAAAAGGGTTGTTGTTTTTGTTTTTGTTTTTTCCTTCATGTATTTAGTTTGGGTGGCAGTGCATAGGACAAAGCAGAGCTGGGGCTGGGCTCAGGGTGTCGCAGCTGGGTGGACATCAGGAAGCAGCTGGCATCGAAGAGCCGGGCGCAATGGGGCCAGCTTCTCCTGGGTGCTGCTTTTCTCCAGCTGTGATTCAACTTCTGTATTACATTCATTTTCTACCTCAAGCATAAGCCAGGAACAGTTTACCTGTCTTGTCACAACCTGTGGCATACTATATCTGGGCTCTACAGCAATTTCAGAGGTTTATATATATTTTTTAAGATTATTTGTTTTAGAGAGAGCAAGCACACATGAGTGGGAAGAGGGGCAGAGGAAGAGAGAATGCCAAGCAGACTCCCCGCTGAGCGGAGTCCGCCTTGCCTTGATGCCGGCCTTGATCTCGACCCCGAGATCATGACCCAAGCCAAAAAACAAGAGTCAGTTGCCCAACTGACCGAGCCACCCAGGCACCGATTTTGGAGTTCTCTTGTACGCAGCTTGTTCTTCGGACAGCCCTGACGGATGAATTTAATGGTAGCTTCAGTGTGTCACTGGCCTCTGCTTTCTGGCACTAGACTTTCTCCTGTCCTGTGAACCTTTCCTACAGGTGCAATTCCCACCTGTCACGTAAACTTTGTAGCTGTCAAAGTGTGTTAGAAACTCACTAGTAAACATTCCTCTGTTTATCGCCACTATCGTCATGGGTGGCTCATAATGACTCTTGAGTCATTAAAAGGCTTTGGTGCCATTCTCATTTCCAGTCCTAAGCAGCTGCTTCAAGGAGTATAGAAGTCAGAAACTAATAAGATCCTATCCATGTCTTCCCATTAAAATCATCCTGTATGAAACTGGGTTCTTTACATCTGCTGGCCTCATTTCTAAAGGCAAACTCATCTTTATCTTAGCATATTCACAGATTAATGTCTGTGCATCTCCAGTCTCCCCTTCGATGTCTACCTGTTTTTTAGAATGGGCTCGTTGAGGGGTGGATCAGTAGTCACCATCACTACCACCACTAGCATCATGAGGCTGTAGCAAGTCGCACATGGGTCTCCTGCCCTGGACGTGTTCGAGGAGGAAGGCTATGCAGGCAGATTAGAAGGTGGCCTAGGGGGCCAGGCTGTCCTAGAGAAGGGTCCTTGGTCCCTTTCCTAACACCATCCTGAGAGTACTCAGAGTCCACTGCTCCCCTCTCTAGCTCTCTCTTAACTCTGCAGGACAGCTAGTGTGAGGCTTAAATGAAATGATATGTGCTAATACCAGGGAAAAGGGGTCTCTCTTGTCTGCTTGGACCCCAGCAGAGGCTCTCAACCAGCAACTCTCAGTGGACTGCTTGATTGGTCTTTTATTTCCTTCTACAGTCACATGTAGGTTCAGAAGGGATTTTGAGTTACTTCAGATTTACTCTGCAGATAATTTACTCAGTTCATGCTACATGCGAGATTCTCTGCTTCATGTTAGGTGTACCTCTGAATGGCCTACTTAGCCTCATTCCCGTGGAGCCAGCTGGTTTCCATGGCTTTAGAAATACTGAAGTCTCACTGTGACCTTCAGTAAATTACATCTCTTCTGTGAGCTCAAGTGTTTTTTGTTTTGTTTTGTTTTCATCTGTGGAGGTGATCATCCCTATTCTTCTTTCTTGGCCTCAAGGCTCCCTAAATCTAAAAACAAAACAAAAAACTTGCTAAGATCTGCCACTGGCATTATATACCCATCTCATCAAAGTGGTTTAGAAATCTCTTTGGGACCCATGACACATTAGGTCTTCCTCATGCTGAAATCTTGACAGTTGCTCTGTTATTTACTCAACAAACTAAGAACATCTGTTTTTATCAGGCCAGATACAGACTGTTAAGACAGGCTGGGGATGCTGGAGCTATTTTATATGGGGTGATTGGAGAAGGCCCCTCTGATTGGGTGGGGCATTTGAGCAGAGAATTGAAGGAGTAAGCTTCTGATATGTCACCCCTTTGGTGGACAGTCTGTCAGATTAAGAACAATGCTTTCTAATCATAGTTTTGTTGCCAAAGCATTCTTTTTCTTTTCTCTGGGAAGTTTGCATATTATTTATTTATTTATTTATTTATTTATTTTAAGATTTTATTTATTTATCAGAGAGAGAGGGGGAGAGAGCAAGCACAGGCAGACAGAATGGCAGGCAGAGGCAGAGGGAGAAATTAAAGGATATGTGCTAATACCAGGGAAAAGGGGTCTCTCTTGTCTGCTTGGACCTTCGATGTCTACCTGAGCAAGGAGCCCGATGTGGGACTCGATCCCAGGACGCTGGGATCCTGACCTGAGCCGAAGGCAGCTGCTTAACCTACTGAGCCACCCAGGCGTCCCAAGTTTGCATATTATAAGCATTGTCTCCCTTTAAGGTGGAATGATTTGCTTATAAAATTTTGACCATGTTTTAAAAATTTCTTTTCCAGTCTGGGGTTTTGGGGGTTTTTTTTCAACTATTGGTCATTTCTTTAAAGGTTACAAATCTCTTCAGATTTTTATGTCATATGCGATTTTTTACCGGTGCTTTCGCACATTTTTTTTTTTAAGATTTTATTTATTTATTTATTTGACAGAGAGAAAGCGAGATCACAAGTAGGCAGAGAGGCAGGCAGAGAGAGAGGGGAAGCAGGCTCCCCACTGAGCAGAGAGCCTGATCTGGGGCTCAATCCCAGGACCCTGGGATCATGACCTGAGCCAAAGGCAGAGGCTTTAACCCACTGAGCCACACAGATGCCCCCACATTTTTTTCTTCTCCCAATAGTGTCCTTTTTTTGTTATGCTTTTGTGTGTGTATACATGATGTATATATGAAATACTTTAATTTGTGATCTTTAAATACATAAAAGTACCCAATAATACAGAATTTTATATTCTCATGGATGAATCACACTGTTTTTTGTTTGTTTTGTGACTGAAAAAGATATTAAATTTAAGCTTTTTGACAGTGGCAAATTCAGGCTCCATTCTTCTTTATAACCTTGGTAACACCTAAATCTTCTATTTTAATTAGCCTGTTAATTAGGGATACTTACCCCTTGTCACCTAATGCTACTTAAATATGTAGAAATGGACTAGATTTGATTAGAATTTGACTAGAGTTGACTAGAAGAAACAGTGTAAGATAGTCTGTTATTTTTAGTGCAATAATTTGAATTGGCTTTTAAATCAATGAGAGAAATTACTTTCCATGTTTATATTATGTTTTTCCCTTCACTTTTAGAATGTATGAAACCAAGCTGAAAGAACTGGAGACTGATATTGCCAAAAAAACCCAAAGCCTTACTGATCTTAAACAGCTTGTAAGACAAGCAACAGAGAGGGAACAGAAAGCTAAGAAATACACGGAAGACCTTGAGCAACAGGCAAGTAATTTCAAGCCACTCCTTAGCATTGTCTTATGTAAATAAAAGTGAACACTTGATAATAAACGGCCCATCAAAGTGAATGGTACCACCATTCAACCATTTGTTTAAGCCCAAACCTTTAGATTATCAATTCTTTTATCTTTCTTACCCTATTGTCTTTATTAAATCACTTCAGATCTATATTTCCGATATATATCCCAAATATGATGATGTTTCAGCACCTCCCACACCGTCTCAGCCTAGTCTAAGCTATTCTCTCACACCTGAACTGTTGCAGTGATTTCCTAACTGGTCTCCCTGCTTCCGCGCTTACCTTGTTTTACCTTCTTCCTATCCCTGAATGTATTCTCCACATAGCTGCTGAGTCACCCTTCTAAGCATTTAAAAAAAAAAAAAAAGAAAGAAATAGCACAGCAGCATCAGTGTTCCAGTGGTTCCTCATTACCCCAGAATAAAATTCTAAAGTACTTTTCATAACCTGTGAGGACCTACATGGTCTGGCATCTGGTTTCCTTTCTAGCCTCATCCTTAGACTTTCCCCTCATTCACAGTATTCTAATCACATCAATGTTCTTTCAGTCCTTTGAATAGGCCAAACTCATTCAAGCTTTAAGATCTTGGACTTATTTCCCTTGTCTAGAATACTTTCCACCCAAATATTCTCATAGCTCATTGCCTCACTGTGTCTCTGCTTAAACAGAGACTCCTCAGACCTTCCTTAACCCATACCACCTTCCATGACTCTCCAGCCTCTTACCCTGAGTTATTTTTCTTGATAGCCCTTCCTTTCATCTGGCACTGTTATTCCATCACAAGCTTACTATTTGTCTTTGTCTTATTGTCAAAGACAAATAACAGTAACACCCCTCCTCTAAATACATAAGGACCGTAGGAACATGCCGGGAGGGATTTTGCCATCACTATATTCCCTGTGCCTAGGACAATGCCTGCATGCGGCACTCAGTAATTATGGAATGAATAGTGAATAGAACATGACAGATATGTACTCATATTTTACATGCTTTTGAAAACCCAACTTATAATATGCTTTACTAAAAATATGCATCTTTATAAAACATATTTCCATGTCTGACTTTATCTTCTAACTTTTCATTGTGCCCAAAGATTGAGATTCTCAAACATGTTCCTGAAGGTGCTGAGACAGAGCAAAGCCTTCAGCGGGAACTTCAAGTTCTAAGGTACATTGTCTGTTTATAAGGCTATCTTTAAAAAAAAAAGAATTTAATATAACCAAGTTTGCTACATCTAGAGATTAGGATTTTTTAATCTTGTGGCCTAACAAGCTTATCAGTCTTATTTCATCCTTTTTATCCCAATTACTCTCTTACATAACAGATAATGAAAAATGGGTAAACAAGATCCTAATATAAGCCTCAAGCTTTTAACTTAAAACTTTCTGGTCAGGCTTTTAAGAAGCATGAAGAATTTTCATTCTCTGATCTTAGTTTGAGAATGGTAGCATTGTAACAGTGGGAGTAAATGAATAAATGTTTACCTTTATAGATTATCAGCAAGTTCTAAGCAATTTACAAAGTTCATAAGAAATAACCATATATTTTGTGAAGCAATGTCTGTTTTTTGTTGTTTTAACACATAATCGTTGTGTTCTAGATTAGCTAATAGTCAGCTGGAAAAAGAAAAAGCAGAATTAATCCATCAGTTAGAAGTTAACAAAGACCAAAGTGGAGCTGAAAGCACTGTATCTGGTAAAGTATTTTATTCTTCTAGCATGTTAGCTAACCTGTTTTTGAATTAGGGTTTGCCTTTTTTATTTATTCAGATGTCTGATGACTGTCTTCCTATATACTCAGATCCTTGATAGCATGTTTCCAGAGCTCTTTCCTTCATAAAACAGAGTTGTTTATAATAGCAGGTACTCAAGTATTTTTCTTTTTATGTTCATATGGGTGTTACATTTAATCATGATACAGGGCTAAGCAAAGAAAACTAGGTCTGTGGTTTCCAGTTTCTAAGTATAGGCCCTTTTAAGACCTCTGAACATTATCTTTTCAGATTCTATTTCATTTGAGAGAGAGAAAGAGAGCATGAGCAGGAGGAAGGGCAGAGAGAGAGAGAGAGAGAGTCTCCCTGCTCAGTGGGGAGCCTGTTGCAGGGGCACGATCCTAGGAATCTGGGATCATGACCTGAGCTAAAAAGTCCGATGCTTAACCGACTGAGCCATCCAGGTACCCCCATCCTCTTATTATTAACTTAAAAACTACATATAGTAAACTCGCCTACTCTCTTTTTCCCTTTTACAAAGTAAAACAGTCTAATCCTTCCCTTTCATTCAGAAGTGATTAATCACTCTATTGCTATGTGCATATGTATGCATATGTATACATATACATGAATTACATACACACACACATAATTAACAGCTGATGCTCATTATTTTCAGTCTGTATTTGTGAATTCAACCACTCACTAAAATTTATCTAAAACCCCAAAACCAGTACTCCTGGTGCTTTTGCAGATGCAACAGCAGTGAAAAATTTAAGTTCTGATTCACTTTTTTCCAGATGAGATCCAAAAAAGTGAGGCTTTCAGCCTCTCATACAGATGACCAGAGGATGTAAACAGGACGGGGCAGTGCAGCACAGGGCAAGAAGCTCTGGTTCTGAGGCCAGTTGGACTGGGTTTAAATCCCAACTTTGACATTTATGAGCGGGTCCTCGGGCGAGTCACTTGACACTACTGAACTTTGTTTTCTCTTTCATCAAAGGATAGAATCTACCAGGATGAGTTGTTGCCAGGATTTAAAATTACACTGTGTGTGGAGATATGAGTATGTGTATAGGTACATGTTTTCCCATGGTTCAGTATTCACAAATCCATTGTTCGTGTCGACTTTTGAGAACATCACTGTTAACAAGAATCATTTGTTATATATATCTGATAGTGTGATGGATATAACAAATTCTATTCCAAAGGACTGTATCAACTCATACTTGAACAATCTTTGATTATTTCATATACCTTTCTCAGTATCCTAGGATGTATTCTCGTTGCTACTTTGTATTAAAGCTATCATGTATGAGTTGTACCAGACACTATGCTAAGTGCTTTACAAGCATTTTATGGTATTCCCCCCCCACCACCACCCCAGCATTTTATAATTAACCATTAAAACACTGTTTGGTGGGTACTAATGTCTCCATTTTACCTATGATCTTCACCTTAAAGAGGTTAAGTAACTCGGTCACAACAGCTAGAAAGTGAGAGAGGCAGGATGAAACCTCAATCTCTGGAACTCCAAAGCCCCTTCCTGGTCCCTGCTTTTGACCACAGAAACTGCCTTACCTACCTCCTGGTGACTAAAACAGTCATGTAAATCTCTCAACAGTATCTCTTAGAGCAGCCAGCTCAGGGTACCAGACTAGCACATTCCCAAAGACCTGTTGATGCTGTTGATATTCGGCAAGTACTTTCTTCCTAAGTCTCAGTTTTCTGAGAGGGAATTTCAGAACCCTGTATTCCTCATCTATTTCAAGGAGACTAAGGATACCTATCAAAGACTGTTAAGGTTCAAAATCAAACCAGACTGTCTTGGCAGTTCTAAAGCACTATTTAAATAAAGTAACAAGACTGGCAAAATATTGAAAAAGCTGTATGAAATAGTCAAAGGTTGTTCAGTAGAATTGAATTGGTAGAATTCAATTGGTAGAAAGATTGGTAGAATCTTTTGAAACAGAATTTGCCATTTTGATCATGCAATCAGATACCATTAAGCTAACTTTCAGAAAGTGCAATACATAATAATCACTTTTACTGCACTATTTTGTTACTAATCTGTGTAACATATAGCATCCCTTTGATTAAGACAATCAACTCAACATAGCATTAGTGGTTAAGAACCGAATTTATAAAAAATCATTAGCACTTTCTACAAAGGTGAAGGGAAGTTTTGAAAAATACGATTTTGCTCTGCTTTCCAAAGAAAGATAGGTTCTGGTGACTATTCTCAAGGAAAAGGATGAGGAAAATATTTCTTGTCTCCAACTTCTAATTAGGGAACCATATCAAGGGAACCTTAATAGAATAGAAACCTTCTGGTCTCACTCATCACAATGTGTCTTGCTGCCTATTATTTTCTCAAACTTCAGCATTACTTCTAACTTTTACCTTTCAGTGGCTACAAAATATGACAGGACACATTATATGTTGCTTAATTTAAAGAAAATGTTTCTAGCAAAGATGACAATTAAATAAAAAAATCTCATTTATTCATTGATTCTCATAAAATTAGAGAGATGTTAACTCCAAAGGGGGGGTAGTTAGGGATCCAGTAAATTAAAGACTTTGTGCTGTGTGTAACTCAGGGTTGCCTGACCATAGTATTAGGATTTATTCGTCTTTGTTTTATCCACCCTGTCTGGCATGTATTTCACGTAGTAATTACACAGTAAAGGTGTACTGACCTACATGAACAGCCAGTACTGCTGGGGACCACGAACACTTAGCCAGCTATGGTTGTAGCCACTTACCTAACAGTCTATTTATTCTTTTGTTGTCCTTTTATTTTTCTCTGAAAATAATTTCTTCCATGTAAAAAATTAACCCGGTTCTATACTTCTGATACGCAGTACATGCCTTTTCTCTTGGTCTGCTATGGAATTACAATACCGGATAGAGGTAGGATTTCAGATAGAGGTAGTGTTTCAGCCATAAAATGCGTATTTTCTAGGCTCTAGTTTCTTAGTTTTCTACTTACTCTCTAAAATAAACCCTTTGTCAGAGTGGGGGAAAGCAGAATCTGATTATTGTAACTTTTTTGGCAGATCCTGATCAACTCAAGGAAAAGGTAAAGGATTTAGAGACACAGCTCAAAACTTCAGATTTAGAAAAGCAGCATCTGAAGGTAATTTTATCTAATTATCATATCATAAATGCTTTGTGTTAAAAGCAACTTCTATGAACACCAACCACCCTTGAGTTTTAAATATGTATCCTAAAAATTCCTGGGTATACATTTGACCTTGATACTAAAGAATTCATTATATTCATCTGTGCTAAAAATATTAAACAAGAGCTACAAAAATACTGAGACCAAACAAATAGGATTAAAGAGACGTTTATTTTTTGATTCTCAACAAATATGGCTCATTATTTTAATATAAGTTTTGGTTCATACTGGGAAAAGTGTCTTTTATTCCCTTTTTTTTTTTTTTTTAAAGATTTTATTTATTTATTTGACAGAGATCACAAGTAGACAGAGAGAGGAGGAAGCAGGCTCCCTGCTGAGCAGAGAGCCTGATGTGGGGCTCGATCCCACAACCCTGGGATCATGACCTGAGCCAAAGGCAGAGGCTTTAGCCCACTGAGCCACCCAGGCGCCCCCTTTTATTTCCTTTTGAAATTCTTTTCAGGAATAGCTCCCTTTATTAAAGAGAGATATCTGCCATGCTTTATCTCTTAAGGAATCTATAAACAGAATAAAAGAGCATAAGCTGAAGAATTAACTAGAATTAACTATTCTAAAGTCCAAATTGTCTCTTCACCAGATGTCTCTTCGCCAGGTAGAAGTCCTAGAGTTTCCCTAATTCTAAATATAAAAAATAAGTGTGTGTGAAGAAAACAAATGAACCCTAAACCAAAGAATCTTAACCAAAATAACCTATGTTGTGATTGGCCAAGTCTTTTTGATTGCCTCAATGAGAGTATCTGATATACTTTTGGAGAAAGATTAAATGCCATCTCCGTTTAAGAACTGATAAATTTTAGTCAAAAAGTAGGACATAACTTACGGGATAACCTAATTTGTTAGCGAACAAGTTAGTTATTTATGCTGTACAAGAAAACCTTATTTGCAAAATTCTAAAAACATACTTATGCCTATATAGTATATAAGTATATTAGATTATTCAGGTTACTTTGGATTTTGTGTTTGTAATTGAGTCTCTTTATTTCAAATCTAAAGAATGTATTATATTCCTACATACCTTTCAAAGATATTATGTTTCTATTAGGAGGAAATAAAAAAGCTGAAAAAAGAACTGGAAAACTTTGATCCTTCATTTTTTGAAGAAATTGAAGATCTCAAGTATAATTATAAAGAAGAAGTGAAGAAAAATATTCTGTTAGAAGAGAAGTTAAAAAAACTTTCTGAACAATGTGGAGTTGAGTTAACTAGTCCTATTGCTGATTCTGAACAGTTTGAAGATGAAGAGGAAAGTCCTGCTGATCTTCCCATTTATTAAACTACCCATACCTGTAATTTTATTTAACTATTTATAAGTCAAAACTCCATCTGGAAATCACACAGATCTCTGACCTACATGATTTCCTTCTTCATACCCTGTACCTTTATTAAATTGAAGTTTTAGTAAATAAAGTTATATGAAATTTTAAAGTATATTTTTGATGACTTTTAGCGTAAGGTAGGACTAGATAGAATAAGCTACGATGAATTTCTGTATACATAATATTTAAGTTTTTTAAAGAGTATAGGGGTGAACTTCAATAACTTTAACATTTAAAGTTGGGGTTTATAAATATAGTTATTTATATATGTGTTAAGACTCTAGTTTTATATATGTGTACATGTATATAAACAGGTATGAGGTTATAGCCATAAGTTTTGTTAAGTGTCAGAATAAATTCATCTTGAACTATTTAAAGTTGATGATCCAGAATTGTTGGTTTAATTGCTGCATTTAAGGTAAGGAGCTTATTACTACATTTTTAATGCAGTAGTGGCTTAAATTCATTTGCTGGTTCTAAATAAAATTTTGAATAGACCTTTGCAACTGAGAAATTCGTTTCTTCAAATGCTAGAAGATATACTCTCTATTAGACATGGAACCTTGAGATTTTTTTTACCTTCCATATATGGCCGAATTTTCAAGATTCAAAGATAACAATAAAGCTGGTTCTTAACTGCATTTCTAGTTTATATCAAGTATTATATCTTTCAGTCTACCAAATTTCTGATTATCTATTTTTGAAAAAAGACTAAACAAACACTTGGTATCAAAGCCATGGTCATACTTGTTCAGGTTCATGTTGATAATAACTGGTTTTGAATTCATGTAAGTCTCTGGAATTGGCCAGCATAAACCAAGATGATGGCGGTGAACCTGAAGAGAGAAAAAAGGTATCAGCTTTAGACTTTCTGACCCTCATTCACTTATAAATATGTATTTTGAATGCCTACCATCTGCCAAGCATTATTTAAGGCTCCACTTTATCTTACCCTTTTTCTTGTTTTCATAGCTGTTCTCCTCCTGACATATTACATATTTACTTGTTATTGTCTATCTTCCCCATTAGAATGTGAGCTTCATGAAGGCAGAGACATTGTTTTGTTGACTGTATTTCCAGCACCTGGAAACATGCCAGGAACATATTCAGGGGCTCCATAAAAATTTAATGTAGAGTCTGTTGCTGAGTACAGAAGCTAGCCAATTAAAAAATATGAGTGGGAGGCATTCTAAATATCACGTTGACAGAATGGTGCTTTTTGATGGTTAGAACCTATACAGTGTGGGTATATTTGGCACATAGGGTATATAGTGAAGCAAGGGTCAGATCATGAGTATTCTTAAAGTCACTAAGCACTTTTATGCAACAAAGTAACATTTTAACTTACTATGAAGAATGGACAGAATAAGGATAAGACTGAAAGAGAACATTTAGGAGGGTGATAAACAGGTCAAGCATGAATCTTGGCTACAATTAAAATGAAAATTAACTGCCAGCTGGTTTGGAAGAAGTATAGATTCAACAGATCAGAATCCTTAAATAATTTTATCTATGAAGTAATGGAGAGAGGAGTTAAAAATGGCATCTCTGTTTTTGAACTGTTGGGAGTCAGGGGGTTGATAAGACTTAAGGTCCAGTTCTGAACATCACTAATTTCAGAAACCTGTGAGAAATCAAATAGTCCAAGTGACAGGGCACAAAGTCTAAAAATTCATTTGGTAAATATTAACTGCTACCTTGGCACTTTTAACTCAAATTCTATAGTCAGGTAAGTTTGGGGAATGCTGGGTTAAAATAAGCTGGTACAGATTATCTCAGAGGGCATTCATTTGCAACATTAATTTCCAAGAAGGGAGTCTGTAATATGCAGAGCTTTCCAAACATTTTCATCAGTTTAATTCTGAAGTACATTTGGAAAATCAGTGCCCCAGAGAATGAATACACATTGGGAAACACTATTATATAAAGAATGGTGGCCTGTAAGATGAGGAAATTAAATTTCTTCACGACACATCAGAATTTCTGCAATCTATAGAGAATATTCTGGTGCCACCTCTACCTCCTTTTAGGAAGACAATATGATACCACAAGCTATTTTCTGTCATTACCTTGATTAAACAGCCATCGTTGCAATGCCACACTATTCCTTCAATTTTACCCTCTCTGCAACCTTCAAACCAGGATAATAGGTCATTGTGCTTCAAGGAAGGTAGATTTCTGATCTGAAATGCCCCATGTGGTATAAGAAGATGTAATGGATGCTTCTTGCTTCCTAACCCTAAATGTTAAAAATTTCCATTAGCCATACAAAAGTTCCAAAAACCGAGAAAATTTACTTAAAAAAAAAAAAAGCCTTTGAAGACATTTATCAATTAACTTACCAAAAAACTTAGCTGGTTTCCTAAGTGGTGATGTCATTCAAAACTGCCACCTTAACCCATTAAATATAAATTTCACCTTCATATAATGTATACCAAGGGTCAGCAAACTATAACCTGTGGGCTAAATCCAACCAGATGCCTGTTTTTGTAGTTTCAATGGAACACAGCTATACCCATTCTTTTAAGTACTGCTTACAGCCTACAAAACCTAAATATTTACTTCTGGACTTGTACAGTGAAAGTTTGCCAACCCCTGATCTATACCACTAGCCCAGTTCAACTATCATTCACAGTGTTTGCCAAACAGCCACTCTGTACCTCTGATAACTTGTATAATTACTATCTTCTTTCCAACTGCCAATCAGTCTGCTTCTGATCCCTATATAGGACTTGCTATTGCAGCTTTAATGTCCTTGGGTCTGTCTCCATTTCCTATCAACAGTGTTTTCCACAGTGTCCTCTGGACTTGTACTCAGTTCACTGTAGTACAGATTCTGATACTCGATTCATGGTCAATTCTCTACTTAATTTACTCTTAGCTGTTAATGCTAAACTAAATACCTAGCCATGAAAAAAACAGGATTTTCATTCAACTCATTTCACCTAAATTTTAATAAGCAACAAAAAGTTACACATGAATATTTCCCTTTCATACACAGTTTTATAGTGTTATTATGTGAAAGAATGAGAGGCTAAAATCAACTTTTTTGGATTAATAAAATGGTTTGAGTCCCGCATAAATTTCTCCATGGACATAAATAGCAATGGTTATAATTCTAGGAAGCTGTTTAACTCAAATTAGTCATTTCTTTAGTGTATGTGTTTTAAGCTAAGCCTAGGAAGTTCTCTTTATAAATGACAGTTACTATAACTGAGCAGGAAAAAGGCTTCACTCACCATACGGGTTTCCATTAATATTTGTTCCTATAAGCTCTAGTGTTTGTTCGAGGAGATCTGAGAGTGGCACTGCACTAATTTCCAGAAGCCCAGGATCATCAGGATGATGCTTCAGTACCAGGGCAACTTCGAATTCATAATTAACTACAGAGGAATGCCAGCAATACTGCTTGTTGTTTTTCTCCACTGGTACCCAACCTACATGTAAAGGAAAAACTGTCAGGACACTGCTTTTCTTTGGATTGAGACTTGAAGCAATTTTAATTTTGTTATAGATTTTCCATGTTTTCTGGATGTTAATCACACAGATAACTTTTTTTTTAATCAGTGGAAGCATTAGCAGTTTTACTTTTTTAATCCTAATCATTCTTTTAATCATAAGGTTATTTTTACTTTTTACTCTACTGAGGAATCATTCACTACAGAATATTCAGTATTCCTTTCTAGAAAATTTTCAGTAAGAACCAAATGCCATTCTAAAACACAGCACTAAGACTTTTTTTTCTTTTTTCTTTAAAGGTTTCTCTCTACCATCTCTCCAGTTTCAGGGACAATAGACCTATGCAGTAAGTGTTCTACAATTTATTGTACTGTTGCAATATCTGCTGAACAATGTATTAATTCCACATGTACTGAAGGTTATTGCTATTCCTCTCCTAACTTATGTTACCAGAAAGGCTCCCTCATGTGAACAATTCTTTATCAACAAACAAAAACTAGGACACATATGCCATTGTGACCATCTTTGGTCACATCTCTGACCTTCAGTACTCACTCAGGTAACTGTAAGAACCTCCTTTCTAGTCCATTAGTCTCCAGGGAAACCCACCACACTTTTATCATAATCTTGCTTCAAAATTTTAAATTTAATTCTGCTGTACACCTGCTTAATCATCATCTTCAGGATGAACTTAAAACTCCTCTAAATGGAATATAAACTCCTTCAAGATCTGAGCCCATTCCACCTCTCCAGCATCAAGTTTTATTAATGTCCTCCAATGTCATATACCCTAAACATTCCAGCCACAGAGAAATGTCACATAAAATTCCCACAACTCCATTTTGCTCCTCTTCAGGCAAGTTTGCCTAAGCTGACCTTTCCTCTTCCTTGCCAGCTAACTTCCTGGCTCTTATGCTTCGGTACAGATGTCCTCTCTGCTTAGAAGCTTCCTCTAACTACCACAGGCTGACAAGCATTCTTCCTCTTTTCTCTGACTATACCCTTTGTATACTTTCCTTTTAGTTCTTTCATAAATCATACCAATATTGATGGATTTCCCCTAGTGTCTAAAAGATCATGGGGGATAAGATTCTAATCTTCATTTTGTATTACTAGAACCTAAGACTACTCGGCATATTATAGGTACTCAAGATACACACCTGCTGAACTGAACCTTATTTTGGGGTATCTTTCTACTCAGCACACTTCTGCAAAAATCTCCCCATTCCCAGAAAAACTACTTATGCATTTTAGAAAAGTTTTCATGATACCAGGAATGTGTCCATTTTCATCAGGCATCGGATTCCCGTTTAATTGTTCTATTTCTTTCGCTGGTATCCAGCACTCTGGAACAGGTTTGAAGTCCTCCTCAACATTCCAAAAAAATTCTAAAAGAGTTAAGTAATTTTAAATGTGGTGATACTTTAAAAAATAGAGAAGATGAACAAATTCAAAGTGGGAAGTGCTAATAAACCCCATAATATCAGGTCTTACATAATCATTCTGCATTATCACCATGATGTAACTGCACTTCTCAGGGTTAGGGCACTAGCACTTTAAATTTTCAATTTGGGGGAGCCTACGTGGTTCCTTCAGTTAAGCATCTCCCTTTGGCTCAGGTCATGATCACAGGGTCCTAGGATTGAACCCCACATCAGGTGCTCTGCTCAGTGAGGAGCCTGCTTCTCATTTTCCCTGGCATGCTGCCCCCCTGCTTGTGCTCAACACTTTCTCTGTCCAATAAATAAATAAAATCTTTAAAAACTATTTTCAATTCTGAATCCACCACTCTGTAAACAGTGGATAAAAGTCTAAGGTAGCCAATGTTCTAATATGTGTAGATTTATGATGAATTTTTAATGCACTATAAACATAAACCTATAAATACATATATGAATGAGTGGATACAGTGATTAATGTATATATCTGCTTATATTAGAAGAATTTTAATGTTTAATTAAACATATTGATAATCCTTTGACATTTTTGTGCCTGATTTATAAAATTACATATTTGTCTCTTAGGCAATAAAACCAAAATGTGTTGCTCAATACGGTATATATGTAGTGATTTGTACATTTTAATAAAATCAACATACTCTAATGAGTTACAAAAATGTTGGGAAAATGATTCAAAATCTTTTTCAAGAATATTCTTTTACATACAAAGATACTCAATTATAATTTTCTTCCTTCCCCTAAGTACTTAAATTGTAAGAAGGATATAACGTATAAAAATACCACCAGAGCAAGAAATAAGCCAAAAATTGCAGGTTATTTAAATCATAAAAAGCTAAAAAGAAAAAAAAAAGAAGCCCACTAACCTTTTGAGTTTTGTTTTGAATGTAGAAAATTTTTAAATCTCTTCTCAGCTAATTTGTTAGGTTTTCTATCTAGCCGAGCCCAAAGGTATGGCTGACCTAAAATAATAATAATAGTAGGGAAAAGAAAAGTTTAAGAAGCAAACAATGACACTTATCTTGAAAGACATTTCAGTATAAAGTTTTTTCAATAAATAACAGGGTCATCTTCCCCAAAAGCACCAACCCTGTAAGACACATTCTAACAGATGCATCTTGCCCAGCCATACCTGATACTCTAAGACCCAAGTCTTTGGTTCAATAATGCTGAGGATGAGATTAAAAAGTAATATGTGACCCTTTCATAAGGACATTCCACAGCCAGATTTTATCAGCAACGAGCATTTGTGAGAAACTGAAACCTCTGTACTAAATGGAAACGTACCCAGATAATTGTAGTCACACTTTTCCGGAAACATGATGGTATGCTGTAAGGGTTAGTTCCCAAAAATGTGGAATTAGACTGAGCTATTTTGCATGGCTCTGATCCCCGGTCAAGTATTATTAGTGATGATCTGTAATCGTGGATCTGCGAAGTCTCAGGGCAGTGTGTCCACATTCTTTATTGATGACACTGAGACTAATGAGTCTTATACCTGGTCTCAGTGAGACTCTCGGCGGACTCTGCTGTTGGGACTGGTTAGTTAGCAGGAAGAGATCTCCATGACCCGCAGAATATAAAAATTCCCAGCTGACACTCCATTTTGGATTCTGTTTCCAAGGTGTTCCCTGCATACACCAGTGGTTCTTGATTTGACAAAGTACGTCCTGTCAGAACCTTGGGGGCTAGGAGGAGTGGAGAGGGGTAAGGCGGGTAACAACAGGCGCTTTCACCCGGACTCCCAGACCCTTTGCTGCAATGTACACCCTTACATTTAATGCCCTTGCTAATACTGTGTATCCTTTACCTGTAATAAACTGCGGATTCGCAAGCACTGCCATTCTGAACCCTATAAAATTTTCTTCAGCAATCTAGTCATGTTTATCTGCCACCATTATACATGATCACATAATGATGCACATTTAAGCTGCTTAATATAAACATGAAAGCCTGAAAAATCTTTTAGTTTCTTCAAATATATTAATTTTTAAATTATTGGTTATAGTTTGGTTCAGACATTCTGTATTACTTATTAGCTATCCCAATAAATATTATGAAGAACCAGATTAAAAGTATATTCCATTATTTCTGGTTGAATGGACCTTTTGTTCTTTTTACTAGTAAGTACAAAAATTCATTTCACTTATACCCATTAAAATGGCTACTACCAAACAGAATTACAAGTGTTGGTGAGGGTGTGGAAAAACTGGAACCCTTGTGCACTGTTGGGAATGTAAATCGTGCAGCTGCTGTGGAGAAACAGTATGACAGTTCCTCAAAAAATTAAAAATAAAATTACGGTATGATCGAACAATATAGATCTTCTGGATATAGACCCAAAAGAACTGAAAGCAGGGCCTCAAGAAGGTATTTGTTCATCATGCTCATAGCAGCATTGTTTACAACAGCCAAAAGGTAGAAGTTGTCCAAGTACACACTGATGGATGAATGGTTTGGACAAAAAACTATGTGATACGGACATAAAATTATGTGGTGTATACAACAAACAAAATGAGTCTATACACACAATGAACTGTTACTCATGAAAAGGAAGGGAACCGTGTAGGTACTCCAACAAGAACACTGAGGACACTATACTAAATGAAATAAGCTTGCCATAAAAAGACAAACACTGTTTGACTCCACATATATGAGGTATCTAGAATAGCCGAACCTGTCACAGAGACAAAGTAGAATATGATTGTCAAGGACTGTCAAGGGAATGGTGAATTATTTAATGGGTACTGAGTTCCAATTTCGCAAGACGAAGTGGTGATAGGAGACGGATGGTGGTGACTGGAGCACAACAATAAACACTTAAAAATGGTTACGATGGTAAATTACGTTAAGTGTATGTTAAACACAATTCATACTGGAAAAAATGCATTTCAGAAGAGATTTCGTGGTACCAGGAATATGTCTAATTTGCATTTATTTAACTGTTCTGTTTCTCTTGCTGGAATTAAGAGGTAAAAGGAAATCATAAAGATTATTTCTCTCTTTTTGATGCATTTGTTTTCCTTAACTGACAATTTCTGTTTTAGTTTCTAACTCTTAAAGTTCATTAGATTGAAATAAACTAGAGATGCTGCCAACAGTAATGAAAACTATGGAGTCAGCACCAGAATCAGTGAAATCAGAGCAAATTTTAGGATCAAACATAGGTTCTATTACCAGGTTAGTCATTCATTAATTAGCTGGTCTTGAACAAATTAAGTGCTCTGAGGCTCTATCTCTGCAATAGAGAGGCTTACTGTGCAAATTAGAGATGACGTGTATAAAACATTTATCCTATCACCTACCTTTAATGAGTATTAAGTAAATGTTAATTATCTTCCCTTCCTCCCCCCACCAGAGAGATACACTGATGTAATAAATAAGTATAACAACTGGGACTTTATCATTTTGCTCTTATATTTAGACTGCCTAGGGCTTATGAGGATAAATGCCCTACTTCAGATATATATAGTTTGTAAAGTGATCAAATAATATTTGTAGTACAGTTTTACCTTTGTAAGTAGTAATATAACAACATGTTCCATCCACTTTTTCTGTTGGAATTGCACTGTATATATCTGCATCTAATGCCTTGTGACTTAGAGTTTCAGTTGCCAAAACTTTAAATGACTTAAAAAAGAGAGAAAGAAAATCGGTTTCAGATAAACAGCCTCTATGCCTTCACCCATACTCTCACCTGGAATGTTCTCAATTTCACTATTTCTAAAGTACAATTTCCCGCTTACCCTTCACAATTAAAAAATATTTCTTCCATCAAGTTCTCATGAGTTACCCCCCTCCCTTCTATGCTATCACAGCAACACCTGTTCTCCCACATTCATTTTTATTCTGTTTCTTTATCCACCATGAGCTGACAACAGGAACCATGTCCTATGCAGCCCTGTCTCCGTATCACTGTGTGTTCAAGCATTTACTTGATAATCACTTGCTAAATGCCTTCCATGGGTTAATTCTCATCTCTGACCCTAGAAAATATAGAGATTAACAAAAAAGTACCTGTCTTTGGTGGAACTTTCATTTTAATGAGCAAGACAACGGGAGCAAAATAATACATACATACAATGTTAAATGTAATAAATGTTAAGGAGAAAAACAAATGGGGAGTCTCTGAGCTTTCACAGTAGTAAACTCATGACTTATGGTTCTTCTGCTGTTAGGAAGAGAAGCCAAGACCATCAAGAATGGAGAAGAGTTTCTACAATTCCTACCAATGTTTTATCCGTAATTTATTTTTATTTCTGAGGAAGACTTATGCCACCATTTTATAGTGTGAATTATCTGAAGTAACACTCATCCCAAATAATGTGAAAAACACTGCACAATACCGGTGTGTACAGGTTTTAAAATTAATACATGGAAGTACTGTTTCTGTTTCTGAGTCAGGGAGACTTGGGAAATTAGCACCATTCTGTTACTGATTCGGTACTTTTTCTTTTCTTTCTTTCTTTTTTTTTTTAAGATTTTCTTTATTTATTTGACAGAGAGAGATCACAAGTAGGCAGAGAGGCAGGCAGAGAGGGGGGGAAGCAGGCTCCTTGCTGAGCAGACACCCTCGATGTGGGGCTCGATCCCAGGACCCTGGGATCATGACCCAGGCCAAAGGCAGAAGCTTTGACCCACTGAGCCACCCTGGTGCCCCTGATTCAGTACTTTGACGATAAAATAATGACGGGGATTCATCACTAACTTTGGCAATTAGTATCAGAGGGTATCAGTTTAACCCGTGGTGGTACAGCAACAAAGTCTTGGCCTAGTATCAGTGCTGCTGTGGATTCCAATTTACCAGAAATCCTAGGGAGACTACTCTGCCCATGGAGGGTTTTTTGTTTTTTTAGTTTTGTGTTTATTTGAGAGAGTGATAGAGAGCATGAGAGTGGGGTGAGGGGCATAAGGAGAAACAGACACCCCACATAGCAGGCAGCCAGATAGCTTGATCCCAGGACTCTGGGATGATCTGAATGGAAGACAGACACTTAAGCAACTGAGCCACCCTAGACACTCCCCAGCCCCACCACCCACTGCCCGATAGAGCTCTTGATGAGCTCCAAATATTCCCTCTATAAGAATTAACTTTCTACCAATGTACCACGCTCTGCTATCAACATGTTTAAAAGACACTGTAAGAGATCAAGGGGTACACAAAGTTCTCCTCATTAAAGACTACGACTGGAAAAACGAGGCATGTGTGTTTAAAATAACAGTGAATATCAACGGAACGGTCCTCCAATTTCCGGGCAGAGGAGATCACTGGGATAACTAAGATCATCAAAGTTTCATAGCGTAAGTCTGATTTGAAAAAATTAAAAATTGTGGAAGTAATCCAAGCACAGTTGGAAAGCCTAAGCAAAAATAAAGACAGGGCCATGCCTAGTATGTTCGCAGGATGAAACAGATTTCGCTTTGAGCAGGCAACTCTTGTCACACACATAGCATTTTCTGCTGCACTGAGCCCAGGCCCTCCATGGTGGGTCCAACAGGCACTTTAAGAATAGACTGGGCCTGGTTAATGGGAAGCCTTGACTTAGTTAAGGATTTGAATACTGTGGTATAAATAATAGTGTAAGCAAATCTTCACTGCAGAGGGACCTGAGCAGGGGCTTATTTTTCCTGGTGGGAGGTACTTTTACAAACTATCCACTCTCACCAACACACAAAGTTGAGAATCACAACTAAAATGATCCACTATTTGGGGTATCGGTATTTCTTATTAGGTTTCTTACAGCTAAAAAAAAAAAAAACTAAAGAAACAAACAAACAAAAAAACCCCAAAAACAAAACAAAACAAAAAACCACTACGTGGCAACTACTGCTATAGACACGTAGTAGTAACTGTGGGGTTTAGACCAGGAAAGAACATGATGATGATCATTCTGGGAGGCAGGAAAGAACAATCAGGCAGTGCAGTAAGCAGCACATAAATACTGAGAACTATAACTGCGTGGTACTAGAAATGTTATGTTATAAAGTAAAAAGTATCAAGGTGAGGGGAGCCTGGGTGGCTCAGTCCATTGATCCACTCTAGGTTTCAGCTCAGGTCATGATCTCATGGGTGCTGGCTTCCAGCCCAAAGACCGGCTCCAGCTCAGTGAGGAGTCTGCTTGAAGATTCTCTCCCTCTGCCTCTGCCCCTGCCCCTGCCCCTGCCTGTGCTCTCTAAAATAAATAAATAAATAAATAAAAATTTTTAAAGAAGTAAATAAAGTAAAAAGGCCAAGGTAAATGGAAAATTGGCATGAAAGTACTGCACGGTTCATTCTTTAATTCAACAAATAATAACCAGAACCTACTTGCACGTCAGGTCCTAGAAACTGGGACTAGATGTAACAGGGGAGTCTCCACCTTAAAGGTCTTCTAGTCTAGAAAACAAGGCCGCCTCCAACGCAAATGACGTAAGGAGGGTGGGGGGCCTATGCCAGACGCACAGGAGGAATTTTGAATGATGGGCTGGAAGCACCGAGTACCTGGGGATTCTGCTCTCAAGGACTCTGCTACACCTGAGAGAATTACCCTGACACAGGTTACTAATCATTCACCAGTACTCACCAAAGTCCCTCTATGACTAACCCCCGGTGCTGAGAGAAACACCAGAGGTGGGGACACCAAAGTCAGTATCAAACAGGTAACTACTGGCAACAATCCAGGAGGTGAGATCTCCAGCGATCTAATTAGGGCAGTGGTCAACACCACCCGTGCCCTGCTGAGAACTGTTAAAAGCCAAGTTTTTCTAAAATCTGCACTTTGGTCGCACACTCCTGAAAAGCAGTAAAGTTTGCATTGCGCTGATTATGTGAATACTTAAGGGGGGGGGTCTTCCCCCCAAAAACATGGTAGCAAAAGGACTATTACTTAAGATGTGGGTTTTCATTTCCGTGCGACGGCAAGTTTGAATCGCCTTATCAGAAAAATTCTCTCAACGATTCCCACCCTTGCAACTAAAGACGTACAAGAACCTGGAGCTCAGGGAGCAAGCGCCCCCTACCCCAGACCTCCCCAGCGAAACCTGCAAAAAGCTCCCGGCCTGCAGGGCGCTCTATCGACCCCGAAGTCCTGCGTGGCTGCTCCCCGGACCCCGCACTCCTCGGTACCTGATGCTCCCTTTTGGTGGAGGGCTCCTCTTTCACCTCCGTCACAAACACACACGGCATTTTCCGCTGCACCGAACCTAGGCGCCTCATGGTGGGCCCAACAAGCAGTGCGAACGCAGAGCACGCTTCCTAAACAGCGTCCGGCCAGGAAAGCGTCCCCAACAGTCACACTCACGCTCAAACCACGAATACTGCCGGCTTAAGAAAGGTGGCCGCGCGCACACGGCCCCCACACCGAGCGTGGGGCGGGGGCGCATGCGCAGAAGCGGCCTCGTGCCGCGGCGCCTTCTGGGAGTTGTAGTTTGCGCGCCGAGGAGGTGCCGTTTACACTCCCGCGAGCGTTAGTCCGGGGTGTGATGACTGTGAAACGAGAGATCCGTTTCTGGGTTGTGTGTGTTTAACCATCCTTAGTAACCGATGATATTTATGAAAATTAAAGAATAGCAAGTTATAAGTAATGAATTATTTCAGGTGGCGACTTAACACCTCCCTGGTGAAAAGGAATTGCCTGTTCTCGTTAATAAATTCCTGTAGAAGTTTAGAAATATTCAGAGACCTCTCAAAACCTGACGGAAACGGATTTCCCAGGAAGAGCGCTAGAAAACGCTACCATTAAAACACCTGGGACACCCCTCCCTCCCACACACACACACACACACACACACACACACACACAGTAGTAATGCCGTCTGGACTGCACCTCATTGCGCCGCACAACATAGTCGAAACTGGTTCTAATGTCCTTTCCTAAGTGCAAAATTTAGCCTTAGACTAATCCAAAATCGGATTTCGATCTTAATTTTTTTCACAGGAATCTCATTTATCGTAAATATGAGCTCCAGCAGAGTCCAAATGGTTTGAGTAGTTGGGAGTCAGTCAACTACAGAGCTAGTCAATCAACAGTTTTGACTTATTGCTTAAAAGAATATTGGAGGGGAAGTAATGAGATGGTCAATGATCGAATAAAATATTAAATATTTAGTAATAGTGACTTTCTATCTTATTGAAGCTAGTAGTCTTCAGCAGGGGAGTTCTGACAATCGCCAGATGCTTAGACAAGGCCCAGCTCTCATTTCTAAAACTGTGTTACCTACAAGCACCATAAAGTCCAGCGTTTTCCGGACTTACCCATAAGAGGGTTTCTAAAGAATAAATGTCCCTTAAAAAAAAATGCACTGTTTTTTGATTGCCAGATTCAGAGAGGAGAAAGATTTTGCCACTTCATTTTTCTGTTCTGCTATCTTCTAGAAAACACAAAAAGGCGAAAACCAAACCAAACCAAACTTTTTTTTTTTTTTTTAAAGAATACCTGATGCTGATACTGGTTGTCAGCAATGGGGACCAGACACTTAATATTTTATAATCAAGCACCAGTGATTTTCTTTTCCTCCAGAGAAATCCCAGCAAGCAGCTTGTTTCATGGGTCTCAAGGGAACAACAAATAACCCTCACAACTATCAACTGCCATTTCCCAAACTGCCACAGAATCTTCTAGGTCCAACATTCTGTCATTTCTGAGAAGAGATCATCTTCTAACACATTCTACTTGCTGTTTGAATAGTAATAGCAAGGCTAACCATTCCTCAGGAAGCACTCTATTGTGCTTTGATTTCATCAGTTGGCTGAGACAAAGGAGTCCAAGTCAGGGGAGAGCCAGAGGTCCAATTCACAGCTGCAAATGGGGCTTCGATTCTAATGGGTAGCAGCCAGCAGCTTTGCTTGATTTTCATAAACCTGAAGAGCCAGCAATAAGTTACTACCAGCCCCTGTACTTAAAGTTGTATAATCAGATTACAAAATGGAAGAAATACTTTCTTCTCTGACCAATGTGCTAGTATTCTAGCATGCATCAAAGATGAAAGACACTCAGTGTGAGTCTACTCAGCCAACCCAAAATACTTACAAAAATTCTCAGGTCTACTCCCAGCTGTGGAGGCAAATTTCCTACTGCTCTTCATTACAGGGAATAAAAATCCTCATGAAAATGGTCATAGCTTTTCCTGAAAGACTAGAATGAATTCCACACCAGGAAAGAAGTGAATAAGAAAAGGAGGGGAGGAAGGAGAAAAATAAAGGAAAACAGAGTTTTGTTTTTAAAAAGAAAGAAAGAAGAAATTAAGGCTCCATGCAGACTAAAGACTACCAAAATATACAAAACTGCACTTTGCAAAGACCAAAAAAAAAAAAAAAAATCCGCATTTTGGTTTGACCTTTTTTTGCTGTCTCAAATGGAACGTAATTATTCCCAACATACCCCAAAAGGTAAAAACATATTTTTCAGCCTCTCCCCTATGTAAAACAGAGATTCCCACAATGGCTTTAATCATGATGTTACATGTAATCATGCAATAATGGTGTTTGGTAACAGTATTTGGAAATAATCCTTGTAGCCAAAAGCTCACAGGCAGAGAGGGAGTTTATATGGAGGCAAAGACCACTTAAAGATATTTCTTAGAGGTGTTTTTCTACATAACCTATGTGCTTAAAATGAGTACTTTATTGTTCTAGAGTTAGAAGTTAGGGCAAAACAGAAGGCAAGATATTAAGGTTTTTTTATTTATATATATCTATATCTATACATATAGATATATCTTTGCCAATATTTTCAAGGGTTTAGCCAAATTTTCTCTACTTCTTCACTTACTTTTAATACTATTTCTTTTTATTTTTTCTCTTATTTACAGTTACAGGCAAACAACTCTTCTAAATTTTAGTTCCTTATTTTATTTCCTAGATTTTTACCTTACAGTATTCAGAAAGTTCTTACCAATTAGCCTGTTTTACTTAACTAAAGTGAGAATCCATATGCCTTTATCTTGTTAATTTCCAATTCGAAGTACGTTGCATTTTAAAAATACATTTTGATCTACTATAATCTGTCATCTCTATGGCAACTCCTGAGTCACCTCTTATGAGTAATTTTATTAATTTCTGCCAGGTTTTAGTTCTTTTAGTAAAGATATTAAGATGAAGAAAGACCTCAGTAACTGCTGATTGAAATGTCTCATTCTGGGAATCAGAGTACTTCACTTTGTCTTCAACAAATTCTCAAAATTTATAGACACTCTGGACCTTTCTGCTATAGGAAGAAGCTATTCCTCCTTTTATGATGGATGAAAAATGAGTGGAATATAGCTACAAGATGAATAAATAGTCCAATTATTTTCAGGTACCTATTAAAATAACACAAACTGAATGATTTTTTTCCCAATTCAATGGATAGCAGTGAGTACATATTTAAATAATTTTATTTATTATCTTGGAGTACAGATAGTATATTTACCTATTAGAAAATTTTAGTTTGTTTCCAAACCATATATAGAAATGAGATTTAGAAAACAGCTATTTACTTGTGAAATACTTAATACTTTTTAATTATGAAATTATTAACTAGCTTATATCCCAAAGTCAATCAGAACATTAAAAGATAAAATATTTTATTTTTACTAGCCTATGTGATTAATGTACTAGGATTGAGGAAGAGAAATACTACACAGAATTCACTAAGGTAGGCCAGCCTACAGTTACAGTTACGTGTGAGGTCATTTATGATGAGCAAATAATGGATTAGGTAACAATCAGGAAAATTCTGGAAGTTTGAGTTTGTGTGCTTACTAGCAACCACTTTCAACATTTCTGCAAAGCTAGAGAAGGTATCTTCTAATTTAAGTTTCTTTAAGAATTATCTATTGTGTAATATACTGTCGACAGGAGGTCAGTTTTAAAAGAATACTACTGATAGCCTGAAAGACTGGAAAAGAAATTCTTTTTCCCCCTTACACACTGATAGTTCTTATATTTGCATTCCTGCAATTCTTATATTAAAAAACATTGGATTAGCAGCAAGAGAGTTGAAAATGGCAGAAGTTGGGAATGACTGCTATTTCTTTTTTAATTCCACATGCATAAAGGTAAATATTATACAATTTACGGTACTTCACATACTTAAGCTTTTTAGTAGAATGAAGGAGGATATGGCAATAATTTGTATTGCTGAGTCAAATTTACTCTTTTACTGAAAAATACTTTGCATATTTAAAATCTGAAGTAAAAGCTTATCATGTATTTTTGACATACTGACTTTGAGGAAATTAAAATTATGTTATAGTTTCAAACATATTGAAAAAACATTATATGATACATCATACTGTTACAGTTAATATGATTCCAATCATGTTAATTCAAAAAGTTAAATTCAGCTATCAAACTTACTTTAATAAATCGAATTGATTCCCTATTTGAAATTCATTAACCCAGTTGCTGAATTTTTCCCGTTAACAGTCTAACAGCAAATATTTGATAATATGGAAAAAGGAAAAGAAATGTTATAAACAAATTAGCCAAATATGAATTCAGGTTTATAAATCTAAATGAGAAAAAGACATTAAAGAGATTAGGGGGTGCCTGGGTGGTTCAGTGGGTTAAAGCCTCTGCCTTCAGCTCAGGTCATGATCTCAGGGTCCTGGGATTGAGCCCCGCATCAGGCTCTCTGCTCAGCAGGGGCTTGCCTCCCTTCCCCTCTATCTCTACCTGCCTCTCTGCCTGCCTCTCTGCCTACTTGTGATCTCTGTCAAATAAATAAAATCTTTAAAAAAAAGAGAGAGAGATTAGGATTAATGGATCTCAACGAAACCAAATAAATGTAGAAATTTGGAGCTTCATGTTCATGCCTAAATGAAAGACACATTGTCTCTGATTTAAAGTATTTTATCTCTGCTAGGAAGCCTGAATGGAATCAATCTCTTTGACCATTTGAATTTGATTCACTTTTTTTTTTTTTAAATACAGTTAGCCACCTTACAGTACACATTAGTTTCAGATGTAGTGTTCAATAATTTATGTTTCCTATAACACACAGTGCTCACTTATTTGCCTGTCCTATTACGATTAAACCTAGAGATGTAAATAATAATGGAATTTATATTCTATGTATGCAGAGAGTTTTGTCTGTTTTACTGCTGTATCCCCAAGTACCCAGCACCATGATCGATAGGCGGTAAATTCTCAATAAATAAATGAATACATAACAATAATAACAGCAACCACAATACCTTCTTCATATAATTTTTACAATCTGTGAGGGAGGCATTTATTCCCTTTTTACAGATGAGGACACTGAAGCACACACAGGGTAAGGAATGTGTTAACTTTTGTTAATTATGGACAAATAATGGAACCAGGAATTCAAATACGGGTTTATCTAGCCTTGTCCAGTATCTTTTTTTTTTTTTTTTTTAAGATTTTATTTATTTATTTGACAGAGAGTGATCACAAGTAGGCAGAGAGACAGGCAAGGTGTAGGGGGAAGCAGGTTCCCCGCTGAGCAGAACGCCCAATGCGGGGCTCGATTCCAGGACCCTGGGATCATGACCTGAGCCGAAGGCAGAAGCCACTGAGCGACCCAGGAGCCCCCCTTGTCCAGTATTTTGTATTATGAGATCCACCTTTAAAAGGGGGAAATTGTGAAGACAGGAGTAAGAGGGTGAGAAAAAAATAAGAAAAAAACATGGAACATATATCAAAAGACAGAACTTCCTGGAATATTTTTATTGTATGTCATGCATCTCTCTGTCAGAAAGACAGCAGCCTGCAGCTTTTCCAAGTGTGGGCCTATGTGTAAAAGACATAGAATTAAAAAAAAAAAAAAAAAACAATGTAATAGCAGCCCATGAAAATAATCAACATCTGCTTTTGTTGGTATATGTACATATATTGGCACAACTGTTTATCTTATAGATCAAGGGTATAAAGGATATACATTTAATGTAGCATAATGTACTAATTACTTAAAATTCCACAGTAATATAAAGTTTAAGCTCCATTCACTTTCCCTGTAAAAACACACTTAACAATATCTCCAATAGACTAAGAAAACATTATCTAATAAAGATTGATTACTAGAGGTCATCTCCACCATTTGAAAATGGCTTGTGATTTTTAAACAAAACAAAAAACTGGCCTTTTCCAGAAAAAGAAATGAAATTGCTCTGTCACTGGATTGTGATCAAGAATATCAATGGTGTCATATATTTATTCTGAATCATATGGATTAACTGATAACAAAAAATAGCATTTTATCAGTGACTTGTTGCATGTTCTGCTATATTATATTCTCAGTCTCTGACTAAAATTAAACAAATTTGTTAAAATTTAGACTCATGACCTTATTTTGTAAAGTATTTTTTTGTGATTCTAATTTGATGTTATATTTTTCCTAATTAATTAGCAACTTACTGTTGTTGAAGATCAACACTACTACATTGAGTTTTCTATACTGTTTACTTTTTCCTTGCAGGGTTCCCAGTGCCGATTCCGACACTGCGAAGAGGCCCTTGGCAGTGACACTGTGTGCTCATTATGGAGAGAGGGGAAATGTTTAGATCCACTTTGCAGATTTAGACACATGGAAATGCAGGTAGAATTACTCACCATCATCGTATTTCTTAAAAGCATCTTCCTTCAATAAGACTGAGCTATGTACTCTTACAACACAATAGAGAAAAAAAAAATGATTCTTTCTTCCACTACTTAACTTTTAGGCATTTTGCATGCTGCTCAACTTAAATGCTTATAAAAAATGGTAGAGTGTATTTTAGAAATATCTACTGTATCTTTTACATAGCAGAGTTTAGAAATACTGAATCTCAGGAAACACACATGATCCTAAGTCAGTAATTGGGATAGTTTTGTCACATTGTGACAATGTGACAATGATATCACAACTATCACATTGTGATAGTTTTGTACTGTGTTGTAGCACATTGTGTTTGTTTTGAATGTGGTATCTGATCATTACATTTCCCCCACCTCTTTTGTCTAGCAAAACTGCAGCATTTCATGCTTCTGGGAAACTCAGCCTCTTGGTTGTGTGAAGATCAGTTGTATCTTTTATCACAGCAAACCTCGCAATATCAATGGATTATTTTTGCCACCAAGTAGCAGTGAGTATATTTTTTAAATAACATTCACATGACATATAATGTAGTTTTGGAATAGCAGCATAGAACGATACACTAAAGTATGGCAAAACGAGTGTGGTTTAATAGCCAGTGGATGGTTTGAGATGATTTTACCAAGAAATATAAGTTAAAGCTTAGAATGAGCCATCAAGTAGCCACAAGATGAAGTGAAGAAAGTAAGTTACATTTTCTCCATGCATATCTAAAGTGGACTTTACTCATCTGAACATGAAACGGCTACTGACCTCACTAGGCAGAGGGAAACTGTGTCTCTGCAAAGCGTCATACAGCTGGAGCCAAGCTTAGAGGTCACACCTTGCTGTTGATCCCTGGGGATGTGCAGAAACCTGTCTTACAGGTAGGGAGAGCAAGGGTATGCTCTGAGCTGCACACTTCAGCTTCTAGAAGAACAGCTATATATGTGGCTCTTTCTAAGCTTCAGCTGCGGAGAAAATGCAATCCCATTGCTGCCAAAACCCTGGCACAATTCAGTCTTCCTAGGTGGTACTGAGACTCTATTTTTTGGTGATCCTCGGCCTAGATTCTGGGAAGGGGCTACAAAAGAGACCATTCCCTCAACCAGTCAGTGGCAAGAAGCCTGTTTAAGAAGCTGGAACTTGTCAGGTTTCCCTGGTGCTATAGCTATAGCACTCTTCTGCTATGGCCCTCATATTTTTCAAGATGGAATCCTTCCAGAAACAAGCTTACAAGATATCAGTCCTTTGGGATCTGAAAAATTGGCTTCAGGTGATCCTTTGGCAAATGGTAAACATTAGGTCCCCTTATTATGTTCTTTTGGAAAACTCTGACCTCATGGTGTTCATCATATATACAATACCTTAATCAGTGATTCTCTTCCTCATTAGACTGTAAACATCATGAGGATGGAACTTATAACTAGTTTCCTTAGCAATCCTCTCCACAGTGTCTAGAGCACAGATGTTCAGTAAAACTGGATGAAGACATAGATGGATGGGGATGGTTAGATGACTACTGAAACTACTGGGGACCCACTGCAGGGAAAGTGATTGCACCTACTAACTGATTAACTTGGCTTCATTGGTCTTCACAGTGTAATTTTATTTTACCAGGAATGTTGTATTAAATTCCTTCTACTCCATCAATAGTTTGCTTCATAATGGTCTATGATAAAATTATCTATCTTTGGAACTAGTTCTTTCAGGACTAGAGGAAAACAGCCTGCACCTCTGGACAAAAGAAGGGTAGAATGTCTGTCCAACTGACAATGGCTTGGCTCCTCATTGTTAGAGCACCCGGGGCTAAGCTCTGTAGGGATGTATTTTATTATTCTAATTTTTAGACATAGAATCTGGTGCCCAAACATTACTTCTGGCTTTTCTGGAAGTCTTTTTTTTTTTTTTTTTTTTAAGATTTTACTTATTTATTTGACAGAGAGAGAGAGATCAATCGATCACAAGCAGGTAGAGAGACAGGCAGAGAGAGAGGGAGAAGCAGGCCCCCCGCTGAGCAGAGAACCCGATGTGGGACTCAATCCCAGGACCCTGAGATCATGACCCGAGCCGAAGGCAGAGGCCCAACCCACTGAGCCACCCAGGTGCCCCTTTTCTGGAAGTCTTAATTTCTTCAACAGGTATCAAGGCTGAGCCTGATTCTTAGAATAAGCTTTCCTCTCTCTCATAGGGTCAAGACTAGATCCAAGCCCTGGGACCAAACCCTACGCACTGTACTTCCATTGTAAGAGGGGTAAATGGGTTTTACAGGCTGCTAATATCCTGCTTTCTCACATCTCCTGTCCTCTACCTATAGGGCACAAGAGGAAACCCCACACACCCATCATCCCACCCTTCCACACACCCTCACCATGTCCACTTACCTGATCTGAATTCACTGGGACTGATGTCATTCTGCTCTTTATTTCCTTTGACCTCAGTTTGTCTTCGAACAATAAAAAACATTTCTATGTGTTTCTCATTTAGTTCTCACACTACTACTACAACAGTTCAGACACCAGATGGGTGGATTTTTTCCCACATCAATGATTTTTTCCAAGCAACTTTCTGCAACAACACCCAGGTGTCTTACAATTCAGTTCTAACAATACCAGGAGTTAGCACAGACCCCATGGGCTAAGGGCTCCAAAAGATTCTCCCTGCCACTACTTCAGATGTCAGTCGAGGGGGCTACTCAAACTTCTAACTGGCTACTAATTGGAGGCTCCCATGATCTCCCTCCTCAGATTCTATCATTTGCTAGAATAGCTCATAGAACTCGGGGAAACAGTTAGTTACATTTACCAGTTTATTATATAATACAGGATATCATAAAAGATGCAGATGAACAGCCAGATGAAGAGGTACATAAAACAAGGTCTAGAAGGATCCAGAGCACAGGAGCTCTGTTGTGGAGCTGGGTATGTGGATGTATGTGTTCACCAATTTGGAAGCTCTCCTAATCTCATACTTTTGGAATTTTTATGGAGACATAATTGATTATTAACTCAATATCCAGTCCTCTCCCCTTCCTGGAGCAAGGGAGAAAGGTGCTGAAATTTCCAAGCTTCTAATCATGGCTTGATTTTTCTGCAGACCATCACCGAAAGCCCACCCAGAGTCACCTCATTAGAACAAAGGACACTCCAATCACCCAGGAAATTCTGAGTTCTAGGTCAGAAACGAAGGTTAAAAACAAATATTAGAACAAAAGTTGTCCTGTTACTCTTGCTATTTAGGAAATTACAAGGCTTTTAGGAGCTCTGTGCCAGGAACTGGAGGCAGAGACCCCATATGTGTATTTTCTAGGATTTCACATCAGTGAATACCAGAAACCCCATCTCTCAAATGACTCACTCCTATCCTTATTTGGTTCCCTTTCATCTCACCCCTCCCCTACCTTCCATTATCAGCAGGGTTCTTTTTCAAATTCCTCAATGAACATTCCCTTCATATCCACAGCTAATGGAAGCGCTATTTCCTTCTAAGGATCCTACTTCTCCTGCAACACTCTCCAAATGGTGGCTGTTTTTACTTCCAGTTCCCAAGTAGCATTTGACCTGGAGGGGAGGTAGAAGGTTCCCTTGATCCTCATGGCCTTTTTCATGTTCTTTCTCTTCTCCCTAAAACCATTTAGCCTGCATCTAATGCCAAAATATTATATATAAAAAAAATATATATAATATATATATATATCATCATCACCCCTCAGTGTTGCTAGGTTTGTTTTTTGTTTGTTTGTTTGTTTTTGGGTGTTTTTTTGTTTGTTTGTTTGCCTCTGTTTACTTCCATCTGGGTCCCTTCTGGTTTTTCAGAAGTCTGAACTCCTGGCTCATTGCCCTCTAACAGTACTCCTATGTCAATTCTTGGTGATTTCAGTATATAAATATATGACATGCCCATCATGTTAGCCTCAGTTACTTGAACGCAATTCCTCCACTGATCTTATCTTCATCATCTCAGTCACTCCTTCTTAGTCATATCAAAGTGCTAATTACCATCCCCACCCCAGGATCTCAATTACATGCATTTCATCTTATGACCTATTTTTCTATTTCAATCTTTCCAGAATCCTGACGTAAACAAAGCTTCAAATCCACTGGGATCTCCAATTCATTAATTGTACCATCTTTTCACAATCCCTCACCCCCTGGACCTAAGTTCTGACACCATACTTTTTTTTTTTTTTTTTGACTGGCGCTCTATTTTCACTCTTCCTTGTTTCCTACTCAACTTCTTACATGTGGAATGTTCTAGGAGTTAGTCTTTGGTTCTCTTTTCCTCGCTATCTACTCCCTTGGTAATCTCATATCTCATATCCAATCTTTATTTTGTTCACTGATGAATCCCAAACAGCTAGACTAGTAACATAATATTATCTTTCACTAGTAGCCAATTCCACTCTGAGAAGTCCTGAGCAGTATGGAATAAAAACAAATAACTTTTTTCCTTCTGTCCAGACACATTTCTGTGCTCTAGGAAAAAGGATTCAGCTTCCAGACGGCAGGGAATTAATGAGCTTGTTCAAATTATGTATTGAACTGCCATATCATCTGTTCATTTCGAAAATTATCTCAACACCTCAGAAAGTATAATTTGATCTTTTGTAAACCTGATCTTTCCTACAGGATTTCCAGGAGTACCTATCTACCAAGATTCACATTAACCCAAACTAGGACCCATAAATCTTCTCCCCTTAAATGAAGATTGCATTATAAGGTTGTACCTTTATTAAAATCAACCTTTTTATGTTTCAGTAAGTGCATGGAATTGATAAATTCAAAGTGGAGTTATGACAGCTTTTTGATAGCAAAATAGAAGTACCAATTCACATACAGCACTGTGGAATTCATATATAATTTTGTCCCTTAGGTTAAAATAAAATAAAATTGAGACATTTAAATATACAACCTGTAAGAATTTCTAGGGCTTCTGCTCGAGGAATTGAGACCCATCGTGAATCGGAGCCATGGCAATGCTATCTAAGTCACCAGCTGTGCTCTCCCAGAATGAGGTGCTTGCCAAAAGCAATTTTTCAATAGTCGATTTGCCATTGTGTGTCTTCTTTAAGCACTAAGTGCAATTATCAAGAGTTCTACATTTTTTGTCTGAGAATATAAAACTGCCAGTTAGTCTTCCTGCAATTTAAACTTTAATCTGCTTGCAAATTAAAAGAGGTTTTGGACTCTTTTGAAAGAGACTTCATTTAAATATTGCTAAACCAGTCATTTAAAAAAGAAGCTTAATCCCTCTGGTTACCATGCTCAAGTTTAAAAGTAAATAACTGCAAAACCAAAAGATAATGCTAAGAAAACATAATTCAGTTGATATTTGGTGGACATCTGTGAATACATTTTATATTTTCTTTGCAGGCATGGCAGGTATGTATTCATTCTTTCATGGTATATGTGAGAGGTTAGTGTATTCAGACAAACTCTTGTTTGTGGTGAAACGTCTGAAGTTTTGCTAATGACTTTATTCAAAACACAGTTGCTCAAACACTGAAGCACATTCTCACCTTCTTGCCTAATTGCCATGTTATTCTATAATGAAAAACTGAACAGAATAATTTGATTCTTATTTTTTTTCTAAGTCAGTGTCTTAATGTACCTTGGATAGCTGACTATCTGGCCAGTTGAAATGAACTTTAGATCAGCTCACTTTAGAAAATCTAGCCTGAATAGATATATGTACATGATCTTTTTATTCTAAGTCTTGGCAAACCACTGCTTACTAGATGGTTCCTAAGTAGTTTAATAAACACTTCGTCTTGAATATTTGAGTTGGTAAGATAGATTAATTTTTTTTGTGGGGGGGGGAAATAATTGTTAATGGTTATAAGAGGGAGGAAAAACCTGTTCAGCTCAATTCTTTCCTTTTTTGGGGAGAGGGGGGTGAGTAGAGAAAATGCCATAAGCCACACAGTGGTGATGTTGGGATGTTTATCCTGACTAGACACTGTATCTGTTTGCATCTTTGGTCCAAAGTGCTTCTAACAGCAAGTACTGAAATGTCAGTTCTCTACACCTAACATTTGTTAGTTTCATTTGGGTCTGAGACCTCCACAGACTTGAGGATTGTATAAACTAAAATTTTATGATTTAATAAAAAATGAAGTAAGGTTACAAGAAACAAGAAAAATCTCATATTCAGTACTTTCAAATAATTTCTTATATTTCCTTGTGGCAGCACTATGTTGGGCACTTTGCATGCCTCCCCACAAAAACCTGCCAAATAGATACTATTAGCATCCCCATTACAGATGGGAAAACTGAGGCCTAGAGAAGCTAAGTATCTGAGGCACTGTACTTGAATTCAAACACAATTCTGTCTGACTCTAAGACTCTCTATGGCATTTCAAGGATATGTCATTTCTTTTGACCATTTTAAGACTCAACCATAAGACCTCCTCATCTGGCTTCTTCCTTTTGAGAGGCTAATTCTATTACCCTACCCTGCAGCCTTCTTTTTAAAGCTATTAAAATCCTTTGCATTTAATAGAAAACCCCTTTTTTTCCTCCTTTAATTTGTAGTAAACAGTGGACTTCTAGCATTTCTGAGTTATGTGTATTTCCATAAATAAGGTTTCCTCTTTCTCTTATTTTCTCCACTAATTTGTGGCCACACAGTGGAACCTCTTTTTTTTAGTCATCTGAAGCCCAGAAGCTGAGGTACCATCATCTGATGTTCACCTTATCTGGAGGTCCTCAGCTCTGACTTCCAATTATAATTACTGTGGGAGCTTAAAAAAACAGTAAAAACCAAAAATTAACAATAAAAACAACCAAAAAAAGTTCCCAGTCACCACCCAGACCACCAATCAAACCAATCAGTGTTAAGCCAGCCTTCAGTGTACTTTTTTACTGCAACATTTTATTTCAAAAAATTTTAAAAGAAAAGTTGCAAGAATAGTTCAATGAACACCCATCCCTGTGCTCTTAACCAGATGCACAAATAAAAATTTTGTCAAATTACTTTCTCTTTTCCCTATATGGTTGTTACATATATGTAAGTATTGTATTACATACATGTATATACTGTACCAATACATACTTATCCCCCCATTTTTGGAACCATTCAAGTATTAGTTGCAATTATTAGACATTTCATCCCTGAATACTTCTGTATATATCTTCCAAAATTATCTCCTGCATAAATACTCTATATACAACTATCATATATAGGAGGAAATCTAACAATAATATGATACTAGTGTCTGTTAGTCAATCTACAGTTTGTACTTTTCCAAATATGTTTATTATAGTAGGGCTTCTCAAAATTTAATATTCACAGAAATTACTCAGAGATCCAGTGAAACTGCAGTTTGATTCAGTATGTCCAGGCTGGGGCTTAAGTTTCTACATTTCTAACAAGCTGTCATGACAATGTGTTCTCAGAAGTATGGGTTGAAGAGCATAACCTTATAGCTATTTGTTTTGTTTTTTTCAATGCAGGATCCAATTAAGCATCATTTATTGCTTAGTTGTCATATCTCTTTAATATCTACATCTCTTTGTTTTTTTTTTTCTTTCATATTTTTGACATTTTAAAGAGTTTGGTCTAGTTGCTTTGCAGAATACCCTTTAAATTGAAATTAATGTTCATTTGTTTTCTGTTAATCAGTTTTAGATTAAATGTTTTTGGCAAGAACACTACAATATATTGTAAAATGTATGCAGGTGTTCTTAATGTCCCAATCAAAATATTGCATGAGGGTGTTCCCAAAGAATTAGTGAAAAGTGAAGAAAAAGAATTGGTGAGGAGCCTTTGCTCTGTGAATTATACAAAAATAATCACCAGTTTTACTCTTTCAAGCAAAGGGAAGAATAGTACCCGATTCCCAAAGAACGTGAATAAAAACAACTTATTTGGTTAAAAATAGCTAAATTATTCAATCAGAAGATTCTTATAACCTCCACGTTTTGCCTGTGCATTTGTGTTTTAGTTAGGAAGGGATTTATAGCAGGGAGTAGTGCATTATGGTGATGACATGCATGTCACCTAAGTGAAAAGAACTGGATTTTTTTTTTTTTTTGTGGAAAATTGACTAAGCAAAGACTATAGTGTTTATTCTAGAAATATCTGGACATACCAAGGCAGTATATCATATGGAATAAACAAGACTCTCTTGGTTGAAAAGTAATGATGTCCTGTTAACAGTTAAGAAACTCGTTCCCCTCCCTGTCCCCACTTCACCAAAATCAAAAACAAAAACAAAACAAAAAGCAGGATTTGCCAACTTCCAGAGAGCAAACATTCCTACCATGAATGATTTTGAGTTACCAATGTAACATCAATAGGCTTGCAAAATAGCAACTGGTTCTCATTTGCTGATCTGAGCCCACTCCAGCACACCTCTGATTTTAAGAAGACAGACCCACCTCAATTGGATTTAAGGGAAAACTAGAAATTATTAGCTCATATAACTGAAGACATAAGCCCAGAGCTGACCTCAACCCCCGCTGGATCCAGGGCTTCCTTCACCAACTCTTGGCTCTGCACTTCTTGCCATTCATATGTGGGGGTTGCCCGAGAAGCTCACATCTGGATCTTGGAGGCAGAATAAGCAAGGATGGAGAACCCTGAGTCAGACTGGGTTAAAATCTTAGTTTGCCAATAACTTCCCAATAACCTTGGGCAATGTAATACCTCTGTGGCCCAGTTTTTTCATCTGTATAATAGAGACAGTAATAACTATGTCATGAGGTTGTTTTGGATATTTGATGTATTAATATCTAATAGTTTAGATATCGGCCAGAATACCTTGTGAAGAGTAAGCACTCAGTAGTCTCATCATCATCATCTTCATCATCATCATCATCATCATTTTAAATTAACCTCTAAAGAAAGAAATCTTTTTCAAGCTAAAGCCTTAACACTGAACCTCATCTAATGACACAGGAAACATATTCATATTCATAAAATAGCTAATCCTGAGGTCTAGGATGTCATCATCACTCAAATTAAATGGATGGAAGATGTGGAAAATTTTCCCAAAGGAAAACTAATGTTCTTTCCTCAAATGAGGGAAGAAATGACTATGCAGCAAACAAAGACACTGATGTTACTACATAATATTAAAAAAATCTTTTTCCAAAGTGTTAGATGAAATATAACTGATCACACCAAAATTGGTCTTAATGGCATGGAACTATGCTTTGGGTAGAAAAGGTGACCAAAATGATCTATTTCTATAAATTCATAGAAAATACATTACAGTACTTCTTTGAAATGCAAATCCCATGGGAAAGTTATAGTAAAACAGCAAAGGTATAACTATAAGTATCAAAACTCTTAGCACACCATTGTTTTAACCATATTAGAGAAGGTAAATTCTATGAAGTTTTTTTTTTGTTTTTTGTTTTTTTTTGCATTGCTTGATTACCAAGAAATTCACCTGAATTATTTGTTCCATATTTTAACTGGATAATTTCTGATCACTATATATGCTGTTTTTCCTATACTGTAACTTTCTTCTTCTGAGGTATATTTTAATACCCTCAATGGAAAGGTATAATGAACTTTGGTCTTTATTTTTGATGAACTATTCCTTAAAACACATTTTTTTTTAAAAAAAGATTTTATTTATTTATTTGACAGAGATCAAAGGTAGGCAGAGAGGCAGGCAGAGAGATAGGGGAAGCAGGCTCCCTGCTGAGCAGAGAGCCCAATGTAGGGCTCGATCCTAGGACCCTGAGATCACGACCTGAGCCGGAGGCAGAGGCTTAACCCACTGAGCCGCCCAGGCACCCCTCCTTAAAACATTTTTGATTAGACTCATCATAAATTTAAATAGTTGCAAAAGTTCCAACATTTTATCAATATTGACACCTCGCAATTAAAATTTAATTGCCATATGATTTGATACTCATTATATGTTTTTTAAAATTTAAAAATGATCTCAATCCAAATTCATATGGGTCTTAAAATTTATGTAGAAATTCGAAGAGCCAAGAACAGTCAAGTCTGCTTGAAGAACAAGAAAATGATAGCACTTGTTTAACCAGATATCAGGGCCTACAGAGTGGTAGAGATTAGAAGAGTGTCCTATTCACCAAGGGCTAGCCAAATTAACAAATGGAATAGAGTGAGAAGCTGGAGATCCCTGCAGAGATGGATACCTGATTTATAACAGCTCCGATCAATAGGTAAAGGATGATCTTTTCAGTTAATGAGGGGAGAATGAATTCCTCTGACACCAAAGATAAAAATCAATTCTAGGTAAATTATAAGCCAAAATATAAAAGGTCAATCTTTAAAGGTTTCAGAAGGCAATAAGGACACAAAAAGTATTAACTATTAAAGAAAGGGTGTATAAATTTGGATACATTAAAATAAAAATTTGTGGGGCACCTGGGTGGCTCAGTGGGTTAAAGCCTCTGCCTTCAGCTCAGGTCATGATCTCAGGGTCCTGGGATCGAGCCCCACATCAGGCTCTCTGCTCAGCGGGGAGCCTGCTTCCTTCTCTCTCTCTGCCTACTGTGATCTCTGTCTGTCAAATAAATAAATAAAATCTTTAAAAAAAAATAAAAATAAAAAAAATAAAAATTTGTATTCACCAAAAACACCACTGAAGAATGAAAAGCCATAGAAGGGAAGAAAATATCTGCAGCATCTGTTGTTACATGACTGCAACAAAGACTTGAATTCAATATTTGAAGAAAAATCAAAAGACAGAGAATCTGGAGAACCTAATGAAACCGGTTTCTCTGTTTAGGCATTATCGGCATTCAGGCTGGATAGTTCTTTGCGGTGGTGGCGGTGAGGTGGTGTTAGGAGCGTCGATGGGGACTATCCTACGCATTATAGGAGGTTTAGCAGCATTTTTGGCTCTTACCCTTGAGACGGCAACAGCATCTTCCTAATTGTGACAACGAAAAATACACCCAGCCATTGCCAAATGTTTCCTAGGGGAAAGGAGTAAAATCATCTCTGGTTGAGAGCCACTGTGCTAGGACATGTCGAGAAAGCGTAAACAAGATTTTGAAAAATAAGAAATCCAAATGTCAACCAACAAATGAAAATGTGATCAATTTATTAGTAATCAAGGAAATGCAAAAGGAAGTCACTTTGAGATACTAAGCACACCCATTATCTTGGCAAAAAGTTTAAATCTACCCACTGTTGGTAAAACAAAGGGTATTAGGAATTCTTGGGCACTGCAGTTAGTTTAAACTGAAACAGGCACTTGGAAAAACAGTCTAGTGTGATCTCATCAAGAAAAAGTTAGACATAATTTAGGCCAACCAACTTTGTTTTTTAGGCATATATCCTAGAAAAATTCATTCCCATGTGTACTTGAATACATGTAAAAGAATGTTCACGGCACCTTTTTTTGGTAATGACCAAAGGCTTGAAATAACCTATATGTTCAATAATAGCGTGATATATAAATAAATTGTGGCACATTCATTCAATGGATACTATAAAGTAATGAAAATAAATGAATAAAAGAAATACGCAAGCAAGGATGCATCTCAGAGTTAACATGTTGCAAGATGGAAGACAGAAAAAAGAACACATACTCCTGATTCCATTTATAAAATGTTCAAAAATAAGCCAAATTAGGGGCACCTGGGTGGCTTAGTGGGTTAAGTCTCTGCCTTCGGCTCAGGTCTTGATCTCAGGGTCCTGGGATTGAGTCCCACATCAGGCTCTCTGCTCAGCGGGGAGCCTGCTTCCCCCGCCCCCCGCCTGTCTTTCTGCCTACCTGTAATCTCTCTCTCTCTCTGTCAAAAAAAATTAATTAAATAAATAAATCTTTAAAAAATAAGCAAAATTAAGCTTTAGTTTTAGAGATGCAGACCTAGTAGTGAAGCTCTAAGAAAAACGACAAAGTGATTATTAGAAATCAGGATGAAGATACTTATTGTGGACAATGGAGAAGGAAAGTGATATAAAGTGCTGAAGACAGGAACTATTACTTCTTGACATAAGTGTTGACTTTGTGATGTTCATTACATTGCATATTTTATGATTTGTGCGCACTTCTGTACATGTGTTATATTTGACAGTTTTCAAAGGGTAATAAATACTTTAAACGTTTCTTTAAAAATTAAAAGAAAACTTTCCTTTTCTTAAAACTACTATTTTCATTTTCTTCCTTCACAATTTTTTTAAGACTTCGTCCATTCCTTTGAGAGAGGGAACACAAGTGCATGAGGGGCGGATGGGGCAGAGAGAGAAGGAGAAGCAGACTCTCCTCTGACTGGGGAGCCTGACATGAGGGTACATGCCATCACCCAAGATCATGAGCTGAGCCAAAGTCTGATGCTTTGGCAACTGAGCCACCCAGGCACCCCTACTCTTTCACATGTTTATCCTAAACTAGTATCTTTACGCTTGAGTTTATTGATCCACCTATCACATTTAAGTATAATAAAAATGTACATATAAGTTGAAATCTAAATTTTTGTTTTATTTTCTATGACAGTAAGGCTCCACACTATGAAATCTCATAGTCACTAACACATTTTAAAACATATTTCCTTAGGATTGTTATTATTACAGTTATTATTAATACATAATTTATTAAAACAACATAATTATGCCGCTGATAAATAATTACTGCACATAAGAGTAGACTTTTATTGGAAAGGTATCTATTAATGAGCTAATGATCAAAATTATTCCCATCTGTTTATGAAACAGAAAGGCATATAGCTAAAAGTAATATCGAGAGCTAGCATATTATCCTAACTTTTCTAAGAGAGTGAGGAGATAGTTAATATTTTATAAGCTGAAATAAAGTAAGGCCTGATTTTAATAACATTTCACAACATTATTTGATAAAATGGGTTTTAACTACCCGATGGAATAACACTCAATTGGAAGAAAATAATTTCAAAATATTTTTTTTTTAAATATTTTATTTATTTATTTGACAGAGAGGGATCACAAGTAGGCAGGGAGGCAGGCACAGAGAGAGAGAGAGAGAGAGAGAGGAGGAAGCAGGCTCTCCGCCGAGCAGAGAGCCCGATGTGGGACTCGATCCCAGGACCCTGAGATCATGACCTGAGCCGAAGGCAGCGGCTTAACCCACTGAGCCACCCAGGTGCCCCTCAAAATATTTTTTATGCATGGGTTTTTTCTAAGATAGCATGAATAATTTGGCAGTCCTGTAAATAATTACACCTGAATTTAAAAAATTGTGATTGTAGGTTGATGTTCAAAAATGTATCATAAGGAGCTTTACAGATATACTCCTCAGTTAAACAGTAATAGTTGATGCAAGTTATATATTAAACAAAAAGTAAAGTGTCTGGAAATTGTCCTAAGGGCACAAAGCAAGAATTTATTTAAAAAATCTATTCAGGGCACCTGGGTGGCTTATTCAGTTAAGCATCCAACTGTTGATTTTGTCTCAGGTCATGATCTCAGGGTCATGAAACTGAGTCCCCCATCAGGCTCCATATACAGCGCCGACAGTGTGGAGCCTACTTAAGATTTTCTCTCTCCCTCTCCTTCTGCCCCACGCCCCGGACTTGAGCGTGGTCTCTCTCTCTCACTCACTAAGAAATAAAAAGAGAAAGAAAGGAAGGAAAGAGAGAAAGAAAGGAAAATCTATTAAATATCAGAACAACAAATCTTGGGATGCCTGGGTGGCTAAGTCAGTTAAGTGCCTGCCTTCAGTTTAAGGCATAATCCTGGAATTTTGGGATTGAGTCTCACATTGAGCTCCCTGCTCAGTGGGGATCCTGCTTCTCCCCCTGCTGGTTGCTCCCTCTACTTGTGCTCTCACAAAAATCTTATTTTAAAAAGCAAAAAAAGAACAGCCTGTCTGTGGTATTCGAGTAACCACCCACTCCTCTCCCACCCCCAGTACAGTGTGAAAGAAGTTCTACTCTATGTGGGTTGAGCCAAGAACACAGGGTGCACTCTACCTCCACCTCCCTACTGGGGACTATGGTATCTTCCTGGGAGGAGCAGGCAGCTAGGACTTACAGCTTCATGTTGAAGAACTGTATTTTTCAGGCAAGAGAGGCTAAGAGTTCTGGGTCTTCTATCCAGGACTACTCATAGAGCAGAAGTTCCATTACAGAGGTAGCAGGCAGAGAATAACAAGCCCAACTGCCAGAAAGGGGCAAACCATAAATATCAGAGGTTACCAACCCTGCCCAGTGCCTGCTTATAAAGCAGGGGTATCACTCCAAGAGAAGTGAGTGACTGTCCCTGTTCCCAATAATGGCAATGAGGTTTTGCTTGAGCAAGAGAGATAAGCTGTAGGGGCAGAGAACTCTGAAGCTCTCCAAAAGAGATCTGAATTTATCTGGAACAGAACAGAGTATGGGGAAGTTTATCATGGCATTCTAGAAAACAGTGGAGAGTTTGGGGGTAAGCAGTGATGAAGAGACTGGTAGCTCCATGAGAGCAACAAGCTAAACGATAGACCAGATAAGAGTTGACCAAATACAACCAAGGGAAGGGTTAAGAAGAGCTGTCCTGAGATTGGAACATACTTGAAAGATTGGCCTCAAAGACTACCTCTGCAAAGGGATCAGAACTTAACTGAATCAAATGGTGAAGCAGTTTATGCCCCAGTGGACTGATGGAAACAACAGAGGAATCAACCCGCAAGTAATGGAGTCTGACAGCTGGGAGTGAAACCAACAGAGGTAGATAGCTTAACAGAGAAACCAGGGAACGAGACAAAGAGAGTACTGGTGGAACCATTGTCATCCATGGATTTATCCAGCCTGCATCCTCTGAGGAGTGACATCAGGTGCTGCAAACTGTGGGAGGAAAAGAGATTTTTTAAAAAATAGTTCAACGAAGTCATTAAAATATTAAAAATCAAACAACAAAAATCCTGAGGCTAGGGGTAAGAAATCAAGATCCAGAGTTGCTACAATACATTGTCCAAACTGTCCAGTTAAAAAAAAAATGAATAGGAATTTATGAGACATACAAAGAAGCAAGAAAGTGTAACCCATACACAAGAAATAAATGTAGGCAACAAAATGCCTTGAGATGGCTTGGGTGTTAGAGCTAGCAAACATAATTTAAGCAGTTATAATATGTTTGAAGACATACAGAAAACCATGCTTGATGTTAAGGTAGGTATAATGACAATGTCTCAATAAATAGAGAATATCAATAAATAGATACAAACTGAACAGTATAATAACTGAAAAAAATATTAAAGGGCTCAACAGGTTTGGGATGACAAAAGAATCAGCAAACTTTAAAAATAGAATAGAGATTATACAGTCTGAAAAAGAGAGAAAACAGAAATAATGGTTGAAAATTCCCTAAATTTGATGAGAAATATTATCTACATGTTCAAGAAACAACAAATTCTAAGTAGGATAAGTCCAAGGATATATGCATCCAGACACATCATAGTTAAAAGGTTAAATGCCCAAAACAAAAGCAAGTTTTGGAAAAGAACAAAATAAACATGATTAGTCACATATAAAGGAACCTCAGCAAGATTAACAGCTGATTTCTCAGACATGTTGTAATCCAGAAGGCAGTAGGAGGGCATATTCAAAGTACTGAAAGGAAAAAAAATATATATATATATACACACTTGCATTTGTATATAATTGTATTTTTGAGTCTGTAACATTTATGCTCTTATTGCCAAATATATTACATTTCTAAATGTTAGAAAGGAGGCATCTAAAGGAGGCATCTGAGAGCAAACCTATATTATGGTAAGGACATGATACCAGGTGGTGACTCAAATCCAAAGGAATAAATGAATAGAATCAAGAATGATAAATAAGAAGGTTAATATAACAAACCCTATAGATACACATTTTCTCTTCCTTCTCTCAGCTTCTTTAAAAAATACAAAACTAAAGTAATATAACAATGTATTTTTGGGTTTGTAACACATGTAGATAGAACAACAGCAGCACAAATTGGGAGGGGTGGAAGAAGGAATAGAGCTAGATAGGAATAACCTTATTATCTCTAGCAGGAATTAAATAATATAAATCTGAAGTATATTTTGCAAAGTTAGGAACTATATGGTAAGTCCTAGAGCAACTCCCCAGAAGATACCTTTAAAAATATGGAAAAATCATAAAAATAATTAAAATGTTACACTAAAAAATATGGAGGAACAAAAAAGAATACAGCAAGTAAAATGACCGATAAAAATTCAACTATATCAATAATAACATTGAATGTGATTTGATTAAAATACAATAAAAAGGCAGACATTACCAGATTAAAAATAAGGATTCAACTATATGTTATCTGTAGAAGATACACTTTAGATTTAAATAAACAAATAAGTTGAAAGCGAAGAATGAAAAAAGATACCCTATGCAAACAATTACAAACTACAAGGAAACAGAAGACTTGAGCAACTATAAAATAACACAACCAAACAGACATCTATATATTATTCCTTGCAACGATAACAATACACTTATTTCTCAAGTGCAAATGAAACAGTATCCAGGATAAACTATATATTAGGCCATAAAATAAGCTTTAATAAATTTGGAATTATAGAAATCATACAATGCATGTTCTCCAAACATAATGGAAATAGAAATCACTAAGAGAAAAAAATAATGGGAAATCCACAAATATGTAGAAATTAAACAACATATCTATAACCAACCAAGAAATTATAAGGAAGATTAGCCAATGCTTTGAGATGAATGAAAATGAAGGAACAGCATACTAAAACTCATGGGATTCAAGCAAAACTGTATCAAGAAGAAATTTTATAATTATAATACCTATTTTTTAAAATATGGTCTCAAATTAACCTAACTTTATACTTTAAGACACTGGAAAAAGACCAAAGTAAACCTAAAACAAACAGAAGGAAGAAAATAATAAATATTAAAGCAGAAATTAATGAAATAGAGTAGAAACTTGTATCCATCCTCTGATGAGTGGATAAAATATTATGGTATATCTGGACAAGGGATTATTGTTTGGATAAAAAAAGGAATAAAGTATTGCTATAGGTGACAGCATGGATAAACCTTGAAAACACTATGGTAAGTGGAAGATGACAAGTACAAAAGACCAAACAGATATTGTATGATTCCACTTATAGCAAATCCATAGAGACAAAGTATATCAGGGATTGTGTAAGATTAGGGGTATTTGGAAGACTACTAATGGGAATGGGGCTCTTCTTCGGAGTGATCAAATGTCCTAAAATTGATTATGGCAATGGTTGCATAACTCTGTGAAAATACTAAAAACTACTGAATTGTATTATATTCATGTGGTAAATACATGGCATACGAATTATACCTCAAGGAAACTTCTAAAAATGTGACTCTAAAATTTACTCTTGAATGTTCAGCTTATTTTTGAAACTAATGACAAGTCTTGAGAATATATACTGAGAATAGCTAAAAAGCTTTATTTAAAGGCATGTTTTTCCTTTTGAGTTTTTACTAGCGCGCTCCTTCCGTTGATGGCAAGAGACTTTCCCCTTGAGATTTATATATTCTTTAACAACAGTTCAGAAGTGGAAGAAGCAAAAATTTTCAACCAAATTTCTTCAGTACTACATACTCTACTATGCATTTGAATTTAGAATGTTCCAACATGGACCCCAATAGCACTTTTTCTAATACCTTGTGTATTCATTTTCTGTTACTGCTAGAACAAATTACCAGTGACCAAGTGGCTTCAACAACTCATTTGTTATTTCATAGCTGTAGTTTAGAAATTTCAAGCAGACGTCTCTGGGTTAAAATTAAGCTGCCTCCAAGGCAGCATTTCTTCTGAAGACTCTGGGAGAGAATCCGTTCCCTTGCCTTTTCCAGTTGCCAGAGGCTTTCCGTATTCCGTGGTTCAAATCCTCCCTCCTCCATCTTCAAAATCAGCAATGAAAGTCAAGTCCTCCTGACATTGCATCACTTGACAGAGCTTCCACGTTCACACCACTTTCCTGGCTCTCTTCCTCTGCCTCTCTCTTCCATTAGTAAAGACCCTTCTGATTACCTTGGGCCCCACCTGGATAACTGAGAACAAACAATCTGCCGTTTTTAAGGTCAGCTGATGAAGTCTTAATTCCACCTGCAGCCTTAATTCCTCTTTCCCATATAACATATACATAGGTTCTGGGGATTTAGGACATGGGCATCCTTAGGGGGGCATTATTCTGCCTACCACATCATGATTTTCTCCTGGTAGAAATGTGTACAAATTAAGGTGAAGGAGAAAGCCCTACAGGTTTGAGGTAGTTTGGTTCATCGATAAAGGAGGATTTGTCTTTTGGGCAGTGTATTCTAGTATATTCTCGCATGAATGAAGGGCCTTTATTATACAAAGTGGAGAGAAGGCTATTGTGAACTCAAGCCTGTTCTTAGGCTAACCAGCTTTAGGGGAAAAATAAATGTGGAAATTAAGTTTCTGGAATAGGATTCATTGGTTTCAAATTATTGGACTAGCACACCTAAAGATTTCCTATAACCCAGGGCCCTAGTTAGATGATCATTCATTTGGGGTAGTGGTTTCCAAATGGGGCTGATTTCATAATTACCTGAGACTTTTAAAAAATGCAATTAGGGCGCCTGGGTGGTTCAGTGGGTTGAGCTTCTGCCTTCAGCTCAGGTCATGATCTCAGGGTGCTGGGATCGAGACCCACATCGGGCTCTCTGCTCGGCAGGGAGCCTGCTTCCTCCTCTCTCTCTCTCTCTGCCTATTTGTGATCTCTGTCTGTTAAATAAAGAGTTAAAAAATTTTTTTTTTTAAATTTAAAAATGTAATTAGACTTTCAGGCTTTAATCCAGACCTGCTAAATCGAAGTACAGAAAACAGAGACCCAAAAGATGTTTTAAATTTCTTTTTTTGAAGATTTTATTTATTTATCTGAGAAAGAGTGAGATCACGACGGGAGGATAAGGGCAGAGAAAGAGGGAGAAGCAAGCTCCCCGCTCACCAGGGAGCCCGATGTAGGGCTTGATCACAGGACTCTGGGATCACGACCTGGTCCAGTGGCAGATGCTTAACTTACTGACCCACCCGGGTGCCCCTGTCTTGAATAATTTCTTTAGTTGATTCTGATAATTAGCCAAATTTGGTAACTACTCATTTAGTAAACAAAGGGGATCGAATTAGTGATAATAGAAGATTCATGTGTTTGCTAAATTTTTCTATTAATTGCTTTCTAGTTTTAAAGTTACAGGACATTTAAATATGACCCAGAGCTTTGGATAGTTTAACCAATGTGCAGCCAACAGAGAAATCTGAAAGTATCATTCTTTCTCACTTCCAAGTAATCATGCAAAACTAGAACCATTGGAGGTTTTCCTCTTTTGGGCATATATACTTTGCCATTATAAGCTATGCTTTATTTGAATTTGTCTTTGTTAATTTGTTGTAAAGTGATTAATTTACTCTTATTCCATAGGTACAATCAATGTAAGAATACAGTAATACTTATGGTCACTTCGCATTTACACCAAAATTGTGATATGCCAAGTCATGGTTATAATTCCTATCTAAAAATCTATGAATTAGTACGTTTTCTGCACCTTCCAGGCAGAATGTTGATATTTATTAGATTAATAATGAAGACACTGTTGATCACTGAACATGCACATAAAACGTATCTTAAAAAGACTGAAATTTTGCATTTCCTCTGTAGGTATCACACCACAGAAAGAGAGTCAGGAAGGAATTCCACCCCTGACCCAGAGTCAGGAACCCCTGAAACCTCAGGAGAATATATCACGACCCATTCACCATCCTCTAGTTTTAAAAACTAACTTTGAGGACGAAGAGGAGGAAGGAGATGAACAAAATGGTTAGTAAGGTTTTTCTCAAATTTACAATGCACACTCAAAAGTCCTACTTTTTTTTTTTTTTTACTTTTTTTTTTTTTTACTTTTTTTTTTTTTTTAACTGTGAGAGGTTCATAACAATATGTTAGGTAGATTTTGGTAAGAAAATAGATAGAATATTATTAAGTATATTCAATTCATTATGTTCTAATTTGTTCTATGTCTACACATGCTTATGATCATTTGGATTAGAGGGTTTTTGTTGGATGATGGCTGGGAGATACATTTCATTTAAAGTTGTACAGTTACTTAAACTGATTTTTCTTTTTTTCTTTTTTTTTTTTTAAATTTATTTATTTCCAGCATAACAGTATTCATTATTTTTGCACCACACCCCGTGCTCCATGCAATCCGTGCCCTCTATAATACCCACCACCTGGTACCCCAACCTCCCACCCCCCGTCCCTTCAAAACCCTCAGATTGTTTTTCAGAGTCCATAGTCTCTCATGGTTCACCTCCCCTTCCAATTTCCCCCAACTCCCTTCTCCACTCTAAGTCCCCATGTCCTCCATGCTATTTGTTATGCTCCACAAATAAGTGAAACCATATGATAATTGACTCTCTCTGCTTGACTTATTTCACTCAGCATAATCTCTTCCAGTCCCGTCCATGTTGCTACAAAAGTTGGGTATTCATCCTTTCTGATGGAGGCATAATACTCTATCCCCAGGGGTACAGGTCTGTGAATCACCAGGTTTACACACTTCACAGCACTCACCAAAGTACATACCCTCCCCAATGTCCATAATCCCACCCCCTTCTCCCAAACCCCCTCCCCCCAGCAACCCTCAGTTTGTTTTGTGAGATTAAAAGTCACTTATGGTTTGTCTCCCTCCCAATCCCATCTTGTTTCCTTTATTCTTCTCCTACCCACTTAAGCCCCCATGTTGCATCACCACTTCCTCCCAGAAGATCAACAAGAAAACTGATTTTTCTAATACATGAAATATAGTAACTCGAGACATTTACCAGTATGCAAATTATTGATTTTAAAAATTAAAAAAAAATCCATGTGAATAACATCTGGGGTTTTTCATTCTGATTTATATATTTTCATATTATTTGTCTTTGGACAACTTACTTAAAAAAATATATATCCTATAGATGCTTCCAGTTTATGGACAAAGACTCCTGAAGAGATTGAAGAAAAAAGAGCGATAAAGGAGATGTGTTACAAATCTGGTAAGAAATCAAACATTTGTGGGTTTTTAAATGCTTGATATGACAAACACACTAACCTCCTACTTTTCTAATGGGAGATTAGGTGAATACTACAGATTCCATACTCCTCCAGATATTTCATCATCAAAAAGCATAGCCTCTACAGCAGACAAAGAAATAGAAAAGCCTTTGGAAAATGGCAGTGAATTGCAAGAAGGTAAGGAGTGAAAAGACAGCACTTCAAGGTGCTGTGTTAAGAGATACTTGGTGTGATAGGCTGTGAATTATTTAGTAAGATGTAACTAGAGTTAAATGATAAATAATACATCAGAATTGAGAATGAGGAGGAAGTGCTTTCATCAGATGACCTATATTTAATAAGAAAAGCTGCAGTTAATGTCATTAAGCTTTCCTCATGGAGCTAAAGAACAAATAAGCTTCATAGGCGCATGGTGGCACTTCCCCCCGACCCCCGCCCTGACCACGCAAGTCATTCTGTAAATAACTTGCTTCTACCATTATTTTTCTTTGCAAATAAATCTCCCTGTGAAATAGGTGCATATTTTTCTCTGTGAATAGAAAGGACAACCTAGCCCTAGAAGGACAAAAGGGAGATCAGAGAATGATGTTAGTGGCAGAACAAGGATACATTTGTTCATTAAATGAGTACCTTTTGTACACCAGGCAATTTCAGAAGCAATGCAGGTGGATGATTCCAAGGCTGGGCCTTTCATGGGTCTTGTGTTTTGGTGAATCTTATTTTAATGTTGGTAAACAATCTGCCCTTGAAGTCAAGATAAATACATTATTTTCTGGATATAAAACCAGAAACTCAGTGAAAATCCATGGATGCCACAAGTTTATACAGCTGTCTTGCCACTAGGATGAGCTGAAAAGTTTTGCTGCAGGAGGAGATTTGAATCCTTTTCTCTCCCTAAAAGTAATAAAAAAAAAAAGATAGTTGGGGGAATCTCCCAACATCAAGATGAGGGTATAATGAAGTAGAGGATCAAAAGTAAAATGCCTGCCCTTCAAGTACATATGTGGCAAACTATTTAAAGATATGGCGGTAGGTGGCAGCAACAGACCATGAGATGTTGGAATGACTGGCAAGACAGCAGAGAGGTGGGCACCCTAGCTAGAGAAGGGCACACTGCCCACATTAACTAGACAAGGACAAAAGAAAACAAAACAAGTTAGCAAGAAATATAAAAAAGGTAGATTAGAAAGATAATTACACGTACTTTCACTTTATATTTTGGTTTTAAAATTCTTTTGTTTTTAAATAATTTCAGTTAATTCATGATAGCCTTCACCAGATTTCCCCAAATGTTAGTATTTTACACATTCAATTTTTCACTCTTTCTTTCTCTAAATATACACACTATGTTTTTTTCTAAACACTTTGTGCAAGAGTAAGTTGCAGATATGATTCCCCTACATAACTCTCATATTGGTATAAATATCAGAATCAGGAAATTACCACTATACCATATTATTTACAGGATTTTTTGAAATAAATTTCACCAGCAGTACCATCAGTGTCCTTCACGGCGAAATGAACTTTTTCCTGATTTAGAATCCAATATAGTATCATATGGTACTTTAGATTATCATCTCTCTCTTATTCTGCTTTTAATAGTTTTAGAAGAAAATTATCTAGAGATGTCTAGGAAAAACACTAAGAATTATTTAATTCTGACAGTATAATTATCATTTGTCAGTGGTAGACTCATACTTATCACTCAATTTGATCATGATAAATAGATACAATCAAAAGAAATATAAAGTTCATCATATGAAGAACACATGAAATAAGTTAAATATATTATACATACATAATAATGTTCGATTATTTAAAATTTTAAATTGCCATTTAATAAATAATCCACATAGGTAAGTAAACTTGCTTGTTTGTTATTTTCTTGATAATTACAAAATTTATTTAAAATTCCTATAAGTTTACAGTTCATCATATAACTATACAAATAATACTTATATTAATTTTTGACTTTATACTATCATCATGAATTCTACTTTAGACTTATATAAGTGCCTATGGCTCCTGGGTAATTTTCTTTTCTTTTTCCTTTGCTAATTTAAAAAAAAAATTTAGGGGATGGTCTTACAGTTCCAACAAAATTTAGCCTATTTGAAAGGCAAGGTGAGATAAAAGCATCATTGGATAGGAAACCAAGGACTGACATTGCCGCTTTTGAAAATGGAGGTGAGTTGTTATTCCTGGTTGATTCTGAACGTATCGCCATATAATAAATGAGTCTGAATTTCCTCTCATAACTAATTTCATTTTTTCAAAATCTTTTGGACATTTTTATTGTTGGTTTTGGGTAAGGAACTTGAGGCCTGGAATTGTAGGTAATCGGTTGCTGTAGATGAATCACTATAGGAGAATGTCAGACATGTTATGTGCACTCTGTGAATATTTGTAGAATAAATGATTTTATGTTTAAACAATCAAATGAGTGGATGAATGGAGACATTTTTATAGAATTTATAGATGACTGGACATTAATATGCTGGATGAAAGAGCCAAATTTAACAAGGGAAACTCAAACTGTGATACACATAAAATCTTGCGTTTAAGTTCAAGACATTAATGGTAGAGTTTCTTCAAGTTGGGAAAGACTTGACAAGATACAGATTGTGAAGAGAAAAATAAGTGTTTTTTGTTGGCCACATGGTTTAAAAATGATTCAGTATTGGGTGTCAGTTACCAAAAACTCAGGTAAACTCACACTGAATTATCAGGAGTAGTATAGGAAGATAATTAAATGTGGTAAGTCATTTAAAGTTCTCAGTAGTGTCTGACATACAGAAAATGCTCTATAAATGTTAACTATTATTATACTAGTTCTACTGATTTCTGTAATGGTAGTCCACATGAGTGTGTCATTTTAAAAGAAGGTTACTTGAAACATATTTTATGTTAGGGTAACTTGTATGATGAAGAATCTGGAAATTACGTATACAAGTAGTATAAAAAGCAATTGTGGATATTTATCTTGGAAAAGAGAAGAACTTTTAGGAGCATAAAAATTGCTCTCCTATATCTGAAGATGTTATACTGAAGACTAAACTATACTAACTCTGAGTAACTCTGAAGGATGGTAAAGGGTAGAAGTAAAGATTTATATATGTTAAAGGAAAATTGTGTTGACTATGTGAATTTCTTTGGAGTTATCTCTATGTAAGCATACATACTCTAATCTAAGCACATGTGATATGTGTGGTGATGTGTGTGGTTATCACTGAGAAGCATTTAAATAAAACCAGGAAAAAGGTATACTGTAGAAAAGGATAATCTTGTGTTGGATGATAGTTCTGTAGAACTTTCTGCCACCATGGCCACTGACCATAAGGTATTGTCATAGGAGGTGACTGTTATGTTCCACAGAGGATCATATTTCTTGGAGTGGATGAAAATGAAGCTTTAACAGAAGAGAAGTTAATCACCATATCAAAATGTTCAAATAATAAAGGTAATGAATCATCCTATAATTTTAATCCATTCATAATTTGGATAGGTATGTTAAATACAAAACTCGACACTTGTAGAAACCAATAGAAGAGGTGAGATAATAAATAAAAATATGCATTGAATACAGTGAACAGGAGTCAGAAACTCTAAGGTTTTAGTCCTGGTCTGTCCCTTATTGTTTGACCCTGAGACCATCTCTTTTAGTTTCAGTTTCCTTATCTAAAATACTGGCCTGTTGAACTCCGTAATTTCTAGGAGTCTTGCTATCTCTACTGTTACTGGTTCTGTTAAACAGTAAAACCAAGTCCTCTTTAGTTTCTTTTTCCAACCAAATTCTCAGTGTGATTGAATTTTCTTAGGGAGATTTGTTTGTGAAGACTGTGAAGAGTATTAATCTCATGATGTCTATGACCTCCCCATTTTATAATTATTACAAGTCTGTGAATAATCAAGAGATAGGATAACAAAATCCATCCTTTACAGTTTTAGATTCCCCTTACACCATTCTTAGAATCCCCTGGTTGGTACCTCTCTGCTAGGCAGTTCTCTCAGACTAACTGTATAGCTGTCCTGTAATTAGAGGGCTTTACATATTCTCCATCCAAATACTAATTTCAGCTACCATTTTCCCCACCGTTAAATAAATGTTCTTGAGAATAGGTTAAGGCACTTATGATCAATGGGAAATGACATGTAAGTCTCTTTTCCTTGCTCTCAGAGATGGAAACACTTTGCCCAATCTATCAAAAAAACAAAAACAAAAAAAACCAACAAAATTCTTACTACACTAGTAACAGTTACTACAATTCTCATTTGGCTGTCTAAATTTAAACTAAGATGAAATAAAACTAAAAAAATATCAGCTCTTCAGTTGCATTAGCCATGTTTCAAGTGTTCAATATCCACATGAGACTAGCGGCTATCATTTTGTACAGTACAAACTGAGATAATTTCCATCATTGTATAACGCTCTGCTGGGCTGTCCTGCTCCAAAGCATAGAACACATGAAAGTTGTTACATCTGAATTATTCCTGGAACCTTAATTTAAATAAGCACATTTGATTTAAAATTAATAAACTTCTGATTCTTTTATATGAAGGTATTAAAATATTGCCACAAATACATAATTTATATGTTGAAGATAATGTCTGTAGCTTGGATTTTTAATATTTTGTTAGTGACAAATTTGGAGGACTCATGGTAGGGATTAGGGAATTTCAGTGATGAACTGTAAAAATTAAAATACATATATATATTTTTAAAGAGGTATGCCCATCATATAATGTTTGAAAAGTGAAATGCCAACTGAAAGCTTCTTTTACTAATATTGACATTTTATTTTCTTAATTTGCTTTAAAAGATAACACGGACAGTCCTCATCCAAAGCGTTCCCTAACTACCCGACTAGTACCTACAACGCATGTATTAAATGCTACTGAGAATATCAGTATGAAGTGCAGAGAGGACCCCTCTTCAAGTGAGACATTAGCTCTATCACTTTTTGGCCTTAGATATATTTGTCTTATCATGGATTTGTTTTGCTTATTTGAAATAGAATTTTTAAAAAGAAAGAAAAAATGATGGTTTGAAAATTATTCAGGATTAAGAATTAAAAACAATTATTCTTCTACTAACTCTGACAATGAATTGTGATGTAGGTCCTAGTAAATTATACACACTCCCACTAGTTTAATTTAGGTATTAAAATTAATAATATACTACCTTCTCGGAAGATTCATTAGTATTTAGTATAGCATTTTTAATTTAATGCAACATGGGAAACACTGACATTTTTTATTATGTTTTGGATTATTTTTCATGATTTGGCTTCTCCATGCCATTCAGTATTCTAAGCTACTTCTCTTGATACAATTAAGACTCATGAATCTTCCTTTCTGTTTCCTTCCTTCCTTCCTTCTTTCCTTTATTTCATTTCCTGAGTCCCAGTAATGTTCTTGGATCCCAACCAGGCCCTGAAAGAAACCATGATGGTTTACTCCTAAGAACCTCAGTTTGGTGACATTTGTTAAAAATATGGTTTCCAAATCCTAGAAGTGGGGGCTTGAGAGTAAAGGTGGAACACAATATTTGGAGAGGAGGTGGTGATTCAGAATTCAAATTTAATGCTGAAACTGATCTTGAGAGCTAAGGCAAAGACAGATTTATTAGTCCACTAGAGACAGCTAATGTAATCTACATAGTGAACTTGTTCATTTTCTCTGTGCAATAGTTACTTATTCATGTTCAGGATCTCCACACAGAGAAGTCATGAGTGCACCTGTCTACTAGATGGCTTTAAGATTCTCTGCAGAAATGTCCTTTATAAATTCCTAGAAAACTGAGTTTGTATATAAACCTTTCAATGTAAAAACATGCCAGTAAGAAAGCGATTAATTTAGTGATCTTAGCACTTACAAATTCTGACTACTTAGTCTTATTTCTCCAAAACTAACAAAACACTCAAATTCTTAAAACTTAAGAGAATAAAGTAATATTCACTAAATGTATTTTACACTAATCCAATTTCTTAAGAAGTAGATCTATGTTCAAAATAACAATTCTAAAACTACTTAAAAAATAACACAATGAGATAAATTATATTTGGAATGTAATTTTATAGTCTTTTAAACAATCTACACATTCCTTTGGGAAAGAGCGTTTTATCCCTGAGGAATGCTACATATTGAAAGTTTTCTCATCAGTCAATTTCCAGGACAGATTTTTTTGGGGGGAGGGGGCACTGCTTTAAGAAATAAGTCACCCTTTGTTCTAGAAAGTAAAGTATTAGAGGAGTGCATTTATTTTTTTCTCTGGCTTGACATGTTGAATGCACAGATATGTAATTATCACCTACAGTAATGTTCAGATGAAAGCATCTCTTTTAAAAACTGTAAAAATTTGTATCTCTTCAAGTGAATGATGTCCAGCCAGTGAGGAAGCCTCACTTTAAAGGTGTGAAAAAAAGAAAATGGATTTATGATGAACCAAAGAATTTTCCTGGCCCAGGAATGCGGAGAGGTAAAGTATCTATATATCTGATATTTCTAAACTATAATTCGAAATGAATTTAAGAAATTAAATATAAATTAATATTTCCTACCTGAAAAACAAATTACTGTTGTGCAACATGCTGTTTTAGATGTCAACCCAACTTCTATCAATTTAGTTCGTTTAGCACACATTGCCTTCCATAGTGCTGTCAAACATTTAACCTGCAGTATGTTATTTATGGGTATGATACCAGTTTGTTTTGGCCCTCACTCCCTTCCCCCTCTCCTTTACAGCAGTACAGGCCCCAAATCCCAAAAATAAAATGAGTTACCATCGCAATAATAAAAACAGAAATGCTGAGAACGCATCCTATATCCACGTTCAGAGAGATGCTATCAGGACTGTCTCACTGAGTGCACCCCCCCGCAGCAGGCCCACAAGCGGGTCCTACAGTAAAGTCGATGTTAACAAGGAACCCAAATTCAACCTTTGTCCAGGTAAAGCTCTTTCTTTATGTCGTTTGCTCATGTCCGTGGTTTGCATCCCCAGGGAATTACGTGATGGTCCAATTAATCTTCATCGCTACCCATCCTCCTCTTCTGTTTCCAGGCCATCACCACACCAGGACGTCTTAGAAAACTGGGGAGAGGATTTCTTCCATGAGCAGGAGTGCACATGGTTTAAAGGATATGTTAGAAAACGTGTTGGGTGCAGACAACGAGACACTGAACCTCCCTAGAGTTTTGTCTCACAGCACTGCCCTTTGTTCCCCCTGGATAGCTTTATTTCACTCTTAAGGATTGTTTTCAAATGGTTGACATTTTCTCGTTCCACTAACTGTGTTGTTCAACCATCACTCTCAGGCTAGTGCCCTGGCTTATCCTTAAGCCTTCATGATTGCTTTCTGGAAGGGTTAGTTTGGGGGTTAACTGCAGTATTTTTGACAACCTCTCATTTCTCCCACCATGCACAGATTGCTTCTAAATCATTTCATCATGTAACAGGCTAAGTCATAGTATATGTCATTAAGTACAAGGCCACTAAGGAGGAGGGAACTACATCTTTTCTTCCTGTTTCAGATGAATTTTGCTCTTTTGAAGTTGGGTTTCAATTCTCTCAACTTAACATGAGCAACTTAATTCCCTCTGATTTCATGCTTCTATTTTCCTGTGTTCACAGACTAGTTTGTGGAGTTCTGAATGCTCTGTACTTTCTGAAACATAAATAAAAATTCAATGTCTCTCTTAGGTCCTTTCTTTTATATTTTAAATAGAAGTTAGCTTTATTTAAATTGTATTTCTTCTATTTTAGAATAAAATGGTATATGGGCTTATATACAAAAATAAGGATATTTTTGGATGAAATATTCTTATGTATTACTACTATTATTTTATTATTATTTTACTGGCAGTGAATGGCTGTCTGGATTTGTGTTAAGGTGTCTGGATTTAAATTATGCTCACTATTGCTTTTGCACTATTAGTGCAAATGTTAACACAGGAAAAAAAGCAGATAAATTCTTAGTATTATTATGAACCATGCTTTGAGAATTGTAGCTGCATAGCAATACTTAAAAACACAAATTCAACATTGTTAGACAATAGTTCAAATATACAGTTGTCAGAGGAAAGTAGATATTAAAGAACCAAGTAGTATATCAAGGCTTTGTTTTCCTGGGACAGCACATTCACTATGGTAGAATATTCCCTGCCATCATGGGAGTTACTTCATGGAAGGGAAAAGGAATTGGTGGAAACTTCCAGGTCTTTTTTTCTTTCTCTTCTTTCTTCTATAAGCATTAGCAGAATTATATGGTAAAGCAAGACAATGAAATATTTTGGTCACATCTAGATACCATACTCTCACGTATAGCTTAGACTCATGGGAGAGAGCCTTATTTGAAGAATTGGACAGCCAATTAAGAGGTACAGAACCATCCATGTTCAATGATAACATAAATGGTCTTTTTTTTTTTTTTAAATTTATTTGATAGAGAGCACGAGCGGGGGTTGGGGGCAAATGGATAGAGGGAGACAAGCAGACTCCCCACTGCAGGAAGCTTGATATAGAGCTCATCCAGGACCCTGAGATCATGACCTTAGCCTATCAAGGCAGAGGCTTAACCAGCTGAGCCACCCAGGTGCCCCATCATAAAATGGTCTTAATAAACTCACTTGGGTCCCTGATGCTTTAGTTTTGAAATGCTAAAGTAAGTTACTTAGAGAACAGCTTCACCTCTGAGATCTTTATAACTTTGAGATATTCTTGGAATACGATTTTGAAGTTATAAAATATTTAATTCCTGTCTTCCTTTTTTCTCAGATAAATATACGTCAACATCATATAATGGTTCAGCCTGGCGAAAAAGAATTCCTTTTTCAAAAACATATTCAAAAACTGAAAAGATATATACAGGTAAATATTTACTAGTAATTTTAATGTAGCATTCTAAAAAATGAATGACAAGCTTTTAAGTTGTAAGATCAGGAAACATATTTAAGAAAAATTTAAGAAATGTTCATGATATTTACAAACACAGTTATTTGGAGTTTAGCAGATATCTTGTCTACTAGCAATTTAATTTTACTTTCTTTTATTGTGGTCTCCTTTGCCTATTTTTATGTTATCAGAAATCTTTTTGATATACTTCTCACCTTAGATTAAAGCTTAACAGTTGCAGCAATTATATGTTAAAATTCATTTTTTGTTGAACTACAAAGCAAATATATAAAACTATATTTGGACACAAAATATTAAAGCCTTACTATATCCACCATGGACAAATACTGGCTGGTGTAGACCAACAGGGCACCTAAGATGAAGTTTCCAGACCAAGAGGTTCTGAGTGACTATGGTGTCTCCCTTGTTGTGCTCTGTTCTCTGGGAGAATATGGGAATCCTGGGAACCTCCCCAGGGTAGAGGTTTGAAGGAGATCTGACATCAGGTGGTTCTTTTGCTAAAAACCTTAATGTCTTCTCCAAGTTTATCCTAGGGTTGGCACAGTAGGTTTGGAAAACTATACAGGATAAAATGGCTTCAATTACTCCACAAAAAGGAACCTTTCAAAAAAAAAGTTCTAAATACAGTGTTCCTACTTACATCTTTAGCCTAGAACTTCCAGAATCATCTGAAATCCATAAACTTTTATACAAGAGCTTCCCAGAATGAACCCAAGGATATCCAGATTAGAAACTGTCCACTTTCCAAAAACAAAAACAGCTGAGATCTTTAGTATTTCTCAAAACTCATACTTTGACTGTAAAGTCAGTTGCTTTTCTTTTCTTTTCCCATTTCTTTCCAAATCATATTGTACTCTTTAAGAGAACGCTGCTGCCATGCTATTTCACTGACTATATTTTCTCTTAGCTTTCTGTGGGTTTTCACATGTGATTGCACTTAATTTTGGGGGAAATGAACATTGGTAGAAATCCTGGATAAAACTACAAATTCCTGAGCTGCATCTTTTTCTCCCATGCTTTCCTTGTGAGTGTGACATTATTTGGAGTATTTAAGGATTCACCCCTCACCCCTGCTCCTCTCCCAGTGACTGCTTTTGTATCCCAACAGCCTTCTCCTTTCTCATCCCAGGGAGTTGAACATGAATTACAGAAGGATTTGGGGGAAGAAGGGGGTCACTTCAGGGCATAAAACATGTACCATCCATGTATGGCCCAGGAAAGGGAATGTGACAGGGGATGTGAGCTTATAAAAGCACTTCTTTGGTCCAATGTGTAGAATGAGAGGAGGGCACGGAGAGGCAGCAAGCGACCAGCTACAGTGTAGGGTCACTTATTCCAGACAAGTCCCCTTCTGCTCTTCTATCACCTCTAGTTGTGCCAGGGCCCAGGGGAAGAAACTCAGGGATGGATTTCCCTTTGAAGTTTATGATACTCTGAGCATAAGGAGGATCTGCATTGCATGTCCCAGATGCAGACAGGGGAAAGAAGCTTTGGAGAGAATTTATCAATGCCATGTGTTTGTGGGAGTGGGGGGAGCAAGTCATGTCTAACATGAGAGAGGGCTGGAGACAGCCTCTTGGGATTCCCAAGCCTCAGGTTTGCTTGGGAAGGCATCACATATCCTTGTGAGTTTCAAGTGAGAGTCAGTTCCTGGGAGAGGGCCGGCTGGTCTACCCAAAGCCTCTTGGCTGGGGCTGAAAGCACAGCACTAGAAAGATGGCCTTTGTGGTTGGGTCCTATCAGCGGGGAGGACTCAATCAGAATCTCAAAAGACTGCTCTGCTAGGGGGCTGATTATAACCCAAATCATCCACTTGTCACTTGTGACTTGAAGTATTGTCTGAGGGGAACCAGCAAGGATATCACCTGGGAGTTTGTTAGAAATGTGGAATCTCCATAGCAGACCTACTGAATTAAAATCTGCATATTAACAAGTTCTCCAGATGATCAAGATGCACATTAAAGTTTGAGAAACCTTAGGTTATATTATCTGGGCCACCATTCATCAGCACTAGACCCAAGCCATGTTAAAGACCCAACCCATGACTGTTGAGATAATATTCTTTTCCTAGCCATCACAAAGCAGCAACCATTCTCCCCTGTTCCAACCCCAGAAATCTACATAAGCAGAGGGAGATGGGAGAGGGAGGAAAAGAAATCCCGAGAAAGAATTTCAAATCTGAATGTGGTTGAAATATAAATGTGAAATAACTAAGAAATCACTGAATTTGACTAAGTTTACGTGCAAAGGACCAGATAAGTTTTCTACATCAGGCAGAATAGGGACTTAGGTTCAAGAAATTGAAAAGAATTATAAAGATCATTTTCTTATTTACCGTGAGCTTTTGACTGGGAAATCTGTAACCCCTAAACTCCTATCCTTTCCAATTGTTCTTGTCATCATCAGGCTAGAGAAAGATTAGCTTGTGTTTCCTCCCCCTACACTTCCTGCTAGGGCGTGGAGGAGCGATTTCATCATTTCCCATTTCCCAGTGGACAGATGGACTGCTGGAGAGAGGAGGCAGAAAGCACAAGCTGCCACTAGTCTTTTCCACTAAGGAATATCTCAGAGCGAAGGCCATAGAAGTGTAAATGGGCGAGAAGAGCCTTTTGGGAAAATGTCTGATGCTATGAGGATAATGCAGCAGGAGAGGAAAATGTGTGGGGACCAATGAAAGGAGCTGAAGGTGATTAGAGATCTCAGCCTTCCCTTGGGGCCACGTGTCCTTTCCGATAAGGATATAGCTGGTGTGACTGGAGGTGCCTGTCTGTAGGATGCAACATTGATTCTGTTCATTCTGAGTACACTAAGGTACAGCCTTATATGGACTCTCATTTCCATCCTTTTTCATCCCTCCATCCAAATTCAAAACACAATAAGCGTTGGAAAGAAATGGAATTAGTTTGAATAGCATTTTGAATTCTTTTGAATAGCGTTTTGAAAATATATGAATTAAAACAATGTGGGTTTTGTTTTGCCTTTAGATGTACGGTAAGCAATTAGCCAAAGAAATTCAGAACATCGGTATCTTGAAGAATGCCCCAAAAGAAAATAATTTAAGTATTTTGTGTGCTTTATTATTAGAGCCAAGAAGAAATGGGAGCAAGTAAATCTGGAGGTTGAGAGAAGAGAAAAATGAGAAAAGAAAAAAGTGCCAGATATCATCTGATTTACAATCAAAAATGAAAATTCAAAGAATGAGATATTCAAGTACTCCATACTATATACTGGGTAGCCAAAGATGATAAAATGCAAATTCTGAAAATAAGATGCAGGAAGTACATTGTGCTCTTTCAAAACTGATAAAAATGCAAATTACAAACAGCTGCCTGTGTATTTATATAGGTCTGGAATTCATTCGATGCATTGCCGCAAACATTTAATAAAATTTAAAAGTTTGACAATTAAAATCATTCTCTAATTGTAAACTGAGTTAGACTGCACAGATTGAGAAGTGAAACTGTGTCTTTGATCTCTGTTTTGCAATATTCTTTACAGAAGAAACCTCACATTTTCTTTCTTAACCTAGATTTTTAAGCTAGGTCCTCAGTGATAATAACAGATAAAGTGAACAAATTCAATGAAGTCTCAGGGTTATAGTTTGGTGATGAGAATGTTATAGGAATTCCAATAGAAATACACTTCAATGTGTTGTAAAAAGGAAAAAAAGATTGGTTTATTATGCGGAGGAGTGCTGAACAATGTCTTTTAATTGGCAACTACAAAACCTATCTGCTGAGACGTGTGAGATTCAAAACAGAAAAATAAACATTTTCTTACCAAGAACAGAAAAATTATATGTTCGTATTAAAGAAAAGGATGTGTAAAAGGAAAAAAGTGAGTTAATAATGTGATGTCTCAAAAGTACTAGATTTTAAGGCTTTAAGTAACTCTAGAAGTATTAATGCTTATAACTGAGAGATATCATTTGAAAACTTATTTCCATGTCTTTTGCACTTGTTTAGAATAATATATTTTTAATGAGTTCTAAAAAAATCATCTGCAGAGTGACTGAAACAAGAACTTAAAATTAAGAATTTATTCTTCAAACTCAAAGACCAGTATGACAGCAATATATGTGATTAACCTTTCAAATGCTGTTTTTGTAAGTCTGTAGCATTTATACTTCTGAGTTTACTAAAGCTCAGAATTTCACTAAGACTGTGGGACACCTTGTCTATGTTTACATGCATCTTGTGGTTATTAGTCACCTCTTGTTCGATATTATGGGGGGGTTCATCAGAGTGTAAGTTTAGAAATATTTTATTTTTAAAACATTTTATAGATTTGATTCCAGCTTGTGGAGTAGTAAGTCCTAGTTTCTAGCTTCTAATGGTGCTCTGTCTACCCACTTTGAGGAACATGGGGATACAGTCCTTTTGTTTTCACAAATAGAGTGGTCAGAAATGGAAACTGTGCCAGCAAAATATCTTGGTGAGATAGATCTGAGCAGGATGGGAGAAAAGAGCTGAGTTGAAAAGCTCTCTCGAGGGAGGCTGATAGGAAACATCCGTAATTCCACTTAAACAGACCTCTGTCCTTCCGAAAGTTCATCTAGTGGCGAAGAAGGAATGGTTCTAAGAAGGCAAATCAAGGTATCTTTCTCAAAGTGCAGATTCTCAGTGTGTATCTTTATTACATGCAAACTGGTGAAGACTCAATGAAGAATGAGAAAAATCTGAACGAAGATTTGAATGTCATTCTTCTGAATGTGTACACGTATCATCCCTGATCAAATGAACATTTTTATTATGATAAACTTTTGTCTAAGAGGACCAAGTGGATGGTAGCATTGACCAAGTCGGTTTTCATATTTGTGAGGTAGGGAAAAGGCATGGTTTAAATGTGGTAAACTAGTAACCCAGACAGAAGAAGATAACAAGTAAGAAAGGATAGAGGATGACAAAGACAAAGTGGACGACCAAAAATGTGGTGAGCCAGCCAGAAGTTATGCCTGCTGACTCCTGAACATAAAAGTAAGGCATTTAAGCCTACGTTTATGAGGGCAGCTTTTGGAGCTGATGGAAAAAGCGACTGCCTTTTCCGTCACTTCCAAAAGCTTTCAATGAATTTGATGGGTGTACTATGATTCCACTCTTTTCAAAATGCAGGAGTAGTAAAAATGTTAACAAAAACAGCATGTATTCAATGCTTAGTATATTAGTTTGCTAGGGTTGTCATAAAACACCACAAACTGGCTGGCTCAAACAACAGAAATTTATTGTCTCATAGTTCTGGGGGCTGTAAGTCTGAAATCAAGATGTTGGCAGCACTGGTTCCTTCTGAGGACTGTGAAGGAGACTGTTCTTGGCCTATCTCTTTGGCTTTGTAGATTTGACTTCTTGTGTTTCTTTTCATCACTTTCCCTATGTGTGTGTGTATTCAAACTTCCTCTATTACAAAGACATCAATCAGATTAGTAACCACCCTAATGACCTCATGTTAACTTGATTACCGCTATAAGGATCCACTTTCCATATAAGGTCAACTTCTGAGGTAATGGGGGTAAGCACTGCAGTGTATGAATTGGCAGGGTGGGTGGAGGCTGTAAAGATGTCTCCTGGACCTTCCCAGGGTAGACAGGTCTTAAATAACAAATCCACTCTAACATTTTCATCTCCCTAAGCTTTTGAATTACTTTCTTGACAGGAAACCAAGGCAAGTTTGGTATTTCTAGCTCACTCACTCTGGGCCACCTTTTAGTCCATATTTAAGCCATCCATCCAATCAACCAACCAACCAACCAACCAAACTGTTGGAGCCCTTTATAATTCCCTGAGCTGTGACATTAAAAGTAGAACCTCTGCTTAGTGGACCCATAACAAATTCACAGTGATCTAACTTTATGTTACTTTCACTATTATTCCACATCTTTAATATTCACTCCCATTCACAGTCCCAGGGTTTTTGTTTGTATAAATTAGCAAACTCAAGTACCTCTTTTGGAAAGCAATGTAATTCCTCCTGGAAGTATGCTTCATACTATCCCTTTAGTAGCCTACTGGGTTAGTACCAAAAGCAGTGGTAGGGGTCAGTCCCGAGGGAAATCAGCATTGTCTTGCATGGCAACTGCTTCGGTTAATCTGATGAGGGGGGTAGGGCTACTGGGAGTGGAGAGACTAATTCTACTGGCAAAGACTCATCGGAACGTAGAGGCTCAAATGTTCCCAGCTTCATGAGGGTCTTCTCACATCTCTCCATTCCAGCTTTCAGGATGATGCTTCTCCCTAGTCAGTGTCCTCACTTCAACAGTAAATAACCTGGGAGCCTGAGATTTCAATTTGTGTTGGAATTCAGTGGCTCACAGGATGATACTATATGTTTTTCAGATATCTCAGCCCTGTGCCTAGGAGAGAGAAGGGTCTTTTTTCAGGGCAGCTTTCAGATCATTTATGTGATATGTGAGCTACGAATTCAAGATCCTTGCCTCTCAAGTGTTTGTGAGTATACAGTGGTGATATTTTGTATATTTCTTGTGCCATATCACACCATGAATGATCAATGCTCTCTTTACTACTAAAAATCGAGTCATTAGAGTCTCTAAATTTAATCAGATTAGAGAGCAAATTCCAGAAATCCCAGAGCCAATTTGGAAAACTCATCTTTAAGATTCTGTTCCTATAGAGTCTCTCTTAGTACCAAAATCCATACTGGGATTCTCCAAAGAAACAGAATAAATAGAGGATATCTATATATATCTATATATATCTATATATATATATATCTCCCACAGTCTTAGTCATATATATATATATATATATATATATATATATATATAAAACTTTAATATATTTTGTATAAATGCATATCTTTTTATATAGAGATTTATTTTAAAGAGTTGACTTACACAATTGTTGAGGCTTGGCAAGTCTCAAATCTGATGGAGGAGGCTAGCAAGCTGGAGATTCAGTGGAGTCTGAAGGCAGTCTGATGGAGAATTCCTTTTCACTTGAGAAGGTCAACCTTTTATGCTATTTAGGATGAGGCCCAACCATATTATGGAGAGCAATCTGTTTTACTTAAAATCTGCCAATGTAAGTGTAAATCCCAACAAAAATTTTCCTTACAGAAACATTTAGAATACTGTATGACTAAATATCAGGGCAATGTGGCCTAGCCAAAGTGAATAATTAATTAATCTCCCTGGATAGCCTCAGATAGTCTCCCTACTTTAAGGTCAGGTGAGTAGCAACCTTAATTCCCCTTTGCCATATACTCTAATGTCACAGATTCCAGGGATCAAGGGGTTGGGCTTCTTGGGGAACCACTTTTCTGCCTATCACAACTACCTTTCCTTATGCACCTTGTGTAGAGTTGTTAGTACATAGCAGGCACTATACTACACGAAATAACTCACTGAAACATTAGTATCCCAATCCACAAAAACCAGAGTTAGGAGTTATTAACTGCCTCCATTAATGAGAAACTTAGGCACTGAGTAGTCATATAATTTGTAAGTGACAAAGGCAGGATGGTACCACCTGTGTGACTCTAGATTATTCTCTTCACTCTACTAGACTTGTTAAATATCTGATTATACTTTTTTCCTCAGGGCCCAACTTACTCTAAAGCCACACTGAACCACTCTGGACCAATAATAACTTCAGAGCCATGACAGTAAAACTCATAGTCAAGGTTTCTTTCCCATTTCTGTCTTTTTGCCCTCCCTTGAGAGTGGTGTAGCTATGTCATATGTTGTATCATATCCATGTCTTTTCCTCATAAAATAAGGAAAAAATGAATATTGAAATATGTATATTTTATTACAGTTGAGTTTTCTGATAACCAAGGCAAGAAAGAAAACATAGTTATATCTGAAAATTATACTAGTGTTCCCAGGACAATTTTTTTAAATAGCACTACATTCTAAAAATAATTTATTTTACGTAAACATAACTGTAATTATGTTAGTCCATTTGGGCTGCTATGACAAAATACCATAGACTAGGAGGTATTAAATAACAAACATTTATTTGTCATAATTCTGGAAGCTGAGAAGTCCAAGATCAAGGCACTGCAGATTTGGTGTCTGGTGAGTTCTGATTCACAGATGACTTCTTGCTATGTCCTCACATGATGGAAAGGGAAGAAGGAACTCTCTGAGGTCCCTCTTTTAGGGACACTAATCCCATTTATGAAGGCTCCACCCTCACAACCTACTCCCCAGAGACACCGCATGGTGGGGGGGCTTTAGGATCTCAACATATGAATGTGGGGGAAACACATACTCAGTCTATAGTTCACTGAACACTTGTTGAAAGAACACCCACTGACATCAAGCCGTCTGCTAGAGGCTATGGACACAAAGATAAGTCTTTCCCTCTACGTGTTTCTCATGTAATGCAAATAGTGCTTAAAGCACTTATATAATATGAGGTGTGCCACAGAAGAGGTATAGGATAGGTGCCTTGGGAATATAGAAAAGGCATGCTTCACAGATAATTCAAATGCAAACCTAGCTCGGAATTGACTGGTCACAAGTTCTCTCAAATATTTCCTTGCTGCTAGTGTTCCTTTTTATGAGCAGGAGTGCCAATTTATAGCACTGATGTGGTACTGACCTATACCCCATACTGGCAGCACTGCAGGATAAAGGATGAACTTTCAGGGGCAATTACTTTCTGCTTTAGGTTGGAGAGAAACTCTTTGTGCTCTCCAGGGAGGTGTCACTGAGAATACCAGTTCTGCAGTGAACTTTACTTGGACACAAAACTATATCCCATTATGCAATTATACTATATTATGCAGAGTGATTAGCTTATTTCTTCTATTAGGTGATGAATGTTCAAGGAAAAAACAGTCTCTTTCTTTCTTTATATCCCTTCCATTGGCATATAATAGTGACTTAATAGTCACTATTAAATATTAATATTTAATAGTCACTTAATAATGCCTATCTCTGAGATTCCTTTTCCTTACCTCAACCATTACAGACCTTAACAAAGAAGTGAGGACCTTTGCTTAGGTCCTTATGTTTTGGAAGGACTTACACTAGGCAAGGACTCCACAGGGCCATGGAGACATGCTTCTCCTTCTAGAGAAGGTTCTGGTATCACAGATGCCAGATTTCACTGTTCAAATCATCTTGAGCCCATTTCTTGGGCTATATGGATCTCTCCCTTAAGACAGAACTCCAAAGGATCCTTGCTATCAAAGGGTTGGAGAAGAGGAAGCTATTTTCAGGGTGTTGATGGAAGTGGAGAGTGTGAGTTGTCCTGTCCATCCATGTGCACAGGGTCTTTTGAGCATTAGGACATATCAGGGAATGGAAAGAAAAGAGGGATGCATCTCCCAGGATAGGGAGGCTCTTCCTGTTTCTAGTTTCTAGTGCGGAACTCTGAATTGGCCCAGAATTCTAAACACAAACCTGGTCTTCTAGTTATTATGTGGAGTTAATTGTTAGCTTGATTTATAACTTGCAAATACTTAAATATATGACATGTGGATCTTCTTGCTCTAGGCTCTGCAAATATTAGGAATAGACTTAGCCCACTTAGCACACACAAGAGCAACAGTAACAAGTGGGATCTTAACACTAATTGTTTCTTTTTCTATGCAAACATTGGACAGAACAAAAAAAAATCATACAAGCTGTGACAGAAATCTGGCCTTTTGCCAGAGATTTGTCATTGCAGTGAAGAAGCTGGGTTAGCAGAAGGATCAGTGTTAATCACATTTTTAAATATATTGCAGATGAAGAGTGTACTGGACAAATACGGGATCCCTAAATAATTTCGAATTCCTTCATTCTACACTGCCTAGGTAATTCAGGGGCTTACTGTGGTGCAGAACTGTTGTGGATATTAAGGAAGCCTTGGGCAAAACCAGAAGCTCTGTGCCCTATTCTGTGAAGAGTAATGCATACCACTGTTCTTTGCTATTAACCAAATAACAACTTGGAAAGTTAATCAATCTTTTTTAGTTTATCTTCTAACCTTTAATATTAAGAATCCGAAGCAAAGTAAGCCTAAGATCTAGAATAGTGTTATAAAGGCAGCAGTAGCATCTCTTAAGTGGTCATATTTTCTCAAGTATTTTCATGCTATATTGTTCCAGTATTTCATTATTAATTGTTGTAAAAATAAAGTGATAGATAGAATTTAGTATAGTGCCTAAAAACAGTGACTACCCAGTAAATTGCAGCTTCTATGAAAACCTAATTCATTGTAAAGAATGAAAATCCCCATCTTCAGTTTCTAGCAGTATGGTAAAATGTTCATTCAGAGAATAGCCTTTCTGTAAGAACACACCTAAATATGCCGCATTTGGAACAACACAATGTAAAACAAAAACATCTCTTTCAGTGCATGTCTGAACAAGAAGGAAAGAAAAAGATTTTCTCAGAAGCCAGAATGACAAAGGGGGAATCTAGAAGAATAAAGAAGCGTAAAAGCTGGCATCTGCCTTGGGGTATCTGCAGATTCCTGGTGCCATAGAATTTGGGCTTCAGGGGGTCCACAAACTGGACAATAAGAAACAATGTCTAAGGCATGAACAGAGCTGGGGAGAGGATGAAAAATGTCACAAAAAGCCAGGACACACTGAAGATGATATGCTCAGAGAGGAAACTAGAAAAAGAACACTTAGCTTGTAGACAGAGACAACGGGAATAGGTACCTCTTCTGTTAAAATTTTAAAAGACCTAACTTTTTTTCAGGTGAATTGGGGGTTTGAATTCACATTATCAAACTGTTCCAACAAACTTCCCCTGAAAAATGTAGTATAACGTGTTCTCAAATTGGTAGTACCCCAGGCACGTGGATGAAGTAAAAGTAAATCATTTCTGGTATCTGGTCTTTAAATTCAGATATTAAGAAATTGCCAAAGATAAAATTCCAAATGATGCAAATTTGTGATTAAAAAAATTAAACAGATGCAAACAACCATTAGTCAACAGTAGCAACGATATGTGGAATAAGACTTGCAAAAATATTGGAAGTGTTTTTAATAATTAAAAAAAATAATGCATTGAAAATATGAAGAATTGACCCAAATCTATCAGTACTGGCCAAAAATATTTGAAAGGGAACCATATAGAAAATTTAAAAGTGAAAATAAGATAGTTAAAAGTGGAAAAATAAAGGATAGGGTAAATAAAGGTAAGAAATTGCTGAAGAAAGTATAAACTGAATAAGTTATGAATAAGTATGGATAAGTTATTCACAATATATCACAGAGAGACTAAAAAAATGAAAAATATAAAAGAGATAAAAAGAATTGGAATTCCAGAGGTGACAAAAGAGAAAATGAGAGAAAGATAAGAGAATGGTTGGAAGTATTTCAGAATTGTTGAAAAACACCACCATCAGATTCAGGAAGCCCACTGGATCAAAAAAGAATGAACAAAGAGAAACTCATAGCTGTATCTTCTACCTTGGACTGGTGTATGTAAAAAACAACATCTTAAAGCAAATAGAGGGGTGCCTGGGTGGCTCAGCGGGTTAGAGCCTCTGCCTTCGGCTCAGGTCATGATCCCAGGGTCCTGGGATCGAGCCCCGCTCTCTGCACAGCGGGGAGCCTGCTTCCTCCTCTCTCTCTGCCTGCCTCTCTACCTAATTGTGATCTCTCTGTCAAATAAATAAATAAAATCTTAAAAAAAAAGCAAATAGAAAAAAAAAGACAATTTATGAACAAAAGAAGAAATATTATATTCATGTTGGAATTCTGCATAGCAGCAGATCCAGACAACAATGAAATAATCATGGGAAGAAAATATTTATCACTCTAGACAAGAATGCCCAGTCACTTTTCAGGAATGTGAGATAAATAAAAATCTTTGAAACAAATCAAAACAAATATTTGCCAAGTTACTAAATTTACTTCCAAAGGAAATTATTCATGAAGAAGGAAAGTGATTTTTAAAAAATAATCTGATGGGCGAAAAGAACGTTCAGTAAAGAACATGAATGTATGGCTTAATCTAAGGAAACAATGTATAAACCGATGACAATGTTTTCTAATTTGTAAGTTCAAAAAAATTGTGATAAAACTAAAATCTTATACAACAATTATACATAGGTTATAAGAATGGGTAGCCAGAGTTAAGGAAAATTGTTTCTAGTTTTGTTAAACATGTAAGATTATGTACAACACGCTGTGTACATTCAAGGGGCATCATTCAAATCATAATCCAAGTGCAAGTCCACCACCTGTATAGCTGCACTCAGCATAAAGGAATAAGATGTGGTATAATCGTAGACATTACTTAATTATGCATGTTCAAGTTTCTAGGATAACTGCAAGGAAAGAGAAAATATATTCTTGCCCAAGTGGTAAAGGGAATAAAATGGAACAGGGAAATTTTTTAAAAGTAAAACAGAGAGAGAAAGTGAGAGAAAAGTGCTACAAAAACAAAACAGTAAAGCACCCAAAATAAATGTCAAAGACATCCTCTTAAAATTTCAGAGTACAGGGGGAAGATGATAGAGTTAGTGGATCCTAAGCTGACCTTATCCACGGATAGAAGTAGAAATGCCCACATCAGTGTAACCCAGAAAATGACCCAAAGACTGGCAGAACAGACTCTCCACAACTAAATGTAGAGAAGAGGCCACACTGGAAGAGGGTAGGAGGGGTGAGAACTGCAGTCTGGAGCGGAATGGACCTGCGGTACTATCCAAGGGAGGGAGTGAGGCCACAGGCATGAAGCAGGGAAAGACACAGAGAGCACACCAGGAACCCCAGGCATGGGGAACTCTCAGGGGTAAGACAAATCCCCATAACAGTTGGTAGTGAAAACCAAGGGGCATGATTTTGAGAGTTCTTATAATCAGTGGGGATTAACACCTTGACCTTTAAAAAACAGCGGGCTCAGTTCTGGGATAGCCAGGAGGATGAGAGGCAACCATCAGGGATAACACAATGAACAGCCCAACGGAGATACAGAACAGAGGTTGCAGTTTGAAGAATAGCTAGGGCATAAGAGAAGAAGAATATACAATAAATGTCAAAGGGGACTCTTTGAGTGCAAAGGAAAGAACGTAAGTAGGAGAAAGAAAAAGTAGGAAGCACAAAAGCTATAAAAATAAGTATATCTATAAAACTCACTCAAGGAATTCACAAAATAAAAGGATGTAAAATATGACATCATATACCTAAAGTATGGGGTCAGGATGGGGTGAATTAAAGAATGGGTTCAAACTTAAGTGACCATCAGCTTAATATAGAATGCTATATGCATAAGACATTATGTACAAATCTAATGATAACCACAAGTCAAAAACCAGTAATAGATATGTAAACAATAAAGAGAAAGGAATCAAAGTGTATCACTAAAGAAAGCCAGAAGACCACAAGAGAAAAAATAGATAACTACACTAACTATACTAACTATAACTAACTATACTAATTATATACTAATTATATACTAACTATAATTAACTACACTAACTATAAAATAAGTAACAAAATGGTAACAAGTACATTCCTATCAAGAATTACTTTGAATGTAAGTGGACTAAAACCTCCAATCAAAAGACACAGGGTGATGGAATGGATGAAATAGCAAAACCCATCTATATGCTGCCTACAAGGAACTCATTTCAGACCTAAAAACACATGCAGATTTAAAGTAAAGGGATGGAGAAGCAATTACCATGTAAATGGAATTGAAAAGAAAGCCAGGGTAGCAATACTTACATCAGACAAAATAGACTATAAAACAAAGACTGTTACAAAAGGCAAAAAAGGACACCAAATAATAATAAAGGGGACAATCAAAAAAAATATATATATATAATAATTGTAAATATTTATGCACTCAACACTGGAGTGTCCAAATACACAAAGCAGCTAATATGACCATAAATGAAGTAGTTGATGGTAATATAAAAATAGTAAAGGACTTTAACACCCTACTTATATCAATGGATAAAGTGTCCAAACAGAAAATTAAAAAGGAAACAGTGGGTTTGAATGACACATTGAACCAGATGGATCTAACAGATACATTCAGAACATTCCATCCTAAACCAGCAGAATCCACATTCTTTTCAAGTGCACATGGAACATTCTCCAAATAGATCACATATTAGGCCACAAAACTAGTCTCAAAAATTAAGAAAGGTTGAAGTCATACCATGCATGACTTTTCTAATTACAATGTTATTAAACTAGAAACTAACTACAACAAAAAAATCTGGAAAGAACACAAATACACGGAAGTCAAATAACACCTTCCTAAACAATAAATGAGGGGCGCCTGGGTGGCTCAGTCAGTTATTTGTCTAACTCTTGATTTTGGCTCAGGTCATGATCTCAGGGTTGTGAGATTAAGCCTGGTGTTGGGTTTAAGATTCTGTCCCTCTCTCTCTGCCCCTCCTGACTCCTGCTCATATGTGGTGGGCTCTCTCTCTCTCTCTCTCTCTCAATAAAAAATAAAATAAAATAAAATAAAAAGTTTAAAAACAGTGAATGAATCAACCAAAAAAATCAAAGAGAAAATTTTTTAAAAATCATGGAGGCAAATGAAAGTGAATCTTCAGAATGTAGCAAAAACTGTTCTAAAAAAATTATAGCAATATAGACCTACCTCAAAATGCAAGAAAAAATCACATATTAACCTACCCTTACACCCAGAAGAGCTAGAAAAAAGAAAAAACAAAACCCAAAACAGGGGCACCTGGGTGGCTCAGCAGGTTAAAGCCTCTGCCTTCGGCTCAGGTCATGATCTCAGGGTCCTGGGATTGAGCCCTGCGTTGGGCTCTCTGCTCAGTGGGGAGCCTGCATCCTCCTCTCTCTGCTTGCCTCTCAGCCTACTTGTGATCTCTGTCTGTCAAATAAATAAATAAAATCTTTAAAAAAAAAAACCCAAAACTAGTAGAAGGAGGGACATAATAAAAATTAGAAGAGAAATAAAATAGAAAGTAAAACAAAAACCAAAACCAAAAAAACCCCAACAGAACAGTTCAATGAAACCAGGAGCTAGTTCTTCCAATAGAAAAAAGCCTTAAGTCAGACTCATCAAAATTTAAAAAAATAAATAAATAAAAAAGAAAAAGAGGGAGAGAGAGAGGATTCAAATAAACAAAACCAGAAATGAAAGAGGAGAAATAACAAACAACACCACAGAAATACAAAGGATTATAAGAGAATATTATTAAAAATTACATGCCAACAAATTGGACAATCTAGAAGAAAGGGATAAATTCCTAGAAACATACAATCTTCCAAAACTTAATCAGGAAGAAATAGAAAATGTGAACAGACAAATTACCAGCAATGAAACTGGATCAGTAATCAAAAAACTCCAAACAAACAAAAGTACAGGACCAGATGGCTTCATAGGTGAATTCTACCAAATATTTTAAAAAGAGCTAATAATTATTCTTCTTAACTATTCCAAAAAATAAAAGAGGAAGGAAAGCTTCCAATTCATTCTATAAAGCCAGTACTGTCCTAGATAACAAAACCAGGCAAAAAAAGACAACTACAGGCCAATATCTCTGATAAGTATAGATGCAAAAATCTTCAACAAAATATTAGGAAACTGAATCTAATAATACTCTAAAAAAAAAAAAAAATCACTCATCCCAATCAAGTGGGATTTATTCCCAGATTGCAAGTGTGGTTCAGTATTCACAAACCAAACAGTAGTCACACATCAAAAAGAGAAAGAATGAAAATGATATGATCTATTCAATAGATGCAGAAAAAGCATTTGATAAAGCACAACATCAATTCATGATAAAATCCATCAACAGTGCAGAGAAAGGTTGGTGGGAATGCAAGCTGGTGCAGCCACTCTGGAAAACAGTATGGAGGTTCCTTAAAAAGTTGAAATAGAGCGACTCTATGACCGAGCAATAGCACTACTGGATATTTATCCCAAAACTACAAATGCAGTGATCTGAAGGGGCAGCTGCACTCTAATGTTTAGAGCAGCAATGTCCACAATAGCCAAACTATGGAACGAACCTAGATGTCCACTGACAGATGAGTGGATAAAGAAAATGTGATACACACACAACACACACACACACACACACACACACACACACACACACGTGGATATATATACATACACACACACAGAGACACACCTAAATAAATAATGGAATATTATGCAGCCATCAAAAACTGAAATCTTGCCATTTACAATGACATGAATGGAACTAGAGGGTATTTTGCTAAGGGAAATATGCTAAAGTCAATCATAGAAAGACAATTATCATAGGATCTCGATGATATGAGGAATTTGAGAAACAAGACAGAGGATCATAGGGGAAGGGAGGGAAAAATGAAACAAGATGAAATCAGACAGGGACACAGACCCTGAGAGACTCTTCATCTCAGGAAACAAACTGAGGGTTGCTGGAGTGAGAGCGATAGGAGGGATGGGGCAGCTGTGTGATGGGCATTGGGGAGGGTATGTGCTATGGTGAATGCTATGAATTGTGTAAGACTGATGATTCACAGAGCTGTACCCTTGAAACAAATAATGCATTATATGTTAATTAAAAAAAAATCTTGGGGCGCCTGGGTGGCTCAGTGGGCTAAAGCCTCTGCCTTTAGCTCAGGCCACGATCCCAGGGTCCTGGGATCGAGCCCAACAGCAGGCTCCCTGCTCAGCAGGGAGCCTGCTTCCTCCTCTCTCTCTGCCTGCCTCTCTGTGTGCTTGTGATCTCTGTCTGTCAAATAAATAAGTAAAAATCTTAAAACAAACAAACAAACAAACAAACAAAAAACCCTTACCCCCCCACCCCATCAAAAGGTGCTGAATTTTTAACCTGATGAATGGAATTTAAACCATGGGAGGGAATCAATGTATAGAAGAGTCTTTCTTGCTGGCTTTGAATGTGGAGGAGGCTGCATGACAAGGTTTGTGGGTGTTACCTAGTTGCTGAGAGTGGTCCCCAGCTTTGTTGACAGCCAACAAAAAGATAGGGACTTCAGTCTTACAACTGCAAGAACTGCATTTGGCTAACATCCTGAAAAAGCTTGGGAGTAGATTCTTCCTTGGAGACTCCAAAAGGAATACAGTCCTGCCATTTAAGACTCTCATCAGAGAACTTAGCCATACCATGGACTTCTGATCAGAGCTAGAACTATGAGCTAAAAAAATGAGTTTTGTTTTAAGTGGCTAATTTATGGTACTTTGTTACAGAGCAATAGAAAACTGTACAACTACTATATTCAACAACTAAAGAATTCACATTTTTTTCAAACACACATTGGTAATTTATGAAAAATGACCACAGATTTGGTTATAAAGCAATCTGTAACAAATTTCAAAAAATGTGTTTTGTGCATAGCATCCTCTCTGATAACACAATTTGGTCAGAATCAACAAAAAATTAATAAAGATATCCATGTATGTGGAAATTAAAACACTCAACAACTCATGAATTAAAGAAATGTAATTAAAATATACTCAGCAATGAATGATAAAGTTCTGTGTGTCAAAGTTTGTGAAATGCATCTAACTCTTAGCAAACTAGGAATAGGAGGAATCTCTTTAAACTGGTTATTCATAAAATCTTAAAATGAACATATTCACTTGTGATTGTTAAATAATTTGCTTTAAATTGCAGATCAAAACAAGTGTGCCCACTATCATTGCCTTATCAATTTCCTAAAGGTCTTAGTAGTCATAGTAAGATAAGAAAAAAGTAATAACCCCTATAATAATTGGAATTAAGGAAATAAATAAGTCATTGTTCCTAGGTGTTAACTGTCTACAGAGAAATCTCCAAATATTTACAAATTATTAGAACTGTTAAGAGAAATTAGCTAGTTTGGGATATAAAATTGATATACAAAAGTAAATTGTATTTTTATGTACTAACATACATACATAGAAAAAGCAAATAGGTGAGAAAGGATATATTTATAAAAATGACAAAAATATGTCTAGGAATAAAATAACAAATGGATAAGACTTTGATGCAGAAATCCATAAAACTGTAATAAAAGTTATTAACAACACCTGAATTAATTAATGAAATGCTATACCATGCTCATGGATAGACATAATGTATTAAAAATATCAACTGTCTGCAAGTTGGCTTATCAATATCATGTCAATCAAAAATCCTAGTAAGTTCTTTTCATGAAACTTGACAAGCCTATTTTAAAATTAATATGAAATGTCAAAGCCTCAAGAATAGTCAAGCCCCTACTAATAGAGAAAAGTAAAAGGAGAGGAGTAGCTCTGTCAGAAATTAAAATTTATTATTATAAAGCTATCTAATATTATAAAGCTATATTTTAAATTTGTTACCACACAGTATTGATATTTGAGGCAAAAATGGAAAGGAATAGAAAATAAATCTATAGTCTATATAAATCCCATACAAAGCAGAAGTGGTACTTCAGGTGAATGGAGAAAAAAAGGCTATTAAATAAATGTTTCAGGAAATTGAGCATCCGCACAAGAAAAAAATATAATGGACGGCTAATATCATGAAAAAAGTAAATTTCAGATAAATCAAACACTTAAATGTCACAGGCAAAACTTAAAAATTTACAGAAAATGTATGTTGAATGCATACATGATTCATAGTACCACTGACTATATTTGTGGAAGCTGGGGGTAAGGAAAAAGGGAGGTTTTCAAAAAGAACTTTCAAATGCCAAAGTGGACCAAGGAGATACCAGAGGCTTTGCCATTGTCAAGGTTGTTTTTCCCTCTGGTAAATCATTAACATTAAGATAGTTGGGAATTTCCTTCTGGAAGTTAGGTTATTGATAAGAATGCTTTTTTCCTGTAAATCACTAAGACCTTTGTAAACAGAGGCAGAGTCCTATCTTGCTGGAATGTGAGCTCTATTAGTTAACATTTGTTTTTCCCTTCCCTTAGGGAAGGAGTGCCTGAGGAATGTCACACATATACCACCTAGAGGGTAAGGGGAGCTATCAGGGTGTCAGCTTGTGCTTTGCCCTCAGCGTGCTTTCCAGTCCTTCATCATTGATGATTTAGGTGACTGTCTAATTCATAGTATCTTTCTTTTAATTTAATTCATTATTCCTGGATTGTACATAACTTCTTCTCTCACAGTACAACTATTTTTACCTACATTCTTTTTCCTTAGGTTTACTTGAGGGACTCAAATAGCTTGTTTTCAACTCAAATTTTATCATATGTGTATGTGATCTTTAAGGAAAGTTTACTGTAGAAAGTCGATTTTTGGCCTCTTTAATACAAGCTGCCATTCGGGGGTGCCTGGGTGGCTCAGGGGGTTAAAGCCTCTGCCTTCAGCTCAGGTCATGATCTCAGGGTCCTGGGATTGAGCCCCGCATCGGGCTCTCTGCTCAGCGGGGAGCCTGCTTCCTCTCTCTCTGCCTGCCTCTCTGCCTACTTGTGATCTCGCTTTCTCTCTGTCAAATAAATTAATAAATAAAATCTTAAAAAAAAAAAAGCTGCCATTTGACCTAGAAATGAAGTTCTAGCTAGACAGCTTCTTTTTACTTACAACTATTTTGTCACAAATGGAAGTATAAACTGCTTGGCAGGGAAAACAAAGGCCAGAACTTCTACTTTGTTCCTGGCATGAACTCAAAAGGACATTTGTACCATTTGTAAAGCTAATCAAAACAGATCATCCACACTGAAGCTGGGAGAACTTTTGGTTCCAATTCAATCTGCTTTGAGTTGGTTTTGGATGGTAGTGTTTATGGAGAGAATTGCCCCATTGCCAAACTGATGTTTATGTTCTTTTCCCCAGGAAAAAGACTGCCATAGAACTAATTAAGGGTGATTAGCAGGAAAAGTAGGTAATTACCAATAAGTTCAATAAACTCACATGAGCTTTGGAGCCAGAAGTGCATTTTTTTAGACTTCTGGGTTATCATTTGGTAGTGGTTTGACCCAGGAGGAGATTCTTAGCCTCTGAGCACAAATTTACTCATTTGTAATATTTGGGTTTCCTGACAGGTTTGTTAGAGGCATTAGAGATAATATATGAAGTGCCAAGAATTGTTTCTAGGATACGGGTAGTTTTCCATAAATGATAAGCATTTATTACTATTGAACTAAATATAATACAATCTGGATGTTGCAGGTGGGGCATAAGCTAGAAATACAGTTTGAAGTGGTTTTGGAGAACAGATTGGTAATTCTCAGACTCATTCCTCTTCTATGAGATCTCTGGGTGACCAAGGATGCATAAGTGTTTTCCTTCCTTAGGTTTTTGATTCAAAAGCAAACCTATATCCAGTACTTAGTAGAAATATATATCTAAAACATAATAAAATAAATTTTATACATTATACCACCAAAATTTAAAAAATAAATCACATGTTGTAGCAGAACTTAAAGTGATTTTTCATTTTTCTTTTTAAAATTATGATTTAATAATTTATACTCCTCAGGCATGAGGTCCTGGGAAATTTCTAGCCCAGGGCATTGTAGCTCTCCATATTTTTCTGAATGATTTTCATGGGATTTTCCAAAGGAAAATAATTTCAAATTTGCTTCCTTCTAACACCCAGAAGCTTCTCTTTCCCTCAATAGATAGAGAGTTATTATGTTCAAGGTATATAAAATGCTTAATGTCATACTAAATAAATTCTTATTCAAAACAAAAATTGTTTATTTAAAAGGCATACTTAATATTAAACAAGAAACATTTATTAGTTGGTTGATTTACTGGCTTATCCATGTTCTATATCTTCCATGGATATAGAACATGGAAGATATAGAAGATATAGAACATGGGTCTGAATAATCAAGAGATAGTTACTTATTATTGGGAGAAATCAATTCTATTTATATAAGTATATTTTAAAAATCATCTTCAGACTAACATGGTGTTACATAATTTGTAAATTTTACTATCTGAAATATATTAGTATATTAATGTGTTGTTATATTAACATACGTTAATATATTCATGTTAATATATACTAAGTGTTATTTATTTTCAGAAGTACATAAAATTCAGATTCCACACTTGGTCAGCCTCAATCAGGGAGTGTGCTGATAAATTTTTAACAACTGGGTCTCAGAAAAAACAGCTGCAGTTTGTAGCATTGCTGATTTTTGTAGGGTAAAAACTCTTCTACCAGGCTAATTTAAAGCTACAAAAATTGTCACTGAACTAGGAAGAAATGCACATAATCTGCTCTACTAAGCTGGAAAGAGCTCACTCCCTCATACTTCTACATATTTTCCACGTTAAAATGATGAAGTTCTTGAACCTAGGTGAGGTTCGGTGGGGTGAGCTTCGGAGCTGATGGCTAAGAAAGAATTCTTAAGACGTCTTTGCTGCAAAAAGGTGGTTTATTAGAACACGGGGACAGGACCCGTGGGCAGACGGAGATGCTGTGCTGTTATCCTGAGGAGTGGCTGATTATATACACAGGAGTTGGGTAGGTGAGGACAAAGAGGGTGATGTTAGTCTCTAAGGAATTTTGGAAGCAAAGTCTCCAGGACCTTGAGGGGCTAGCTATTGTTGGGAGAAAGGTTATTCATTACTAGTAGTAAAAATCTTCTTGTGAGACCCTTTAGATGTATATCAGTGGGCCATATACTTGGGAATGATTCTAGACACTATCTTGGATATCTAGAGATAAAGTTTCACATTTCTCCTATCACGTGTCCTTGTTAGTGAGATTTGGGTTTAGAAGAAATTTAACTTTATTTAGAGCTTGAAGAACTGAGTTATTTGCCTCTGGAAATTGTGCTATTGTTAGATAGCTTCTTTGTTGTAAATCTCTAGGACATTGGTAAACCAGGGGAGACTCCTGTCTTGCAGGACTGTGATCTCTGCAAGTTAACTATTTGTTTTTCTTTTAGGGCAGCCAGAGATGCCTGAGGAATGTCACACATATTACTGAGAGGAGTGGTGGAGAGGGGGTGCAAGGTGCCAGCTTTTGCTTTGTCCTCAGCCAGCCTCCTGCTCCCTCATCATAAAGACATATTAAAATAATCAAATTAAATTAATTTGGAATAATTGAATACCTATTATGAAGCAGTTCCTATTCAGATAGTGGGAGTATCCCTCTAAATATATATTATATATAGTATATTTATCTGTTTGTTTATTGCCAGGTTTTATCCTAAAAAAAACCTCATGAAGATAAGAACTTTTTCTTTTTATTTAATTATTTATTTCTCTGAGTTTAGAATGATGGCTGACACAAAGCTGGCAATAAATAAAGATTTGTTGAATCAAATGAAGGAGACTCAATCTCTGTCTTCAGTGAGAATATAGTCTATCAGAAAAGGAAACAAAAACAAAACCTATTTGAAAGAGAAAACCAAATTAGAGCAGAGTATAATTAAGAAACTTTAGTATTTTTCTGAAGTTGAAAATTAAATTATAATAAATTCTATAATACTATGATAATAATTTATATCACCGGTGAAAATTATATTTTATTGAAGTGCTATATGTTATTGTGATTCTGCAAAATATAGCACCAATAACACCAACAGTAACAATAATTTCCAGAGTGCTTTTTCCATGATAGGCATATACTCACTGAATTATATGTATTATTGAATTTAATTCTCAAAATATTCTTTAAACATGCACTACCTTTGTCTTCCAATATACAAAAAAACTTCAGTTCCAAATAGTTCAGTAATTTGCTCAAGTTAAAAATGAAAATATGAACTGTCAAGATTATTTTGAAACAAAAAAGAGGGAAATTTGTGTTAACCTTTAAAGAGGTTAAGAACGTAGCATCTAGAATCAGAAATATTTAGGTTCAAATGTAGCATGACATTTATTGGATATTATGTTTTGCAATCTGCAGCTGCAAGACCAGCAATTAGGATTATTTTTACAAATGAATGATGCTCTACCATTGGCAATAGTGTCTCTATGAAATGTTTAAAATTGGCCACAGGATTTAAATGAGTTCATTATAGGTTGTGAAAGGATGGAGTCATATATAATCCTCTCTTCTTAAGGGTCTGAGGAACCCACTGGCAAGCTGTGAATAGATATTAATGATGTAGTTCCCTTTAGACAGGTATTTTAGGGCCTTTGGTGGAAAGCAGGGTATTATACATTTTTTATGCCAACTACTACTTATTCCCTTAGCTAGTAGCTGTACAATTTTTATATGATAATTTATCCAATGTCTTCACCTGATTTTTGTAGCTGTCCTTATTCTGCCACTTACTGGTGTATGACTCTTGGCAGGTAAATAGGGACATTAATAATACAACCTCATAGAGTTGAGAGGAGTAAATAAGATGATCCATGTAAAGTGTTTTAAATAGCACCTTGCACATGGTAAGCACTTTCTGGATGTTAGCTCTTAGTATTGTTATTTTGAATAATACTGGAGAGATGGAAGCTAAGAGAGAGTAACTTTTCAGCGTTTCACAAGTTAGGTGACAGACAGCTGACCACTGTTCTTTACTCTGAAGTATAGCATTACTTTACAGCGCCTGGGTGGGGTGAGGAGTACAACGAAGGCCAGGGCACAGTAAAGGTCCTCTCTCCGGAAGGTACATATTCTATCAACTATTCCAGTAAACTGACAATTTACAAGTTTTTTTTTTTTTTTGAAGATTTATTTATTCATTGGAGAAAGAGAGAGCACTATGTGTGTATGTGCGTGCATGTGTGTGCATGCATGTGGGGGGGCGGGGGGTGTGGGAGGGTGGGTAGGGAGGGGCAGAAGTAGAGAGAGAGAGAGAATCTCAAGCTGACTCCCTGCTGATGTGCGGCTCAATCCCCAGGACCCTGAGCTCATGACCTGAGCCAACCCAGGTGACCCACAGGTTTCTTTTTAAAAATATATTCCCATTGGGACGCCTGGGTGGCTCAGTGGGTTAAGCCACTGTCTTCGGCTCGGGTCATGATCCCGGGGTCCTGGGATCGAGCCCCAAATCGGGCTCTCTGCTCAGCAGGGAGCCTGCTTCCTCCTCTCTCTCTGCCTGCCTCTCTGCCTGCTTGTCATCTCTCTCTCTGTCAAATAAATAAATAAAATCTTTAAAAAAAATATATATATATATATATTCCCATTTTTCTTCAGATGTTCAATGATCATTAGTAACATTCTTCCTAATTTCCATTTCAAAGATATTTTATTTCTTATTAGAACATAACTTTTTATAATAGGAACTACATTTTATTCATTGCTATGTCTTTTTAAAATTCCATTTTGTAGATTCCTCAATAGTCACTGAATTGGAAATACAGGAAAGCAAAGGAGAAGTGATAAGCCTATGAAGTGTGTGTTTTTTTCTAATGAAATCCTCCTTCAGTTATTACTTTTTCTTATTTTACCTCATATCTGTCTATATCCTAGGTAAAGTTGCATTTGAAATGCATTCACATATTTATTTCACAGACTATACCAATGAATGTGCTCAGCCTGTTTATATCAGAAATTTACAGGTTTTGGATAACTGAATTATTAAAGTTTGAACTTGGATTTTTGCCTCTCAAGACACAAAAATCACCGTGGCCATTGATTTCTCAGTTCATTCTTCTTCTTGCACGCAACAAATACTTATTTGAACATATTCTCAATACCTTTATCAAAATGTGAGGGATTATAGCAGTAAACAAACCCAAAAAAAGAAAAAAAAAGTCCTGCCCTCATGGTGCTTATACTGTATTGGAGAGAGACAGAGAGAAAATAAATATATTGTAAGTTTAGATAATGATAAATTCTAAGGAGAAGGATGAAGCAAATTAAAGTGTATAGGATATTTGAGAGGGTAGAATTTACAATTTTATGCAGGGTAGAGGAGTTCACAGATCAGGGAGCATTCTGAACAAAGGTCTGAAGGAAGTGGGTGCACAAGTCATATAGACAAGTAGATATTCACATATGCCAGAGAGAAGAAACAACAAATACTCAGAGCCTAAGGAATTTATGTACCTGCAAAATTACACCCTACAAAGAAACAGGCAAAGATTTTGTTTAAGACTATTGTAACAGGAGTCAGAAATCGAAATCTACAAACAAAGGACTGGAGATTGTTAAGAGCTTGGTTGGTGGGGAAATCAGAAGCCATCTGTGTCTATTAATTGGCTTTACCAAAAGAAAGAGTAAACTTCTTCACATCTTCATGGACAGGTTAGAATGTAGAACATGGAAGTTAGTCTCTTACTATCCCACACAGACTGGAAGATGGGGCACTATATTCCTTGATAGTCACATTTCAGAGATATGCCTCTCAGGTTTTTGAGAAAGACATTTCTGGGTTTTCTTTTTCTTTCCTAAAGGTTTTATTTATTTATTTAAGAGAGAGAGAGAGAGAGAGAGAAAGCATGAGAGGGGCAGGGTCAGAGGGAGAAGCAAACTCCCCGCTGAGCAGGGAGTCCAACTTGGGACTTGATCCTAAGACTCCAGGATCATGACCTAAATTGAGTGTAGACACTTAATCAACTGAGCCACCCAGGCACCCCAGACATTTCTGGATTTTAAACAAGGAAACGATCTGCATCTCAAAAGGGAAGAGAAAGAATGTACAATTACAGGTTTTCTAAAGTAAAAACTCTAAGAAAAATGAAGTCAAGGGCCTCAAGTCAAGAAAATCCAGTTTAAAGGTTAATGAAGCTGAGAACCTTTAGGTCATGCTAGTCAGTGACTTTGTTTAAGAAATAACCAAAAAAGTCCGTGTTGCTAGTGTGTGTGGGTTTGGGGTGGTGTTGACATATGAAGTGAAGTTAGAGAGGTGGGGTGTGGTTAGATAGGGATTTGTTGGTATCTCCAGACTTTAACCTTTTCTGGGAGAGCCCTGGAAGCCATCGGGTTTAGAGCAGAGAAATGCCATCATCTGCTTTCCATTTCCAAAGGACCATGATAGCCGCTAAAGAGAACAAACTCCATGTAGGAGGGAAGCTATATATAGTCTCTGCTAGAAAGTTAGCACCATAATCCTAGTGGGAGAGTATCGGATTTGGGACAGAGCAGTGGTGGCAAGAGTGTAGAGAGCGGCTGAATCCTGATATGTTCAAAGGATTTCTCACGGATTTTTAGTGAGGGAGAGATAGAGAAGTCAAGGTTAACTCCAAGGACTTTAGCATGAGTAAATGGCAGGCTGAAGGCTGGAAGGGAAATGGGGAGTTTGGTTTTCGATTGTGTTAAGTTTGAGATGTTTCAAAGGGAATGGCTATGATGATCATTGAAAATGTCTGTATCTCTTCTAAAAATTCAGATTTTTAAAAAGTCCCCAATCCCTAATTCTCAGATTTGGTTCTCTCATTAAAAGACAATTATTTATTACTGAATAGAGAATTTTTATCAGATTTCCCTAATAAAAGATCCATACCCCAGAAGAAAGCTTGAAAATAATAAATGTAAAGGAAGTTAAAGAAAATATCAGTGTTCTGAACACCAGAGGTCAGCAGTATCACTGAAATAGAAGATGAATCTAGGAAGCATTCACAGTAAGACATTTTGTTTGGGCACATTTATTTCTAACTCCCTGATGCTCGCAGTTGAAGTCTTCAGTAATGAAAATAAACAAAGCATAACCTTTTCATTGGACATTTTATATAAAGAAAAAATAATTATTTCAGATTATAAGGGTCCAGAAAAACTATAATGTAGCTTGGAGGCTTCTATAGTATTTGAAAATATAAGCATAAAAACAGATGGAGGCAGGGGCACTGGAGCATATTTTTTTTCTGAATGCTCTTGCTGAAATCATGCTGGCAGTGATAAATTGCATTAGCATAGAGAAGAGAGCAACCCGGGCATCCCCAGTTCAAATCTGGTATTCCTCTCAAGGGCCAGGCTGTAGCTTTGGTATATGTGCCTCCTAAGAAAGGTGACATCGCAGTCGGGGCCCTACTTAAATCAGGTGTAGCTGTTGCCGCCAGTTAGTCATGAGTGCCTGAGTCAGGGATGGTGATCTTCCTTCCATCAGGGAACAGAGGAGGATGCAAGAAATAAAACAAGAAAAGAAATAGTGCATAAAGGAAGAAAGTGCAGAGTTAAAGCCAAACTAATAAAACGTTAGTGTCTTCCAAAAAGGATGAGAAAAAAAAAGAAACATTTATTAATTAAGTATCAGCAAAAAGGATACCACAGACTTGTGTAAAACAGGTTATCTTTTTTTTTTTTTTTTTTGGTTAGAAAATAGAGTAGGTGTTGATATAGATGAGTAAATTGTTAGAAGCTAATATAGATTTAAATTTGGGGAAACGGTGTTTATCTAATTGGAGAAATTCAATTATTTTGATAAATTAAAAAGCGTGTGTGTACCAGAGGCAGAGACAAAATCAGAGAGACAAAGAAAGAGACGAAATATCTGTTTCTCCAGGGACTGCTTCACCCTCTGTTAAACTGCTATGTATAGCTAGGAATAAATTCAGCCAGGATATGTTTCTCTGCAATGGCATTTAAAAATACGATGCAAAGAATGACATTATTATATGTCAAAATTGCTGCCTCGCTTTCTCTGTGGAATAGAGAAGGATAAATATGTTTATATCAATTTCTAGGAAGACAGGACAAATGCTCTATAATTTATTGCCCTGAAACCCTGAAGGACAATAGGGTAAATGGACTGAAGCACTATTAAGACCAATTAGGCACACACTCTTACAAAGCACCATAAATACAACTCATTATTTGAACCCCTTGAAATTCCCTTTTTTTTTTTTAAGATTTTATTTATTTATTTGACAGAGAGAAATCACAAGTAGTCGGAGAGGCAGGCAGAGAGAGAGAGAGGGAAGCAGGCTCCCTGCTGAGCAGAGAGCCCGATGTGGGACTCGATTCCAGGACCCTGAGATCATGACCTGAGCCGAAGGCAGCGGCTTAACCCACTGAGCCACCCAGGTGCCCCCTTGAAATTCCCTTTTTATCCTTACTTCATTCATCTGTCAGATCAATTCCATAGCTTTGCTCCTTCAGCTGTATCTCTTATCTCTTCTAAACAAAGGACTTTGGGTTTTGATGAATTTGATCCCACTTTTTCTTAGATTGTTAAAGCCAGCCTTCCTTTCCTTCATTCCTTCTCTTAATTCCTCCTTCCCTCCCTCTCATCTTCCTTTATCACTTCCCTTATTTCCTCCCTTCTTGCCTCCCCCTTCCCTTTAATTCCTCTCTCCGCCTCTCCCTTCCCCCATCTTCTTGTATTCGATGAGGATGTATGAAGATCGCTGTATGGCAGACACGATGTTAAATGGTAAGATGAGAGAGGTGAAGAGGACACAAAGTGCCTGCCCTCTAGAAACTCAAGTTCACGTAGATGGGTATGAGAGCAAATAAAGTGCTGCTCATTAAATGCTATATTGAAAATGTGCATTTTCTCAATTTTCAAAGCGAATAACCCAGGAAAGTAGGATATATATTATTTTCATTTTACATGTATGATAAAAGGATTAGAGATGTAAATGATACACATAAAAATTCACAATTCTCAAACAAGCATGAAGTTGCTGTTTCCAAAATGACCATGCTGCCACTTCATTCTCACCCTTCATTATGTCCTTTTTCATGGTTGGAGAGAACATTCTCCTTACTTCTTTTCTCTGTGACTCCAACTTCCCTTCTAGCTCCTATGTGTCACCTTCATTGCTAGACCTCTCTTTTTGTAACCAATGTAGCTTATTTCTTTTTTTCAATGAAGAATTGAGTGACTATCTTTTCCCTGATGATTTTTCAGCTATTCAATGCCATACAGAATGCTTTCAGTGCTACAAATTAGTTTATTAGATTTGTTTGCACCCCTCTGACAGTTAGAGATCCTAGCTCTTGAAGGATAAGATATGGTTTATATCAATTTTTAAACAATTAATTTTTAGAGCAATTTTAGTCCACAGCAAAATTGAGTGGAGAGTACACAGTTCCCATATATTCCCTGTCCCCTCCCTCCCCCCTCCCCCCTCCTCACTATCCACATCGCACACTACAGTGGTACATTTGTTACAATAGATGAACCTATATTGAAACATTGTTGTCACCCAAAGACCACAGTTTACATTAGGGTTCAGTCTCAGTGCTGTATATTATGGGGGTTTTGACAAGTATGTAATGACATGTAACCACTGTTGCAGTATCATACAGGACTGTTGCATTGCCCTAAAGTTCCTGCACTCTGCCTATTCATCCCTCCTTCCCCTCAAACTCCTGATCTTTTTACTGTCCCCATAGTTCTGCATTTTCCAGAATTGCAATTTTTATTGTCTGCAAAGTTTTGTGTATTCCACATAGTTGGAATGATAAAGTATGTGGCCTTTTCAAATTGGTTTCTTTCACTTATGCATTTAGGGTTCCTCTGTGTGTCTTCATGGATTGATTTCTTTTTAGCCCTGAATAATACTCCATTATCTGGATGTACCACTACTTCTTTATCTATTCACCAACTGAAGGACATTTTGGTCACTTGGTTGCTTCAAAGTTTTGGCAATTTCTATCCTTTTTTAGAATCAATTATTCTTCTTTTAAAACTTTTTTTCGTGGTTTCACCAGGCTTGCAATATATGTTTACAACTATCAAAGTTCATTTCAAGTAACACTATACCACTTCATGGGTAGTGCAAGTAATTTATGAAAATAAAATAATCCCAATTCTTCCTTCCTGTCGCTTGTATCAGTGTTGTCATACATTGACACAGACACAGACACACAGACACACACACACAGACACACACACACACACACACGCGTAAGTACATTGAATACATTGTTGCCATTATTATTTTGAACAAATGTTATCTGTTAAGTTAAAACAAGAAAAGTAAGTTTTTACTTTTCCTTTACTTATTCCTTTATGTGCTTCTATTGTTTATGTAGATCCAAATTTCTATTCTGCTTTATTTTCCTTCTCTCTGAAGAACTTTTAACATTTCTTGCAAGACAGGTCTACTTGCAAAAAATTCCCTCAGTATTTATCTGAGAAATTCTTTACTTCTCCTTCATTTTTGAAGGATAATTTCTCAGGACACAGAATTCTAGTTTGGTGTTTTTCTTTTCTCAACCCTTTAAATATTCCATTCCATTCCATTCTCTTCTTCTTTACGTGGTTTCTGAGAAGTTACAGGTAATTCTTTTTTTTCCTTTTGCAGATGTAATTCTTATCTTTGCTCCTTTTTTTTTTTTTTAAAGATTTTATTTATTTGACACAGAGAGAGAGATCACAAGTAGGCAGAGAGAGAGTGGGAAGCAGGCTCCCCGCTGAGCAGAGAGCCTGATTCGGGGCTCCATCCCAGGACCCTTAGATCATAACCTGAGCCGAAAGCAGAGGCTTAACTCACTGAGCCACCCAGGTGCCCCATCTTTGCTCCTTTTATGTAAAGTGCTCTTTTTTCTTCACCCTCTGACTTCTTTAAAGATTTTTTTACCTTTGATTTTCTCAACTTTGCACATGACATTCATAAGTTTAGTTTTGGGGGGTGCCTGGGTGGCTTGATTAAGTGTCTGACTCTTGATTTGGCTCAGATCATGTAGGTACCCCAGGATCATGAGATTTAGCCCGGTGTTGGGCTCTCTGCTCAGGCTGGGAGTCTGCTTGATATTCTCCTTTTCCCTCTCCCTCTGACACTCTGCTGCCTCTCTCTTTCTCTCTCTCAAATAAATCTTAAAAAAATAACTGTAGTTTTTTTGTTGTGGTTGTTTTGTTTTGCATTTACTCTGCTTGATGTTTTCTGAGTTTCCCTGATATGTGGTTTGCTGCCTGACATTAATTTGGGGGGAATTTTCAGTCATTATTGCTTCAAATATTGCTCCTGTTCATTTTTTTCTTTCTTCACGTTTTGGTGTTCCCATTATGCATATGTTGCACATTTTTAGTTGTCCTATAATTCTTGGATATTCTATTTTTTTCATTTTTTTTCTTTTGCTTTCCAGTTTTAGAAGTTTCTCTTTTTTCATCAAGCACACAGATTCTTTTTTTAAAATCAAGGTATAATTGACATAACACTGTATTAGTTTCAGGCATACAACATAATGATTCAATATTTGTACTGTAAAAGTGATCATCACAATAAGTGCAGTTAACATCCACCTTTATACATAGCTATAATTTTTTTCTTTTGATTAGAACTTTCTTTTTTTTTTTTTTAAAGATCTATTTATTGATTTTAGAGAGAGAGTGCATGTGTACTGAGGAGGGGCAAGGAGAGAGGGAGGGAGGGAAATAGAGAACCCCAAGCAGACTCCCTGGTGAGCACAAACCCCAATGTGGGGCTTGATCTCAGGACCTGGAGATCATAAATGGAGCAGAAATCAAGAGTAGCCCACTCAACTGACTGAGTGACTCAGGTGCCCCTTGATAAGAACTTCCATGATCTCCTCTAGCTACTTTCAAACACAGTGTCATCAAGTATAGTCACCATGCTAGATGTTAGTTACATCCTCATGACTTATTTTATAAGTGGAATTTTATAACTTTTGACTCCCTTGATCCATTTCACCTATTCTTCATCCCCTGCCTCAGGTAACCATGAGCTTGGTATCCATGAGCTTGTCTTGTGTGTGTGTGTGTGTGTGTGTGTGTGTGTGTGTGTATGCACGTGCACGCACGTGTGTACTGTGTTTGTTTTTAAGACTCTATGTATAAATGCGATTATACAGTATTTATCTTTTTTCCTGTCACAGAGATTTTCTTTAGCCATTTCCAGTCTCTAAATGAGCCCATCCAAAGTACTATTTATTTATTTATTTATTTATTTATGTTTTTTAACTCTACCATTTTTTTTAATTTTTTCCTTAGGATTTTTGTCTCTCTGCTTACATTATCTGCCTGTTTCTTGTTGCTATCTACTTTTTTCATGAAAACCCTTAGCATATTAATCACAGTTTTTAAAATTCCTGGTCTGACCATTTCTGTCATATCTGACATGTTTGTTGATCTTTCAAACTGTTTTTGCCTTTTAGTGTGAACTGTAAATTTTGTTGAAAAGCGGACATGATGTACTATGTAAGAGCAACTGCAGAACAGGTGTGGGGAAAGGGAACCCTTGATTAGGTCCCAGGGTTTTTGTTGAGTCTGTGCCTCTGGCCTGTGAGTCTCATCAAAGCTTCTCAGCTTTTTCACCCTTTCTGGTGGGGACTGGGGTTGGCAATTTCCCTCTTTCCTGATTTTTAGGCTCTGATAAAATAGTTTCCTCTGAGGGAAGGCCTTGTTAAGGACAGAATGCTCTGCTGTATTCAAAGTGGTTACTTCTTCTCTTTCCCTGCTGGAAGCATTTTCTCTAATGTTCTCTGTGAGGACCTAGTAGGCCTTTTGAAGGTAAACTCCTGTGGGAGTATTTAACTCTCTGAGTTGCCCACACAGAGCATCCAGCAATTAATCAATTATACAGAGTTCAAGCCCCTCCCTCCACTCCGCCCCTACTGGTTATTGATTCTTGAGGTGGTTTCTGCCAGAGTGTTTCTGCTCTGGTGAGTTATGCTGCTTTGTTTTTGCCTGTACGTCTTTCCAATTTGGGGGCCAGTGGTTTGCCTTGTGATTTCACTTTTAAGAAGAGTTGCTGCTATTTTCAGTTTGTTCAGCTTTACTTGTTGTTAAGGTAGAATGTCAATTTCTAGATTCCTTACATGGCAGCCTGGAAACCTGAAGCCATTTTATATTTTAACAATGATGGAATAGGGAAGCAAAATGCCAATGGTGGCGAGATAGGTAACAACAGGAGGTATTTTATACCAGAGTCACTTCTTGGTTATGACGGTTCAGATTTCCCATCAGAATGAGTAAATTACCAGATATTTCCTATAACGTGCTTATGTAATTTGTCTTCTGAAAATATTTACTCTTGGTAAATTCTAACTTCAGGTGATCTTAAATATTGCTGTTTTACTTTAAATGTATTCGGATGTATTCCCAAACTGAATGTATTCCCAAACCGAAACAAAAGTCTAGAAAATTATTATAGTGAAAATTTTGTGTCAAATAATTTTAGGAAATTCCAATATTATGACTGACTTCCTTGCAGAGCAGAAAATTCCAGTGTAGTCCATTAAAGACTCTTGAGGAGCTTGAAAGAAACTTGTTTACTTTGATTTACCCAGAATGAAATGAAAATTAGTTAACAACTGATTCCCCTATTTCCCTGAATAACATATGCTAATGTCTTATGGAAATACACTCCCTGAACATCCTTTGAGATCCTGGATAGTTTTTTCATTGGTCTAGTCATTCAGTAAATATTTATTGAGCAACTTAGCTTGTTGGAAGAAGAAAAGGATCATAGATCCACACTAGTACTCTATTCAGGAATTTCTGTATCACACATGCTTATCCCTTCTCCTAGGAAAAAGGCTATTAGCACATTTGTCTCACAGATCCATGAATATTCATAAATACAATAAGAAGATAAATAAATTGTGGGATGTAATGTACAGCATGGCAATTATCATTAACAATACAATGTTAAATATTTATATATTTGAACAATACAATTATATATATTTGAAAGTTGCTGGAAGAGTGGATTTTACTATTTATTTATTTACTTTTTTAGAAAGGGAGGGGGAGAGAATAGAGTGAGAGAGAGAGTATTAAGCAGGCTCTATTCCTAGCACAGAGCCCAACAAGGGGTTTAATCTCATAACCTTGAGCTCATTACCTGAGCTGAAATCAACACTTGGATGTTTAACTAACTGAACCACCCATGTACCCCCAAAAGAGTGGATTTTAGAAGTTCTCATTATAAAAAGAAAAACGGTACACATGTGATTTGATGGATGTTAGCTTACTGTGGTAATCATTTCATAATATATGTTCATATCAAATCATTATGTGGTACAACTTAAACTAACAGTGTTGTACATTAATTCTACCTCAATAAAATGGAAAGAAAAGAAGTAGGTGGTACTGAGCTCTAGAGCTATTGTTGAATATTCTTCAGATAGACCTCACATCAGATGGGAGGAAGACTGGTAACTGTCACTGACTCAAAGTTTAGTTGTACTTTTCCTGATTTTGGGGAGGGGGCGGGAACTAAACTAAAAATTTTGCAAGGGCATTTGTTCTCAACTAGAAGTAATTTTGCCCCCCACAGGCGATATTTGGCAATACTTGGAGACCATTCTGATGGTCATAAGGGATGTTAGTGGTATCTAGCTGGCAGAGGATAACACTAAATGCATCCTACAATGCATAAGACAGTCCCATCGCAACATACTTACCTCATCCTAAATGTCAACAATGCTGATGTTGAAAAGCCCTTGGTAAACTGTTATTAACACAAGAACAGATAAACCACAAGGTAGGTACTGTTAGGCCTGGGATGACTGTAAGTTTATGAACACTGAACCTAGTGAACAAAATACAGGAAAGAGTAGAACTTCCAAATATTCTGCCTTTATAACTGCAAGTTATAGTAATTTGGGGATAGTACCTGAATTTTGCTTTTATTCTTTATATTTAAGTGCTAATAGTTAGCGACACACTCAGATTTCCTTTTTTTTTTTTGTAAAAAATTTCCTTGTACCGGTGTTCTCCAACTGTGTTTATGGCCTCAGGTTTTCAGAGAGAATGTCAGGTGTATGGAGCTCTTTTCCTCACTCTTCAGGGTTGGACTCATAGAACAGTTAGCTAAGAAAGAACCTGCAGCTTGAAATCACTTTTCTCAATGTGAGAGCTACGTAGGAAATGTGACCATTAGTTCTTTCTTCACTGTGCTATTACAGTAGAAAAGGGGATGTTTAAAAGATTAAAAGGAAAATAAGAACAAAGAAGAGAATAGATAGGAGGTGAGTCGGGAGTAACCCAGTCCAACTTGTGAATTTCAGGGGCTATGCATCCTTCCAGCTGTGTGACCTTGTGCAAATAACCCAACCTCTCAAAGCCTCTATTTCATCACTATGTAAGGGACATAATGAGGCGTCTATCTGTAGGGCATCAGTATGCAGACTGCTCAGCACTGTCTGGCATATAGGAAAGTTTCAATAAATATTAACCACCATTATCTCTCCCTCTCTCTTTTTTTTTTTGCTCTTTACCAAATATTATTGAGCTCCATTTATATGATAAGTTCTATGCCAGTCAATGGGGATTATATAGTGAGCCAAACAAACAAACAAACACACACACACCAAACCAGGTCTCTGCTTTCATGAAGTTTATGGTTGAGGGGATGTGAAAAACATAAACCAAATAACCACACAAATAACTCATATTTTTGTGGGTGTCCTAAAGAGAGCTAAGTGGATTCATAACATATAACTGAGGAATTTGACTCCCTCTGGATCCCAGGCGGCCCTCTGAAACTCCTGGGCTCATGGGCTAAGAAACCTTTTGCATCTTTGAGTTGTGACAGCGCTTTACCCTCATCATTGAAAAATGGTCACTAGTGTTCCTAAGGTGACGGGCTGTAGATTTTGACTTTTCCATCTGAGGAAATAATTTATACATGTTACAAGGAAAGAAAATAGGAATGAGCAATGTTTTTTTTTTTTTCTCCCCCGAATTCTTTTATCTCCCTCTTTTTGGAATTTGTGTCTGCTACTTGCTAGTTTTTGATTTTTCCGTAGGGAATGGAAACAGTGCCACTGCCTCTCAGCGACTTGAGTATAAGAAATAGAGGTTGTTCTTGGACCTTCCCACCCCTAAATGACCAGTTTATAAAAGACAGAGTTGGGCATTGGTGGGAGTGAGTACACACTCAGTCTTTGGAGGCAGCTCTGGAGAATATCTGTGGAATGTGACTAGTGCTGTATTTCTCTTTTTGGTCTAAGATGGTAGTGGGTGGGGGAGAGCTCCTACTCCCCAGCTATTTAAGCAAATGAAGAAACTTAATCAGAAGAGAAGAGAAATCTGTGAAGAAAGCATTTATTACTTGATGTTATCTTGGATAGAAAATAAAAGACTTGGGGCACCTGGGTGGTTCAGTGGGTTAAGCCTCTGCCTTCGGCTCAGGTCATGATCCTGGGGTTCTGGGATCTGGCCCTGTATTGGGCTCTCTGCTCAGTGGCCTTCTTCCACCTCTCTCTCTCTGCCTGCTTGCGATCTCTGTCTGTCAGATAAATAAGTAAAAACTTAAAAAAAAAAAAAAAAAGAAAAGACTTGTCAAAAAAAACCCTTTGCCTGACCCCTTTTAGCGATCTATTTATTTTATAAGTTTAGAAAAGGATCAGTCCATCTGTTAGGGCCGTGGTAGAGACTTAGCTGTCCAAAATCCATGCTCCTTTTCACTCTTTCTTTCCCAGCATAAGGCCACATTGACTGAACAGCCTTTTTTGCAGTTAGGTGAGGCCAGGTAGCCAAGCTCTGGGCCATGGGAGTGACTGGAGTGATGAATGCACTGAAAATACCCCAAGTTGCTTTTCCTTGGTTTCTCTCCTTTCTGGCTGTCTAGGGTCACAACCCACAGGGTGAATCTGGAAGCCACATCCAGTGAAGATGGCAGAGCCTCCAAAAGTCCAAGTCCTTGAACAGTTCTCTAAAGCAGCATTCCTACCCCACCCCACCCCAACAGGAAACACCTGCCTGGAACTTTTACAAAAAAATAACTATTTCTTGATCCTCAAACCACTGAAGTTTGGAAGCATTCATTATTACAGTATAATTGAGCTAACTAATATAGGGCCTGGTGAAAAGAAGGGACACATCCATGATTATAGGATGATGTCAAAATATTTGTGAGATCAGAGAGTTCTCTCAGAGGAAATGATGATCGAGTGGTTATTATCACTAATATAGTAGTTCTGAAATACTGCTGTACTCACAGATAGGACTGGATTGTCCAAACAGATTCACAGGAATCAGAGAGCTTAATAGATATCAATGTTTAGCTACACGATACTGAGGATGAAGGTATCAAAAGGCTCAGATGCAGCAGAGGAAGGTCTGGGACATAATGCATAGTTTGCAAAATGCTTCCCACATCAGATATGGCCCTGTAGTCCAGAACAGAGGAAGTCCCTGAGTGTGGTTTGCTAGCTTTTCATACCATACCATAGTGCTACAATTATGAAATACCTTTATTTTCTACCCCATAGAACTGCACAGCTTACATGATATTCCTCAGGGAGCTATGCCTCCTAGATCCGGGGTCTTATTCATTACAGGTAATCCTTAGCCAGAGGTATCAGGGAAATCTATGAAATATAAGGATATTTCAGAGACAAAGTCTCTACTTCCTGGCATATACTAATAGTCTTTTACCCAGAAATCTCAATGACAAGAATTTTAAACCTGCTCTTTTTCTTTTTCCCAGGGGCATTCCCCCATGAAAGAGGTGAATGGATCCCAATTCAATCTTTAAACCACATCATGATTTTTTGTAACTCCATTATAAAAGAAGTAGATCATTTGTATTTTATGTACATTGCCTAAGGCTGTTTTGGATAAGAGTCAAAGAAAGAGGATAAACCCATTTGTGCTTTGTAACAGCTCCGTGTTTATTAAGCTTTCCACTTTACAGTGGGGAAGTTGGTGAGGATGGGAAACCATGTAGAAACCACTTAGTTCACAAAGCTAGTGAGTCGTTAATATGGGACCACTGCACTAGGGCCAAGATCTGTGATTGACTGTATTCAAAATGAGTTCCTCTAACTGGAGCTACCGCCCCAGACAGCGAAATGCAGCTCTCTGACCACACTTCAACCATACTTTGCTGAGATCCACCTACTTCTGATGACCATGTGTTTGTGACAAAAAGTGGTGTGATGACTAGTAAAACAAACACAGAATAATTGTCCTTTTAATCCCTCCTCGAATTTCCAGTCAAATTTCAGTGTGTTAGTCTCAGCAATTACCTTTGGGGATAAGAAAGGAAAGAGAAAGACGGGAAATCCTTTGAAGAGTTTAGAAAATTAGAGAAGGAATTGAGAACATTGTTTTATTCAGCTTATCTTAGGAACAGCCTTCCAGACTCACCATTTTATTAAACAAACTAGTGTCCATAAGAGCTGAATACTGAACAATGAATCAAAGGAACAGAGCGTGTTTCCTGATCTGTCTGCCGGCTTTAACAGGTAAATGATAGGGATATGTGTATGTGTATGTGTATGTGTGTGTGTGTGTGTGTGTGCGCACACGCGCGTGCGCGAACAACATCCAAGTCAATCAAAATTTATGAGAAGCAACAGAAACTACAATAATCAAGATACATTTCAGGAGAATTTAAAATATATGTGTTTCTGAAATTAAGCAGAATAAAAATGAATGTGATCATCTCTAAATTTTCTATACTGTGAAACTTTTTAGGATAATTGTCTTATTCATTTTTTCAACCTTAATAAGTAGGCTTCTATCAGACTTCAGTATTTATAGCACTGAAATCTACTTAGCACTGGTGTGTTCATGTGGGAGTTCTACCTTATAAGCAGGTAAACAACCAGCCACTGTCTCCTGTTACCATGCACAAAGAAAGTGAAGGAAGAATGGTTTAATAAGTTTTTAAATCACTTTCTTAGCTGGAATTTTTATTCACTTTTCCCTTAATGGCCTGAGTATAAATGGACACCTAGAGTTTCTGAGCATATGACCTTATATGCCCTTTTAAAACTAATAATACAATCAAAGAAATCAAATTTCTTATATTTATATATAGCACATTACATTATAAATGTGATTTCCTTATGCGATTTCTCCTTTAATTCCTACAACCAACTGAAGTGGGGATATGATTTCTTTTTTAGTTACTAGCAAACCAAAGTTTGGACAGGCCAGTTGACTCACCTTATGGTTATGCCTCTACCATATGAAGTTCTAGCACTCAAATGTAAGTTTTATATATATTATTTTAAATAAGCTACATACAAAGACAGTTTTATTGTTAAAATTGAAAGTTACATGTGCTTTATATAAGGAGAGAATTAAAATAATTTATAATAATAATAATAATATAATAATCTATAATCTCATAGTCTTAAGATAACTATCAGTATCTTGACATGTGTTCTGTGTGGTATGTTTTCTATGCCTGTGTATATCTTTTTACAGTTAAAGATCATAATATATTCAGTTTGTATTTAGCTTTTTTATTTCTGCATCAGTCCATTTTGGAACCTCTGACTATACCTACTTGGGCAATTAAATTTTATTACTGTGGGGGCTAGACTAATAATACCTACAGTATTATACAAAGGAGATGAGTGGGAAGGCTTTGCCTTTCCAGGTTAACTGCTATCATTCTGTAATGTAACTTACCATGTGTCAGGCATTACTCCAATCACTTTACATGCATTAATTAATTTAATACTTATATCAACCCTATGAAGTAGGTATTATTATCACCATTTTGCACAGACAAAACAAGCACAGATTAGCTAAGCATCTTACCAGATTTCACACAGCTGGCGAGAAAGAGATCTGGAAATTGAATTTGAGGTGTCCGAATCCAGAGTTCATATTCTTAATAATCTATATCCACTGCCTCTCAGAGTCCTGACTCTCTTCTAGGACAGTGTTCTGAGGAATTAAATAGCTGCATGAATGCTTATTGGGACCTTAAATGAGGCTCCCCTGTGGCCTCTTCTAAAATGGAGAGCGTAGTTGCTGGCAGAGTGGGCCTCCTTTAATGGGTCATGGTTAGGGAGCTTGGCAAGAGAGACCTGGACAGAGCTGGGAGAGACTTGATTGTGGAATGAGCTGGCAGCGCTAGGGTAGAACACTACTCTGCACAGCACAGATGTGGTTGGGAGGACAAGCGGCAGATCGGTAACCAGATCTCTTTCGAGCCTGGGAAAGGAAGGCTGGCCCACCCATCTTGTACCACACAAGCCCTTATGGCTCTTGGATGATGGGTAAGGGGCACCTTACCCCTTATTTATACCCCAATGTTTATATCAATAAACACTGATATAGCCTCATATCAGGGATGAGACTATATGGCTCACAAAACCTGAAACATTCATTATAGGGCCTTTTACAGGAAAAGTTTATGATTCTTGGTGTAGATGATCTCTTGGTTCCTTTATAATACAGAGATTTTGACTATATGATTCTAGAGTCTAGGACACTTTCCTCTGGAAATTTCTCTAGAACTAATGCCAAAATCTCTTAAGATTTATTATTTGTAAAGAGAAAGTAAGAGGACCATAGTTCTTTTTGTTGTGATCTTGAATCTCTACATTGTACTTTATTTAAAAAAAGAAAGAAAGAAAGAAAGGAACAGAAGTGTTTTGAGTGTAAACATGTCCAAAGTACTTACCATGGGTTTGGACTGAAACCATGACTCATATGGATAGAGTTCTCTTTAGATGGCAATGAAATCCACAACAGAGGGATATGGAATTGGAATTTTATTTCTATCAGTTTTTAGGATATGAAGGTTAAAAAAAAAAAAAAATTGGGAGAGAAACCACCCTGAGAAATCTTCCAGCTTCACCTCGGCAACATTTCAAGTCTGAAAGTTGGCTAATGCTTAATATTTCTTACATTGAGGCTGTAGATACCTGCTGTTAGATTTAAGGCATTAGAAAAGCCATCAGCTTGCTCTGGATAAAACTGCTACAGAATAAAGAGCCTCATAAGCCTAGCACTTCTGTGTTTTCACTGTATCATTCGCCCCTTCAGTTTCTCTCCACTCTCTTGTAGCTTCTTAGGGTTTCACAGCATCTATTCCGAGCCTATGTTATTAATGATGCCGATAGGCAGGCCTCAGATACAGCTGTTTTAAGAAAGCTTTACTGGAGCAATCTTAATATAACTGTCCTGAGTTTGGGGGGATTTTTAAAATTTTGTTTGGCTCTTTTTCCCCTTTGCCCTGTGGAAGTCACAATTTGCCATTTCTTGTGGCTACTTAACATTTTCTCTCCTGCTGATGCTCTGAATTAGTTATTAAGTTACCATTCTATTCCTTTTGGATAACCCTATCTCCATACACTTCAGCAACCTGCTGTTCATAAATCTATACAAACTATAGAAGGCAAGCAATTCCCTTGTTGTCATTTCAGACATATTGGGCACTGTCAATGAACTGAGCATACAACACAGAAGACTCCTGCCCTCTGTGAGCTTACAGTGTGATATATAAACTCTTAGGGAAGATGGAGCAGCTAAAATCAATGAAGGCAGTGATATTAATAGGTTCTAAAAATGGAGTCCAAAAATGCTCAGTGAAGAGCATCTGAAAAATTAATTCTTCAGCTTTAAAGCCATGGCCTCGGGGCACCTGGGTCACTCAGTCAGTTAAGCGGCTGCCTTCAGCGGAGGTCATGATCCCGGAGTCCTGGGATGGAGTTACCCCTCACATGGGGCATTTTGCTCAGCAGGGATCCTGCTTCTCCCTCGGCCTGCCCCTCCCCCTGCTCATTCAAGAGCACACACTCTCTCTGTCAAATGAATAAATAAAATCTTAAAAAAAATAAATAAAGTCACAGCCTCGATCTCCCATTTGCTCTGTTAGAATGGTCCACAAAGCTTGAAGTTCTTTAGAGTTTACAGAAAGTCTAAGAATTTGTCATTAAGCCATATTTCTCCTGGGCCTCGGCAAGAGAAAACCTAGCATGCCACACTCCTCTGAAGAAGGGGTTGCTACTCAGTTGGCTCTGCCATCTCTGAGCTCCGAGGAGGGGTCCTACGGACTGTAAGCCAGACTTCTGAGGAGGGCACGCCAGTGAAATGGAGCTGGTATTAATGGAGCTGGTTCTGCAAGTGGTGGAGAGAAACGGAAAACTGGACTCACTTGCTGTTTTGGAATAGAACTGCCACTGCCAAGGTGAAGACACCTTGCTGATAGGATGATCCCAGGCAACAGAGCAGTAAGGAAGCTCACTGGAAACCAGCCAAGAACAGCGAAGGGTAAGTAAGCCCTTTCCTCTTCCCCTATCCAGCAGGCTCCTTCTAGTTCCCCTCATTGTCAGAGCTTAGCAGGCAGCAGGGTGTGTACGAGAAAAGTGGTTTGCAGAGCCCCGTCACAAAGGGGAGGAGAAGGTGGGTTTGGAGGTGAGACAGTACCTTAATCAGGCATAACTGTTTTCCCCATAAAGCTCTCTTCCATTTTCACTGACTGTATTGAAATGGTGGTGGGTTTTAAGAAGTGCACAGTATTTCTCAGCTCGGCTGTGGACCATTTAGACTACCCAGGAGTGAAAAAGAGAAAGAAGAAAGGTTTTGAGGAGGAAGCTGTAGATAATGTGCTAGACACTGACTTCATTTTCAGTTTGAGACATTATTGGCCAATTAGGCACATTCTCAATTTGTAGGGAGCAGAAAAAAAAAAGGCGGGGGGTGGGTGGAGAGAAAGTGAGTAAAAAGAGAGATGATCATTTCACGGAGAAGTCGTCCCCAGCTTCCAAACACCATACAATTTCTCTATGCTATTTATCCTGATCCTCTCATACTCCGTAATGCCCTGGGTGGTACGTGATACATAAAGTACCTAGAATAGCTGAGCGCCTTCCATTAAGAAAGGCGTGGTGAGCATATGCTTGCAATTCTCCTCCACGCATGGAAGCCTCAACATGGTTTCTGTTTGTTTTACTGGCTAAATGCTATGCAGTTGGCTGTCATCTGGTATGTCAGTTGGTATAGCACACAAATGGCTTTGCTTCCTCATTTCCCACAGGCGGTATTTGTAATGGCATAATTATGTGTCCAGAATTCAAACTGAGAAAAAAAGAAAAAATAAAAATCCCGAGCTGAGTGCTTTCGCCTTAGACTCTGTTGCCATCAGAAGGTAATGGTTTCACTGGCCACCACTGTTTGCTACAGATAACAGAGAGACCCTTGCATGCTATTTATGAGGGGTGAAAACAGAGAGGAGCAAGGTACAATCAACCCAACAGACCAACCTTATTTAAACCCTGTGAAATACATTATGTCAAACATTTAAAGGAAATAATGTACCTTAAGAAAATAGAAGGAATAAATAACAAATTAAAGTTAGAGAACACCAGATTTGTTTGTCAGCATTAAAGAGTCACGGGATTGCACTCTTTTTCAAATTATGATTTCTAGGAAACAGTAATGTACAGCGTAATGTACTTTAAGATATGGACAGTAGGCAGGAATTCTTCAATATATTTTTCTTCAAAAAATTTTTTTTTTCTCAACCGCAGTTTTTTCAGATTGTTGTTTTATTTTACTTTTTCACATCCTTGGAATGGAATTGGCTATACTGTCTAAGAACTTCAAAGAACTTTAAGGAAGATACAATTGAGTGTGAATCTTGCCTCTGGGTACTTTGGATAAAACAAATCTCAGAGCTTGGCTTAGAGTTCTGTTTCTTTTCTAAAATGGGGATAAGAATAAGCTTAGGGTAGTTAACTACTTCAACATCCTGATTTGCCCATATGTGTACCACAATATTAGCTATTATTAGTATTTTTAGCTAGCATTATGTAATTACAATGATCATACTGTATTTATCATGATTAGTATTACAGTTAATAGTATCAAGCATTGTTATGGTTATTTTATTTTTTTATTTTATGGTTATTCTATTATTTTATTTTATTTTATTTGTTATTTCTCTACAGTCTAATTTACACTTGTAGACTAAAAGCATCACTTGCTTTCCTTGCCCATGTGTCTTGCCTGAAGGAACAGCAAGCTGGAGAAAATAAAACTCTATTAAGGGAAGTGAGCACAAGGCTATTCCACAGCTGCTCCGGATAATGCCAGCGCATCAGTGGGCAACGTTCTATTTCTAGTTTGAACTTACCTGCTGGGGTGATGCTTACTGGGGACAAATTTAGTTGGCATGAAGGATGTAACACCTTGGTGATCAAGAAGGCATTTCAAATTCAAACTGACATCTTCTAGCAGGAACAAGACTAATGAAACAACCATTTGCATTCCTATTTACTAACAATGGTATGGGAAGTCATTTAAGAGTAGTACTTGATCTGTGTAACTGCGGTGGGATACTTAGTAATCTATTGTTAGATCAACTCTCAAGAATTGGAACTTGTAGCACTGAAGATAAATAAGGGATTTCTACTTTAGCGCTATTAACTATCCAGGATACTCCAGAGCTTATGGGATTTCTGTGAATGATTTGAACAGGCTTTGATCGTCTCTACATTTGGGACATATATTGGAAAAATAGAATTTGGAGACACATACAGCAAAGCTACAAGGTGGAAATAATTTGGAAAATTTTCCTAAGGTTTTGGCTAACGTAGTTAAGCTAACTGGTAGTCTCTATTCTGAAATGTCAAAGAACTGTAACATGTTGAAATGATGTGCTTGATTTTAACCGCTTGCGGGTGAAATTCCAGGACTCTAGCATCTGCTTATGTGCCAAGACTGTGACTAATGCCTGCAGTTAGTATTGCTAGGAAAGGATGTCATTCTGTGGGCATCTTTTCTTGGTAATAAAAGAATGTCTTCAAACTCACTGTCCATTGGCGGAGGGCAGGGGCTTTTCTTCCAAAGTCTATTTCTCTACTTAGTGAAACACCTAATTTATAATCATTGATTGGTGCTGAAGCCACTTATTCTATAACCCCAGCAGTTGCATCCAACAGAGTAAAATATCCCTCAGAGGGGAAGAAGGTTTAGATGTTTTTTGGTTTTAGGTTTAATAAATATGATTCAGGTTAATGAGTGACTCAGTTGTAATGATCATTAATGTAAACAATGTGATCTTATTCAAGATGATGTCATACAGCTTGAACTTATCACTGCTTTTCATCCTTAATGACTTTTTCTTAACTAAGTTGTGGTAGACAGATGTTAAGATACCTCTACCACCCAAGCCATACTGGGGAACTACACATGGCAAGGAACTTATGGGAGCCAAAGGTGATCTCTGGCCACGAGTCAGCCAAAATAGAAGCTCTTAGTTTTATATCCATAAGGACTTAAAGGCTGCCAACAACCACGAAAGAAGCAAATCCTTCCCTAATCTCCCGATGAGAACCTAGCCCGGGCTGACACACTGCAACCATATAAAACCTTGAACCGGGGAAGCCATGTGTAAGCTCCTAATCCATAGAGACAGGTGGGTGTTGTTTTAAGACACTAAATATGCCATATTATGTAGACAAGGAAAATTAATGTAATAGGTGACTATCAGCAAAGGCTAAATTACTACCCCAGCTTTCTTATTAACCTGACTATAAACTTGTCCTAGTCTAATTTATTCTCTACTCTACAGTAACTGTTCTTTCTCAAACACAAATCTGATTATGTCACTCCTTGCATACATCTCCCTCAAGACTGTACATATTTTCTGAAGTCCCTTCACTGTCTCTTTTGTGTGTACCTCTCCTGACAATTTCTGTTTACTTTGTTCCCACTTCACATAAGACTTCACTTTGTGGGAGAACTTCAGTCTTTGTGCATATGCTCCATTTATCCCACATTTGCCTTTCCACTCTCAGTTTAGGTGTGGTTTCCTAAACTTGGGTTACAAGCTTCTATGTGTTACTTTGAAACATTATACTTAACTCTAACATTAAACTCATCAAAGTGAATTATAATTGCCTATTGACTTACGTATTTCTCCTATTGACTAAATGCTTCTGGGGAGAGAAGCCACAACCTATTCATCACAAATTTCCACTTCAAGCACAATGATGAGTGTGGAGCATGTGGTCGGTAATCATCTTAAGAATGAAGATTACATACATTTCTAAACTGACGGGAGTGTGACACAAATCTCCTCTCAACAATTTACACTGCATCACTCATTTTATAGTTACAACCATTGTCTTCTTTCTTTGGTTGATTAGTCTAAAATCAGTGGTTTCTAAATCTGCCAGATTTCAAGACCCATCATTATGGATATTTGTTTAAAATGCAAATGCCTTTTTCTTTCTGATACTGACTGTGTGAAGCTGTATAGAAGACCTAGGAATGTTGTAATTTCTCCAATACTCTTTGCAACTCCTATGATTTAACAAGTTTGGAAACACTGGTGTAAAATGATCATGTGTTATTGACCATTGCCTCCCTGAGTCCCATCTATTGCCTTTAGTCTGCCTATGGAGTCGATTAAATCCAGCCACATTAATTACCTACTATTGCTAGATTTTTTCAGAACTGAGCTCCCATGACTTGTCCCTGGTTCAGTAGCTGATTCTTTGTTTTCCCAAAGCTCTTCTCCCAGAACCCTTTCATATACTCACCTGTACTGACTATTGCCCGGGCCCACTTCATCGCCACTTTAGAGGGGGCTGTTGCTTGGTGTTGACTCATTCTTTTTCCCTTGTTACTATTTTACGCCAAAATGAAACCTTAACTCAATGTAGCCCCTTACTCCTCAGACTGCAACTTTCTAATTTAAATTCTACCTGGGTGTTCCTGAGTCACAAGACAGCAATTTCTGTGGGAATGTAGATGTTGTAACCACATAAAAATATTTATCATATTTTAAGTAAATGCAAGATTTTTTTCTCTTTCAGTTATTGTCTCTTCTCAGGGGATTTAAATGCAGAAGTATAATAGAAATATAGCTAAATATTCCCTATGTTTCAAAGGAACATGATGATAAGTTCCTTAAGAAGCAGAAATTTTATATTAATATTATTATTGTCTTACAGACTATAACACTACTTTATTTCAACTATAGCATTAACCATCTTGGGTGGACAGCAGGGGGCAACATACCCAATGTAGATCCCAAGTCTTCAGGCAGTTTCAGATCCCAATTCCATTCATTACTAATTGGACCACTCTGCGCAAGTGACTTAACGGCTCTATACCTTGGTTCTCTCTTCTGTATAAATAGAGATAATAATAGGGTTTTTGAGGAAGATAGGATTCATTATAAATAAATTATTTAGGGAAGTATCTGGGACATGGCAAATGCTCTGTTAATATTGAATTTAAAAATGCAAGTGAAATGATGCTAATCAATTTTGTCAGTGATTTTAAACCAGGTCACACAATGGCTTAAAAACAAGGTAGAATTATTACTGGAACATTAACTGGTAACTGGGAATTCAAAAGTGGAGCTGAGTCGGCACCAGTCACAGTTTGTTCAGAGAACAGGTTCCTTTCCTCTTTCTTCTCTTGGTTCCACCTCTGTTTATACATAGGTTTGTCTTAAGGATGGCTCTCATCATAATTGAAAGATGGCTACCAGAAAAACTCTATACTCACTTTGGTGGAAGAGACAATGGCATCCCTCCCTCTTATTTAAGGACTAAAGTAGGATTTTCTCATAAAACTTTAGTATTCCTATCACTGAAGTGGGCACTAGACCACTTCAGAAGAATCCTTTAAGAACCAGATGTGAAGTCAATTGTAAAACACTTCATTGCTACTTCTCATCAGGATAGAGGAATTAGTAAATTAACCACAGTGTTCACTACACTACACTGTTGTTTTTCAATTACAAAAAGAAGATGGACTAGATAATTGGTAACATCTTTTCTATCTATCTCTAATATTCTGTGGTTTTCCTATCAGAGAACTGATGTTCTTTTTAACCATTTTTTGACACCTCAGAATAATTAGGAAAAAGGCTACAAGTAGTTAATAAAACACCAACATATTATATATAGTAATATTTGTGCTTTTTAGTAACATATTATATAACAATAATTACCATAACATTTAAGTAGTGATAAAAGTAAACAACAGTTTAAGATCTCTGTTGTGATTTCCAACATCACTAATACCACTGTGAATTTTTGCCCACATTCGTAATTGCAGAAAATTACAAATTTCAGTTAAAATTTAATGTAAATAGAGATTAGTTATTTTCCTCATCTTAGTCTATAAACCTTTTATCCATGGACCTCTTGGGACTTCATGGACCCCAGATTAAGAACCCTTATTATAAAGCATTAATTTAGGAAATCAAGAAGAGTCCATGATATAAAAAATCATAAACTTCCAATTCTCTTATAGCATTAATTACAATTACCCCATAATCTGACCATGAGAGTACATGGTATATTTTCATAACTAGATTGTGATCTCTTTAAAGGAGAGAGATGTATCATCTACATCTTTGATTGCTTATTGCACTAACCTTACAACTGACTGTGATAAAATTACTTCAGGAGATTAAAAAAATACAGATGCAGGAAAAAAAAATACAGATGCTCCCCCTCTATCTGAGACCCTCTAAATCAGAATGTCTGTATAGGGATCCGGGAATCTGTATTTCTACACACTTCTAAGACTATTTTGATGCAGTCAGCTTCGCCAAGTAGATGAATCACATTAGGGAATCACTGTTCTTTAATACCTGGTACAATGCCTTGCACGATTACATACTCAGTAAATGATTTGGGATTTGAATGACAGAAACTAGGACATACAATAAAATTTCACATTTAGAAACCACCTATGAGGGGCACCTGAGTGGCTCAGTTGTTTTAAGAGTCTGCCTTCGGCTCAGGTAATGATCCCAGGGTCCAGGGATCAAGTCCCATGTCAGGCTCCCTGCTCAGCAGGTAATCTGCTTCTCCTCCTCTCTCTGCCCCTTCCTGTGCTTGTGCTCTCACCGTCTTTCTCTCAAATAAATAAATAAAATTTTAAAAAAAGAAAAAAGAAAACTCCTAAGAAAATGCACGCGCGTGCGCGCGCACACACACACAAATAAAATCCTCTCACTGAACTATGACATAAAAATGTCCACAAAAAAAAATTTCATCCACATTCCACATTCATTCCACAAGAAAAAATTACATATTTTTTTTAAACATTGAAAGATTCAGTGGTTTTATTCAATGATTCATAAATTGGGCAGCATCCCATGTAGCAATAAAAAGTAGATTCTCCAGTGCATTATTACCTCAGTAGTGCTGATCAGGTAATTCCAAGTTGACTGGTTAAAGGTTATATTCCTGGGGGTAGGATGGTGGGTTGTAACCATAAATAGGTATTAAGTCTTGGTTTGCTGACGGGTTTAGCACAAGTGACTCTATATTGGACCTGCTGTTTCCTTTTTAACAGAAGTCATTTTAGCCATTTGTGGACAAGAAAACTAGTAAGATTCTCAAGGAAAATTTGTCTTCTCAGGGAAGATTCTCAGGGAAAATTAATCTTGTTATTTGGTATTTCTGGTGAGGTGGGTACAGACAGAATGGCATAGACCCCCCTTGGGAATGGATTTGCTTGCCCCAGCTGCTGCAAGTGTATTATAGGGTTTTCCTTCACTGGAGAAAATCACCTTGCTGAGCAGCCTACAGCCCTTTACTGAAATGGTAGTCTAAAGGCCAGGCACTTTTGTCCAGCTGGGGACAACACTGATGGGCTGAGACTTTGTCACAGTTGACCTCTCCTTTTCCCCAATACACTTCCTTTCATTCTTCCAAAAATGTTGGTCCCTAATAAATGTCCAGTGGGCTAAGCCTTTACTACATAGTTCGATTGCTTTATTTCCTATAGCACATGTATAATATTTATTTTTTTAATAATTTTTAAAATTAACTTATAATGTATTATTAGCACCAGGGGTACATGTCTGTGAATTGCCAGGTTTACACACTTCACAGCACATACCTTCCCCAATGTCCATAACCCCACCACTCTCTCCCTACCCCTGTCCCCCTGGCAACCCTCAGTTTATTTTGTGAGATTAAGAGTCTCTTATGGTTTGTTGCTATAGCACATGTATTTTATTTTTTTTTAAGTTTTATTTATTTATTTGACAGAGAGAGATCACAAGTAGGCAGAGAGGCAGGCAGAGAGAGACAGAGAGAGAGAGAGGAGGAAACAGGCTCCCTGCCAAGCAGAGAGCCGGATGCGGGACTCAATCCCAGGACCCTAAGATCATGACCTAAGCCAAAGGCAGAGGTTTAACCCACTGAGCCACCCAGGAACCCCTAGCACATGTATTTTAAAGTGACAGTGTGATTTGTCCTGATGCTTGTGTTCAGTGTCCATTGGAGATGGGCTTCATTTATCCCTCTGGTGCCTTCTCTGTGACAGTTGTCATGAAAGGATGTTCCTGTGACGTTCCAGGACTCCATGCTGAAATCATGTTACTATCTAGTTCATAGAAAGCATTGTATATGGAATTACGCTTGGAATTTCGATTGAATTTTGAATGGAGCTTGACTTACAGTCATTCCTGTTATTTTTTAATAACAAAATTATGTTTGAAGACATAGTCCATGGCTCTTATATAAAAATTATTAATATAAATTGCTCCTAGAATTCAGTGCTAGAGAAATTTTAACTCCTCAGGTGAATGACTATGATTCGATTTACTGTATTATAAAAAGCCAGGTAGCTTTGATTTTATTGAAGAGAATTGACTAGAGGTGGTGAGAGGTAAGAAGTGGAGCTACTGTTTATAACTATGCCAGTTGCATTAGAAATGTCATTGCCTGGTGACCTGAAGAAGTCAATCAAATATAACTATTCCAGCCGTGGCAGCAAACCATGACTAGCAGGCCATTTGGATCCAAATTTTAGATATACTTAGCCCCAATACCACAATGTTTTTTCCTGAAATATAAGAGAATAAATTTGCTGAGATTTCCCAAATAAACTAGGGGTCTAACTTTATGCAGATTTATTTAAAAAATAACCTATGTCCATATATTACAAATTAACTGTGACTAAGATATATTCATGTACATATAAGATACATATACAGAATGCCAACTGAAGAATAAGAATGCTCTTAATCACAAGTCCTTCACACATGGATTGAAAAACTCTTTTATCATGGATAGCTAGAGACAATGGCTTGGGGTTTACCCTTCCCTTTTATTCTATACTATTTGCTTCTGCAAGTTAGTTATGGAGTATGCTGTTTCTCCTTCACTGAATTCGGGAGCTCTTTAAATTCCTTTGCATTAACTCATGGTTTATTTGCTCAAGACTATGCCACAGCAATTTTACTATTCCAGTTGCCTTTCCTCCTCTTGTAGTTTCCCTTTGCTCCTTTGTTAACACTTTGAGTTAAAATTTCACATTTTATTTCCCTCCAAATTAATCTTAGGCAAATCAGTCCTTTAATAAATTGCATTTTTTTTGACATTTACGAAAAGATCTCAACTTAGCTGGTCATTGCTGTCAGGAGTCTTCCTTGACAGCCAAAGTACAGGTTAGGGTTCCTTGATCACAAACAACAACAACTAAGTTTGGCTAATATAAGCACAACAGAATTTATAAGGTGACTATTGGGGTTCTCAGGACAGATCATTAGGGAAACTGTATTGGATGCTAGGGAAGCAGCAAGTTTGGCCACAACCTTGTAGCAGGAATCATTTGCTTTGGGTGCCTCAGTGGGAATGAACAATGAATTCCAATGTTTCTTCTATATTTGTGAAACTCAAGATGCTTTGGGAAAGAGCAGCTGATTAGCTAAGCTAAGGTAATACATATATGCTCTGAATTAATCAGGTTGTAACAAGAAAGAACTTGAACATTTTCATTTCTGTAGTATGAATCAGACATTTGCCAGTCTACTAATACCCAACAGAAAGATAATTCTCCCAAAGGAAGTGAGAGGCTTCAAACATACAGATGTCCACTATACTGCCCCTACTAATTGCTCCCATGATACTGTTTCTCTCCTCATGGCACTCGCCATGTTTTTTGCCTGTTTTCCAAATTCTTACTGGGTTCTAAATTCTGGACGGGTAAAGCCATACTTGACTTGTTTATCGTGTCACATAACTTCTGGACTTAGGACTTGTTTATCATATCACATACCTTCTGGACTTAGCACAGGATTTGGTACATATAATAAAAAAATTCTGGATAAATAAAAAGATATATTTTGATAAACTTGATTAACATTGTTGTATTGCCAGTCCCTCACTGTACTTGAGTGGCAACAGCAAAAAAGTTACCTCAAATATATTTAATCAATAAAAATTTATTGTCATATAACTGAAAAGACCAGAAGTAGGGCATTTTCAGGTATCACCAAGGACCAGCTCCTTCTCTCAGCCCAGCCTTGTTTATGGTCAACATTTCATCAATAATGGTTCCCCTGTCATCTTAACATGGTTGCCAGTAGCTACCAGAACTATGGACATCCTTCTTCTTCTTCTTCTTCTTTTTTTTTTTTTTTTAAAGTCCTGCAGGCAAGAGACAGGTTTGGATCCAAAACTTCTGGAATAGAGCTGAGGGAGAATGACTCCTTTTTCTACTAGGTTTGATCACATGCCTATTCCTGAGCTAAAATCTTTTGCCCAGTAGAAGGCAATAAGCTTTTTTTTTTTTTTTTTAAACCTGAAACTAGGGTTGGAATACATCTCACTGGGTCTACTTCACTTCCTTACATGATTTGGGAAGTGACAGAAGAAGGGAAGGTTTCTGGTGAGACTACCAACAAATGTGTATCACCAGCAAGCTTTATGCCCAGTAATAGCTATAAACTGATCTTTTTTGGGTAAAACCTTATTCTATAGACTGTGCTGTCGTTCTATTTAATCTGCAATTCTTCTCTTTTAGGATCCTAGAAAAGGTTGTGAATCTTGCTTCTTTGGTTGAAGTGGAAAACAAAACAAAACACAAATACCTCTGTATAAAATTAAGAAGACTTTTACTTTAGAAAAACAGATTTTTGTAGTTATTTCCTATTTTCCCCTGTTAGAGTTAAAGTAGAGCATGAAATCAGCCATAATACCCCGCTTGCTAAAATGTAACAAGGAGGCCACAGGGGGCAGGGAAGTTTTTGGAGAAGGGTGTAGGCCCTTGGAATGCTGAGGCCTGCGTGACTACTCTGCTCTAGGAATGCAGTGGGCAGTTGCCTTCCCCAAAGCTTTTGTAGCCCAAACAGCCACCTTGTGATCTAACAGACATATGCATTGTCCCTTAGGCCACGTTTAGCAGAAGTCATAGAACACGCAGATTAGCATATCCTATCTTTCCGTAAACAGATCTTCTAGTTTCAGTAAGACCCCTTGTCACACATCCTGTGCTTGAGAAATAGTGATAAGGATTTGTGATTGTCCTGAAGGACCAATAAAAGCAGGAGCAAAGAACAGCAAAGGGTGTTTGTCTCTGAGGGGTGACCCCTTTGCCTTCTCCTTTTCTCACAGCCAAGTCTGGAGTAATTTTCCACCGGTCAGGTACAGGGATTGCTAGTCATTCCCAGCATCCCCCTTTCATTCCTTCTTCTTTGTCAGGTCTGGCTGATGGAAATGGCAAGCAAGGCTCTGCTCCCATCAAAGGCTGTCCAGAGACAGAAAGTCCCTTCGTCTTAGTCCTTTCTAAAATCCGATATATCCTTCCTTAATTTCCATAACTATAATTTGGGTTTGCTGACACTGTGGAGAGTGATGTGCTAAGCAGGGAAAAGAGATGGCTGAAATAGCTTTCTATTTAATCCTCAGAAATCTTTCTGTATTTCTCTTCAAGTACAAAAAGAAACACAGAGGGAAGCTTTCTAGAGGATGTTCCAGTAGCCGCATTTATCAAAGTACTCTGTAATGTCTTGGTCTTTCAGCAAGTGTTAATGGAGTGCTGCATTTAAACTCATTCACCATCTTACTCTTCACTTGTTAGTATTTTATCTATTATCTATTGTGTGTTATTATTGTGCTCCTGTTTTTAGAAAAAACATTGAGCTAGGCACTTGCCCATCACTGGTAAAGCATTTGCTCCTTGCTATTCTCTGGGAATATCTAGGAACTAATTTCTTATAAATAAAGGTATCATGTGTTAAGAAATACATAATATTAGTATGTTACCCTAACTAAATATCAAGTACTTGAGAGCCCAAGTCATGACCAAAATAAGGTACTGTAAATAACTTTCATGCTGTAGTGTGAGTGAAATACCACCACCATGTACAAGCCCATTGGTTCTTAGAATCCTGCAGTTGTGCAGAATGAAAATTGGGAGGGAGATAAATTATTTCTGTTGCTTTCTGTCTTCCAAACCTAGTATCATATCTTGCCATAAACTTAAAGATGCTTTTAACTAATGGTCTATTGTTAAATGACTCTTAAAGTTGTTTTATCCTAGAATTGATATTTTAACCTTTTGCCAAAGGTTAGAGTGAATTTTAACTTGCTACTTATTCAGACACCTATTTTAACATTTAAATAATTAAAGTTAAAACCATGTCAGAACTTGAAAATAGTCAATATAATTCAGAATGTAGCCTATGGCAAGAAGAATGCTGGATTTGGGGGTCTGTGAGAAACTAAGAATTCATCTAAAATCAGTGACATTTTAGCCTCAGGATTGATTTTCTGAGCATAAACAAGGATTTTCTACATGCAAACAATGTTCAACACCTGTTTCCAGTTTTCATTTTCTTTTGCCTTCTCAGTTTCTTTCTCTCTCTCTTTTTTTTTCACCTAAAAATCAATGATCCCAAAGGATTTGTCAGTGAAGTTCTCTCTTCCCTTGGGCAAGAAGCCTTTAATCAGATTTGCTTTTTCACCATCCATACTCTTTTCTCCATAGAGGCAGCAAGATTTCTGCAACAATTGTCAGCTGGCATAGATAGATTGTGATCACATGCAAGGAGTCTGTGAACGTTTTCAGAAATCGGAGAGTTTTATGTTGAATAGCATGGGACAAATAATTACATGCTGGAGATGAGAAAGGAATGCTTTTTGAGGCAATAAAATGTCTTTGCCACGAGTTCATTTCATTATGTATTTGAAATATATATCATGAACACTGATGGCATCTGAGTGAAAATATCCTGTGCATTCTGAGGGATGTCTTATGTCTTTATAATGGCTTACTGGAAACATTTCTAAAGGTTTATCTGTAACACTAATAAGTAAGGTGCAACTTAAGAAAATATCCTTGAGAAATGATGAGATTGACCATTATATTCTACTTTCTCCCAAACGTTTTCTATTTTCTTTCAATTTCTTTGTAATTTCCCTGTTCTTTCTAGATATCATGTTTTATAGTGCTTTTTATTACCCTCTATCATAATACTGTTTGTGGTTGCCCATAAAAAGTGGGTATGTGATCAGTAGCCCCCTACCCAGAATTGTATTTTATGTGGAGACTAAGGATGCCACACATACACTCAAAGAGTATGAAAAAATTTATAACACACTTAATGAGACTATTTGGGTAAAACAGGGCAGGCACTCAAGCTAATCTGGAAAATATGAAATGGCTTGAGCAAACGGATGGATGATGGCTTTGGGTTTTATTGTAGTTAGGAGATGGGGCTGTGGCGAAGGTTCCCATGTATGGCTCTGAGGCTGTGTGGTTTGAACATCTCACTGAAAGAGAAGGAAGACCTGGGCATTTTTATTGGCTTGCCTAGATGAAGTGCAAGAGGAGAAGGGGTGAGTGTGGACCTGAAATCTTCCAGTGTTCAAACATCAAACATGGAGGGACAATCTTTATTACCATTGTTTTATTTATTTTATTTTATTTTTAAAGATTTTATTTATTTATTTGACAGACAGAGATCACAAGTACGTAGAGAGGCAGGTGGAGAGAGAGAGGGGGAGGCAGGCTCCCCGCCGAGCAGAGAGCCCGTCATGGGGCTCAATACCAGGACCTCTGAGATCATGACCTAAGCCGAAGGCAGAGGCTTAACCCACTGAGCCACCCAGGTGCCCCATTACCATTGTTTTAAATGAAAGTCTTCTGCACAGGGAAGGAAATAATCAATAGAACTAAAAGTCACCTATGGAGTGGAAAAAGATATTCGCAAATGACATATGTGATGAGGTTTTAGTATCCAAAATATATAAAGAACTTATAAAACTCAACACCTCAAAAATAAATAATACAACTAAAAAATGGGCAGAAGGCATCTGTCTTTCCAAAGAAGACAGATGACCAACAGACACATGAAAAAATGCTCAACATCATTGATTTGTCAGGGTCATATAAATCAAAACCACAATGCAATGTCACCTCACACCTGTCAGAATAACTAAAACCAATAACACAAGAAACAATAGGTATTGTTGAGGATGTGGAGAAAGGGGAATCCTCTTGAACTGTTGGTGGGAATATAAATTGGTGCAGCCACTCTGGAAAAACAATATGGAGGTTCTCAAAAAGTTAAAAATAGAACCACCCTCTAAAATCCAGCAATTGCACTGTTAAGTATTTATGCAAAGAATACAACAATACGAATTCAAAGGGATACGTGCACCTGTATGTTTACCACAGCATTATCTATAATAGCCAAATTATGGAAACAACCCAAGTGTCCATCAACTCGATAAATGTATGTGTTATGTATGTATATGTATACATGTACATGTATATGTATATACATGTATATACATATATACATGTATATATGTATATACATGTATATACATATACATGTACATGTATACATATACATACATAGACATAGACATATACAGACATTATATATATATATACACACACACATATATATAAAACATTTGTTATATATGGATGGAGCTAGAGTATGTAATGCTAAGTGAAATAAGTTAGAGAAAGGCAAATACTGCAAGATTTCACTCACATGTGGAATTCAAGAAACAAGACAAATAAGTTAAGGGGGAAAAAAAAGGCAGGGCAGAAAGGCAAACCAAGAAACAGACTCTTTTTTTTTTTTTTTTTTTTAAAGATTTTTTTATTTATTTGTTAGAGAGAGATACAGAGCGCAAGCACAGGCAGACAGAGTGGTAGGCTAGAGGCAGAGGGAGAAGCAGGCTCCCTGCCGAGCAAGGAGCCCGATGTGGGACTCGATCCCAGGACGCTGGGATCATGACCTGAGCCGAAGGCAGCCGCTTAACCAACTGAGCCACCCAGGCGTCCCAAGAAACAGACTCTTAACTATAGAGAACGAACTGGTTACCACATGGAGGTGGGTTGGGGGATGGGTGAAGTAGGTGATAGGGATGAAGGAGGGCACTTGTGATAAGCACCAGGTGTTGAGTCACTATACTGTACACCAATATTACACTATATTGAAACTAATACTACAATGCTATGTTAACTAAGTGGAATTTAAATTTTTAAAAAATTTAAGAGGTAAAAAAATCAAATATACTATGGGAATCTTGTTTAGATTTTTAAAAAAAACATTTTGACAATTCTAGACTTACAGAAAGGCTAACAGGAAGCCCAGGCTTTATCTCATATTGTTCTCCCCAACTCTTCCCTTTAGGAGTCCTAGGATAAAGTGGTACATGAGAATCAGAGCTAGTATATCTTGTTCTGTCGTTCCTCCAACTATTGTCCACCTCTCTAGCTCCTCTTCTGTTTCACTGACAGCTGCAGCCTTTTTTTCTATGGTGACTGCCTATATTGCTATCTTGGTGTTACCAACCTCCTCCAAATCCCTGACATCAATGGCCTTTTGGCAAGAAGCTCCTTCTGCTTCTCGAGGCTTGCTCCCTTGATTTAGAGGGTTTCTGTATTGGCAGAACGATTGAGCCTTTAGTTACACTTTTATCCTCCCTTGTACTTGTGCTTCTTCTTCCTTATGGGTGTTGTAGGGTAGAGTGTTATGGGAGGGTGCTGAATCAGGTCATAGCTAGGGAGTACCTCACATTAGATGTGAAACCATTTTTCCTTGGCTTTCCATTCCTTACACATAGCCCCACCTATATTGCCAGACTTCTTCCTTCTGGTACTTTTTTCCCCCAAGCTCTGCTTTTTTCTCTCCTTCTAAAGCAACTTCCACTGAGGTCCCTGGTCCATTGGATAGGTGTCCAACTACCCATACCTCATCTATAAGCTGAGTTCAAGTTTCTCACCCATGGGACTTCTGAGCCCTAGGCAAGTCAAAGATGTCGCTGAACATTTATTTTCATATCTCTGGTCATTCTGGTAGCATTAAAAGGAAAAATTGCCAAAATAGAATAAGAGGTGGGAAAATAACCAATAATGTGGTATTAGAGAAGTCAAATGACATGAAACAATTGTGGATGAGGATGTGGAGGAAAAGGAACCCTCATGTACTGTTGGTGGGAATGTGAACTGGTACAGTTACCACGGGAAACAGTACAGAGGTTCCTCAGAAAATAATTGATCCACTATTGGGTATTTACCTAAAAAATACACAAACACAATTCAAAATGACATATGCACCCCTATGATTAATGCAGCATTATTTATAATAGTCAAACTATGGAAACAGCAGACGTGTCATCAATTGATGAATGGATAAAGAAAATGTGATATATATATATGATGAAATATTATTCAGCCATAAAAAATAATGAAATCTTGTCATTTGTAACAACATAGATGGAGCCAGAGAGTATAATGCTAAGCAAAATAAGTCAGTCAAAGATAAATACCATATGATTTCATATGTAGGATTTAAGAAATAAAACAAACACACCAACGGGGAAAAAGAGAAACTAAGAAATAGACTCTTAACTATAGAGAACAAATTGATGGTTATCAGAAGAGAGTGGGTGGGGGGATGGGCGAAATAGGCTCTGGGGATTAAAGAGCACATTTATGATGAGCATTGAGTAATATATAGAATTGTTGAATCACTATATTGCACTGAAACTAATAATAATACTGATTGTTAACTATACTAGAATTAAAACTTTAAAAACTTAATAATAAAGATAAAGAAGTCAAGTGAAAATATGTTTAAAAAGAAAGTGATGAAGAGGGGTACCTGGGCAGAGGCTTAGTCCGTTAAGCAGCCGACTCCGAATTTCAGCTCAGGTCATGATCTCAGGGTCATGGGATAGAGCTCTGCATCCGGCTCTGTGATCAGCACCGAGTTGGCTTGTCCTTCTCCCTCTGTTCTTCCTCTCATGCCCCCCATCTCTCTAAAATAAAAAATAAAATAAAATCTTTATAAAAAAAGAGAGAGAGTGATGAACTATGTCACATGTTGACAGATTAAACAAAATGAGGCCTGAGAATTGGTAAAGCTTGGCAAAGTAGAGTTCATTGCTGATCTTGGATATTAGCATTTTCAGTATGTTTTGGATATAAAATCCTTACGAAGTGTGTTCAAGTGAGAGAGAAAAAGTGAGAACAGTGCTGTGAGGGGAGAGAGGGAGTGGGAGAGGGAGAAACAGAGATCATTGCCTTGTGAAGGCAATGGCTTTTAGTAGTAAAAGGGGACATGATTAATGATACGAGTGGAGCACTTGGCCTTAGAGAGGAACATGAATTGTTCATCCATTGTAACAAAGGAGGGAAAGCAGAGGAAACAGGGAAATAAGGACAGATGTTGGCAGTTTTGTTGTAGTACTACAGGGATTCTCTACCGATCACTTCCCTTTTCATAGTAAAATAAAAAGCAAGTCACTAGTGTATACTTATGCTTAGGTTGAAGGTATGTAGTTTATGACATCATTTGGTTTAAAGTCTTCACAATTTTTCCCTTTAAAGGTCAGAAGTCTTAGTTAAGAAACCACTTCTTATAACATGATAGTTGCCCCTGAATCAGAAGAGCCCAAATCAGATCGCAAATTAGTGAGTCACTACCTGCCATTTAAACATTTTAGCAGTTTAAACAGATATTTAAACATTTTAAAATTGACTTTTCATTATTTAAATATCAGGAGATTTTCTATTAAAATGAAATTTTTATTTCTCTTTTTCTTATTCAAGTATAATTAACACTGTTGTATTAGTTTTAGGTAGACAATAAAACAGTTCAACGATTCTATACTTAACTCGGTGCTCATCACCATAAGTGTACTCCTAATCCCCTTCACCTGCTTCACATGTCTCCCCATCCACCTACTCATGCTTCTCTTTTAAAAAATGGATCACCTAGTAGCACTCAGCCTATATTCCTGCATGATAATAGTTGGATGCAGGTGAATAATACTGACCCTTTAGATATGGCATTCAAGTTTTTCCCAGTATCCAACCTTCTCCATTACTACCTTATAATGCACTTGGTTGATTCCTTAATTTAACTTCCTTTAATTCAATTTAATTTAATTTAAATTGCATAAAGGATTTGAGATTGAGGCATAAACTGCAGGGTACAACTCCAGGGGCACCATTCATATTGTAGCCTCTATGAGTGGTATCTTAAGGTTCTTTAAGTGGAAAATTAAGGTATGTTAAGCTTTTTATTTTGATGTGGTTATAACAGTTTACTTTTGTGTTTGCTCCCCTTGCCTTAGCAGACATATCTAGAAAAATGTTGCTATGGCTGATGTCAGAGAAATTATGCCTTTTCTCTCTTCTAAGATTTTTATGGTTTCAGGTCTCACATTCAGGTCCTTAGTCAGTTTTGAGTTTATTTTTGTGTATGGTGCAAGTGTGTATGGTGGTCCAGTTTCATTCTTTTGCATGTAGCTGTCCAGTTTTCCTTTGCACCATTTGTTGAAAAGATGGTCTTTTCCCCATTGCATATTCTTTCCTCCTTTGTAAAAGATTAACTGACCATATAAGTATGGGTTTACTTCTGGGGTCTTTATTCTGTTCCATTGATCTCCATGCCTATTTTTGTTCCAGTAACATACTGTTTTGTTTACTATATTTTTGTAGTAGATCTTGAAATCTGGGATCATGATACCTCCAGTTTTCTTTTTTCTTTTTGAGATAGCTTTGGCTATTCAGGCTATTTGGCTATGAATTTTAGGGTTGTTTTTTCTAGTTCTATGAAAAATGCTGTTGGAATTTTGATAGGGATTGTATTAAATCCATAGACTGCTTTGGGATGTATAAACACTTTAAACAATCTACTAGATGGGAGAAGATATTTATAAATATCATATTTGATAAATGGTTAGTACTTAAAACATATAAGGAACTATACTACTCAACACCCAAAAAACAAATAATCCAATTTAAAGATGGGCAGAAGAACAAATATTTTTCCAAAGAAGGCACACAGATGGCCAACAGACACATGAAAAGATGCTCAACATCACTCATCATCAGGAAAATGGAAATCAGAACCACAATAAGATACCACCTCACACCTATCAGAATGTCTAAAATCAAAACCACAAGAAACAATAAGTGTTAGCAAGGATTTGGAGAAAAAGGAACAAGTGTGCATTTTTGGTGGAAGCCAAAATGTAGTGCAGCCACTCTGGAAAACAGGATAGAAGTTCCTCAAAAAGTTAAAAGCAAATTTACCATATGATCCAATAATTCCATTACTGGGTAACTATCCAAAGAATACAAAAACAGTAATTCTGAAGGATATATGCACCCCTATATTTACTGCAGCACTATTTATAATAGCCAGTTTACAGAAGGAACACAGTATTCATTGATAGATGGATGAGTGGATAAAGAAGATATGGTACATACACACATACAATGGAATATGAGCCATAAAAAAGAATGAAATACTGCCATTTGGAACACATGGATAGATCTAGAGGTTATATTACTGCTATGCAAGGTAAGTCAGAGAAAGAAAAATAACATGATTTCACTCATATGTGGAATTGAAGAAACAAAGGAAACAAAAAGCAAACCAAGAAACACTCTTAACTATAGAGAAAAAGGGGGATTAAGAGTACACTTATCATGATGAGCTCTGAGTAATGTATAGAATTGTTGAATCACTCCATTGTACACCTGAAACTAATCCTAACACTGTACACCTGAACTAATATAACACCGTATGTTAACTATATTAGAATTAAAATTTTAAAATAATATATAAGATGAAATCATATGGAATATATCCAATCACTGATGTCCTCATAAGAAAGAAAAAAAAAAACATAGTGGAAGAGAGAAACAGGCACAGACATACTCAGGGAGAAAAGGCTATAATGAAGACAGAGTTGGAGAGATGTAGCCAAAGATTACTGGCAACTGCAAGAAACTAGGAAAAGGCAAGGAATTCCGTGTTCTCAATAGCTTCAAGAGGCAACAAGACCTAATAACACACTGATTTTGGACTTTTCAGCTCCCAGAACTATGAGAGAATAAATTTCTGGTTTCTAAGCTACCAGTTTGTGGTAATTTCTTATGACAGACCTAAGAAACTAATACACAGCCTATACTTTTAGCATTTTCTTTATTACTTTTCCCCTGAGACTTTTTGGAAGTTCTTTGGCATTCAATATGTATACTTTATTTTCTTATTTGTAAGAGTTTTGGTTTGTAGGATTAAGTAGGGATCATGCATTTGAATTATGCTTATTGCCTTTTATCAGTGCTGAAGTCATTTAAACTCCCTAGGCAATCCATATTCACTTATTTTTCTCCAATGAAATCTATACCTATTTTTAGGTTCCACATTATATACTGCAAACTCCTGAAAATATGAGGTACCCCAATGTGTTCTTTAACTTTTGGACCATAAAGTGTATAATGATACAGTTATGCCATTCAATGATTAAGAATAGAGCTTCATTCGTTTAGTACATTTAGGAAAGACTAGAAAGGACATTATTTATTATTTTTAGTGGATATAGATGTGAACTATCAGAATTACCTATTTTGTAAAAATCTAACACTTAAAAGGTAACCTAAGAGCATTTCGCCAGTTGTAGAATTTATACTAGAAAAAACAATACTATTCTACTCAGGGGAAAGAAATGCAAAGAGATATTCATAAAATGTTTATCAAAAACCTTATGTGCCAGTTTTTGTTTGTTTTTGTTTTTGTTGTTGTTGTTTCAAACTTTGGAAGAACCAGGCAGCAGCAACATTTTCTTTCAAATAGTTTGTAGTATCACTTCCAAAGACAGCAATAGATAAGGTAAAGAGTGAACATAAATATTGTAACAGATGACTTGCCGTAAGTCAAAAAACTAAGAACCATAAAGACCCCCTCACTCTCCAGTGAACAGTGTTTCCTTGAATTAGGTGAAACTTATACATTCAGAATCAGAAAGTAACTGTACATTCCTGGTGCAATCAGAAAGTAAGCCACGCAAAAACAAATGCATTAGACATCGAGCTTTGTGAATTTCATTTACATTATTAATTACATGAAAAATATATGAGCATTTTATTAATTTAACATTTTAGTAACTGGAAAATTAATTGTAAGATGAAAGCCTCTCTTTCAAATGAATGACTCCATTAAAACATTTAATAATCTCTATCTCACTGAAATAAATTCCACTGTTAAAAATTAAAGTGTTCTAATGATTAGAAAGTTAGATATTTTCTATTATTTTTCTAAATAGATAATTTCTATTTATTTTTCTAAATAGATAATTTCTATTATTTTTCTAAATAGATACTGTAGTTTTAAGTGTATGACTATCTAACTTTAATGGAGAAATGATTTTCCAGAATCTAGTCAGCTATCTTAAGAAAGGCAATCAAATTATAGACCTATCTTTGGTAATGACATGTATAGTTACTTTTCAGAGATATGTTAATATTCAGTCTAAAGTAATAAATTATTAGTATAGTACAAAGTTCAATTCTTTTATATTTAAAAGCTATTAATATTTCTTTACTATCATAGGAAGAGTTTTTTTTTCAAGCTACATAGACTCTTTTCACTACTGACTTTCCACAGAGGTAGCAACAATTGAAGAACTGTAGAAAAATATTTTTCTGCATATAGTCTTACCTGTCTTACCTGTCTAATTAATGACCTATAACAATTAAAATATAATTATATGTAATAAAATTATAATACACAACTAACTCTTTCTCTATGGTAGGACTACATGAATCAAAACCAGTTTAATCCATTTAGTCAATTTACTCTTAAGTAATTGTGATAAGCCACAACTTTAATATGCCTCAAACACAAAGGCGATATATATATATATATATATTTTAAAGATTTTATTTATTTATTTGACATACAGAGATCAAGTAGGCAGAGAGGCAGGCAGAGAAAGGAAGAGAAGCAGGCTCCCTGCTTAGCAGAGAGCTGGATGCGGGGCTCCATCCCAGGACCCTAAGATCATGACCTGAGCTGAAGGCAGAGGCTTTAACCCACTGAGCCATCCAGGTCCCCTGCAAAGAGATATTTAATGAGAAACTATTTGTTCTCTATTTATCAAATATTAACTGAATGCCTACTGTGTTCTCAATACCAGGGATATAGTTGTGAATAAGACCTGCAGCTTTAAAAAGCTTATCATCTATGGGAAAATAAGTGGATGGGTCTACCTAAGAACGTTTGTTTTTCTGAGTTTTTATTATATATCTTTAGTGGGTGCTATAGACTGAATGTTTGTATCCTTGGAAAATTCATATGCTGAAACCTAATCCTAGTGTGATGGTATTTGGAGCTGGGCTCTTTGGAGATGATTAGATCTTGAGGGTGGAGCCCTCATGAATGGATTAGTGCCCTTAAAAAGAGGCCCCAGAAAGCTCTCTCAACCCTTTCTTCATGTAGGGTTAATGTGAGAAGATGGGCATCAATGAGGAAGCTGTTTTTCACCAGACACCCAATCTGTGGGTTCTTGATCTTAGACTTTTCAGCCTTCAGAACTGTGAAAAATAAATTTCTGTTGTTTATAAGCCACCCAGTCAATGGTATTCTTTTCTAGCAACCTAAAGGGACTAAGGAAGTGGGGCAGACGTAAGTGCCAGGCCCAGTAAAGACATTTTATGTTCCTTGCTTCTACTTGATCTGATCATTTTTCCCTTGTGTCAAAAATGTTCTTTACAAAGTCACTATTATTTAGTTCCTGCCCCACTCCCCCCATTTCTGGTACTGACAATGATAGTGCAGGCACTTTCTGCAGACTCTTTGCTTACTTCCTCACCCCCCATGTTAACATTTTATTTTATTTTATTTTTTTAAGATTTTATTTACTTATCTGACAGAGAGATCACAAATAGGCAGAGAGGCAGGCAGAGATAGAGAGGGGGAAGCAGGCTCCCCACTGAGCAGAGAGCCTGATGCGGGGCTCGATCCCAGGTCGATGGGATCATGACCTGAGCTGAAGGCAGATGCTTTAAGCCACTGAGCCACCCAGGTGCCCACCATGTTAACATTTTATATAAACATATAAACATTTTATATAAACATATTTAGTACATTTGTCAAGACTAAGAAGTCGATATTGGTACATTACTACTAACTAATATGACTCTATTAGGATTTTACCAATTTTCCACTCCCTTCTTTTTCTTTCCTTTCTTTTTTTTTTTTGGTTCTAGGATTCAATCCAGAATACTATACTGCCTTTAGTGGTACATCCATTTTGTGATTTTCTTATTTTTCAATCATATATCTTGACTAGAGATAATACAATTTTGTTACATTTCTTTCTATTCATTTCCCGCTTCCTATTCATTTCAATAAAATTGCGGTGATTTTAAAAAGATTCTTTATACCTGCCAAACCTGTCAATAAATTTACAGTTGTGCTGAGTTTTAGGAGGCAGTTTAAAGGCAAAGTCAGAAAGAAAACTCTGGGAAGGATGAATATGATCAACTCTTCTGAAGTTCATAGGAGAACTGAACATCATAAGACACAGCAGAAGAAATTATTTTCTAAAATTCCAGAAAAATGTTTTATACTTCAAAGTTAGAAACAAATTAATCTGACTGCTGCCTGACATATAAATTCATAGTCTTCACAGAGACTGAAATACTGTTTGTAGAAAAATCAAACTGAAATTACTTAAGAACTGTAAGATCCGAGTTAGAGAAGGTCATGGTAAAAAAGGCCAGCAAGAGCACGAACTTTTATATAGGACACCTTGCATTGCCTTGTCTTTTGACATCTGTCAGCACCATAAAGATGAGCAAGATGTTGAGTGGCAATACCTCTCTTATTTTCCCAAACTCCTTTAGTTTATTACACAATTTTTATAGCTTATAAATGAACTTCTCCTTAATTTTACCTTAACTACGAAGATTTATTTATGATCTATAAAAACATCTTACTCCATTGAATTTCATTTTCCTAATGATGAACATTTTATATTGTTTTGTTTTATACTTAATTTTCCTTTCTTCATTTGTTATTTTTGTTTTTAAAAATAAGGAAGTAATGCATATAGTGAAAAATTAAATTTTACAATGGAGCTTATAAGGAAAACAGCAGATAACCTCTCCCTTTTCCAGGCCCATTCCCCAGAGATAAACTCTTTTAATCATTTCTGTTTTGTTGCTTCTGGTGGCTACATGTGAAAATCTAAACAATATGTTTACACTGTAACTAGCAACTTATCAACTTAACTTTGGAAAATATGAAAATTTACTCTGTAATCAAGCATCTGGCTCTTCTCCAACCTCATGTTTTCTATCCTTCTGGGTCTGATAGTCATTATCTCTACTTTTCCCACAAGTCACTTCTGTAACTTAACACTGTATTAAATACCCCAATTCTTTTTCCACTGCTTTATTTTTATTTTTATTTTTTTAAGATTTATTTATTTCAGAGACAGAGAGAAAGTGTACCTGATACAACTCAGGGCTCGATCGCATGACCTATGAGATCATGACCTGAATCGAAATCAAGAGTAAGAGACTTAATCAACTGAGACACCCAGGAACCTGTTTCACTGCTTATAGACAATGCTTTTGTTTTCCTTTTCCCATTATGCACAATAAGGTTATTACACACCTATTTCTTCCCCACTTCATCTTCTAATTTCTATTAGTGAGGCTTTTTTTTAATGTTGTTGAGGTTAATGACATTACATTTTATTTTACGATTGCTTTTTTATTATATATATATATAGGTCAATTAAAAATATAAAAAGCAGTATATAGCATTCACATTATATTCGTGAAGTAAATCTTATTCCTTGTTGATCTTTGTAGGGGATGATAGGACTGCATTCCATCTTCTTAGGTCCAAAATAAGGATCCCTATTTCATTTAAAGGTGAATGTGGAATTTAAGGAACAAAACAGGGGATCATAGGGGAAGAGAGGAAAAATAAAAAGACAAAATCAGAGAGGGAGACAAACCATGAGAGACTCCTAGTCATAGGAGACAAACTGAGGGCTGCTGGAGGGGAGGGAGGTGAGGGCATGGGGTAAATGGGTGATGGACATTGGGGAGAGCGCGTGATATAAAGAGCACTGGGTAGTATATAAAAATGATGAATCACAGACTTGCACCTCTGAAGCCAATAATACATTATATGTTAATTAGTTTAATTTAAATTTTAAAATGAAAAAATAAAGAGGAAAAAAGGTGAATGTGCTTAGAATTGATATTTTACTACTTACATCCCAGGAATGCATTCATAAATTTACTTAACTAATATTTATTGTCTACTGTATGACAGGTATAGTTAAAAGCACTAAAGAAACAGTAGTAATGAAACAAATAGAAACTTCTCTCATGAAGTAGAAGAGGAAATGTGAGAGGATGGTGGCAATTGGGTTTATAATTTAAAACAGAGTGGATAGAAAAGACATCATTGAGTAGGGGGTATTTGAGCAAGTAACAAAGGAGGTGAGGGAAGGAGTGGTGAGTTCATCAACAGGGCAGGCCTATTGACAAACTCCAATTTGCAGTGTGCAGGACACTGAGATTCCTTGGAGTTGTGTTACAGTTAGCCTTTTTTATGCACACAACACCCTGGACTCAGAGGCTAATGGCCACCACCACCACACAGTACTCTGCAAACTATTCTGCTCGTGTCACAGGCTCACTCATGTTGGATTCATCGTTGGCAATTCAGCTGGGTTGGATGGTCTCACATTTGGAGACTCAGCTGGCAGGCCTGGAAAGTTGGGAAGCCTGAGCCCCTCTCTTCATGTATTCTTCCATATGGGCTTCTGCACCAGATGTCAGAGGATTCCACAATGAGGAGCATAGGAGTTTCAAAACCCTGTACAATGTCACTTTTGCCATATTCTGTTGGTTAAAATAGGTCATAAGAAGTCCAGATTCAAGAGAGGGAAAAGAGATTCTACCTTCTATGGGAGGGGCTAAAAAAGAGTATAGTCATTTTTGTTCAACATACTAAAAGTTGGTTGTCTCCTAAACAATAACCTAAATGAAAGATATGCACTGGGTATTAACAGTCATGTGAGTTCCCCTAATTTACCATCACATAGATGGTTCAATTTATTTAGACAAATGAAATTAATTTTGGCCAATTTAATAGTTTTTGATTGATGCTATGATGAGAATGTAGATAGGAGGACAACTGACTCGGTAATTAGCAAAAAGACCTTCATTTAATTTCCATTTCCTTTATCCTCTGTATGTGTCCACTCTGAGGCTAACGCCTGTCCATAATTACACTGCAAGAATGGGCTACTTCATCCACTGTCAGTTATAGGAATATTCTAGACGGCTGCTTCTTCCACTTCGTTTCGTTACTTTGAACATTTCCTTCTGATTTACATTTTCTAGAAAGATGGTGACATTTCTAGTTATTGATGACTTATCTCCCAGTCGCTTTTCTGGTTGTGTTCTTCATTTCCACTGTTTCTTATGCTTTGTACTCTAGCTCAAGGGGCTGGAAGCCTGGGAACGACATTTCTAGAATACTTTGGCTCAAAGTTTTTGATGCCATTTCTGGAAGAACTATTAAGAAAAAGAGAAGCAGAAACCATTCTTTGTCCTGCAGCTGCATTAAACTCTAGCAGATGTGTGCTTCTGCAGAGCAGTTGGATTCCATGTTCATGGCCAGCCACTGGCTTCAGGGTTGGGAGCAAGAGTGACTCTTGCTTGTATGGGACAAATTGTATGGTAGTTTCCTGACTTTTTGATTACTGTTTACTGCTCTGTGACCTAAAGAACTAGTAGCTGTTTATTCCTGATGTTTGCTTTTTGGGCCTTTTGAACTATTTTGCAAACCTTTATTTTTCTGTATCAATTTCCCTTGTGCTTGAAATACCTAGAGTTGTTTCTAACTTCTTCTCATACTTGGAGTTAGTTCTTTAAGTATTCCCTTATTGTAATTTTAATCCAGGCAGGAGGAAAGGAAAGCAAATGTGTGCACTCAGTCTGTTGCCTTGAATTGGAAACCATTTATGTCTCTTTCTCACCTGTTTTGCTCAGTTGTTTGAGGTTTTTATCCTATATACTTTTCCAGGAAAAAAGCCGAGACATATGGAAGAATTTCTTAATTTTTTAAAATAACCTTAGTCTGATGTCTCAGGGACATTCTGATAACAGCTCTCCAGGAGAACACTGTTTCTTCCTCTATCACGGACAGTTTCTTAGGTCAGCTTGGTTAGGTTTTAGTCCCCAGTTATTCAGTCAAACACAATCTAGGTGTTGCTCTGAAGATATTTTGTAGATGTGAAAAAAAGTCAATAATCAGTTTACTTTAAATAGAAATTACTCTCATGAATCTGAGTGGGCCTGAAATAATTAATTGGAAGACCTTAATGAAATGTCCCTGAAGACGAAATTCCACTTGTGAACTGGAGCTTCAGCTTCTGCCTAAGAATTTCCAGTCTGCCCATTCTGATGGATTGTCCTCCAGATTTTGATCTTGCTCAGTCAGCCCCTATACTCCTAGACCCCATAATTCTGTAAACCAATTCCCTGCCATCAAACAATCAATCTAGCCAGCTATCTAGCTATCCAGGCTCTTCTTTTCCTGATGGTATCCTGACTATTAAAACCTTCAAGCCCCAAAGTGCAAAGTCATTATTTCTCCATATCCCAACCAAACAACTGGATTTTGTCAAGTTTTAGTCTTTTTTGCCCATTTGTTCTCTAGATATATTATAGTTTTATTTTAATCCTTAAAAAGGGTTTATTATGGAGTACAGAGTGAGGAACGTTTCAAATTTATCTTTTTTAAGATGAGTATTCAAAGGCTCAATGACATTCATTAGTATCTTAAATCACTGTATTAGATGTGAGAATACTTCTGGAGTTTCTATGACTGCACTGCTTTAAATTTCGAGGCTTTATATTTTAATATCCAGTGGGGCTGTTCCAACCCTGTTACTCTTTTTTCAGACTTTCTATTTTCATTTTTCAGCTTGTTCTACATAAAACTTTAAGTTATACAGCTTCATTAAAATGTACTGGTGTTTTTATTGGATCATATGGAATTTATAAACTTAGGTGGAATTGATATCATTATGAAGTTGAGTTTTCCTAATTACAAATATGGATAACCTTACTATTTGTTTAAATCTACCTTTATATATGTTTTTAGTTTTTTTCATTTAGGTTTTGTGCATTTCTTGTTAAGTTCATTTCTAAGTATTTTATCATTTTGCTGCTATTGTAATTGGAATCTTTGCTTCTTTTACAGCTTGCTTCCTAATGTTTACTCTTTTTATATAATAAAGGCAATCGCCTTTTGAACAGCCAGGTACTAAACTAAATTCGCTTACTTTTGTAGAACTTTTATAATGGAATCTTTTCAGTTTCTAGGTACATGATAATTTTAGCAAGTAGTTATAATTAAATCTTTCCTATTCGTATTTTTTAACATCTTTAATTTTCTTTTTTTATATCAATACATTGGTTAACACCTTTAGTAGACAGAATGTTACAATAAAGTGCTGTTAGAGAACCTGTTCAACTTTTCAATTTCTCCAGCATGTCCATATTCACTCTAACACTGGCATACCATTGTAGGGAGTTATCTATCAGCTCTTATTTTAATGAAGCCTTTTTGAAAATAAAATGAATGTGAAATTTTTGTCAAATGCGAATTTAATGTCCATAGAATTGATCATACTTTTTACTAGGTGTACTAAAAAATTTTATTAATAATTTTCTACTGTAAAATTATCTTTGAATACATGAAATTGTTTATGAAATAATAAACTCATTAATCTTTCAATTGTTTTGTTTCAACATTCATAAGTGAGGTACAACTACTATATATTTCTTTTTAGATCAGGTTTGTTATTAGTGTTACAAATAATTCAGGTAGTAGATTTTGTTGTTGTACTAATTATTCACTACCCATCCCTGTGAAGGATTGTAATTCCTCATTCCATTGGCATCAGTTTGGCTTTGTTACTTGCTTTGGCCATCTGGGTAGTTGTAACATATGCTACTCATCAACAGAAAGCTTAGGAACCATCAGTCTTTTCCTTCTGCAATGAGGCCAACATATCCTTGATAGCCAATGCTCCTTTCAGATTAAAGGACAGATTAGTCCCGCAAAGAAGAAAATGTTGGACATATAAGAAGTTAACTCTCTAAGGACATGGAATATGAATGAGGAATAAACATTTGTTCTTGTAAGCCAACGATATGTGGGACGTTTATTACTGGAGTATAACCTTCTTGTAAAGTCATTCTTTGGTATATTTAATCATGTTTGCTTAAATATACCAAAGAAACCTAGTATTTTAATTGCAGCCATTTCTTCCATTATTTATTCCCAATGGTTGCTCTTTGTATATATGAAGGAAACTGATTTCTGATATAAATCAGGAAAAAAAAATTCTTCTTTTTCTTGCCATCTTGACTAGACTAAATTACATGATAATTTTCCTCGTGAAGTCATCTGAAACCAGTATATTTTTTGGAAGGTGAAATATATCTTTAATAGTCTTAAAATTACTTTTCATAGGGAGTATTTTTTACATTTTCCCAGGAAATTATCAATTTAGTTCAGATTTTCATGTTTACTAATAAAACATAGTCAAATTAGTTACTTTATATTTGAATAATTTCCTCTGTATTTTGTTTTTAAGCTTTAAAAAATCTTTATTTGCACAGAAAAGTGGGTGAGTGACTTAAAATTAGCATCTAAATTTGAAAGGTTCACATTTAAAAGTAAAAATCAGTACTTATTTGGGTTAGGATGGAGGAAAATTTCATTTTTTTATAGTTACATAAGACAGGAAATATATTTTCAAGTGTTAAAAATCTATTGTCATTTATGTTGTTAAGAATACGTTTCTGCTTGTTTGGTCTCTATCTTTTCTATGAATTACAAAACCTCCACCTTGAAAAAAGTCAAGAAAACCTCATTAAGAAATTGATGCTGGTGATATGTGAGAAAGATGACAAAATCTCTTTCATTATCATTGTAGAAAAATAGATATAGCAGTCAAATCAAAGACTGATGTGGAGCAGATTTAGCAGCAAGGAAATATTGATTAACTATTCATGTTTTAATCAGTAACTTGGAGGGTGACAGAGAAACTATACTATTAAAGTTTTTGCTGACAAAAATCTAGGTGAGAAATAGTTATGATGGGTCAAAAAATGAACATTTAAAATAAGCAGACGCTTAACCAACTGAGCCACCCAGGTGTTCCTTGAATCATTTTTAAGAGAGGACTTAAACTAGAATTTGTCAAATAGAATTTGTCAAGTGAAAAGTATTGGAAGTGTCTGAAGTTTTGACTGTGAAGAGTAAGACTGAAGGGAATTTCTCTTCTAAGAAATACTACATGAATCTCTGTGTTTGTCTAAAGATCCCTCTCTGTGCCTGTCCCACATGCATCCATTCATTCACTCCACTAAGTGTTATGTAGAATGTCTACTATATGCCAGTTCTACACTCTAGGGCACACAGTGGTGAGGGAACCAGACAAGATTCCTGCCCATATGGAACTGACTCTGTGGGAATCACAGACACTGAACAAGTACACGTTAGTGATTAAGTGCCCTGAGAAAGTAAAAGAGGGCATGATAATAAAAAGCAACTAAAAAGAGCGGTGCTTTTTGATACCTTAGTTATGAAAGGCTTCTCCAAGGAGGTGACATTTGACATGAAATGAATTACAGGAAGAAATCAGTCAAGATCAAGGATGGACATCTTCCTTGCACAGGGATTTGGGAGGGCAAAGGTCTTCTCTTGTAGGAATGAGCTTGGCATGTGGCAGGAGCAAGAGATAGAATGGTAGGAGATGAAATTCAAAACGTAAGTAGAGCTGTTTTTTTGTAGAAAGTTTAGACTATAGTTTGAGTTTAAATTTTATATTTAGTGCCTGAAAAGTTTATGGAAGGCTTAAATAGACAAATTCCATAATCAGATTTGTAAGCTATGAGGCTACTATAAGGTATACTGATTGTAGGGGCAAGTATGAAAGAAAATAAACACTTAGGAAGCACTTTATTTTTAGCATTTTTCCTATTATGTAGATGTTGTTTGCTTATTCATACTCATTTTTTTTTTCTAAACTATTCTTCCTCAAGAGCCAGAATCATATCTTGTTCATTTTTGTGTGATCAGCACCTAGAAAAAATACCTGGGACCCAAGAGATACTCAGTAAGTTCTTTCTTAAAGATTTTAATTTAAAATCTTCAAGAATCTCTTAAATCAAAGAAAATAGTATTTGGAACCTGATGAGGTCTATTCCTGCCATAGAAAAGGAAGCAAAGAAAGTCAGTTTATAACAATAGCACAGTGAAGTAGACATACAGAGAGAAGCAAAGAATGACGTATGGATTTGTCCCCTTTCACTTCATTAGCTTGTTCCAGCTTTTCCTGGTTGTCTTCTGACTTTGAGTGTTAGGAGTCAATACCTGAATCTTTATAATTAACTACTTTTCACCTTTTAAGTTTCATTAACTGGTATTGATATCTGTTACTTTCAAAAGAAAAGAGTTGTAGGATTAATTTTTAATTTCTCTTTATTTGCTGAATAATTTGGGGAAGTGATTTAACTTAAGTTTTTTTAAAACAGGCTTGATCAAATTGTATCTGATGATAATACAAATCCAGATCATGCAATTAGCACTGGGTTTTTCTCTGTCTAGCTTCTATTAATCACATTACACATGGAGGGTAGCCATGATGCTATCTGGATAGGAATGAAATGCCAGGTGAGTGAATGACAGGCTAGCCCATTTGGATTTCTTCTCCCAAGAAGAAGAGTGAGTCCCCAAGTTCCTAGTATTTTTTCAGCCCAATGACCCCATATCTGTTTCCCCAAATGGACCCTGAATGATTTCTGGAACTGATGCTTATGACCTAGGAGTCCAAACCATCATTGTGAGGCACATGGGAACATTTAAGCCAGAGTTGATAGCTCTTACCAGGTGATACCAAGGTATAATTGGGACCAGAATGGCTATATCTTGCATCTCAATCCCTTCCTCTACCTTGCCCTTGCCCCTGAATCAGAAATCTTCTGCAGGCTCAACCTCGTCATTTAATTATACTTATAACAATATTACTTCATATATTATACAGTTTAAATTGTTATACATCACTTATTACAGGGTTCTGCCATCATAAAACCTACCGTTAAATTATCAAGAGAATTAAATGAGATTGTGTATGTGAATTCTTGGTGTAGGGATTGTACACCCAGAAACTGTGAAACTAGTATCAATTATTATTATTATAATGCTTAAAATTATAGTTATTAAAATTGGAGGATGAGTATAAAAAGGAGCTAAAACTCAATAGGGTTAATTCTAATATTTTTTATAAAGTTAGAGATTAGAGTTAATACAAACTGCTGAAGTGATTCTGTGAATTTCATTTGTGTAAGTTGCTCTTCCATTCAGACTAATTGTGAGTTGGATGCATATTTAATATTTTCAAAAGAGGAATTGGCAGTCAGTTTGTTCTGTTGGCATTTCTGCTCTATCTATGCCTAGAGATGGTATTATTTTTACCTTCCTGTCATCAGACTGATCTCTTTTATAAGAGCAAACATTTCAAAATATGAACTTTTGGGATTTAGTTTATTCATTTTAAAGCAGTCATCTTTTTAACTTGTATTCATTTCCCCTGATATATGAAGTCTGTAGATTCTATGCTACTTAGGATTTGTTAAGCAATTATTAAAAGTCTTTGATATTTATAAAGGATCTGAAGTTTTCAGAGTGATTAATTATTGATTACCCCAATGAATCAACCTATCAGGCCATAATAAATATTTAATATTTTCTTGGAATGAAGTAATGCATTTAATGAAGTTTTTTTTTTTATTATATTGTTATTCTGTGCTTTAAACTTTCTTGCATGTTGTTTTGCAATTAAATGTAATCTACTTTTTGAAAAGACATTTTGGGTCCTAACAGCATGTTTGTTATTGTAAATAAACCAAGAATATAACAATAGGTAATAACCATACATTTCTCAGTCAAATCTAAAGGGTTTTACTTATATCTTTGAGATTTTTTGGAGTTTAATGTTTATTAGCAAGCAAAATCAAGCTTTCCTTCCTTCCTCTTTCTTCTTTCCTTCTTTCTTTCACACAAAAATAGGTGTGGATGTTTTCACTGTTGTGACTAAAAATGTCAATCACTACAAAGTTACTTCTCAAAAAATGATTGGTTCAGATTAATATTTATAAAAAAATTTGTTAAGAGCTAACTACAAAATACTGTTGCCTGTTTTCACAGAATTGCTGTCTCCATAAACAAACTGCTGTTCCATTAGGGAAAATACCAACCTAGTCACCAATGAAAACCTTTGCAATAGCAACCTCATTCAAACAGTAAAACACTTAATGATACACTCTTTGTGTAAACATGTTTGGGACATCTTTGAAGAATGTAGTCATGTTAGCAGCATTACCCATTCATTCAACAATTAAATATTGTATAAATATTCTATGCACTATGATAGATACATAGGATGTAAAAGCAAAAAGGACATAGTTCTCTATCTCAGAGCTTATAGAATGAGAGATAAATGCAAGGCCAATTACAAAGAAGTGCCATGATAATGAAAGCATCCAGAACAGTGCATAGTGAATATACAACACCCTATATGTTTATGTCTACTTGTGTGGAGAGGGGATAAGAAGGAATTTGCAAAGTGAAGAAGTTTGGGGGAAAACATTTGTAGTAAAACGAGGGTCCATAAAAACGTATTTATTAATGACTAAATAAATAAAACGAAATAGTTAAGGGTGTTAGAACAAGTTGATGAATAAGAACTATGAAAAAATGCAAAAAGTTAGAAAAAAAAGAATGGGAGGGAAACTCAGCAAAATGTAACATTGAAAATTAAAACAAAAATTTAATGTTTAAAGGTCAGTGTGATAATGGAAAATGTGTTCTATGAGTGCTGTTGAATAATAGTACCTTAAAATAACATTTCATTGCAATATAAAGTTTGGGAAAAATTAGGCAGATTTCTTTATCACAGGACTTCTCAGAGCCTTTGATATGTGAGTATACCCTGTGATTCTTGCAGAAAGCAATATTCTGTGCAGCTTTCCCCATATTTCTTGACTATATATTTTATCACTAGTATTTAGTAAGTATTTAGGATTGATATTCTGATAAACACAATGGCAAATGTTATATTAACAGAGATGTATCAAAAATGGGCAGGGGAGATGGGGAATAAGAAACAAACTTTATGGGGCACCTGGGTGGCTCAGTGGGTTAAGCCTCTGCCTTCGGCTAAGGTCATGATCTCAGGGTCCTGGAATCAAGTCCTGCATCTAGCTCTTTGCTCAGCGGGGAGCCTATTTCCTCCCTCTCTGTCTCTGCCTCCCTTCCTGCCTACTTGTGAGCGCTGTCTGTCAAATAAATAAATAAAATCTTAAAAAAAAAACAAACAATGAAATGAACTTTACTTGTTTTTCCTGAATTTGACATTAATTCTCCCTGGGCAAACCCCTCCCTGTTTTAGTCATATTTCTTCCTACCCAGTTTCCAGTTTGCTGTAATTTATTTTTCAAACATAAAATCCCATGATGTCCTGTATGTGTGCGTGTATGAACATATATGTATGCTCATATGTACACACATGCATATATATGTGTTTACACACATACATGCATATGTGAGATACATAGAAAATCTTTGTTTCTCCTTAAAAATCAGTTTTCTAGGTTCAAAGGTAAATAGTACATACTTAGCAAAGATATCCAACAAGTCTGACAGCAGTTAAGAGTAGTATATGATACAAAAAGTAGTAATGAAGACCTCCTATGGTTTGAAGTAAAAATGAAAAAAAATATATAATAGGAAAAAAATGTAATAACTTGGAAAATACTATAGGAATATTCCTCCAGTCTTCAAACATATTACAGCACAGAAACTCTTAAGGGATCAATAACCAGAGTGTTTATGCATGCCATATGGAAATATTTCCTCTGCAGTGTGCCTGCATTGCTATTTAAGTGGAGAATAAATGTTATGTTAGCAATATTTTTATATAGCCTAGAATTTTTATTTTTTTAATTTTTTTCTCCATTGCATCTGGATGGTGAATAAAAGATAAAGTTCAGCTAGAGAAATAGTTATTTATAAAATCTTACACAATAATACGATTTTAAATGACATTTTTACAATTTTATTCTTGAAAGAATAAGCAGCTTTTCCTTTTTCAAAAATAGTAAGTTCAGTCTGTAGGTAATTATGTGCTCCAAAAGCAAGATAAAAGACTTTATGGACTGCTGTTCTATAACTTTAAGCCAATTCTGGGCATAACTATGAATCTTATATACTAAAATGCTAATTCAAATAGGAAAATTTGGTAACTTTGGTATTTCTAACGCTATTGTGCTTGGATGTCTATCGAGAGGATTTTGATAATGCACCAATTTCTTTTTATGATTTTTATCTACCAAATAAGAGTAAAGATGAAAATCACCTTAACGTTGTTAACTTTTCATATTAAAAAGCATCTTCTCAATCACAGAAAAATTGGAAAACAAAATTATGGAAAGAATATTAAAATTGTACACATCCATTTACCCAGTGCTAACCACTCTTACTTACCATATTTGTCTACACATGGATTCGATATGCACTGTTCTATTTATGATGCCTTCTAGATACACAGTTTTACTTTTCAACATGGCATCACTGTGTATTTATTCCAAGCCATATAATGCTGTTGTTTTTTTTCCCCCTCAGTGGCACTGTAAGGAGAGTCTCATGTTTAATCGGACATGAATCCCACCGTCTCCTACATGGTATCCACAGCTTGTTTCCTTTCCTTACTCTCGCAGCCCTTCTGTGCAGTCTGTGACTATCACTTCTCTTAGATAATGTTATTGCAGACTGTGCTGTATTCACACAACAATCCCTGCTCCCAGCTCCTTGGGGCCCCATCAGCACTTATTTCTCTGATACTCCTGAAGCAGGAGCATCTTTCTATACTCCAGGCAGCAGGAAAGAAAAGATCTTTCTCTAAATCCCTAAAAGCATGTTTTCCTCAGTGTATTAAGGTTCTGAGGTCTGGGTTTCGGTGTTATACAGAGCTTTTTTTCGTTTTAGAAAAAAGATTTTTAATTATGTTTGCAGCTTTTTCCGTCCATGAAATCAGAGGGTAGGACAGAAATTACTTCGAACTGACAACTGTCACTGTATTGAGTATTGAGAACGGCCTCTCCTCTCACAAACTAAACACTTTGTGAGTTTCCCAAACTTATGACTCTCTGGTGCAACACTATACCTTTGTCAGTTCCAAACCTAAAGGATCTAATATCATGCTTGGCATATTAATATGCCTTAAAAAATGTGTTTTGCTTGTGTGTATGTATGTGTGTGTTGGGGGTGGTTAGCATTTGTGTACATGTACATCTATGTATGTATGTATTATTTTATTATTGGTGATGATTGGTGGCTATTTTTTTTTTCCTGTATAAATGTTGGTTATATTGGTAAAGAATGTAGAGAGAAAGGTATATCTCATTTTAGTATAGAGAAGCACTGACTTGCTAGATGTTGCACTAAATTTTTCTCCAGGTAATTTCCACATATATTAAGACACCAAGGCACTCATATCATGGAGAGAAACTGAGTTCCAATTGTTTATCTGAAGACAGAGCTATAGTACCGTGCAGGTGCAAAGCTATGCTATGATAAGAAATATTATATAATAAGAATGTACAGCTCCTGCTCAGAGTGAATTACCATTAGGAAAATCCCCAAAGATGCTTTCAGTGATGTTGTCCCATTCATCCCCTGTCTGAGAATTTAGAAGAGGGGACATTCATTGAAACCTTAGGAAATGGCCAATTTACTTCTTGGAAGATAGAAAAACAGCTCTTAGGAGAACTCTGTCTTTCTGAAATTTCTACTTCTCTTCAATTTACTTGCATTCTTTTCTGTCGAATAAATTACACTTCACAGAGATCTTAGAAATTCTTTTAATGACTTTGGGATATGCAGCTGGGTTCCAACTCATTAAATAGTTCTGTCCACTTCTACCAAATAACTACTTCTAGTCCCTGCCCAATGAGTGTTGGAAAGTTCTAAAACTATTTGACTTTTGGGGGGTACAAATGAAATATGCTTGTTTTCATCCCCAGAGCCACACCAGAGCCACATCAACAAGGGATTTCCAACACTATTACCAAACCCAGCTAATTTAAAAAGGAAAGACTTGTTTAAAAAGGAAAAAAAAGAAAAAACAATCAAGTAAATTTCCCTAAACAGCAGACACTGATTAACTTATTATCTACCATATTTTGTTATTTCCTAAAAGCTACCATGTAAACATAAATGTTATATAATACTAAAATTTGTTTCAAAATACTTGTTAGAATAACTTTTAGTCAATCAAGTCTTGATTCCTGAGTTAATACTTAATAAGGATGAACATCATTCACTTAAGCTGTTCAGTTATGTAGTGGCTACCCCTGAGTCATTAGATATCCTTTTGACTTCTCATCATGGCATCTTTTCCAAAGGACATTTAGTTTTTGTCCCCCATTATAATCCTTGAATTGTCTGTAGGTGAACCTGAAACTCAGCTTTTTGAGGTCAGTCCTGTTAGTGTTAGCGTTATCTTGTAAACATTAACAAATATATGAACACATATTATTGTCTAAGTCTAACAAATAGATCATCAGTGGAGAACCCTTAACTCTAAGAAACAACTGGATATAGGATGATCAAAAAAAAAAAAAAAAAAAAGGGAAGAAGTGGTCTTGCTTCAGTTCTGGGCTCATGAATGAACTATCATTAGAAAATGTCAATCAGAAAAAGACAAAATTATCATACGGTTTCTCTCATATGTGGAATATAAGGAATAGCATCGATGATCATAGATAGGGACAGGGAGGGAAAACTGAATGGGAAGAAATAAAAAAGAGAGAGAAACCATGAGAGACTTTTGACTCCGGGGAAACAAACTGAGGGTTGCCAAAAGGGAGGTGGGTGGGGGCATGGGGTAACTGGGTGATGGACATTAAGAAGGACACGTGATGTGATGAGCACTGGCCACTGTAAGTAACTAATGAATAATGAAACTAATGACATATTGTATGCTGGCTTATTGAATGAAAAAAAATAAAATCCTTCCCTTATACGCACCATGCCAAGGACCCCCCGGATGGCAACAATCTGTAGGACTCTAGCCCCAATGGGATGCAACACACATTTTTGTCTGAGTATTTTTTTCGGGCCCCCAATCTGAGGGTTACCAACCCAAGTTCTCAGGGTATAAAAGGAGACAAGGCAACAGCTCTCCCTGGGAGATAAAGAATCAACAACAAATAGGTACTCTAAAGGTAATTCACCAGTCACAGTTCAAAGATCTAATTCTTCCAAATGTGTTTGGCCTAACAATCTTCATTTGGAAATTTTACCCACCTCTGTCCACCAGGCACCACTATTAGATATCTAGCAGGGCTGGCTTTGGTCATTCTTACCTTTTGTAAGCTTCTGCCTGTTTTCCCAGGATCCTGTCCACAGGCTCTGGAGTAAGTACAATGTCCCAACAGGTATTATCCCGGTCAGGAGAAATGTAGGGTAGGAAAAATAATTTTCCCTCTCCCCTCTATGGTGAGGGCTTGCCTGAGATCCCTTTTTTGTCTAGGGCACCTCGTATGTAAAATGGATAAACCTATGAAGGTTAAAAGTTCTCCACTGTGGCCCCTGTAATGCCAGATTATCTTTTGGTGAAGTTAACCTGCTTGTTGAGCCTTTCAACAAAATTTTATGCCCTGGAGGCTTCCACGGTCCCGCTTAGGTCCCACTGGGTCCGACCGGAACTCGTCTGGTTTCTGGTTTCCGAGCCGGAGCGGTCACACGCGGCGCCCAGGCCGGCTTCTCAGTCACGCCCAATCGGGCTCGCTCCCCGGTCCTGTTGTTAAGTCGGACCCAGTTTTTAAGCTGGACCAGGTTTTTGTTGTGCCAGTTTTCAGAACCAGTCTGGGGCGGGGGGGGGGGGGGGAGTTTAAATAAAGTATAAATGTCCTAAGGCAAAAGCTGTGGAGGATCGAGGACTTCCCCACCACCTCCCAAGGCAGCGAGCGAGCAGCGAGCTCCGGGGGCCCCACAGGCACCCACAGTTGTTGGTTCGTTGTTCTCGGGGGTCTCTCGGTGGGGGTTCGTTAGGTTCCTTCTTACTAACAGAACTGCTAAATGATAAACTGAGACATACTGAAATTTTTAAGAGTTTGAGCAAAGATTGGGCAACATGGGGCACCTGGATGGCTCAGTGGGTTAAGCCGCTGCCTTCGGCTCAGGTCATGATCTTAGGGTGCTGGGATCGAGCCCCGCATGGGGGTCTCTGATCAGTGGAGAGCCTGCTTCCTCCTCTTTCCCTGCCTGCCTCTCTGCTTACTTGTGATCTCTCTCTCTCAAATAAATAAAATATTAAAAAAAAAAAAAAGATTGGGCAATATCATCTCGTCTAGCAGGTGGAAAGGAGATCTGAGAAGCTGTGCAAAAGGCAGAAGGGAGCCGGGAACAAGGAGGTGTATTAGGCAAAAAAAAAAAAAAAAAAAAAAAAAAAAAAAAAGCAGACTGGTTATTGCAAAGTTACTTTCCTTGAGGGACTGGTGGCAGGAGGGGTCTGTGAGACAGATGACTGAAATGACACTGTTTAGGTGAATCCTGATTGGTTTAGGTTTGCATTTCTGGGCAAGTCCACCTGTAATTAAGTTAAGGTCTGGGTTTGCTGACCTGAGGTTAGTTTGCATAAGCGGCGCCTTTTGGGACCTGTTGTCTTGTTTTTAACACCTGTAGGCTTATATATAATGTCATGCTTAAAAGATCTTCCGAATTACAATCGCGTTAAAATTTTAGTGCTTTTTCCGGTACATTTCTGACTTGAAGTGTGTTTTTCTCTTTCGCATTTACTGTTTTGTGAGAATGCAAAAAAGATCCCTGTGTCTTTTTCCGTAAGACTAATTGATTTTCTCAACACCCTTTATTGATTTATCTGTCTTTTCCCCCATTTATTTGGTATACATATTTTTCAAATTTCCTGTTTCATTCATCTGTTTGTCTATTACAGTGTTTCTCAAATTGTGTTTCTTCATTAGAGATGTCTCCTTAGCGAACATGATTAGAAACTGTTTTCTCTGTTAATGATAATTTTAAAAACTGGTTAAAGCAAAAAAATCATAAAAAAATAGTATCCTAAATATTTTAAAGTAAAACATGAATGCACATTTTTTCAGTCTCTTAAATTAGACCTGAAGCATTTTCTTTGATTATGGTTTTCTTATTTTTGTGTCATCAGTTTTGCATTAATAATGTTTGTATCTTTCTATGAGGTGGGGTCAAGATCTTAAAGACATTTATGAATAATCTGAGTGACAGTCCTTTTGCTTTTTATGATTTGTGTCCTAATCAGTTAAGTTTTCTCATCCACACAAGTTAAAAAGATTTTTTCCAACAATTTACTTCTATTATGTTTTTCTAAGACATTTATTTTCATGGAAATAGTCTTTTTGAACACACACTTCATGGGTATATATAGTATATAATTAACTTAAGTAATTATTTGGTGTAAATAGCCATAAACAATTTCGAATACAACTTGTTGTGTTTTCAGTATGCAGAAGGCATCAAATGGCACGTTTCATGGTGAAATAGAATTCCTTAGTTAAATTGGTAGATTAGTTAAGGAAGGATATTTGTACTTCTGTTATAATCATCTGGGACTCCTGTCATAAAAAATGCATATTTCCATGCTCTACTCCTGACCTAGAAAAATCAGAATTTTTAGTGTTTGACCCACAGGGAAATTTCAGACTTAACATGCATCCTATGTGATTCTTCTGCATTATTTGAAAGGCATGGGTTTATTACTTTACTTATACCAAGCTAATTTACGTAACACTATTACATTTTAATATTCTGTAGGGCTCCTCCCGCAGTTTTATTTTCGTTTATTTCCTGGCTAGCTCTGCATGTTTATTTTAACAGATCAAAGTTAAAATTTTACTTTCAGATATTTTGTTTCTGATCATAAGTGCTTTAATAGATTAATTTAGAGACAATATCTTTTTAATGCGAAATTTTGGTTTCCACAAACAAGTTATGTATTTCTATTTATTATTTTAAATATGACTCAGTGGGGTTTTAAAGCTTTCTTTGTTTAAGCCCTCTACAATTCTTGTTAAGTCTTCCTAAGTGTTTTATCTCCTTTTGTTATTTTAGTGAAAATGAGATCTATTTATCCATTAAATATTCTAACTCACTTTGGTTTGTATATGGAAAGCTGTTGCTTTTATATTTTGATTTTATAATCAATCTGCTGATTCACATTTTTTCCCCATTGTTTCTAATATATTTTTCAGTTTGTTCTCTTATGTTTTCCAATTATATAGGCATATCTACTGCATAGATTGTTTTGTTTTTTTTCCCCTCACTATGTTTCTTATTTTTCATTGTAAGTGGACTGACTTCAGAATGGCACTCTGTTGTTCCTCATAGGGGCCTTGTTGACTCCTCCTGTCTCTGGTACATGACGATGACTCTTATTAGGCCAAGTAAATGATGCCGGGACCTTACAGAGCTGCATCATTTACTTCTTGAGTATTCTTCTCTGAAATATGGAAGGTTATATCCTCCCTCATTTGCTCCAAAGAGCTTCATGTTTGGCAAATATTTTTCTTAGATTGAAATTTGTAGCGGTTTATCTTATTCAGTTAAAGATGCTGTATTTTTTATTTTTGTTGAGATTTATATCGAGTATACTTACTTTTATCTAGCTAATTTCCACAGGAAATCTCTATCAGTTTTTTAAAGACCTTCTAAAAATACATATTGGATCTTAATTTCTTTTTTCTTTTAACATATGTTTACACAGTCAAATATGTAGAATTTTTTGTGTACAGCTTGGTTTGTGAGTGTCACAAAAGGTTGCAGAATATAGTTAATTGGTGAAGCTGGGTAATGGAAACCTAGGAATTCATGCTATTCTCACTGTTTTTTGTGTTTATAAATTAAAAAAAAACTAAGGCATTAACTAAAAAAGGTATTTCTTTGCTCTGAGCTTTGTCAAAGCTTTATCAGAGATATTCTCTTTTTTTTTTATGATTTTCTTCAGTTAATTCTTTTATCAGTTTGGATTCCCTCTCTTGTCTCTCTCTGTCCTCTTTTTCCCCAGCACATTTATGATGCTACTTTCACTGTTTAACATCATCATGAAGGTCTTGTTTTCGGAAATTTTATTTCATTACATATATCTATTTTTCTGTCAATTCTTATATAATAATCTACTCGTAGCTCTTGCAGCAGTTTTAATTATTTTTAGTATTGGTCATAGCAAATCTCCCTCCTTACTTTCTCTTTTAAAAGTTTTCTTGTATCTTTTAATTCATTCAGTCTTCTTGATAATTTTTGGAACCATCTTGTCAATTTCTAAAAAATAATCACTTTGGTATATGATCTAAATAGCATTAAACCTGCTTAATTATTAGAGAAAATTCTTAAAGTCTTTTCTTTTCAGCTGGGTGCATAGTGTGGTTTTCCAGTTACTCCAGTCTTGTTTTCAGATGTTTAGTGAAATTTCAGAGGTTTTTTTCTTCATATATGTTCAGAATATTTCTTTTCTTTTCTTTCTTTTTAAAGATTTTATTTACTTGACAGAGATCACAAGCAGGCAGAGAGGCAGGCAGATAGAGAGGGGGAAGCAGGGTCCCTGCTGAGCAGAAAGCCCGATGGAGGGCTCGATCCCAGGACCCTGGGATCATGACCTGAGCTGAAGGCAGAGGCTTTAACCCACTGAGCCACCCAGGCCAATTTGCTTTTTATGCATTTTATACTTTTTGTTAGCAATTGTGAATTAGATATTTTTTCTAATTAAAATTTCTACTTTATTCTTGGGTTTTATAGCACTAATGATTTTTAAAATTACTTTTATTAACATATAATGTATTATTTGCCCCAGGCATACAGGTCTGTGAATCATCAGGCTTACACATTTCACAGCACTTACCATAGCAACATATGTTCCCCAATGCCCATAACCCAACCACCCTCTCTCCATCCCCCGGCTCCCAGAGACCCTCAGTTTGTTCTGTGAGATTAAGAGTCTCTTATGGTTTGTCTCCCTCCCAATCCCATCTTGTTCACCAATGATTTTTGTAGGCTTCTTTAGTGTATACCTCTTTATTGACTCTTCTATCAATTTTCTTTTTGTTTCTAGAGGGTTTTTTTTTCCCCTAATTTACTGGGAAGATAACCATTTTCAAGGAATAATTAACTTTTCATTTCTTTTTCATATTATTCTTTGGGGGAAGGATCCCAGAATAATGTCATATTACAGTGATTATACTGAGTAAACTTCTACTACCTCTAATTTTAATGGGGATTTATCTAGTGTTTTACTGTTATTTATGAGGTTATAGGTTGATTTCATGTTAAAAAATAATTTTAGGGGCGCCTGGGTGACTCAGTGGGTTAAGCAGCACCTTCAGCTCAGGTCATGATCCCAGGGTCCTGGGCTCCCTGCTCAGTGGAGAGCCCGCTTCTCCCTCTGCCTGCTCTGTCTACTTGTGCGCTCTCTCTCCCTCTGTCTCTGTCAAATAAATAAATAAAATCTTTAAAAAATACTAATAATTTTAGAATTTTGCTCCCTAAGATATTTGTTTCTTGCTTTGAAATTTTAATATTTCAACTTTGTCACATGTCAAAATGTCTCTTATTTATAATTTCTTACCTTCTCATCAATTTTATGTTTATTTTCTCATTCTTAATTTTATATCTTTATATTTGCCCTTTATCTTGATTAGACATATTAGAAATTAGACTTTAATACTTTTTTTAATTGGTCCTCAGATTCACTATTCATTCTATTGCTGTTTTTAAATTTATTAATATTTGTGTTCATCTTTATTATTTCTTTCCTCTTATATTCCTTTTTTTAAAGATATTATTTATTTATTTATTTGAGAAGAGAGCGAGAGCATGAGCTGGGGGATGGGGCAGGAGGAGAGGGAGAAGGAGGCACCCCACTGAGCATGGGCTAAATGGGACTCGAGGATCATGACCTGAAACAAAGGCAGATGTTTAACTGACTGAGCCACCCAGGTTCCCCTCTCTTCTATTCCTTAGACTTTTTAAAAGATCCTCTTTTCACCTTTTTGAGTTGAGCATTTTTATAGATGCTTTCATTTTCATTTAATAATAAAAATATTTACTACTATAAATTTTCCTTTTAGTATAATTTTGGCCAGAAACCATACACCTTGACAGATTATCAGTTACTATTCTATTCAGCCAGTAATTAAAGATAACTTGGCAAGTATTACTTTATTTGAGAAATCCTTATTTGGACTCTTTATTATTAGATTTTTCTCCTGAATGTTATCATTTACATGCATCTGGTATTGAATTATCTGCCCACCTATTAGAGAGAGGACCTTCTATCCTTCCTACCCATAGTTAGAAAAACTAGTTATTGTTCTGATAACACACTGCACATTAATCAACTGCAAACTCCTATGATTTTTTAATATAGAGGGGTGGTTTTTGTTTTTGTTTTTTGTTTTTTGTTTTTCTTTTCCCCCATTCAGGACTTAGAATTTCAGCCAGGCAGCTTTGCTTCAGGCTCAAAGTCAGGATCAGCTCTCTGCTTAGAGGTGCACACTATCACTTTTACTCAAATTCCACCAGTCAAAGCAGGTTTATGGCCAAGCTCAAATGGGATGCATAATTATACTCTCCACAGGGAAATTATGGCAAGAACAGAGAAGAAAGGAAGAATTGTGAAATAGTAACATAGTTGACCCCAAGCATGATGATGAAACAAATGCTTCACTTTCCTGGTCTTTAGCAGAGCCCAGTGAGGTACCTATTTAATATAGAATTAAGGACTAGAGTAATTCTTACCATAGATAAGCAGCAGAAGAGAGTTAATAAGGAATTCATGCCAGAACCCTAGATAAAGTAACCAGAATAAATGTTAGTTTATAAACTCAGGTGTGAAAGAAAGACCACATTTCTTTATTTCCATAAATTAAATTGTATTAGGCTCTGAGTTCCTATGCCACTTTGATTTACATCACAATTGTATTCCATGTTTTCCCCATTCCCTCACTAAAGATTATAAACAATCTGGGAAATCTATGTGGTTTCCAGAAAGTGTGGTGAGAATCTTTGACTACTAAGCCATCAAAATTGCTCCAGGTATTCTTATTTTTCCACAAGTATAGCAGAGTCTGGAGGAAAATGCAACAAAAGGTTAAGAATAGTTACCTATAGGGTGTGGGTGCACAGGTGGAAGATGAGATTGGAGGGAGAGAGGGAGATCTTTTTTCTTTTTTATGTATTTATAAATAAGGAGTTTATGGGTAGTTTTTTTTTTTTTTAAATTAACATATAATGTGTTTTTAGCTGCAGGGGTACAGGCCTGTGAATCACCAGGCTTACACACATCACAGCACTCACCATAGCACATACCTCCCCAATGTCCATAACGCAACCACCCTCTCCCTACCCCACTCCCCCAGCAACCCTTGGTTTGTTTAGTGAGATTAAGAGTCTTCTATGGTTTGTCTCCCTCCTGATCCTATCTTGATTCATTTTTTCCTTCCCTACTCCCCAAACCCCCCACATTGCCTCAAATTCCTCATACCAGGGAGATCATATGATAATTGTCTTTCTCTGATTGACTTATTTCGCTCAGCAAAATACCCTCTAGTTCCACCCACATCATTGCAAGTGGCAAGATTTCATTTCTTTTGATGGCTGCATAGTATTTCATTATATATATGTACCACTTCATCTTTATCCATTCATCTGTTGATGGACATCTAGGTTCTTTCCATAGTTTGGCTGTTGTGGACATTGCTGCTGTAAACATTTGGGTGCATGTGCCCCTTTGGATCACTACATCTGTATCTTTAGTGTAAATATCCAGTTGTGCGATTGCTAGGTCATACAGTAGCTCTAATTTCAACTTTTTGAGGTACCTCCATGCTGTTTTCCAGAGCAGCTGTACCAGCTTGCATTCCCACCAACAGTGTGGGAAGGTCCCTCTCTCTCCGCATCCTCACCAGCATCTGTCATTTCCTGACTTGTTAATTTTAGCCATTCAGACTGATGTGAGGTGGTATCTCATTGTGGTTTTGATTTGTATTTCCCTGATGCTAAGTGATGTGGAGCACTTTTTCATGTGTCTGTTGGCCATATGGATTTCTTCTTTGCAGAAATGTCTGTTCATGTCCTCTGCCCATTTCTTGATTGGATTATTTGTTCTTTGGGTGTTGAGTTTGATAAGTTTTTTTTATAGATTTTGGATACTAGCCCTTTATCTGATATGTCATTTGCAAATATCTTCTCCCATTCTGTCAGTTGTCTTTTGGTTTAGTTGACTGTTTCCTTTGCTGTGCAAAAGCTTTTGATTTTGATGAAGTCCCGATAGTTCATTTTTGCCCTTGCCTCTATGAGTAGTTTTTATGTTTTTGATATTTTTCAAGTAAAAAAATAATGATAATATTACACTAATTTCAAAATGTTGCTGTGAAGTTTAAATAAATAATACATATAAAAGGTTTAGCACAGTGTATGCCTCGTAATAAACTCTTTATCTTCCTGCTGTTAACATGGTTATATCAGAAAATGTATTTTATAGACCTAGAGTCTCCTCCCTTGTGTTCTCCCAGATTAGAGTTGGCTAAAAGTGAATTTGCATGATATTTGAGAGGTAGAATTTGCAGCTATGCTCCGAAGGTCATTGGGTTAGAGATTATGAGGGATTGATGCACTTGTGTGGATCCATTTTTGTCCTTGTTCCTACCTATTCCATGTCTAGAATCTCCCCAACTCTCTACCACCCTCCTAACCCAGAGCAGCTAGGTTCACTATAATATGCTTGATTATGAACTCACAAAGATGGTGGCTACCGAAAATCCAGCTCCTTTTATCGGCTTGTACAGTTTCTCTTTTTGGTACTTCTCCAGGAGCCAGATGTTTTAGGCTTTTATCCATCTCTTTGAGCTTCAGCTTGTTCAACTGTGTCAGAATTAGTTGCAAACACATTCATTGATTCCTTAATTTATCTCTTTAGACTTATACTTCCCCAGCTCCTCCTACAGTTGTGTAAACTATAATGTTTATAATAATTCCCTAGTTACATAATATTCATTGTGGACCTGTATCTCTAATTGAACTGTTACTGATATAGTTACTGGTATCAGAAATGGTTTTAGGGTTACAGAACTTTAAGATTGAGAGGAAATGCTTCTCTGATATAATCAGATTAAAGGCATTGATGTACCCTTTCCTCATCCTGAAGGATCAGTGGTGTTCCATGACACATGGTAACAAAATGATTACTTAAGTTATCACCTGTGGACACCTATAACCTAGTGCCTATAGAAGTTTTGTCTTTGAACAGTAGTTGTTGCAATAGAATATTTTAGTATAAGTAAGGAATATAATGGGGAGAGTTGATTTCCCCTAAGTATGCAGGAGAATTTGTGAAAAAAATGGTGACCTCAGGGCTCTAAATTTCCAAGCCAAGGATATAAGACAAAAAAGTTTGTATAGTTTCTCTAAAACAAGCTTTTACCAGGGCATCTGGGTGGTTCAGTCAGTCAAGCATCTGACTCATTTTGGCTCAGGTCAAGATATCAGGGTCAGGAGATCAAGCCCCTGAGTTGGGCTCGCACTCAACGGGGTGTCTGCTTGAGATTCTTTCTTTCTCCCTCTGCCTTCCCCACCCTCTTAAATAAATTAATTAATGAATTAATCTTAAGGAAAAAAGAATGAAAAATAATCTCTAATCTACTATAGCTGCAGGATGGTATTTTTGAAAAGAAAACCCAAAGTTTAATCCTGTGTTTGGCTGAATTACAACACAAATTTAATTCACATTCTCACAAAAAATATATTGTTGTATTTGGGGGATCAATTTGGAAGGAATGGGACACCGAAAATTAAGTCTTAGATTACAGCGGAAGGGTTACCTTGATTGAACCCATAAAACCTGGTAAGCCCTCTTTTCCAGTAAAAGTAGCTTTTCTTCCCTGGTCTGAAGAGTTTATTCTTCCTTTCCTTGAAAAACTAAAATGGTTTTCCCTGTTACGGTTGCTCTGTAGGAGATTGTTGATCCTTTTAAGGATCTACTTTTACCCTCCCATTGCTTCTAGACCTTTCACTGGACTCACGTTCTGGCAGCCTCCCGTGAATGTTGTGAGCAAGAAGGAGGTGCCATAAATATCAAGTGATGTGCTAGATTTTGCCAGTTTACATCAACAAAAGCCTGAGGAATATGTGTGAGAAGGAAAGGAATGTACTGTTTAATTTGGCACAAGTTGATACGGGTGCACTACTCAGAGATTCTGGATTCAGTGTGTTAGCTTGAGTATCTAGGAGTGGCTTTAGGAACTTTTTTTTGTTGACTGATATCTGGACCTCAGATTGGACTAGATTGAAATGTACTTAGAATACCAGAATTTCCTAGGAGTAATGTAGAGGAAGGTATCAAAAGGCTGAGAGAGATCAGAGTGCTACAGTGGATTTCTGTAAGATATGCTCACCAGCAACATAAATGTATTTTTTGGGAAGGTCAGTTGAGGCTCCATTCTCTTAGATTGAGAAATATATAGATGAAGGGAGCACTGACTTCCTTATTAACCCTTGGTACTTTATTTGTAACTGTTGATCTACTAATGCTTCTTTCTTTATACCTGTTAGCAGAGAACGATAGGTTACTTTCAGCTATAAAGGACAGTAAACACTTTCACTGTCCTACCTCAGGACTATTTCAATTATTTAGCCCTCTGTCATAATCTAGTACACAGGGAGCTTGATTGCTTGTCTATTCAACTGTACATTACTTTGGTTGACTGAATTGATGATATTCTATTTGGACCTGGTAGGCAGGAAGTAGCAGCTACTCTATACACCTTGGTGAAACAAAATGTGACAGTAAAGTGGGAAGTAAATCTCACAGGAATTCATAGGCCTGAAGCTTTGGTGAAATTTTTCGACATCTAGTGGTTTAGGGCATGTCAAAATATTCCATTTAAGATAAAGTACAAATGTTACACCTAGCTCTTGCTACCACTAAGAAATACAATGCATATAGCATTAAATATATTAGTTTTAAAATTTGCCATTATATCAGTAGAATTTCTTCATATTCCTAAGAGTATGGTAGTGATGCTACATTGTATAAATGTACTACAATTGCTTAATGACTTATTTAATGAACTACTTATGTTATCTTTGCCTTTTATATAATAACTGAGTGCACATGTAAGTTTTAAATTAAAAAAAAGTTGTCATGTTTCAGAATCACTGTTCATTAGGCCAGATAACCCCTACATAAATTCTCAGAGTGTCACATGTCTCATTTCCTTTCTTAACCTTTGCTTTTCTAAGCTTAGTAGGACATTTTTTTTTTTTTTAAGATTTTATTTTTAAGTAATGTCTAAATTCAGTGTGGGGCTTGAACTCCCAGCCTCAGGTCAAGAGCCATATGCTCTACCAACTGAGCCAGCCAGGCACCCCTTGGTAGGTCATCCTAATTCTAAATCTTACAGATATTTTTCATCTGTTACTGCTAAAAGTGAAGATGCTGATAAAATTTTATTTCAAGAGTATATTATAGAAAATATATAGATTTTATATTGATTTGTTAATAATGTGCTATGAAACACGATGAAATGTGATTGGATTATCATTCCAGATCAAAATTAATTGAAGTGGGGGTGCCTGGCTGGCTCAGTGGGTTTAGCCTCTGCCTTCGGCTCAGGTCATGATCTCCAGGTCCTGGGATTGAGTTCCATGTCAGGCTCTCTGCTCTGCAGGGAACCTGCTTCCTCCTCTCTCTCTCTGCCTCCTCTTGATCTCTCTCTGTCAAATAAATAAATAAAATCTTAGGAAAAAAAAAACAAAAAAAATTATTGAAGTGTGGAATATCTTTATAATTTATCACATTTGTGTCATCTTTTGTATATTCAGGATAATGGAATAATAAACATTCCTAAGTTAGTGAGGAAATAAATACTGTGGTCAGTTATTATAGCTACATTGTCAAATAATACTAGAGCTTAATTACCCATTTCCTAAAATCATTGTATTTTCTGCTTACAACTGCTTGGCATAGAGCAAAAAGATTCTTCCTGTCTTTGAAAAGAAATCAAAGCATTCACATCAGGCATTCAAAACTTGAGAACCTGCAGTGAGAGAATCATATCAACTTAATAAGAAAATATCCTCTGACAAGTAAGATTTCACCACACAATTGAATGATCATGACAAGCTGTGATCAATAATACCAAATGTCCCCGGGACTGTTTCTTATCCATTGTTCTATTTCTGAAAAATGATTTATAGTTCAGTATTCACTGACTTTAAAAGCAGATTTGAGGATCTTAAAGGAGCTGGAGATGGACTTACTTATATCTCTAGGGCATTAATACCTAAATATAATCCTTATAGACTTTGACATTTCTCTGGACATTAATATGTATTTAATTAGCAGATACTAAATAGGTAATTAGTATAGATTTTCTATGATTATTATTCATTTAATGAATACTGCAAATTTACATAAAAAAAAATCAAAGAAAAGACCTTAGAATCTGAAACACTCTGGTTTTGTAAACCATGCTACTTCAGTCTTAACATTAAAAAAAATATCATTGGCATAAGATAAACTTATATCACCACCTATAAAAAATATTAGGCTGCACCAGTATTAATGATCTTTAATAGCTCTATAAATGGAGAAGAGCAGGGAAAATACAACAAAAATATGTAATATCATAATAAAATATATTAAGGCACATCATGAGTTCAGTCACCAAGATATTGGTTTCATATGGAATCATAATTAATTCATGTTCTGTCTCTTCTGTGCATAGAGAAAAGTACATAAACAAGAGGAGTTTTCATTCACAACTTCTCTTCTGCCAAATTCCAAATGAAATGAAACCAAAGCAAGCACACTACAAAATTTGATTCAAAGGAAACCTCAGACACTGAAGCCATTAAGCCCACATTTCCTAAATAAAAAATGAGTTGTCTGCAAGCTGTCTTGACACGGTCTGCAAAGTCTCACTGCATAAAACAGCAGCTCAGCAGACTGTCAGAGAGCTCCTGAGATAAACAAAAACCAAATCAAACTTCCCCCTTCCTGTCTCTCCACCATTTCAGCTTCATCTTGACAGAAGAAAAATGCTTCTTCACTCTGTAAGATCTCCAAATATCAGTACACAGAATATGGGTGTTACCTTTGATTTGGAATAGGTTTTCAAAAACTGGGAAATAATGCATTGTTTGCAAAAGATGAATGATTAATGATTCATTTAGAGTTTAGAAATTAATTAGTTTTATTAGATTTATCAACTCCTGACAGTGAAAGCTCAAATTTCAAAAAAGACTTTAGAGTGATTGGAGTTGTTAAGAGCAAAGAATTTGGAATTGAACAGTTGGGTTTGAATACTTAGATATATTATCTTCCTCTTTAGACAATGTACTTGACCTGTCTAGGTCTCAGCTTCATCTTCAGTTGGAATAATGATGATCTTTACCTCATTGAATTGTCTTAAAAGTTAAGTTAGTCAGTACATATTATTTTAGATCAACGGTTCATGACATGTAGTAAATTTTATATGTGCTAACTCAAACGTGGTAGTCATATTATTATTATAATTTTGCATTTTTTGAAAACTCCTAGGTGTTTTCAGGAGCCTGTAACCCTTGCCACTATACAGGCATCTGAGGATCATTTAGCTATGCTGTATCATTAACATATTTTATAAATCTGTCTCTGGATTTCTAGGCCTATGATCAATAATTGTGTATATTAAGAGAGAAGAGATGGGATGAAAAGTGAGCAGCAGTTGGTGCCCTTAGCTTTTAAAAAATGCTAGAAATAAAACCTCTGTGTTTCTCTTTCTTAAGACTATTGATAGGAGAAACTGTGAAGTTAGCAGATTGTTTCAGATTTTCTTCTGTGGTTGTTGCTCTTTGCTGTACCCCTGCAACAAAGGTCGGAGAGATGCTCCTGTTTTCATAGAGACTGTTATGGGTTCAGCATCTTGACACAATGATTCTGCATCTTGACACAATGATTCTGCATCTTTCTCTTATTCTTCAATTCATTTGCTACTGTCCCCTTGCCAGTGGAACATATTCCATGTGCCTCATAATCTTGTCCTCTCAGAGAATGCTGGAATATAATGTGTTTGTCAAAAAAAAAAAATAGAATCTATACTGGAACATTAGCTAACTAATATGTTGCCCTTTCCAAATGTTGCCTCAGACTCTCTCTTTTTGCTTGGATATCTCTTACACATAAGTAACACACATCCACTCATTTTTAAATATTTTTGCAATAGTTTTAAGGTCCACTTTGAAGGTTCATATGTAAAAGATAATGCTTTATCATAAACCTTTTGCATAAATATCTGAGTTTAGTTTAGATGTTGCTTGGAATATTTTATTAATTCTTGAACCTGTAATTTTATTGTCTGTTGCAGAAATGGAAGAGACCTTGCCCATTCTTACATGTTTTAAGACAAAGTTGTCTTACTTGGATCAGCATTTCCCAGTTCATGATTGGTGGTCCTTGAAAAGATTAAAGATAAAAAGAAGATATTGTTGCCAAATTAAGTTGAGAAACACTTTTCACTCCACAGTACTTTTAAAGATTCTTAATAAACATTATCATATTAAGCGTTATGAGAATTTTCATTAAGAAGAAGCACATTTAACTTTATTTTAATCTAACATTTCCATTGTGCCTTGTATAGTATCCACCAACATATTATGAAACAAGTGTTCCACAGAATATCCTTTGGAAAAGACTGTTTCAGATGATAGGTAGTGGAGTATATTCAGATGATTTAAGTGATTATATTTACAGAAGAACTTGCTGTAAAATGAATAACAGACATGAAACTAGAATTAGCTTATACTATATATTGTTTAAAAATATTTGAACTAACCATTTATCAAACTTCCCTTCTAATTTGTACACTTGACTCTATAAATAGGCAGATTTTGATTTTAATAAGTGATAAATGTGAGTGAATTAAGATCCACACACTAAGGGAATGGCACATGGCTCATGGCATAGTCTCTATGTAGCTAACTGCATGAAGTGAGAAAATTAGGTTGTCTTATTCTGTGGACTGTACAGTAGCTCATGCTGTGCTGGGAATTAGCCTAAATTAAATCTAGATCACAAAAAGCTTTATATGCTATTAGCAAAACTGTAGTTATCAATCCTTTCTCTAATGAGAAGTCAGAATAATTGAAACCGAACTGGACTAAACGTATCTCTGACTCTTAGTGCAGTTGGTGAACACAGAAGCAGAAAGTCTGCAGTGATTATTATTTTTATAGTTTAGCAACTCTGCCAACTGTGCATTATGTTGAGAAAAAATTGGATTCTGTTAAATCCTTTAGTTCCCCATTAGAGGCTGAAAGAATGTTAATTTACCTTCTTTTTATGCAGGGTCACAATTATTCTGAGCCTGAATCAAGTGGAAACAAGTTGTCCCCACATTCAAAACCTACTGGAAAACTCCTCATGCTTCCTCTCATCCCCCCCCCCGCCCCAGAATATTTATGGGCACCACATGCTTAAATGGAATAACATAATCGTACCAACTAAACATGTTTTTCCATTTCCCCAAGAAATAATTTCCCAGTATTTACGTGTCTCCTAATACTGGAAGTGCCAGGTAGAATTGTGCCTTTAACGTCTTCTCTAATTTGCTCATCTTGGAAGGCTTGTCTCTCTCACTGTTAGTCTAAATGAATGATTTGTAGCAAATTAGCCTGGTGTTAAGATTCATCCCCAACCCCCAAGAGTTTAAATCATATTTTCATTTTTTACTCCTAAATATATTATAGGGCATAGGTGAGACTAGAAAACAAATTTATTGGTTAAAGAGATTTCTGTTAACCCTGATTTGCTCATTTTCTTTTTCCTTTCTCTGATCTTTGTTAAAAAGTGAGCATTCTGATCATTGAAAGCTTGAGAAATTTAGGGTGAGATTAAAAAGAGGTTCATGATGGGTGTGGGGAGTATTTGGAAACAAGGAAGATAGTGATGAGTAGGACATTTCCTCAGTTCTAAATGTGCTTCCAGGAGCTTTTCCAACATATAACAAATATCTGATTGAAGTTGATAGGTAAAAAACAAAAACAGTGAAATGGCATACACAATAGGCACAAGTGGATACAGAATGAAGTGAATACAAACGAGAAAGGAATGGATGCAGCAATAAGGAGTACCAATGGGGAAGGTTGAAAATATACTCACATTTTTTTGGACATGAACAATTTTTATAGAGGTATCTGCAAGTTGATAGTTTCAGAGTTTTGAGGAACATGATTTCATTTGAGGTTCAAAAATACTTGAGATGATGCATCACCACTTCCAGGGAGTTGGGGGAAATTGGAAGCGGAGGTGAACCATGAGAGACTATGGACTCTGAAAAACAATCTGAGGGTTTTGAAGGGAAGGGGGGTGGGTGGTTGGGGTACCAGGTGGTGGGTATTATAGAGGGCACGGATTGCATGGAGCACGGGGTGTGGTGCAAAAATAATGAATACTGTTATGCTGGAAATAAAAAAAAAAAATTAAAAAAAAAATACTTGAGATGAAGGAGATGTCCATGCGTAAGACATGTAAGGAGAAGGATTATTATTCAAGGTCCAGAAATTCATACAAACTTGCTGTTTTACCTTGAAATAACTAATTAACACCTAAACATATTTCTTCCAAGATAAAGCACGTTAATGATAAAATACCATCCCCCTCCCTTTAAAAAGCACTTTGACTTTAAAAGCCTTCATATAATTTCAACTCATTTTCTTAAGCTTCCAAGCAATATGGAGGGGTGAGAAGTGGTGTAGAAGTGTATATACTTTCCCATCCAATAAGATGGGCGAACTGAGTGACAAAACTTTAAGAACAAGTGATCTTCTGTCAATTTTAAGATCACGATGGAAAGATATATTAATTAAGATCATGATGGAAAGATATATTCAGGAGAAAATGCCAAAGGAACTCTTGGAATTAAAGGGCTGAAGAAATGGGCCAAGAAATCAGTAACGGATTAGCTTTGAGCCAGTGCACACCAGATGGGAACCATACGGCATGTTATACTTACAGATACATTCTTGAGGAAGAACTAGGTCTGTAGACTCCTGAATCAGTTATTTTCCTTAATGCTATTACATCTGTCATATCAAATAGTTACAAGGAATGAGAACGATAATTAGGACTTCCAGCTTCCTATAGGTAATGGCAGTTGCCTAAATTAAAATTCCTAAAAAAAAGAAAAATCCCCAAATTTCCCCCCAAATCATGCATGTAGATCAAAAGGAAGAGCAAATAAAGTACCCATAGTTGATACTTAAAGCATAATTAGAACACTGAGACTATTAAAAATTTCAAATTATCTATAGGTAGTAAAGTAAACATAAAAATTCAGTGACTTTAGTCTCAAAACACCTAACTGTGTAGGAATCAGTTAAAGATTAAGCAAAAAGTAGGAAAAGTAGATATAGACCTAAAAGTGATAAACACTGATAAAATCACAAACAGTAAGGGAGTCAACACCCTGAGTAGAGAGAGAACAGGTCAGAGACCTCACTGGTCAGAGCTCTGGCTACTGGAGGATAAAAAGGAAAAGAAATGGCAATGCAAAGAATGGATAGTGGAAGTTTTAGAAAAGTGCCAGTTTCTGGGGTAAAGTGGGGAGACTTGGAGTAGGGAAGCATCCCTTGGAGTCTTGGTGAAAGAAAAGAAGGGTGCAAACAAAACAAAACAAAACAAAACCAAAAAAAAAAGAAGGGTGCAAGCAGTGAGAGTTGAAAGTTCTACAGAAATAAAAAGACCTACAAAACAAACAAACAAACAAACAAAACCAAACCCACTAGTCATTCTGACTGTTAGTACCTGCCAAAATAAATGGCATTGTCAATTAAAGGAACTTCATTATAATAATAGAGGATGATGATCTTGAACTAAAAATTTCTAGTAAACAGCCCAAACTTTCAACATTGGCCCAGATAAACCTATGTGTATGAAAATATGAGATGAACAGAGCCAAACAAAACAGAACATTGCATACAATATCCACATAAAGCTACTATAAAAAAGAAAATTGAAAATAAAAATGGTGTATTTATTTCTGGCTGCCAGAATAAAATACCATAGACTGGTGGCTGAAACAACAGAGATTTGCTTACCACAGTTCTGAAGGCTAGAAGTCTGAGATCAGTGTGTCAGCATGATCAGGTAGTGGTATGGCTCTTTTCCTGGCTTGCAGATGGCCACCTTCTTGTATGTGCTCACGTGACTTTTCCTTGGTGTGTATTTATGGAAAATGAGGGAGGAGCCTCTCTCTCTTTTTCTTCTTATGAGGCCACTAGTCCTATTGGATTAGACCCCACTTTATGAACTCATTTAACCTTAATAACCTCCTGAAATATCCAAATACAGTCACATTGGAGATTAGATATCAATATATGAATTTGGGGGAGACACTATTCGGTCCCTAGTAAGTAGAAATCTTTTTAATTTGTGCATAGTCTTTCTTCAAAACCAACAATGCAGTAGGAGTCAGTAACCTAACATTCAACCTTAATTAAATAGCCTAAGCAAGTATTTGCAGGTATGATCACATTAGAAAGCACATCACATTAGAAATACAAAATTTTCAAATAAAAGTGGACAGAAAAAAAAAAGCGGACAGAAAACAGGATTATATGAAATGAGAGTCAATTAGAAATAAATAGAAGAAGAAGGTAAAATCTCAGAAGTAAAACAGAAATCCTCTCAGAATAATTTATAAAAAACTCAAGGAAAAATTGATTTGACTGAAAATTTTATAAGGTTTAATGAAGAACTAAATAAAAATTGAACACTGAATGCACTTAATTGCAGCTTTAAGACTAAAAGATGGGGACAAAGATGGAAGAAGCACATGTAATTACAAAGTAGAGATAAGCTAACAAAAAATGGGAGAAGGGTGAAATAAAAAGTTGAATAAGCTTATTGCTTGTCACATAAGTAGTAGGGGTATAATTACATTTGACAAATCAAATAGTTGAAGCCTAAGTAAGGAAACAAAGTAATAAGAACATTTAGAAAGTATTAGCATATTAGAAATTTGCTGAGAGTAAATCTTAAAAGTTCTCATCATAAGAACAAAATTTGTAATTATATGAGGTAAAGGATATTAACTAGACTTATTGTGGTGATCATTCCACAATGTATAAAACTGTGGAATTATTATTGTACAAGTGAAATTAATATAATGTGTGCCAGGGACATCCCGATTTTTTAAAAAGTATTAGCATAAAGATAACCAGTAAGGATAAAAACGCAAATCTTCCTGTACATCATTGGAAATACAAAAGAAGAGCAAAAATAGACTACTGCCTAGAGATAAAAAAACATAGTAAATATTGCATAATGCACTGTGATATAATAATATGAAGCTATATAATATAAATGGTCTTAGGTCACATAGTAAAAGGAAGATTTTTCAAAATAGCTCATTATGAAAATCCAGTTGTTTCCTGAATATAAAAGATGCCTGCAACAAGTGATTGAAAACAATTACAATTTAAAAAAATGATAAAGTTTTATCAGACAAATGCAAACAATGAGAATATAATGGTTTTAATCCTTATATTGGAAAAGTATATATCAGTTCAAAAGCTATAAAGTAATGATAAAGAAGGTACTTAAGGTTGAAGGCCAAAATTCACAATGAAGAGTGTTTGCCTTTAAAAACAGATACGGAATCATTTCTAGGATACGTTATTAAGTGAAGAAAGGGCACAAAGTAGCAAATACAGCATGTTGTCTTTTTTATGAAATAAGGGGACGTAAGATGTGTGTGTGCATGCTTGTCTGTGTGTGTTTGTATATGCTTATGTTTTAAAATTTCTGAGAAAGGAAAGATAAAGGAGAAACTATGAATAATATGTGAGAACTAATTGGAAGGTATAATAAAAAATAAATTTGTCTTGTATACATTTATATATAATATATTTAATGCATTTACATATTTTTTTTGCATATGTTGACTTGACTTTGAAATATGTAATGATTTATATTTTCAAAAATTAAAAAAATAAGGATAAAAGAAAAATGATATAATCAATTATAGCAGATGTAAATAAAACCAAGTGTGTATCAAACTGATAACATAACCATATAGGAAAAGGAGTTATTCAAGGAACTTTTGAATGGAGTTCTCTGAATGCCCTTTGTGAGTGATAGATGTGGGTAAAAAGGAATTAAAAAGAACAACCATGTACTTCATTTAGTAGGTTTGTTCCTAGTGATACTGGTTCAGTAGTTCTGAAATTATTTTGTGTGTCCTGAAGGATAAAACAGATGAGTAAATATACTGATGCTGTTGGAAAACAGGGTTCTCATTGTGGGAAAAATATAAGTAAAATCCACAGATAAAGAGAAACCTTATGGTTTATAAATATATGTGTATTTCTTATCACTGTCTGTGCAATTGATCCAGAATAAAATACCAGTCATTGGCAGTGGAAGCATATAGTCCTAGATCTTGGTTTCTAAACAATATTTCACATTAAAATGAACCAGAGTTCTATGGAGAAATGGGTGAATCTAGGTTTCCAATCGGGAAAATGATGATGTGAACCCAGAATATTACAATGTACCAGAAAGCTAGAAATCAGTACAATTTTGCTGAAAAAAAAAAAATACCATGGGAACAAAATTCTGTTTAAACTGAAGTAGGAGCAGGTTTGAAGGACCTCATGTGGCTTAACTTGGGACAATTATAATACCAAAAATGATGGCATTAATGTATTATTAAAATTTTATTTTAAAAAAGTCCATGTACTTTCAGTGATGAAAAAGGGGCAAAAATATTTTAAGAACTTTTACAAACAAATCATGCTAATGATATATTAATCATATTGAAAAATAAGATATGTGTCACTTCCTTTAAGATTAAAATTTTGGAAAACTCAATAATCAAATCAGGTTATTTATTAATTTTCAAAACAGTGAGGGCTTAGAATGAACTTTCAGCACTGTTCTAAGCACTTTTACTTGTTTTATCTTATTTAATTCTCTTAATCTCCCTGAGAGGTTAGCTTTATTTTATAGATGGCCCAGAAAAAAAAAAATTAAGATTATTTATTTATTTATTTATTTGACAGACAGAGATTACAAGTAGGCAGAGAGGCAGGCAGAGAGAGGAAGGGAAGTAGGCTCCCTGCTCTGCAGAGAGCCCGATGCGGGGCTCAATCCCAGGACCCTGGGATCTTGACCTGAGCCGAAAGCAGAGTCTTTAACCCACTGAGCCACCCAGGCACCCCTGTAGACAGCATATTGATGGGTTTTGTTTTTTTATCCATTCTGATACTCCTTGTCTTTTGGCATTTAGCCCATTTACATTCAGGGTAACTATTGAGAGATATGAATTTAGTGCAATTGTATTGCCTGTAAGATGACTGTTACTGTATATTGTCTCTGTTCCTTTCTGAACTTGTTTTACAAGTGAAGACATTGAGATTTACAAATGCCTTGATCTAATTCATGGTATAGCCAGAACTTGGATTTAAACATTTTGAATCCTACTCAATATTTTTTTTTTCACAGTAGCATACTGCCAAGATGCTACTCTCTGGGGAAGTTTTGAAAAAATCATATCTTTCCTGATGAAGAAAGGTTGCTTTTGAATGGGTTTTCAGGAAGACGTACCGAAGAATTTTTAGAGACTGTGGAATGGTCCCCAAAAGATGATCATACACATTTGAATCCCCGGAACCTTTGAGTATGTTAAGTTGCCTGGCAAAGTGCAATTAAAGTTGAAGATGGAATTAAGATGGCTGCTCAGCTGATATTAAAATAGATAGTTTTTCCCAGTGAGTCAAAATGAAATCACAGGGGTCCTTAAAAATGGAAGAAAGAGACATAAGAGTCAGAGATTGTTATGGGATGATGAAAACAAGGTCCAGGTGAGAGGGACTTGCTGGGTTTAAAGATGTTCAAAATGAGCCATGAGCCAAGGCATATAGGTCTCTAGAAGCTAGAAAAGACAAGGATTTTTTCAGAGCGTTCCCAAGGATTCCTTCCAACAGTTTGGTTTTTGGTAGGGCGATCCTGCGTTTGTGTTCAAACCTCCAGAATTGTAAGATAATAAATTGGTATTGTTTTTAGCTACTCAGTTTGTAGTGATTTGTTATAGAAGCAAAGAAAACTAATACAGAAACAAAGGATTTGAACGGGAAGAAATTAAGTTGATAAATAGTAGTGGGTTATTTTTGAGTCAGTCCTCTTGAGATGGAAATGGATGGATATACTGATACCATCAATTCTGGGAGGCCTAGAATGTTATAACATGTTTGAGGTTAGAAGTTACGATATCTGACTGGGGAATTATAAAACATATCTAGGCTAGGGAAGATCATAACTCTTCCTCAGTTTCAATAACTTTCTCATTTGCTCTCTCATCTTTGGAGAAGAATCAAAGCCTTTGTAAAGAAATGTTATTGTGTTGAGAAAAGAACATGGGAACAAAATTCTGTTTAAATTAAAATGAACTGAGAAATTTTTAAAAGGTGCATAGAAGAGCAAGGGACTTTGTCTGATCTCACGATTTCTTCTCAGCCCATCTGACCTGCTGTGCCTCCCGGGTCAAAGAAGACTATTTAGCATTTTCTTTCGTGAATCTGTTTGAAAGAGAGTAAGAACAAATGCATGCTGTGCCCAAAATTTCACTAAATCTTTTTAGGGAAATTTCAGAGGCCTATGTGCAAGTAAGATGGAGAAATTTTATGATCATTCCTTTGCAGATTGCCAGTAAGATTACATTAGGCTGACCTGCATGGTTTCAATATAACTGAAGAGAATTATGTGAAAATGAGTAGGTGATTGATTCAAGTCTCTCACTTTCATGTTATATCCTTCAATGTATATATTTTCCTATTGCACTGTAAAATCTTTCTCTTAAGGGGCTGTAGTTCTGCAGAAAATTGACATTTTGGATACAATCATTTTTAATATTGACAAGTGGTCATAATGTATTTGCATTTTCCATTTAGAAATATATATCAAACGTTAGTTTCTCTAAAGTTGGAAAAATTACAGTATTTTAGTCATGCTTACATCTAGACATTATTCTCTTTGGGAAAGCTCTAGGACTACTAAGCTTTAATTATGGCAATGATTGAATCTATAATGATCTAGTATTGCCATAATGTGGATCCAACAGAGACGTTAAGGCAAATGAAACATTTAGCCCATCATTATTATGGAAGAAAAACAACTGCCCCATACCAGGCAGATGAGCCAGAAAACAATTTTATTTGCCAAATAGATAAGACCGTAGTGGATAGTCTTGAGTTTTCACTAATTGTATTTAAATAATCAAGCCCTGTTGTGGACGATCTTGATGTTAGACTGAGAAGTTTCATGGTGAGTATAGAGTAGTAACAAATCATCTAGTACGTGTGCTTTTATTTGGAGGAGCGTGGGTGATAGACCAAACCCATCAGGAACTTAGTTTACAGCATTTGCAGATTCTAGCCCACTTTTAGAATCACGCCACTGTCAACCAATTTTTTCTAACTAATTTATATGAAATTGCAACTCAGGTAATACACAGTATGGTTTCACTTGGCCCCAGTACATCAGCCAGAACAAAAAGGAATTTTAACTTCATGAGAAGGATATGTATGTATAAGAAAAAATCCTCCTTGACAAGGCTGGGAAATGGATTATTTTGTGCTGTAGCAGTCGTATTTACAAAGGCTCTGGATTTATACAAACATGTTTTCCCCAGTTTTTTTTTTGTATGAGAGCACACTATAGTAGCAAAGGACTGCTGGGTATAATTCATCAGAAACACAAAACCATGAGCTATGCTTGGGGCCTCCTAGAAAACTGAATGCTAGTTTCTTGGTATAACTGGAAATGTTGGAGCTTTTATTTGCTTCTTACGGCCAACCTGTGATCTGAATAGGGCTTTAATGAAGCTTTAGTGACTATTCATCTCAGGTGAGTTTAGTTAACTTATATTCAATGTCATATTCTTAAATTATTACATATACAGCTAGGTTCTCTGGGGGAATCCTTCTGTTCCGCCAAGGTTGATTTCTTCATCATTGTTCTACATCACATCCCTCTCACATTTTGACTTTGCTTCAATAATTATCCTCTTGCTTCTAGTTAGCATATAGATAGGCTCAAGCTAATCCCATCTTTAAAAAGGAAAATAAAATCAAAACTTTCACTGGACCCAGTCATCCTTTATAGATACTTATATTTTCCTTCCCTTCAAAGTTTTATATATTATACCTGGGCCTTGCACTCAGATGTCTGCACAGACCAGGCTTTTGATGGAAATGAGAGAAGTGAAGCCTTGGGGAGACTATAGAAGATTGAGAGTATGTGTCTGTCTACAATGATGATCCCTGCCATGCAGAAAAGCAAAAATGCCATCTATAATGATGATTCAGATGCCAGAGCTTCTCCTTTTCTAAGAGAACCTGGAAATATGATCTAAAATGTCTTAAATGCTAAATACTACTGACTAACTGATCAAACCAAACCAAAATCAAAACCAAACACTTTGTAAATATGTTAAAATTTCCTTTGGGCTGAATCCATAGGAATCACTTGCTGGTTTGGACTAGTTTGCTGTCTTTGGAGTATTCTTGTTGTATTCACTTTCTCTCTTCTCACTAATTCTTCTAACCATTATAATATAGCATTTTATAAATTAAACTGTAAATAAAACTCCACATAAATAAAAATGCTCCTGTTAAACTCACTTGTGATCTTCTAAATACCAAACTCAGTGTAATCTCTCTATAACATTTGATATTCAGGATCCCTCCTTTTTCCAAGTGTGATCACTTCTACTGATGTACCTGTCACTCCTAGAGACTTCCTCATTGCAAGTGCCTTCTTTTTTCCCTTGCAGACTCCTTTTCTTCTACATTTTCTTAAATATTGATATCATTAAAATTTCCATGGTCTTCTATATTATTATTATTATATATTAATATATATGCAGTCTGTTGTCGTCTGAATTCATCACTTCAGTTTCTATCTGTATAATAGTGTATACTTTTAAATGTGTATTTCCAACTTGTATCTCTTTTTGTGGTTTCTAAATTTATACCGAAATGCCTATTTATAGGCATCTATATTTAGCCTTTTCTCAAGCTGCTTTTGCTCAACTAAAGATGCTTTTGTCTTCTAAATTTTGGGTGAACAACCATATGGTTTTGCCCAGGACTAAGGAATTTTCCAGGATGGAGGACTTCCAGTGCTAATACTGGTACAGTCCCAGACGAAACAGGCAATGATTGGTCACCATACCTTTTTCCACCTTATTCCTTTCCTCTCTTTTTAATTTCAGTAAATGCAACTACCAAAAAGTCAGTTCATCAGACGAGAAAACTGAGAATCATTCTAGACCTGTATTCCCAAAATTGGGTCCTTAGAACCTCTGTGCTGCTCATTAACAGTGAAGATTTTGAACACAACTCCTGTCCTATACCAGTGAAATATATGAAATGAAATATGAAATGAAATTATATGAGGATGGGTCATTTGGACTTGTTTCCCAAGAAATGGTTAAATTCATTTAGGTTTAAAAATTCCTGTTATTGACCTTTTCCTCTCTTGTTCTGCCCCACACAATCAATAAATACGCAATGCCATTGCTCTGTCTCATTTTTCCCCCCCATTCTTACATGTATCTCCTAGATGAGGGTAGCATCGTTTTAATGTTACGTTTGAGTAATTGTCTCCTAGCCAATTGCCTCAATTCTAGTCTCTTTTAAGAAATATCCTCTACTATGCTATTAAAGTGATTATTTTTAAAATACTATCTTAAGCACTTGGGTGGCTCAGTCAGTTAAGCTTCAGACTCTTGATTTTGGCACAGGTCATGATCTAAGGTCCTGAGATTAAGCTCTGCTTGCAATTCTCTTTCTCCCACTAGTCTCCCTCTACCCATCTTTCCCCCGTTTGCTTGTATGTGCACCCTCTCTCTCCCTCTAAAAAACAAACAAACAAACAAACAAAAAGCAAATCTGAAACCTACTCAAGATCTCTCAATGGTCTCCTTTCTCCTATAGTTACAACTATTAGTAATAACTGTTACTATTATTTACATCTGTTTTGGAGCTAATTTCTCATCTGCACCCTTCACAGCACCCTTACACATTCCTGTGTATATCAATCTATGTGCTTTGGATGGAACTGGATGGAATTGTCTCTATCTTTGAGAACTAGGCATGGCCAGTCAAATAAAACTTCCTCAAAGCAACATGATTGGAAAGGCATGTCACATCATCCAAATAAGTCTGGTCTACCCAAAGCCAATGGCAGAATACTGCATGCATGAACAAAAGAAAAAAGAGGCATTGTTTTCTCATGGTCTTGAGCCTGGAATGTGGACCTGGAGACTATGAGCTTTTAAACTAAGAAAGAAGCCAGCATGGAGGAGAGAAAAGTTAAGAGGTAGTCCCTGATGACATCCTTCAAGTTCTTGGGTCAATCTTGGGCTTAGTATTTCTTAGCTCTAAATCCATACTACTAAGTTTAGGAGACTGGGACTTCACATCCTAACTTCAGACACTCTGGACAGCAAGCTTCCCATTGGGTTCTCCGACGGGGAGGCACGAGAGTCAAAGTGAAAGGAAGGCAGAGGGGTTTCTCTCCTGTTCATAGCTCCTAACAGTGTGTCTCCAGCAACTGAAGATAATCCCAGCCGTAGCCTCTTATTTATTTTTATAATTAATAATTTTATTGTGGTAAAATACACTTGACATAAAATGTTCCATTTCAATTTTTAATTGTATTATTCAATAGATGTTAAAAAAACTATATAGGCATACCTTGTTTTTGTTTTTGTTTTTGTTTTGTACTTCACTTTTATTGCATTTCACAGATACAGCGCTTTTTATTTATTATTTATTTATTTATTTTTGAAAAGATTTTATTTATTTATTTGACAGACAGAGATCACAAGCAGACAGAGAGAGAGAGAGAGAGAGAGAGAGGGAAGCAGCTCCCTGCTGAGCAGAGAGCCCGATGCGGGACTTGAACCCAGAACCCTGAGATCATGACCTGAGCCGAAGGCTGCGGTCTAACCCACTGAGCCACCCAGGCGCCCCGATACAGTGCTTTTTTAGAAATTAAAGGTCTGTGACAACCCTGCATTGAGCGAATCTGTCAGTGCTATTTTTCTCACATTTGCTCACTTACTGTTTTTGAGTCACATTTTGGTCATTCTTGGAGTATTTAAGACTTTTTCATTATTCTGTTGGTTTTAGTGATCTGTGGTCAGTGATCTTTTATGGTATTATTTTAATTGTTTCGGAGTTCCACAGACCACACCCATATAAGATGGTGAACTTCCTCTATAAATGTGTGTTCTGACTGCTCCACCGTCTGTCCATTCCCCCATCTCTGTCTCCCTCTTCCTGGGCCTCCCTTTTCCCTCCCTCAGACACAATAGAATTGAAATTAGGCAATCAATAACCGTACAATGGCCTCTAAGTCTTCCAAGTGAAAGGAAGAGACACGTGCTTCTTTCTTTAAATCAGAAGCTAGAAATGATTAAGCTTAGAGAGGAAGGCATGCCAAAAGCTCAGACAGGCCCCAAACTAGGCCTCTTATGCCAAACAGTTAGCCGCATTGTGAATGCAAAGGAAAATTTCTTCTTGAAGGAAATTAAAGATGCTTTCCAGTGAACACACAAATGATTAGAAGGCACAGCTTTTTTTTTTAATTATTGCTTATTGCTGAAATGGAGAAAGTTTTAGCAGTCTGGATAGAAGATCAAACAAGATACTTATTTCTTTAAGCCAGAACCTGAGGACAGAGGTTATTTGTGTTAACTTAGCATCCCTTTTTGCTTTCACCATTAGAGTAACCAGTTCCCTGAAGGGAATGCTTTTGGTTTAAACTGCTTATCATGGTCCCTGTTTTTATATCTGGACCTTGACTGGTCTAGGAATTTACATCTTTCTCTCTCTCTCTCTCTCTCCCTTTTTTTGTTTGTTTGCTTTTTTTATTTTTTTATTTTTTATTTTTTTATTTTTTACATTTTTTTTTTTAATTTCCAGCATAACAGTATTCATTATTTTTGCACCACACCCCGTGCTCCATGCAATCCGTGCCCTCTATAATACCCACCACCTGGTACCCCAACCTCCCACCCCCCGTCCCTTCAAAACCCTCAGATTGTTTTTCAGAGTCCATAGTCTCTCATGGTTCACCTCCCCTTCCAATTTCCCCCAACTCCCTTCTCCACTCTAAGTCCCCATGTCCTCCATGCTATTTGTTATGCTCCACAAATAAGTGAAACCATATGATAATTGACTCTCTCTGCTTGACTTATTTCACTCAGCATAATCTCTTCCAGTTTGTTTGCTTTTTGTTTTTGTTTGTTTGTTTTGCTTTAGCCATTTTGGATTGTGTTTCTTGTCTCCTGTGATTAAAAAAGCGTTAAATAATGCAACATATTATTGCTTTGGCGTTTCTTTCTGCCTAGACTATTGTTGCTTTCATTGATCATGTGGAAAATTATCAATAATTCTTTGAGATTCAGTTTAAGCATTATGTTTTCTGCAGCTTTCTCTTCCATGCCTGTCTCCTAGCATCACACCAATGCCACTGTATCCTTTCAGCCAGAGTTATGTACTTCTTCCTTCCTCTTTCTTCTTAGGAAGTCTTCTGAATATTGATTTTCTTATTACATGACAGTGCCTTAGATATGAAATGAATTTTCTAATGATTTATAGGTATCTCTTTCTGAAATCCCTTAATGTTTTCATTTTTATATTTTACCTAATAGAGATATGATTCCCATGAACATCTGTTTCATAAAGCATATCCATTCATTGCTTAGTTGAAAACAATTTTTCTAGTGTATCTTTTTCAAAAAAAGAAAGATGTAGTGTCTTAAACATTGATACTGAAAATTTTTTTCACACTTACAAGGGTTTTTGTGTGTTATCAAAGTATAGAATTCTCCCTTTTGTATATTGCAGCTTGTTTTATTCTCCTGAGGACTTCTGCTAAATTCAATCGTGAGAGCATAGGTTCCATGATTTGACTCCCTTGAACTTAACCTGTAGTCTAGATTTTTATGTACCATTTTAATTTTGAGTATGTTTCAAAAGATCTCAGAGCTGTTTCTAGGTTTTCCATTTATAATTCCCTCTGGAAAAAAAAATCCATTGAAAGTAGATTATATCCATATGGGCTCTCAACTACACTAATATCTCTAGGTTTGCTTTTAAAGTTAACAAAAATAATAACATGCATTTTATCCTGCATTGTGAATGTATTTAGTGCCATTTTATTAAAAACTTGATAACATATGATCCTCTATATCATCAAGGAAATGTTCTGAAGGACCTATTGATAAAGGTATGTTAAATGAGATGTTCCTTTCTTCTTTTTTTAATTGCAAAATTACATAATTATAAACTACTGGGATCATATGTCAGTATAAGATCTCTTTAATTTTATAACTGTAAATCAAATTTGGAATATGGATCTCCAAATCTGGATGGCGTTTCTGTGGCTCTGGAGTTCTGTTGAAATGTCTTGGGGCTGCCCTCAACAGAGACTCTCAAGGAGTGTATCCTATGTCTCATCTCTGTAGAGGAAATCCACTAAAGTTGTTACAGATGTACCTATACTAGAGACACCATTAATCAATTAGCTAATTAATTAATCGATCTACTAATTCATCAGTTCACTTTTTGAGGGCCGGTCATATACCATGAACCAGATAGGCACTGATGGTATAGACAATGAAGAGAAAATTGTTTTGTAGGATGGAATTGCAAGGAGAGTGTTATACACAGAGCAGTTGGAAAGCCTTGTATCAAGGCAGCCCAGCTTTGTTTATGGGGAAGAGGGGAGGACAGGTTATATACGAAAGCATTAGTACCAGGTTACTAAATCTCAGACCATTTAAACATTATTTTGCCAAGCCAGATGATTCATGGATGTGGCCAGGAAAGAATGAGGAAGGATAGTTTCACACTATGGGAAGTAAATCGACATGTAGAAAAGAATTCAGAAAACTAGAACAGAACAAGGTTAGTAACCTGTTAACCCTAATGTGATCTAATTACTCTGAAAATGCCATGGATCTTCATTACAGAAAGTCATGCTAGGTATGCTTCCACTGGGAGCTGCCTCACCTGGTAGTTGTCAGCTATAGTCCCTGGAGTCTCATCTGTCCTGTCAACATACGCTTGTTATTGGTAAATAATTTGATGTTGCTAAGCTTCACAGTTCTGGTGAAACTACTACCATTGCAAATGGTTAAAAAGTCTAAAATGCCCTTTTTGGAGCTTTTAGGCTATATTTGATAAGAATAGAGTCTACTCACATCATTATTTTATATTCTCTGGAGCCTGTGTTATTTGGAAATCTCATGTTATTTCAGTGCAGTCTGATTTTTTTTATTACTAGTGAGAGTAACGAAGTAGCATGCCAGAGTGTATGATTTTTAGAACTTTGCATTTCACAGTCCAATAAAACTTAAAAAAAAAAATGGAGACATGTAGGCTTAACAATATGTAATTTTAGCTTTTAAAAAAGACATTAGAAGCATCTACCATCTACTTTCACTACTGCTTTAAAATAAAAATATATACATTTTATCCTTAAAATGGGCATAACTTCTGAACTTAAAAAATATGAATATACTTTACTTTTAGAAAAATTCCCTGATTGTGTCATTTTCCTAATTTTTCCACAGTTTAGAGAAGATTTTTGTACCACTGAGTATTGTGTAGGCCTGGGTTTGGGAACTAGTGATGTAAGGGATAGGGAATGGCCTTGAAATCACACGTGGGTTTGTATCTCAGTTGTGCCATTTTCTAGTTGTGTGGACTTGGTTAATGTACTTGACTTCCCTGATCCTGTCTCTTTACCTGTCGGTAAGGGATAATTACTTGCTTTGCCCACAACAAGGTTATCAGAAGTATTTAAAGAGCTAATGCATGTGAAAAATTATTATTATTTTTTTAAAGATTTTATTTATTTATTTGATAGACAGAGATTACAAGTAGACAGAGAAGCAGGAAGAGAAAGACAGGAGGAAGCAGGCTTCCCACCAAGCAGAGAGCCTGACGTGGGGCTCGATCCCAGGACCCTGGGATCATGACTTGAGCTGAAGGCAGAGGCTTTAACCCACTGAGCCACCTAGGTACCCCTTAACCAATAGATGTTATAAAATCTAATTTAAACAAATTTTGTTGAGGACCCTGAGGGAATTACAAATATTCTCCCCCGACCCCCACTATGAAAAGAGAAGAAAGGAAGGGAACTAAAATTTACTGAGTGCCTTTTAGATTTTAGAAACAGATGTAGCTGCTTTTAATTTCTTTTATTAATCACAACAAATGTAAATATTACAGGGGCACCCGGGTGGCTTAGTGGGTTAAAGCCTCTGCCTTTGTCTTAAGTCATGATCTCAGGGTCCTGGGATCGAGCCCCACATCGGGCTCTCTGCTCCTCGGGGGACCTGCTTCCTCCTCTCTCTCTGCCTACTTGTGATCTCTGTCTGTTAAATAAATAAAATCTTTTAAAAAAAATGTAAATATTACATAATTTATTTTATTTTTTAAAGATTTGTTTGTTTATTTTAGAGAGAGAAAGAGAGTACACATGTGTGCACATGCACAAGTGAGAAAAGAGGCAGAGGGAGAGAATCTCATGCAGACTTCATGCCCAGTACAGAGCCTGATGGAGGTCTCGAACTTAACTTTGAAATCATGCCCTAAGCTGAAATTAAGAGTCAGATGCTTAACTGAACCATCTGGGCGCCCCTACATATTTCAATAAACATTTTACAGCTGGAAAAAAGAATCATGAAGCTTGGAGAGTTAAACAGTTTGCCCAATCACACAGCTGATGAAAAGTAGAGTTAGGAATTCAGTCCAAAACATGTTCAACTTTCTCTAATTCATGCTCTTCTGCAAGAGAAAAATCAGCATCCTCTGTGTTGTCAAAAAGCATAATCATTCTTTTTAGCTTTTAAAAGTATGAAATGTTAATTTTGGGGTTAGCTTATAGCAGTAAGGCCACAGTCAAGGACAAATTCTGTCAGTGTAGTTTATCCTTCAGGCATTAAATTCCTGGATTACATTCAGAAACCCTCTCCTTTATTATAATTTACTGCCAAATTAACTTTCTTGATGAATAATTTAACACAATTATTCACATGTACTTCAGGAAGATTCTTACAAAGAAAATTAGGCAATACCATGACATTTAAAAGAAAGTTTCCACAACTGCTTTTTGGAGCTGAAACAAAGTAATAATACAGTCTTGGGAACTAATCATATAATTTTGAACTTAGGAACCATTTCTAAAATGACAGTGTATTATTACCGAGTATAAGAATGGCATATGAAACTAATTATTGAATTACTTAAGTGCATCCATGTGCTATTTCACGTTTCTAATAATAAAGACAATGTATTTGGGGTCAGGTTCATAAAGTCTTGGAATATTTTCAAATGATTTTCTCACTTTCCCAATATATAAAGAATTTTAAGTTATAAGAAAATATACCTTACTCCTATACATTTAAGAATAAAATGACTGAATTTTATCCAGTTTCAATAAATTTTTAAAACTTATAAATCAGTTGTTTTAGTGTCATAGGAGTCTTTGAAGTCATGGCTACATTTGGTGGAACTCAGGTTTTCAAGATACTGTTTATATTTATGGTATGTTAAACATGGCAAAATAAAAAGTAGGTGGAAGTTGCGAAGGGAAACCAGGTTTCTGGACTCACTACAAAAAATAGAATTTTTGCATGTGTTCTTTGTGTACCTCCATAAATATCACAGTTAGAGAACATTCTTATTTCTTTTATATCCATCTTTTAGTATCTAGTATATTAAGGGGTACAGGGTGAACACTAGATAATTGTCCATGTCCTGGAAGGAATCTTGGTACTTGGCATCATAGAAAAATACTTTTCTGTGTCCAACTGAAGTTTCCATTTTGTAAGAATTCAGCTTCTACAAAAGTCAGTTATAAGGAATTGAAAAGAAAATAAAGGTACTATAAGCGGAGTGGTAACTTACCGATATTTAAGTTTCTTTGCTCTGAGCAATCCTTGTACATGTCTTTAACAGAAGAGAACCATCAGATGTGTATTAGATAAGAAACTAGTCCTATTAGATATCTTTTGTGGCCTCTGAAGCATCACTGGCACTATTAGGCTGAGGCACACTCTCTTTGTGAATTGTTGGGATGTAAAAATAGCAAATGTCAATGTGCTTCTTTTCTTTCTTGTTTTAACCTTCATGTGTTGATTCTGAAAAATCATTACTAAGCTATATTTGCTACCTTCGTATGGCTTCTTGGAAACCTAGACAGAGGATCTAGAGATAAGTAGCAAGCAATTTCATTCTTGACTTCCCACTGAGTTTTGCTATTGCAGCTGAAATGGTATGTGACCCCTGTACTGCCTGGTCACAGCAGGGTAACTTTAAAGGACTAGGAATTTGGCTGAAGTTAACACTTCAACCCTTGAACATTCAGGTTATTATTTATATAAGACCAAGTATACACACCAGTTATTGGCTGGGCACAGACTGATATTTTTCCCCCCTTGCCCTTTTTTTTTTTTTTCCTTCAGTTCAGATAAAATTTACTTTTTGTGCAAGAATACAGTCTTAAAGTTGCTTTGCCTCAATTTATCCATTTTCCTCTGGAAATAATTTTTTTCTGGTTATACCAACAAATCAGAACACTTTGTTATTTCTATTATATACCCTTGACTTATATTTTATCACATGAGATCCTTGAGGACAAGAAGCATGTGTTGTTCTTTGTTACTAGTATCCACAGAATCTGTATTGTATTTTGTCCTTTCTAGGTACTTGAAAAATAATGGAAAGTTAATTGTTTGATTTTTATTTCTCTGTATTTACATGAGTGCTGAATATCACCCTCTATTTCAAGCAATAACATTCACATATTATTAGGATGAATAAAAATAGCAGCTAATAGTTCTTGATCATTTTATGTTAAGCACTGTATTTGTGCACATGCATCACCTGGAGATCTTGTTAAAGTGCAGATTCTGATTTAGTATGCCTGGGACAGTTTCGAGATTTTGCATTTTTAACAAGTACTTAGGTGATCCTGATATTGTTGGTTAAGGACCACACAACAATCATATAAAGTCGGTACTCGCTTTTCAGATGAGGAAATTAAAACTTGTATAGTTGAAGTAACTTGCCCAGTGTCATACAATTAGAAGTTAGCAGAGTTGGGACTCAAGACAATTTCTGTTTATTGCCAAAACTCATCCTTAAACCAGTGCTTCTAAATCTAACCTGTAAGAAAGGACCTCTTTTTCTCCTCCCTATAATGATTATAGCCCAAATATAAAGTACAGTATAAATGAATTACTAGAATTACTAGAGAAGTGAAATGCAAGCTTGTATGTTTTATTTTTAGATTTAACAAATGTAAAATTATACTGTTAATATAAAAATTTCTAAACATTTACTCCCAGTTTCCATGTTTTTTCATAACAGATCAGTAACAATTCTATGACCAACAGTGATCCATGAGGACACTTTGAATAGCATTGCTCTAAACTACTGTGGAATTTGGAAAAGCAGGACTTTTTTTTTTTTTTTTTTCTTAAGTAATTTCTGTGACCAAGAAGGGGCTTGAACTCACAACCCCAAAATCAAGAGTCTCCTCTCTATGGACTGACCCAGCCAGGTACCCCAGGAAGGCAGGATTTTTTTTTTTTTTTTAAAGATTTTATTTATTTATTTGACAGAGAACACAAGTAGGCAGAGAGGCAGGCAGAGAGAGAGAGAGAGAGAAGCAGGCTCTGCACTGAGCACAGAGCCTGATGCGGGGCTCGATCCCAGGATCCTGGGATCATGACCTGGGCTGAAGGCAGAGGCTTTAACCCGCTGAGCCACCCAGGCACCCGGAAGGCAGGATTTTTAAAAGCACTTCCCAAATCAATGGAAATGACAGTGGTAGTTTTTTAAATTAAAAAGTATTACTTTATTTCCATTTAACACATAGATTTAGAAAGAGAAAGAAAGAAAGGGAAAGAAAAAAGAAAAGAAAGGAAAGAAAAGAAAAAGGAAGAAAATACCAACAAGAAAAACAAATTGAAACATAATTCTACCTCTTCTGGATTTGTAAATGAAATCTTACAGATCAGTGTTAGGATATAAGAAGACTTTTGCTCTAATGAGCAAAAATGAATTGATCTTTTTTATCTTGTCTCCAATTATTTAGAAAAAGAATCTTTTTCCCAAAAGTTTGCTATTTATTTCTTAATTCAATTTAATTTTTATACCTTCTGGTTTCTCTGCTAATGTGTAGTGGCATTAGGTACCTTATCCTTGGCTCTGAGTGTAGAGTCAGGCAGAGGTTATGTCAATATTTTTTCTACCATTTCATAAGAAAAATAACACTGTGTTATTTATTGATTTTTAAACATTCCTCCCTTCTTCAGCAATCTGGGAAGAAAATACAAGATAAAGCAGCACTACTTGTGAACACGTTATCCTTTTCATCCATCAGTATGGAGAATGATCTTTTTCCTTTTATCTTATTAATCTGGGATGTTTGCATATCTTTTTTAGAAGAGAATCTGCCACACTTTGGGAACTGTCTTACTCCAGAATCATTTGAAATCAATCTCTTTTTAGGGAGGATGATTAGCTTTAGTTCCTTCATGGTGTTTAAGCTTCTGTTGAAGTCCTAAGATTATTTTCTGTGACCATTGACCTAGCACCCTAGATCAGTATATTGTGTTTGACACAATCTTAGTATTTTTGTCTACCTGCTAAAGCAACTTAAAACTTTGTTCCTTTGTTCAAAATGTTTAACCTTTTCCCCACTATGTAAAAACTACTGTATAATTGCTCTGAATCTGTAAAAAGAAGCATAGGAGTTAAAAATCTCCCAAAGGTGGCAACAATATTCTCTAGGGAAATAAATATATAATAAATTGAATAATACCCGAGATTGTACAATGATATCATAAGGGCATCTATATATCAGATATGAAGAAAGACTTACTTAATTTTCTTATATCTTCCTTTTCAGGAGTCAACCTCATATAGCAAACCCAGACAGAGCTGGTTTGCACATTGGTTTTGTTGCTGGGAGCTCCCTGGACTTAAACAAATTGTTTAACTTAATTAATTAATTATACTTTTTGTGTTCTCAGCTATAAAATGGAACTATTAATATATCTACTTCATAGTTGCTTGGTGATTGCCTGAGAGAGCATACAACCAGAGCCTAGCATGTGTAAGACATTCAAAGGTATTCATTTCTTTCCTTTAAAGTTTACTTTTGAGAGAGACATGTGTGGAAAAGCCACAATGACAGTTTTGTATTCAGGAACAATATCTGAAATAATAATTTTGTTTAAGACTTATTCTTTATTGTTTTTGTGGTGGAGTATTTTATACCTATGTCTACATACATCTATATCTATATTCAACTTCATTTTCACCTTATATCTTTATTGATCATCTATATCTGTATATCTGATATATTTTTATCTATCTACCATAATTTATCAGTCCCTCTGTTGTTTTGATTGTTCTTCTGTCCATGGCAAGGAGGTAACATTTACTCATGTTCCAAAAACCAAATGTGCAAAGAAAATGTACTTTTTTGCCTCTATACCAGATAAAATCCTCCGTAACCCCACAGAATCTTAAATAGGAAGAACTTTAAACATGTCATTTAACAGTGTCACTGTTTTTTTCTGGTTAAAGTAGTCTTATGTGGATGACTTGATCTCCTTTAGGCAAATGCTTGGCTTTTCCTATTTTCTCCCCCCAATAATCTGCTTCTATGCAAGATGCCATCTGGATATAGAGGGGGCCTATATGATTTGGGGTGGTGGGAGGAAAAAAGGGTGGTATTTCCTGAATTCCACATCTCTGTTGTGGGTAGCTGGTGGTCTGGTATTCTCTGGTCTTTTTTGAGTGAGGGTAGCAACTATGGCTAAAGCCCGTGTCTGTCCATGTTTCCTTCACTTACTACAAGCTATGGTCCCATCTACACACTTCTTGTTCTCTTACCAGGGTACATGGGAACCTCTGAATCATTAACATGTGCAGGCCATGAGGACAGAGGGTACTGCACAGACCTTTTTTTCTGATCTCTTTTCCTGCCAAAGTTGTACTAATCATATACCATGTTAGACATAAAAATGAGCTGATTGCTAGACTTCTTCCAGAGGCCTTTAGCTTTCCCAGGTATGCCAACAGTGGTCACACTGTTTTTTGGCCACCCTCGTATATAATTGGATAGGAATACTACCCATATGCAGCTTAGTCATGAGAAGTGGAAAAATTAGAACCCTGAAATCGATCCTTTAACATACTTTTATCTCTTATCCTCCTATTTTCCTATTGAGAGAGAGGAAGAAAGGGACCAATTCTCTATTTTTTCTCCCTTACAAACCCAACTCCCTTTATGTTATATCTGCTACTTCCTACCATGGATTTAGGGAAGAATGGGTATCATTATAGATATATAGATATTTGATACATATTACAAATTATTCCAAAAATATTGGGATAGATAGATACATATAAGACCATCAATCTGTATCACACATACAGTATGTATCATCATGGGTCTCTAGTATGCATAGATATTTTTTCCAAAGACTTGAAAATACATTGTCATAGGTTTTTTTTTTTCCAATAAAAGATTTGTTGGATATTACTAAAGACAAAGCAATGACCTGTGGCTGCATAGATAAATAAAAATAAATTTTCCTACTCTTTTCTTGAACATACTGCCAAGCAAGATAATTAAGTATGTAAATCAACAATTTCATAGGATGTCTTTTTGTAATATATCTTTAATATACTTAACAGTTTCTTTAAAGCCCCTTTCTTGTAACCCCAGCAAGTGATTTATCTCCTGTTCTATTTTTATTGGCTATCTTTTCTCTTGGTAATGGATAACGTTTGCTTACATTTTGTAATTTTTATTGTATGCTTGATACTATGGGGTAAAAAAATAGTAGATACTGCAGTGAATATTTATTCTCAGAAAAAGGAATACCTCTCCTTTTGTTTGGTTGCTAGTTTGGGGAGGGGATGAAACAATTTATTTATTTATTTATTTATTTATTTATTTATTTTCTTTTTAAAGATTTTATTTATTTATTTGACAGAGAGAAATCACAAGTAGGCAGAGAGGCAGGCAGAGAGAGAGAGGAGGAAGCAGGCTCCCTGCTGAGCAGAGAGCCCGATGTGGGACTCGATCCCAGGACCCTGAGATCATGACCTGAGCCGAAGGCAGCGGCTTAACCCACTGAGCCACCCAGGCGCCCCAAAACAATTTAGTATGTAGGAAAGCTGTATTGCTTTGTTGCACCGTCACTTAAATTTAGATCACAATTTGCTTCAAATTTTGAAGGCAGAATTGAAATTTTCCTTTTAGCAGGGCTTGGAGTCTGATCACGAATCAAGTGATTACTAACTGGAAACTTTCTACAGCATGGAGTTCCCTGTCTGTCTTGTTGACCAGCTCCAAGTCTTTGGAGACCCTGTAAAAGTTCAGAGTGCTGATCAGGCATTTCTCTCAAATCTGTGCTCAGGTTTTAGCTTTCAGATGGCTGCTGAAGTGCACTTCTCAGTGAAGGCTGAGTGCTTTGAGAGGGATTTCTGTGAACTCTCCTGCCTTGATCTCAATTTTTAGTGAGCTGTAATAAACATATGACAGCCTTAACAGAGTTATCTTGGCAGAGTGCTATTGGGCTGGTAATACCTTAATGTGTGACACAGGATTTGGACTGAGAGAAGTGGTAACAGAAAGACCCTAGTCCACATGCTTAATGTTTAGATTGATACTGATGCATCTACTTTACCTTATAACATCATCAGGAAGACTGATCCTTAGTTTGTATACTTTCCTTTCACTTTATTTATATTTTGTGGGCAAAATTACATCATCAAGTACGATACTATTATATATATTATTTCCTGACAAAATTTAATTTTTTACCGACACAAAAAATACACATTTTAACCAACACTTTCTTTCTAATTGCATTTTATTTAGACTCATTGAGATTATCATTGTGTTTTGATAGCAATAGCACAAGGTATATTTATTTAAGAGGTATGTACTGTATTTCAGAGGCTGGTGTAAATGTTTTATAGGAATTATCTCTTTTAGAGCAACCCTTTGGATGTAGGAACTAATATTATGGTCATCTCATGGATAAGAATATTAGGACTTAGAGCACTTTCGTGACTTATTCAAGGTGATATGATTAGCAACTGGTGGAGCCAGAGTTCTATCAGTTTATTTGACCCTGCAGTCAGAGATGCTAATCACTCGGTTCTATTCCCTTTTTCCAGTAGAAAGAGATAAAATTATCAAGTCCTAACGTGTGGAGTATCTTTTTTGTGATCCAAAAATGAAAACAGCCCTGCTGATAGAAAATTAGAGATTTGAGCCTAAGTACTATGTTCTGCTTATCAACCTTGTATATTACACATTATTTCTTGCTAGGTATTTATTTGGTGTTTGATAAAAATATATTTACTTGCTTTGTTTTTTACTGTTCTTCATTTTCTTGTTTATCACTAGCTAATCTATTTTAATCATCTAAATCTGTTCTTCTCCATATCCTTCAAGTATGAAAGAACATTCAGTCCCTTACCTCAAGATTACTTTTTCAAAATATTTAACATGTTTATTTAAAAGAATTGGTTAAGAAATACAAAAATGTTTCCTCAAAATAGGATTGATAAAAATATTTTTCTCTTATTGATACACATTAATTTTACTTATTAAATATTCATGGTAAGTTGAAAAGTAAAATAGCAATGAACACATTTATATGTATTTGTATATATTTATATATGTATTTATATGTGTATATATAGTTTATATTTTCCTGAGTCCTACGTTGAAATGGCAAATCTTAGAAAAATTCTAGACGACTAGAAGCTGTTTTTGTGTGTATTTGGTGTAACATTTAGCATTCAGTTACCGACTTTTTATAGGCTGCTCTCCTGAGTGATTTTTCCATATGTAACATTTTGAACCCTACACATATATTTAAGTCAGTTATTTTTAAAAATTTAATCAGATCATATCACTCTCCCATTTTCAATATTTTAATAGTTTCTCATTATGTTTAAGTATGATATCCAGAATCTTTACCATCACCTGCAAGATCTTATATCAGCTGACTTCTCTGATCTTATTCCTCAAAAATTTTATTTATTTATTTGAGAGAAAGAGCACAAGAGAACATGAGTAGGCATAGGGGCAGTGGGAAAGGCGGGAGAGAATCTCAAGCAGACTGATTCCATCAGAGCCTAACATGGGGCTTGATTTCACAACCTTGAGATCGTGACCTGAGCCAAAATCAAGAGTCAGCTATTTAACCTACTGAGCCACCCTGGTGCGCCTGACCACATTTCTGACCTGTTTCATCCTAATGCATTCTGCTCCAGCCAACTAGTTTAATTGTTGCTAATTCAACATTATAAGAATGAGTCAGTGTCAGGAAATTCTAGATTTTCTTCCATTGTTAGGGGATGCTTGTCTCCCAGATAATCACATGGTTTGCATCCGGACTTCTTTCTTGTCTCTACTTAAATAACATCTCCTCTGTGGAAACTTTTATGATTATCTGAAGTAGTACTCTTCTTTATCTTTACATACTGTTCTTACAGTGTTGGAACCCATGCTCTTGCTAGAAGTTTTAGCTCTCTGGAAATTCCATTGGCTAGGATACTCTTTCTACCTTGAAATCAAACTTCCCTATATGGAAGAGGAACCTGGTCTTTAACTGGGGATTCCTTTCTAGCAATTGCTCAAAGTTCAATGCTTACTGCCTAAGCTCTTTCCCAGATGGGAGGGGAGCTGAGGGTTTAATACAATGTGTTAGAAATGGAGGAATTGTTCACCTCAAGCTGAGAAAGGCTACAAATTAAAAGGGCTGAGGAGAATGTAGCAGAGTTCAAAAACCTAACCAAAACTAAGAGATAACAACAGCAACAAAACATATACCAAGACCAGAGTACAATGATATAAACATCAAAGTGGGGTAGATAAGGGTGAGAACAGACAATTGAAAGTTAATGGAAGGTTGCTGAGAGAGGTTAAGTGTCAGTTACATGGTTGTGGACCCCAAGATAAAAAGTGCCAAGAATGTGTATTATCAGGTTCAGTGTCCAGTGTTTAAAATATTTCCATCATAATGATATTGTACAGTTTACAAATGGAGAGAGTATAACAGAAAATCATAAGCAGTTCTATCTATGTCACTGTTGTGGACATGATGTTATGCTTCATGGAGGAGGTATGGTTTGACTTGGGCCTTGAGTGTTGGGGAGTAGTTGCAGGCAGGACTGGGTGGTGAGATGGAAAAAGATGTACACAGGCCATGAAAGAGTATCATCAAAGCTTGAAGGTAGGGACTTGGGGAACATTTCAGAGGAATAAAAAGGGACTTTTTATCCCATCTTATTAATGTCAGATTAAATTCGACTTGTGTAAAATTAAGCAACTCTTAGCTGTATTTTGGTCTCTGTCCTGGGGCATATGTGAAAGTTGATACCAGATACAAAACTTGAATACCAACTTCTGTTAATTTCTGAATTACCAAGAGAAATAAAAATTGTTAGAGTTTTCTGACTCTAATCACCAATTCAGTAAGCACTTGGGTATGGTTTATTTGGACAAACATTTATTGAGCTCCTATATGAAAGCTAGTATGTTCAGTGACAGGGTTATAAAGATAAGTAGGACATGGTCCCTGAAGGGGCACAGTAGCGGGAGAGACAGATAATTAAAATACAGCCTTCTACATGTACTGGTATGTGCTCACCAGTATTGATATTTTCCCTACAGCTGCAGTTATTATTTAAACCAATAAGGAATTGATTGTTAAAGAAAAGCATCTCCGATTTCTAGATTGTTTTTTGTTTTTTTTTTTTTTGTTTGTATTTGTTTGAGCAAGAAAATGTACATTTTTTTGGTTTATGTTACACATATATTTAGACTTTAAAAATGATTTATAGATATTAAGGGATATTTTATGAATTGGGCATTATTTTAAGTTAAAGAGAAATAAAGCAGCCATAATAGAATATGTTGTTAGGTATAAATAAGGATTTCTTTGGCTGTTTTTTTGTTGTTGTTCCTGGTTGATGCCAGGATGTTTGCCTACCATCTCATGAGTGTTTGAGTTAGCATAAAATGAACGTATCCTCCAGGTCAGTATTTCTAAGGGGTGTCAAAGTAAAAAAAGACAATAGTAGTTTGATTTTTTGGAAGATCTTATTTGAGAGTAGCCAATATTTTTAGAACCCTCTCAATTGAATGAATTCATATTTATATGTACAAGTAGGAATTTGATCGTAGGAACAACAATAATGAAAATCAGAAACTGTGATTCAGGGGCGCCCAGGTGGCTCAGTCATTAAGCGTCTGGCTATGGCTCAGGTCATGATCCCAGGGTTCTGGGATCGAGCCCCGCATTGGGCTCCCTGTTTCATGGGAAGCCTACTTCTCCCTCTCCCACTCCCTCTGCTTGTGTTCCCTCTCTCACTCTGTCTCTCTCTGTCAAATAAATAAATAAAATCTTAAAAAAAACCCTGATTCTATAATAATTTCCACTTTGTGTGTGATAAATTAAGGATGGGATGCCAAGTTCTTTACTTGCTTGACAAAGGCATACATATATGACGTCAATGAGGAGTGCGATATAGGTATAGTCATGGCTTACATCCTATAGGAGAAACCACAAAATAGATTTTACTGTCACTAAGGGTTTTGTCTTCATATCTGTCTAAACAACCTATGAAGCTCATATTTTTTCACAGAGTAAATCATTACTTGCCACATTTACTGCTGTACTTTGCTGAAATCCACCTTGATGGATTATAAAAATGAGAATGATTTATTCTCAACATATTTTAAATGAAGCAATAATCATTGCAAGCCATGAACATACATAGGCTATTTTCTTCTGGTGAGCGTATCTCAAATGAACACAAGAGGAAGCAAAGAAATTTAGAGATGTAGCTAAGATGGGTGGAGCCACTCAAAAGGTACTAAGTGAGTATAGTGTGTTCATGTGGTACTAGGTACTGTGCATTGGGAAAGAAGGATTAGGTGAGAATTTTAAAAAGTGTCAGAGGGGAGATTAATAGTGTTGAAATTTTAAGAGGACAAGACTGAGGACAAACCACATGTCTTAATATTTGATTTTAGTTATCTGGAAGACCATACACAAAGCAGTGAGATACATTGTTGTAGAGTAGAGAGATTGCTAGGCTTTGAGTCAGGACCTAGAGGCTAATTTTATTCTAGCATTAATGTATGTTTTCAGTTAAGACAATGGGCTTTAAAAAATTGAGTTTCAGTTTTGTCCTGTAAACAATGGCCTACTCTATGTATGAGTTCTTTCAGGTCTGACTCTGTGATCCATAGGTTCTTTCTCTAGTCCCACTGAGGAAAAAACCAGAGAAACAGAATTTAGATTATAAAGTATAGGAAGTTAGAAATAAAGATACATTTTCTGATGATGAGAGAGATTCAATATCGGGAAGGGCTTTTAAGAGAAGTCAAGATGCCACTGTTTCAGCAGATAAATGATAATGTTTGGCTTTCTGCACTGCCCAAATCACTGCCTGAAAGCAGTAGGGACGGATGATTTCCATGGGCTTCTTTCAGTGTTCTGAATCACTTCCTAGCTTGCCAGCTTTGAAGTGTGAAAGAGAACAAGGGTGGATTTTGTTCAAGATGGCAAGACAGATTTTATTCACACTATTACAGTGGAGGAGAGAGACTTCAGCGCAAATCCACTGAAACAAAAGGTGGAAAGCTTTTTTAAATGCTGGGGGCTGCTAAAGGGAAAGTCCTGAGGAATGTTAGGGTAGGGGAGGTTGGTCAGTGTGGTCAAGCCACTCTGTCACCATAGGCACCTACGCTCCCACAGAGGCCTTAGGCTTCTTGATTACATTTTCAAGGGATGACTCCTAAGTCCTTGAGAAAGACATTTCTCGGTTGTAGAAGATACATCTCTAAGGGGTAGAGAGGGATTTACAATAGTATACTTTCTAAAGTAAATGCTCTAAGAAAGGAGGTCAGGGTCTGAAGTCAGGTTTTGGCTGGAAGAAACAGTAAATTCTTTTGGCAACACTGAGCTTTCTCAGGCAGATATTTTAAGGGGCATGAGGTTGTCATCCTAGGGACCTGACCTTGAGCTGAAAGAAGCTATGGTGGAGTTTGGTCAAGTGCCCTAGTGTGTGTGAGAGAGGGAAGTAGATGCAGTCATCTGTGCTGAAAATCTGTGCAGCGAGAGTGCAATTCTCAGAAGACAAACTGTAAAACTACACTGTTAGCTTTCAGGGTAAATATATTTTCCCTCTGTGGTTCAGAAGCTCCCTCATCAGAACTACAACTGTCTTCTTATATCTTAGTTTTTACCCTTGCAACTCACTTGGTTACCAAAACGATAGAAAATTAGGGAGCTGTCTTGTTAGAACTGCTGAAACACACCTTGTCTAATGCATGTCCCCACTAGGTGGTACTCTAATCACAGAACTACCGTTTTAAAAATCAATAATATCGACTTTATATATGAAAAATTCCACTTACTTTCTCTCTTAAAATTGTTTTCCCCTTACCACTCAAATGAAAAGCCTAGCTCTCAGAACACTTGAATTTTTTATATGTAGTTTTAGAAAATTGTCAAGTTCAGTTATTTTGGTGGGCATTCAATAATTTATAAGGCTTTTATACATCATATAACAAGAAGAAAAATTCAATAAATACATGGGTGGTATGAAATATTAGTTTATGTTTAGTTGGTTCAGTTTGGTGTTGTAAAGCAAATTGTGCACTTTTTAGACTTTACAATGTGATGAGGTGATGTAAAAATTTTAAAGTGTTTCAAAAACGTAAGGGAGGTGTGAAGGGAAATGCTATTGCTATGAAATAAGCCAGAAAAATGGCCTTTCTGCATCCCCGTTTCTACATTTTTATGTATTTGTTGCTTATAACGGTGGGTATATTTAATGGAACTAAAGAGGTTTTAAAACACTTTCTGTAAAAACCTCTTTTAAAAATCTCAGCTCCAAAGATGGGTGATTGTCCTCTCTTGTGCTTGGTCTTTCAGGAGCCTGGCTTTCTTCGCTGATGAACAATGGATTACTTATATACGTATTTATTAGTCAATAGCAGGAAGCTTTTAAAAGTAGACTGTAAAATGGCGTTAACATTTCTAGCATGACCAAAAAGACCAGGAACCAAAACTAAATTTACGTGTGGTTTAGCTTAGTTGAGCTAGGAGGAATAAAATAAGATTAAACATATAAAGTATGCATTATAAACCTCCTTCCTTTTTTAGGAATAAAACAAAAGATTTATAGCCAAATAGCAAAGAGTTCAGTATTCAGGTTTGGTTTTCAACAGGAACAACAATCCAAATTAAGAAAAGAACAAAATAGGAAATAAATGTCAAGCAATGTAGATTTTCTTTTATAAAATTGATATCTGAAAACTAGTACTTTCTGTACATTGATAAATTTCATAAGATTTTTAAAAATTGGAATAGAAATGCATCCTGAGGAGTATTATCTGATTTTAAAATATAGATTTAAAAGGCAGATAACTTAGGAAAAAAATATTCTTTGTAAAAGGATTAATTTCACCCTCTGGAGTAAGTTACTTATCCCTCCCTCTTTGTTTTGTTAATATTTAAAATTTCTTATTAAACTTTGTAATCTCCCTGGCTAAGTCCAATGTGTGTTATATAGTAGATGTCTGATAAATGTGTGAGTAAATTGATGAATAAATATTGTATGAAGAGATACTAGCTTACACAGCTATGAAAATGAATGATTAAGTTTTATAATGTAGTTAAAAGAATAAACAATTCTTTTCCAAGTGACCAAAATGGTTTTACGATTCCTTCTTAGCTTGACTAAACTTCAGACAGCTTTCTTCCTGATTGTAGGCACCTGACTTTTTTTAGAGCATTCACTTTAAAAAAAACTTGCTATTGTCAGTTCTTTCTCTGTCTCTTAGGTATGTCTTCTCTCAGTGTTTAGCCTATTTTACAACCCAAGAGTGACTTTCTTTCTCTTGGACCTGGGAACCATCCCTTCGAAATGTAATCATCAAGAAAGATATTACCACTACCACCCACTCTCTGTGTAAGAGTAGGAGCTCAATTTAGGTAAGTGCCAATCAGCAACACTGATGGCCGGCTCCCACTGACCAGCTACCTCCCCACTAGAGTCCTTCCTCCAGTACTTTTCCATTAGATCACCCAGTGCTTAAAAACGCTCACTCCACTTTTTTTTTCATGGAGTCGAGCTGAATCCCTCTACCCTATTATAGTAGTCTTGAAGTAAACCTTCCTTGCTGTTTAATCTGTCCTGTGCAATTTTCTTTGACACTAGTTTCATTTTTAAGAATCAGATAGATATTGGAATAATAAATGTGCTATATGGGGTCACAGTGGTGGTCATTTGGAGCAGCATTTTACCTCTAATAGCTGTATCAGGGATGTTTCTGTTTTTATGACCATCACTCAAATGTTAAAGAAATGCTGCATCCATTTCTATAATTGTTACTATTTTAGCTTCTCTCAGAGATCAAAATTACATAATACATAACTTAATTACTCCAATAAAAATGTTACTAGAGGTCTGGTATGGGTGTGTTGGGGGATGTGGTGTGCCTTTGTGTGATGGGGTCATAGATATCATTCAGGGAGGGAAACCAGAATCCGAGGAGCATTTCCTCAGAGTTCCACGTCACATCTTAGGATATATCCATTCACAGTCAATATGCTTGAAATTAAGGTGGGGTCCTATTGATAGTAGATCTGTAATTGATGATTGAGGATCCAGACTTGGGAATTCCACATATGTGATCACATATGTGTTTTTGTAGTATTACTTCATTATGTTCTGAAAATATTTCTCTAAAACTTTAAAGGGTAAGTTTAATTCTGTGTTTCCGGTATTTGTTAATGGTTAACATGTGATACAGACTTTGATCAAATACTCCTCATATTCTCCGTCAATATAGCTCTACCATTCTAAAAAGAAGATCAGATAATTATGTTTCTAGAGTGACTGACTAGGAATTTATGAGTTTATGAATTTATGAATTTATGAGTTTATGAATTTATGACTATGAATTTAGAGCGACATTACTTGGAAGGAGGAAAGGATGCTTTTCTTCCATTGCCCTGAACTTACTAGTCAAGATTGTAATATAGTTTTGTTTTGTATTTTTTTTTTTTAAGTCATCTTGACCTAATTTTGATGTCCTGGCTGGAGGTTGATCCTTTCTTCCTAATTGCATCCACACCCCTACCACTTCTCTTATCGGGTTTCTATACTGCAGGTCCACTATATTCCCACCCTGATTGCCCCAGAGCTAGGTACTGATAACTGGGGACTGTCCCTATGCCCTTATCTGGGAAACTGAAATTATGCAAATTAGCCAATCCACTGGGAGCCCTAGACTCCTAGATAACTGGGAGCCAGACGTACACTGCCTCTTACTACTCCAGCTTGCTATTAGCCTGTTCTGGGATGCAACCCTCTGTGTAACCTTGACTGGCAGGTTTTTCTACTTTGGAGCTGTAAGTAATAGTTCTGTGTTTCATCTATTCAAGTATCAATGCGTTGTGTCCTGCTGTGAACGAATTTTTAAATCTTCTAAAACGAAGGCAAAGTCAGTAAATTCCGTGCTCTCTGCTATTGCTTCCAGACCATTCCTTGGACACCAGAACCGACCCATCCTTTTCTCTTCATGACCCATGACCAAGCATGACACCTTTCTCTTTTATTTTGACAGTTGTCTGTCAGCATCTATATTTCAGTTTTACTTGATCGCAGTAAATTAAACACATTTTATTTCCATAAGATATTCCATGTTTCCATATTATTCTAACATTGGACATTATTAAAGTAATTAATGATCAATTAAGTCCGTGATACCTTGTTCTTAGAGTTCCTCAAACTCTACAACCACATTCAGTTTCAAAACACAGCCACCCCTTTCCTTACCTCCTTTCATTTGGTCAGTTTGCAGGATACACTTTTAGATCTTGAACTGCAGAAATTCCTATCTTCAACCTTTATTTGTTCAGTTAAATTCAGTCAACACTGCTCTCTACAATATATCCTTTTTAAAAACTGAGCAGGGTGCAAAGAGATGCAAGAAGCTGTCCTTGTTTTTAAATACCTTGTAATCTGAGAGAAGAGATAGGTACACAATATACAAGACCAGGCGGGATTTACACAAGCCATGTTACGGAAAAAACCAAGAATCCGAGAGAGTGTCAGCATTTCTTTTTTTTTTTTTTTTTTTTTAAGATTTTATTTATTTATTTGACAGAGAGAGAGATATCACAAGTAGGCAGAGAGGCAGGCAGAAAGAGAGGGGGAAGCAGGCTCCCCGCCGAGCAGAGGCTCAATCCTAGGACACTGAGATCATGACCTGAGCCGAAGGCAGAGGCTTAACCCACTGAGTCACCCAGGCGCCCCTTAAGTGTCAGTATTAAAGAAAGTGTAGCTCATGCTCTCACTCTTGTTGACCTTGCTTACCTTGCTTTTTTTTTTTTTTAATACTTAATGTACCACTTAGCAGTTTATATTTTTTTATTTTCCTGGTCAGTTACCTTTTCACTTGCTTCGCTAACAATCTGGAATCCATATATTTCAGTAATACCTAACACATTTAATGCTATATTAATGGGTAGACTGGGGGTAAGTTGCCCAAGATAGCAGTTTCTAAAGATCTTTAATGTATCGTTGGAATGCCAAGGTCCCATTGGAAAGGTAAGGAGATGGAGCAAACATTGTAGATCATCAGAGATTCTCAGGGAGCGTATTATATTTGGCTGAAGGACTATTTGATAAACGCTTTTAGTTCGTGTGTTTTTGCTTGAATAAATAAATGGCGACCATTCTGGAAAGGAGAACGGGTCCAAGGAGCTACTGACTTTCATTTTTCTTAGTGGGAGAGGCACGATTAGGGCCTGAGTTTAAGTAATTTCTTGCAACAACTAAAGTAGTTATTCTCTTAATTGTACCTTTTCTCAGTGTGGCAGTTAGCCTTTTTTCTGAACATAGATTGAAAAAGTATTTTTAAAAATAATCTGCCTGAAGCTTTCCTTGGGAGCTTACATGCTCCATTCTAGTCCTGAATATGCTAGCTCTGCCACATTTCTCAGAATGAGCAATAATACGTGCTAAATTATTGAATCAGAGCAGAAATAAATCACTAGACTAAACTCTTTAGAAGGAGATTAACTTTTGGGAGGACTCTAAACATGAAAATCTGGTTGGTTTTATGGAGAGTAAAGTTTTTACTAAAGTAAAAAATGAGATACATCTGTCTGTCTGTCTGTCTGTCTATCTATCTACCTACGTACCTACCTACCTGTCTAGATTATCTATGTCTAAACTAGTCTGACTGAATTCAGGTTGTATGTCTGCCTAAGCCTCCCAGTACCAACTTAATGATTTTAAACTCATAGCTTTCTAATTGACTATGAGCCTTATAAAAGTATTTCTATATAAACTGATGTGTTATCTGAACACCATTATCTTGAATTATCCCTAATATACATTTCAGCTCTAAACCTCTCTTGTTTAATGTAAGAAATATTTACTTATAATTTGGCTTGTTCCATACTGAATTAAATCCATATGTTCCTGTTGGCTGTTCACATGACCTATAATGGAAATGTAAAAATATGTGGCAATATCATAAAAACAGGTGGTATGCTTACATTGATATTTTATATACAACCAGCAGTTTCAGTGATTACATTTCCTGTATCCAACCTGAGCAAGAGTACAGGAAGGGATTATTGAGGGATTTAATTTTTTTTTTCTTAAAAACAAGGATAGCCAAATTTGAAAGAAGAAGAAAAATATTTACCTACAAATATTTATGGAGTATTTTTAGGTATGAGAATTTATAGTATCTTTGAAGCTGTGGCATTTAGTGCAACTAAATTAGAGTAGACTAGCATACAATACTCCCTTTTTCAAAGTTTGATCCAAACCACCTACATTACGCTAACTTAATTTGTTAAAATAAACATTCCTCACCTCAGGTATAAAAATCAGAATATGCTGGCTAGAACCCAGTATATTTTAATAAGCTTCTTTGATGATTTTTATGCATGTTAAGTTCAAGAACTAGTGCCTTAGAGGTAAGTTATGTTTATAACTCAGAAAATGCAGTAAGATTGCAAGTATACAAAGCGCAGGCCAACAATTTAAGGCTCTACAGGATTTGAGAGGAGACTTTAATCAAAAGAAACAGCTTTATTGACATGACATAGTAGCACGATACAAGAAAATAATAAACCAGGAAGCATAATAGGAGCAAGAATTAAAAGAAGCAAGTAGGCACAATGTATATTTTCATGCTGACTCCCACTCAAATAAAAAGTTGTATTTTCCCTGTAGTATATTGTGAAACCTCCTTCTTACGAAGATCTGGCTCACCAAGGTAGACATCTGAAATGAATGACAGAGATACTTTTTTGGCCGCTGGTGTACTTAGCTTGAAAGGCTTTGGTTGATATATTGTTATGTAATGACCTTATTCAAACCAAAATTCTTTAATCTGTAACTTCTAAAGGAAAGAAGATAACATTAATACTCTCAGATGCTATTTATTTCTCAGATACTGAGGATTATAAAAGTCCCAAGAGGGAGGGGGAATAAAAATTACTTATATTTCCCATTTTAAAATACCTTTCACTTGAGAAATATACATATACTTGTTTAAAGTGAATGGTGAGCTGATCCTTATAGTGTAAATGCTTGCCTCACTGAATAGTCTAAAGATTTATTGCTGCTGCCCAATTCTAAAAAGAAGTATTTTGTAGACAGTCTTAGAACAACATGTTTTGTACATAGAGGTATTAAAGTTTTTGATGCTATGGAAGTGTTGGATGATCATGAGCAAATTATTCAGTGCCATTTGTCACATTCTGCCAATTTTTGAATGGAGAGAAGAGCACTCTATCAGATTACTGGGAGCTTATGATGAGATAACAAATGAAAAACGGTTAGAACAGAGCTTAGCAATGGCAATCAATAAATGGTCATTTGTTTATCTACAAGAATATTTAAGTGTTTACAACATCCAGAAGTTTCCTGTTCTGACAGGAAACTTTAAAAAAAAAAGATTTTATTTATTTATTTATTTATTTATTTAGGAGAGAAAGGGAGAAGGAGAGAAAGCAAGCAGGGGGAGGAGCAGAGCAGAAGGGAGAAGGAGGGAGAGGAATTTCAAGCAGGCTCTGCACTGAGTGTGAAGCCCAATGAGAGGCTTGATCTCAGGGCCCTGATACCACGCCCTGAGCCAGAACCAAGAGTGCCCTTGCCCTGACGTACAGAGATTCTGCTCCTAACAGTCAAAACCTTTTCCTTAAAAGGAAAAAACTCAAAACCAACTAGCACTATACCTTCAGAAAACATACTCATGATACTGCTGAAATGATGAAAATATTAAGAAAAGAGTTTCTGTAGCTTAGCACAATCATATTATTTTTCACATATAACTGTCGAACACAAATGCTTCTGGTTGGTGGGAGGTCTCTAGGAGTCCACTACCAATTTGCTTAAGAGTCTTAGCCCTGAAATTGCGTAAATCGTTGCTGTTCACGTACTGTTGGTGCAATCTAGTCATGTGGCTGCAAGGGAGGGTGGAAAATACAGTCTATGCTTAGGTTCTGCCTCCCTGTGAAACGGGAAGCTCCAGTTCTTGACAGACAGCTAGCCATCGTTCACACAGCTTCCACTTACACCAGATGTTTGAGTCAGTGATTCTTCTACCTTTCAAGTGATGTGGTGATTCACAGTTATGGCACTTTGGCTCTATATACACAGAAAAATGCTTTTTTTTTTCCTGAGGAATCGTTTGCATTTGGTCAAACAGCTGGCTCTTTTGAGAGCAGTTCGTGAATAATTGATCCTCTTTTTGAAAGCAGGCTTGATTAATAGTGGAGAAAATATATGGATGTATATAGTAGGAAGAGGAAGCAGAAAGGGCAAAGGAAGGAAGGAAAAGCATTTCAAGGCTTTCTGACCGGCCTCTCAGTGTGTCTGAGATTCCGTTATTTCACCTCATTTGTGATGAAACTATACCCCTCCAAATGTGTCCTGCTTAAAATCAGCACATTTTATACAACTCATGTCTGGAGAGAGAAAAACAGTCTGGGCTTTGATATAGTCATATTAATTTATAATCTCTTCTGACCGGCTAAAATCCTAAACAACATTCATCTGTATCTCTGACTACTCTAGAAATAGAAAGAATGATTCAAACTCTGTATCATCTGAATAGGTTTATTTTTAGAAATTACTCTGTTAAAACAGATTCATTGGCTTTGATTTGACAGAGGAACCAACCTCTTCTAAACCAAAAATAGCTTTTTCTAGTTTCAGTTCTGGTGGGTTTCCCCAACCCAGACTCTATCTTAGCCCACTTTCATGTACAGAATTGTCTCTTACTGCTCTTTGCCCATCTCTTGTATATACATGTGTATAATAAATGCGTATTTAATTGAGTCCTATTCCTTCAGGACAGGCCACCACTATATACTAGAAGTCTAGACAAACTCAAATCTTTCTCATCTGAAGATATACTCTCTTCCCTTGTTTTCTAGGTACTTCTGAGCTACTGCCCACCTGTTCTAAACTATATCCATCCCTTGCATTTACTCGGCCAATTGACACTCAGATGCCTTTTATCTCTAGCTGCAGCATGTGCAACACAAACGACACAGTCTGAATGGCACATCATCATACATTCTAGCAATAGCTCAGAAAAGCAATAACATCAACAACCTTACAAAAAAGTTACTGTGTCATTATCGATGTTCTCACCCATGAAATCAGAACAGTAGCATCTGTCAGAGGCAGCTTTTGATAAACATAAGGAGAAATAAATACGAGGTGGTTAGCCCAGTGCCTGGCACTAAGTTCTCATTTTAAAATTATTATTGTTATTATAAATGTTACTAAAATTAATTTTAATTTCTCGGGTGCTTATTTGTCCCATGTGTTGTACCTCTTCCTTCTTCCGCTTCTGTCATTCACCGCTTCAGCTCTCCGTCATGTGTCCATGAACCAAGGGAGCCCTGGCATTCCTCATGAGGTTCGGGCTTGCATTTCCAGCTTTCTTGATCTAACAAGTGAACCTCTATGGTGAGGTTTTCTGTAGGTATTTCCGCACCACACACTAAATTTCTTTTCTCATTTAATTCTTACTATAATGCTGTGTTGTGTGCTATTCTTATTCCCATTTTAATGATGAGGAAACACTGAAACCCAGCAAAACACCCTCTCTCTAGGAACTCAAGATTATTCTTCCTCCTTTATGCCGAGGAGTTTTACTTCTCCTTATTCTTTCCATTTTCATATTTTGTGATTTGGGGTTATAAATGCTAAATTTTTTTTAAAAGATGGATTTGCATTTCTGACCTAGGTATTTGATTTCTGATGATATTTGAGAGGAGAAGGGGTAGATATTTTTGTATTATATCATCATAAATCTGGACATCCCATAGCCGACCTTTTATAGCTGACCTTTCAGAAGTATTGTTATAGTTATTGAGGCTACTGGAATGGTTAGTTAGAAAATTTGAATGAGGTAGCCAGAAGTGAGTCACAATTCAAAAAGAGGCATATCTCAAGATAGATTTAATAGACTCTGTACAATGAATGGAAAGACGTAGTGAAGTAGGGGAAGTGTAGACTTTGTTGTCACACTGACCTAGGTTAAAATTCCAGCTGCCACCCACAGACATTTATGTTGTGTAGTAAGTTATTTTATCTCAGAGACTTGGTTCAGTAGAGGTTAGTTTCCTTTCATTCCGTACTCCACTTCAAAATTACATAGGCTTAATACCTTGGACGTGGCCTTTTAACTGTATTATGGGTACAATCATCTGCACCTGCACATAATTAAGGTTCTTGCTGAAAGTTATTTAGCTGGTGATAGAGGTTGCTTCGTAGATTAGTTGTTCTTAAATGTTCTTCATACCACCTGCTGGATTTTATGGGTTGAATGGAGTGGTGATTTGAATTTTGATATTTATGCACAATTTCCACACATAGACCATGATTAGTTACATTCATTTAATAGGCATTTAGCAAATGCCCTTGTGAAAGTGAGAAAATATGGGCGATTGCTCAGTATATTTCAAACTCTGTAAGAACATTGGCAATGCTGCTGAATAATTAATCAGCTAATTGTTGCCCTGTTCAGTGTTCTCCATTTGGAAGTGAGATGAGTTACTTTATACATAGTGATAGGCATTCAAAGTCCTATTTCAGTTTAGGAGTATAGATGTGAATTGTTTTTGCTGTACAGCTTACGGGCAGAGATTGCTTGTGCAGAACCTCTGACCTCTAAAAATCACTTCTTTGGCATGAAGACTTTTTGCATTTATCTATATCCTCTATACATTTATTATGTGTACATCTGTATTGGATCTTTACTAATTTCGAATGTATTGATTTTTTCCTTTTGTCTCAAATGTATATACTTAATGTCTTTATGTTAAAAGGTTATCATTTAGTAAAATGAAAAAATCCAGTAATCTTTAGCATTACTGATATTTTTATTTTGTCTACAATCAGCACAGGCTTATTCTTCGGTAAGCTTTTCTATCTGACGAGTTTCTCTTTGCAGATTTAAGCTTTGGAGTTTTATTTCTTTTTGAATTTCCAGATTGCTTAGGCATGATACCCTTTTTGATGAACTTGTACAGGAGATTTGGGTGGGCTAACATCTGCAACACAAATCTGGATCTAGCCAAGTGAAACCAATTTAGACTTACTAAATTGCTGCAGCATTCCAGGGGCCCTGATTAAAAGCTCCTCCAGTCCACGAGTTGAATAATCTCATTGCCACTTCAGGACACTGGATGTTTTATGTTATCTCTAGTGGAGTTCTTTCAGATTAAACATAATCCTATTAAGCAATGTTGCTGGCTTTTGGGGCTATATACTCTTGGCAACAGTAATGTTCTGCAGTTATTTGGGCTTGTATTTCCTAATTCTTCATCTTCGATAGCTGGCACATGCTAGCAGTAAGCTTACATGCAGTAGATGGGTGGGCTCTTCATTAGTAGCACTGATTAAGTTGTCATAAAATATCTATAACCTAAATGTCCTCAGGCTACATCACACTTAAACCTAAATTTCCTTAGTTCAAATTCCAGTCTATTCAAAAAGTACCTATTCCTCCTCCCTTCTAGCCACTGCAACGTTCCTGAGTCCAAAAGTGGTGTCCTATGTATCCTGACAAATCAGTCCTGATTTTCATCCACTGCGCTGTTTGGCTTATGAGGAGTGTAGACTCTACTTTGCCCACCTGAAGTGTTACCACTAATAAAATTAGGTGAGATCATCACCATTATTCTGGTATTTCTTCAGTAGAAATAAAGATCTTGGACAGTGTTGCCCTCAAATCAGCCAGAATTATAATTGTATTATAGTTCCAGGCCTGGTTTAGGAGTCTGCATATAATCACTCATTATGAAAATTCTATGAGGGATGTATTACAATTACTCTTATTTGAAGTTGGGAAGACTTGAGGCCTAGGACAGTTAAGTAGTTAACTCAAGGGGTACGTGGAGTCAAATGGATTCAGTTTATACTCAGTCCAGCTACCAGATCTGTGGCCTGAAGACTGTTTTGTTATTATCTCTTTCAGCCAAAGTTGTCCTCATCTGTAAAATGCAATTTCTAAGAGTCCTTGTCTCCTTTAGTTGTTGAAGATTAAATGAGATAATTTATGTCAAGTGCATACTGAATTGTAGCTACTATTGGCTGTCATTATTTTTCTGCTAAAATAAGTTTAAATTGAATTTTAGAAAAATATCTTCTTTCAAATCATTATATTTAGTGGATGAACTGTCTTCAAAGCTATAAATCAACAAGAACTTCCAATTCTTTCTGAAGTTTTGTTTTGTTTTTGTTTGCTTTGTTTTGTTCAGTGGCTTAATATTTCTCATTTTGAAAAGTGAAGTCAAGGTTAAAAGCTTAGAACACATTAGCAGAGTGCTTATCATCCATCTCTGCTATAAATAAAGAGCTGGCCAGTCAGAGGACAGTCAAGTTGTTATACCTGACATTTGTATTAAGTGCTTTCTGTGTGCCTGCATCTGTGGTAAATGCTTATAGGTATTATTTCTTTGAATTCTTATGACCATTGTACATAAGAGATATTATTATTCTCCCCGTTTTATCGAAGAAAAACTGAGGCATATGAAAATTAAGTAATTCACCCCTAATTTGCCCAGCTGTTGAATGATAGGGCCAGGATTCTAATCCAGACACTCTGACCCTAGATGCTACCCTTACCCATTACTGGTTACCACTTTCGGTGTTCCTAGGCATTGAAGAAATATTCCATTGGCTAGAATTAATTTTGTGTTCTGACCCTGGGGACTCCTGGGGGAAACCTCTAACCACCCTTAAAACTCTATGGGCTATGGGAATAGTTTGGCCAACAGGCGGTGAGCAGAAAGCAAGAAAAGGTTGGTGCAATGCTATTAGCCAGACAACACAGGAGAGCTTGCTTGTATCTAAGGGGGAAAAAAAAAAGTAGAGAATTTCTTCATGGTTTTACCTTGTCTAGGTGTCTGGAGAGCTCAGTGACACTTGCATAGACTACATCGAGGGGAAAAAAATACCACTTTTCTCAGGGGCATTTAGTTATTTATGTATTTGTAAAAATGGAAGCCCCAGGCATTAAGACTTATTGAAGTATTCTTCTTGGAAATGTAGCATATTCAGATCCTTTTGTTCATACTGCCTCTTTGAACTTTGTATTATTGACATCCCCAAGTCACAATAGCTGTGGATTCTGTCTAGTGAAATAGCTTTCACACAATGCAAGTCAGCATTTGTCTTGGACAAATGCTGTGTCTTGCCCCACAATTGCTTATGTATATAAATTTATTTCCTAGGAAAGGTTTTCTTCTCATTCCTCTATTTTATTTTTCAGTTGGAGAATCAGCTGCAGCACATTTCTGATCTGAAGCTGCTGTTGTTGTTTTTGAAGACTATCTACCAACACTGGAGTGAGAATTGTAAGTTTGTCATGTACCTTCAAGTTCATCTTTCTTTAGCTTTTGAATTTCTAGGTTGCGAGAGTATTTCTTTCTCTTACGTGTTTATCCAGTGGGCTATTCCTCTAGTATTTCATTTCCTTTGTTTTCTCCTTTTTTGAAAAAGGATCAGTGATATTTCTCTTTTTCTCCTGGGCCCCGAGATCTTCTTTTTTCTTTCATATATGTGTAGCCTGTTTTCTGAGATCTCAATCTAAGGAAGCTGTTCTTTCTCTGTCCTAATTAACTTGCATGTCATTACTTTTCTTGCTGGTTGTGTTCCAATAATAAGACAGAGCATATTTTAAAAACTGACGGGGTTTCTTTAGGACATTTTTGACTAATGAGAATTTTCTCCTAAATCTCCTAAATAATCCTCCTAAATTCTCCTTATTAAAATTGAAGTAAAAGGTATATACATTGAGATTAACAGATTTTACATGTACACATTGGTGAGTTTTAACAAATGATTCCACTGTCTGTATCACATTAAGATATCGAACATTTCCAGTATCCCAGAAAGTTCCCTGGTGTCAACTTTCCAAGCAAGTTCTATAACCACGGATGAGAAAGATTATCATTTCCTTATCATAGATTAGTTTTGTCTATTCTTGAACTTCATAAATGTGCAGTCATACAGTATGGACTCACTTATTTCTGGCTTCTTTTGCTCAGTGTACTAGTTTTGAGATTAATTTATGTTGTTTTATGTATTATTTATTTATTTAGAGAGTGGGGAGGGGCAAAGGGAGAGAGAGAATCTTAAGCAGCTCCAAGCCCACCCAGCAGGGCTCAGTCTCACCACCCTGAGATCATAACCTGACAAAAATCAGGAGTCTGAAGCTCAACTGATTGAGCCACCCAGGTGCCCCTCTTTCTTTCTTTTTAAATTAAAGAATAACATTCTGTTGAGTGAATATACCATGAATTTACTACAGTTTGTTTGTTGTTACCATTTGTGTTTTGTTCTATTTTTTTTTGGCAATTATGAATAAAGTTGCAATACGCGTTTTTGTAGAAAGCTTTTGGGGACACGTTTTCTACAGAAAACTCCTGCTTCTACCTCTGCTTTTGTTCTCTCTCTCGCTGCGTCTCTCTCTGTCAAATAAATAAATAAAAATATTTTTAAAAAGAAATTTAAAATAAATAAATAAATAGGTCTGGGCTAGTTTTTTTCTTTAATCTAAAAATGTACAGATATGATAGATAATTTTAATGTTCTTCTTTGTCACTATTATAGATTTGTTACTGTAAGTTGGGTGAAAGCCTTATTAAAATTAAAGAAAAACCCATTTTTGGAACTTTGTTTTAATTAGATGTACTACGCAGAAAAGTTTAAGTAAATGTTATTGTGCAGAAAGTAAATCTTACTGAAAGCTCTCCCACAGTCTTGAGTATCATCATACTTTTAGCATATTAGAAATTCCATTTTGTAGTTTTCTATAAATTGATAACTAACATGAGGTTGACAATATTATGTAACACTACCTTCCATATTAAATAGTCTGACATGCTTAAATGTTTAAAATGCTTAAACATGAAAAAATTAAACATCAAGATTATCAGGTTTTTTTCTGTCTTACAAATAGGTTGGTACAGAAAGATTTAGATGTTCATTTACAGAGATGAACAACATTGATTCATAATCATTCATATCTGTTCCGCCACAAATTTTTATATTTAGAAGTACCACAGGTTCATAATCCTGTCTCATGATCATATCCACAAATACGCTTTGGAATTAGTTTTAGTAGTTTAATTTCTCATACTGTTGACATTCTGTTTTCTGAAATTCTCAGGGGAGCTTCTTTTTGTTGGCCTGATTAAAAAAATCCATTTCCACTGGCTGCAACCAATTTTAATTTTTATGGGCTCTCCTAAAAAATATATGAAACAAAGATGTTAAGTCGGAATGTCTTCACTGAATTTGTATTTGCTAATTTGAAGTTTAGGAGAGTTCTGTCAGTGCAACCAAGAGTTATTTGTACTATAAAGCAATTTACATCCCTTCCACTGGCCTTTCTTTGAGTTCTACCACTTAAGTAATTCCCAGTTGTTTTTTTTTTCCTCTAATGATCTGGAGGTTAATAATTTCACTGAAACAATGCAACGAAGGGAAGTGTGAAAGGAAGTCTTTAAGACTCTAGATACTTTTGATGTTCTTTTCATATGTGAGTTACTTAAAAGAAAGAGTCATTGAAAATTTTTTTAGAGTATGCTGGTGATTACCCGAGTAGGATGATGAAGAAGAGCAAAGAATAGCGATAATCCGCATGCTTTTGGTTTATTCTATATCAGGAAGAGAATTCTTAGATGCTCACTGCTAGAGAGTCTCAACAGAAAAATGGGACAAAATAATTACTGACTTGTATAGTAGCAAGGGCTCAAGTTATGAAGCATGTAAGAATAAAGATGAAAAGGATGGACTTGCCCATTTGAATAAAGGTAATGAGAAACAAGAAATTAGAAACAAAAGAGGAAGCCATTAAAAACTGATAATGAGGGGCATCTGGGTGGCTCAGTGGGTTAAAGCCTCTGCCTTCGGCTCAGGGCATGATCCCAGGATTCTGGGATAGAGCCCTGCATCGGGCTCTCTGCTCAGCAGGGAGCCTGCTTCCTCCTCTCTCTCTGCCTGCTTCTCTGCCTACCTGTGATCTCTGTCATATAAATAAGTAAAAATCTTTAAAAAAACCCAAAAAACTGATAATGATTTTATTCTTGAATGTTTTATAAACATCTTTGTATCAGTGTTTACATTGGATCCTCACAATCCTGTGAAACTAAGCGCAAAGTGTTATTTCATTTTTAAAATCAAGAAATCTGAGAGCTAGACAGTTTAGGTCATTTGTCCAAGCTCACACACTTACAATGTGGTAGATACACCACTAGAATTGATGTTTGTCTTTTGCCTTCTTAAGTGTTGCCTTACAGGACCTAGACATATGTGTTTTCTAAATATTTGGTGATTGATGTTGTAAAAATACTATGTTAGCTCTTCAGAATATATAGGAATGAGATTATCTAGATAATGAATTTATACTATTCTGTATATTCTGAAAAAATAATTTGTTACATTAAATTTTAATTTTCATGGGAAAATAGTATAAATAAAATTTTAAAAACTTTTTTAGTGATGGGTAGTTATCATTATGTATTAGTTATTGTAGTGCTATAACTATATATAGACATATTGAGATATTGGACTGAATGAATCCCAAATATAAAACAACCTATATGATTTAAATTATATTAAGAACTGGTATAATACTGCCCATCCATTTTTAAAGGTAACAATTGCTAAACATTTGAATAGTGGATAATTCAGTAGGAAATAGATCCACTAGCATTTACTTATACTAGCATTTCCCTACTCATGGCAATTGTCCATTTTCCTTTTGAAAATAACAGTATAGGGGTGCCTTGGTGGCTCAGTCTGTTAAACATATGCCTTCAGGTTGGGTCATGATCCTAAGGTCCTGGGATCAGATGAGCCCCACACTAGCCTCATGCTCAGTGAGAAGCCTGCTTCTTCCTCTCCCTCTCCTACTCCCCCTGCTTGTGTTCCCTCTCTCTCTCTCTGCCAAATAAATAAACAAATGCTTTTAAAAACCCCAGAAAATAACAAACTAATGTTTCTTGAAGCATGTTATTTCTCACAAAAGGAATTTTAGTATAACTGTTTCAGTGCTACTCTTTGTCAATTACTTCATGCTTTATATCTTTTGAGCAAAATTTCTAGGCAGAATGCAGAAAGACAGACTAGAAGCTTATTGTTTATACTTAATGTGATGATGTGTACCAGCTCCAAGAAATGGACTAGTGCTACTTTGTTAGTCTTTGCTCACTGAGAGGTAAAACTCTTGGGGTCATCTTGATCCACAGAATTAGTATTCTTTCATATGCCTTAACTGAGGAGGATTTCCAGGCAGTTAGTTCCCACAGAATTGTTGGGTAGACATTGTGTGTAGTTGTGGTATGTGGTAACAAGGAGAGATACAGGACTATCCTTAAGAGGAATCTGGGTTTGAACATAGTTTTTGGGCAAATTGTATTGTCAAGAAATAAGTGCTCTTGCTTTGAATGTTTAAATGGACCTTATTGAAAAACCAAGGATAATGCAAATGAGCCAGAAGAGGAGAAGCAGGAGGCAAAAATCCTGGACAGGCATACATGGTCATGTTTGTGAGTAGTTATCTTGTGCTTTTGTGGATTAGGCTGGTCAGATTTTAAAAAATAGGTGGTTCAGACAGAAACACATGCTGAAGGTGTCCTGAAGGAAAGTTGATATTTTATGATAATAATTTAAATGTGTGAATATATCATCATGCCCTTTTCTATTCATGTCAGAATTTCAATTAATAGCTGAGTCCCTTATTCTCAGTATAGCTGTGTCCTCAGGAAAATATTTTGATAATTTTTTATAGGCCAAGAATATCATTTATTCGGTTATTTTAAAATTTTGTTTTTAATTATTTGTTTGTTTTAATTTAGTTGAATACTATACATAGATAAGACCAAAATCTGTTTTAGAGGTGTTAATATGCTCTTGCCTTTTCAAAAAGATTAGTAATCTTTATTAAATACTGGAGGGCATCTATATTTACATTTATGCTAGAAATTCCATTCACTCACTGTGGATCAATTTTATCATCTTTATAACAAGACAGTAAAATTTAGCAAGGAAGGATACTTCAGTTTGCCTGAATAGTGTCCTGGACAACCTTAGGAGATAGGCTCTAATTTCATCTAGAAATGTTTCAGTTGTGTTTATATGATAGGATTCAGTATGACAACCCATTTCATAGCACACCTTTCACATCTGCACTCTAGCTGTGATTTATTTGGTTGTCCATGAAAAGGGATGTTTTCTCTAAAATTTCTATCAGCTAGTAAGTGAAGAGATAACTCCATAAGAGAAAGATTAACAAGTATGAACTCTTATGATTTTTAATTGCTGATATTCTAGGACCAGGTTGTTGCTTGGTATGTACGCTTAACACTTCTGGGCTCCCAGCCCCAGGCTCTCAGTCTAATTACCTGGATAACGGTGGGAGCAACTACACCAGTTTCTCATTTTCTGTGACCTCGTAAGGGGAGGGGCACCAGGGCAGCTCAGTTGGTTAAGTGACTGCCTCCAGCTCCGGTCATGATCCCATTGTTCTGGAATGGAGCCTTCCCCCTCCCCTGCCCCCAGTTGGGCTCCCTGTTCAGCAGGGAGTCTACTTATCCCTCTGGCTCTCTTGTTCTTGCTTGCTCTCTCTCAAATAAATAAATAAAATCTTTTAAAAAATGCGGGAGGGAATGATTTGTCCAAGGTGTCTGCAACAGTCCTAGCATACTGAAAGCTTATATACTTCTGTGCTTCCTTGTTGGTGCAGTATTTTTCTCTGTGCTTTTTACCCATTCAAATGGAAATACACTGATTCTTCTAAAAGAGAATATTTAGAGCAATAACTTTAGTAATTAGAACTCATATATACTTAAAATTTTTAAAGGGACATATATCCTTAAAATAAAGATAAAAACAGAATTGAATAATAATCACATAATGAAAGTGATTTTTAAGAACTTTTAGAATGTATTTAGCATTCTGGGCTTTTCTATCTTTAAATTTCTTACTATAGAGAAGGAAAAAAGCATGTATGTCTGGATTTCAGTGATAAAAATACTTCTAGTTCCTTTTCCACTTCTCATCTAACACTAAAATTAGATTTATTATCATAAAAAATATTTTTTTAAAGTCTGCTATTCCATGAAATCTCCCAAGGTATTCTCAGATGATGTATTTGTTTACTGCAAATTTCTAACGAGGGCATATCAGAATAGCATCAGCTATCCAAAAAAGCATCTCAACTAAAATGAATATTAACATCTTTTTAAATAAGTATACGAAATGTTTTTTGTCTTTGAGGTTTAGCCAGAATAACTATTTTTGGAAAAAACTCAAAAGACAGTTTTTAAATACTGGCACAAGACACACAACTCCATTTCAAATGTATGGTAACAAGGAAGCAGATTGTCATAATATTAGTCAAATCTCAGGGGGAAATAACTCTTTTCATTATAGATTTTACATCACTATTTTATGGTTTTTAATTGTCATGCTGCAGATTAAGAGTAGGCAAACACTATGAAATATAATATTTGATGGTTTGGATTTGAATTTTAATGGGTTTAAAAGGCTGTACAAAAGGGTTTTTGCATCAGTAATGGCAGCATAATGGACTGGGTGCATAGGCTAGCCACATAACATGAAGTAGTAAATGCTAATAATATCACACATCATATTTAACTTTAGCTCATGTTAACCTTGATGGTTGTGCTCAGAGCCCTGGGAATAATCAACTCTTGTTTTTTGATTTCTTCCTCTTAACAACGTTTGGAAGTTGAAATATAATTTAAATGGTAGATGGTCTGTTATTTGCCAAAAAGTGTCTAGAGTCAATAAAAATAGTATGGATAGGCTAGAAATTAAATCATACAGTGCTTATTAATTTTCTTTTACTACCCGATATTATTTAATCCCAAAGAACACTTAAATAAAATAAAATAAAATAAAATAGTATGGAGATAAATTTAAAGTGAATGATCAGATAAGGAATGGGGAGAAATAAACATTTTATTAAGGTTATCTTTGGTTAATATATAAGTAGCACAACTGGAGCAGTTTATTGATCTGTCTCCAAAGAATGGGAAATAAATATGTTTGTTTTGATTTGTTACAATTTTTCCTAGACTTTAAGATTTAGGAGGGCAGATATTACATGTGCCTTCTTCACCAAGGGTGTACAGAAGTCACTCAAACATGTTTACATTTACTTTAGTCATACGGTCCTGTAGAATCAACGAACTAGGAGCCACATATTTTTACCATTATCACTGCAATCAGTGTCATTAGATCATGAGATTTAAAAAGAAAATGGTCTTAGTGCTGAAGCATAGAATCTATCTTGCTCATCATTCTTGATCTTAAGGTTTCTTCTTTTATAGTGGGAACATGAGACAAATGAATATGATCAAACAGACAATATTCAAACCCATTATATAAAAATCAGAGATAAAAAGCTCACAGTCTAATCCAAATATAAGAGTAAATTTTGTGCATAATGTAGAAAGAAAATCTTTTTTAAGAAAACACAGACTTCCTGGAAAATATTTATACAGGAGTTACATAAAATTTAGACTCTACTGAATGGTGAAGAAAATAGCCAGCATGCACTTGAGTGAAATATTGGAAAAAGCGAAGAACAGCTGATTTTTGTGCAAATTGGAAAAACATATATCACCTACTTATGTGAATTATATAAAGAAAACTGGGACTGAGTTTGGTCTCCACACTCCAAAGCAGGTAAACACTGTGTTCCACAGAGAGATGAGAAAGCTGGTCTGTCTTTCTCCGGGCTACTCATTTTAATCTCTGGTTTCAGTTAATAACAATCATGGCAATGAATAATTTCAGTCTATTTCAGTCTGGATATTGCAGTGTTAAAGCAAAATACAGTATTAGGGAAACCATGTGGACTTGGTTGGAATATAAGCATGGAAATTCTAGCTTTCATAATATGATGATACTGGTTATTATGAATTTCAGAATGACACATATATCCGTATAGATACATTAAAATGATAAATTTGATTGTAATTCCCAATGCAGAGCTCATACATCAGCCCTTGGCCATCATAGAACATTACAGATGTGAATTAGACCCTCAGAGTTACTATGTAAATGACTGTCACAGCAGTACTTTAGAGATGATGCCTGGGTATATTTCGGTATAGTAAAAGACCATTTCAGTGATTTTTCTCCCACAGAACTAGACACACCACAAAAGCTCAGATGCTAACATTATTAGAAATGAGTTTGAAATAAGATGCAGCAAAGAACAATAAGCATGCTTCAAAGGTGGTTGCACTTGCAAAGTGAAACTAAATATTAATGTCAAATTGATGTAATAGAAATTGCAGTGTTTTGTGGTTCCTTTCTGCTTCATTGCAAACATTAAGGGAAAAAGTGTTCCTAGAAAAACAAAATATTCTGAAAACATTTTGGAAATGGTATGATTTTATCTGTTGCTGGAAGATTACAACTTAGGAGAGAATAAAGTATTCTTCATAAGAAGAGAGATGGTATGTTACAGAGTATCTAACATCTTTAAAAGGAGAAGTAATTTAAGTACTTCACTTCTATTTTCCCATTGATCTGGTTTTTATTACAACCTGCTTTTGGCACCCATTTAGCTATTTGTAAAATAGCTAAATGGTGACCTTGGCACAGAAATTCTAACATTCTTGTAAGTGTTTAACTGTAATTCTAACCCCAGTTCAATATGCCTAACCTCTTTATCGCTAGTGAAACAAGTAAAAATACAAGAAAATGTACAGACCATTAGCACTATTCTAATTGTTCTTACATTTCCAGGAGACATCAAATTCTTAATGAATTTCCAGAGTTTCAGAGCAAATACTTTAATAGAATATTAACATAAGGAGAACAGACTGATCCTTTGGTCAATTGTTAAATTATGTCTTCTTGAGTTTTAGTAATGTAGTATGACATATTTTGTGACTATTTCCTCAAGACAAGTATCCTAAGTTATTCAAATAATGACAAGTCTGAGAGAAGTTCCTGTGACAGTGCCTGCTTATGTCTGGACATCAGGAACAAAGGAGAAGTGATTGAATTCTCTACCTACCGCCTTGTTTTGGGGTGGTTTATTAGTTTCCTGAGGCTGGCATAACAAGATGTTAAAAACTGGGTGGCTTAAAGTAACAAATTTATTCTCTCATGCTTCTGGAGGCTAGAAGTCTGGAATCAAAGTATTGATAAGACTGGTCGGTTCTAGAAGCTCTGGGGAAGAATCTCTCCAATGCCTGATTCTGGTGGTTCCTTGGCAGTCTGTATCTTTCCTTGGCATCACTTCAATCACCACTCCAGTTTCCATCTGTTTTCATATGGTGTTCTGTCGCATGTCTCTCTCTGTTTTCAAATGACCTTCTCATAAAGATACCAATCATTGAATTTGGGGCCGACCTCAATCCAGTGTGACCTCATCTTAATTAATTACATCTTCAAAGACTCTTTTCTCAATGAGGTCTCATTCTGAGGTTCCTGGTAGACATGAATTTTGAGGACATTAATCAACCTCATGCTGAGAGGGGTAACGTTAAGTTAAATTTGTCTTACCTTGATGGAGTTTTGAGGTAGATATTTTTAGTGTTCACCAAATGTCACCAGCTCTCCTCACCTTTCTGTACTTACAGGGTACATTTCCTGGCCCCTTTGCATGATGGGACTGTGTGACTGGTCCTTCTCAATAGCTTGTGACTGGGAATGATCGGAATTACTTTAAGTCTTGACTACTTAGGAGCTGGTGTGATAGTCTCCATGCTCATATCTATTCTGGTGAAGTCTGAAACCAGAAGTTGAGAAGGAAATGCACAACATCAAATTGTCTGAGTAGTGGACTTCATCTGAGTGAGAAATTAAAAAAAAAAAAACAAAAAAACAAACCTTTAGTTATGCCACTGTGATTTTGGTGGCATTTGTTACTAAGCAAATTAGAGACAAATAGTAACCTAAATGTTTTCAACTTCCAAAACATCTTTGAATGTAAGTATGTAGATCACAAATTAATCAGTAATCTGAAATTGAAACATGTATTGTCTTAAGCTCAAAGTTTTTTATTTCAGACATTTAAGTTTCTCCTTTTCTAGAAAAGACAATTCCATTCATAATTATTTGTTGAATACATTTATATTGAGGACTGCCTATGCATATATATTTAGAAAATGTTTTGATTTATGTTATCATTGACATTGCAACATGGACAAATAAATCTGAAGATTGGTGTTGAACTCTTTAAAAAGCTATTTGTGTTAAGAGACTTATGACATATATTTCTGTCATTTAACTATTGTAAAAATCCCAGTGGTACCACATTGGCAGGAAATAAGACTTTTAAAAATGGTGTTTCTGTATCAAACAAAAATTTGTTGGGAGCTGCGCTTTAAATGCTGGAACTTAGCTTCAAAGGAAAAGCTTTTATTATTGAAAATAAAAATGGTAATCCATAGACACTCTTACATTGGTTGCAAAGAATGCTGTGACATTTCAGACATATGTTCAACTTCCAACTCCATAATGAGTTTATTTTGAGTCTATTTATATACAGTTCATTTGAAGGGCAAAAACGAGAAGTTATAAACAAATGGCAGGGGTCCAAAACTGATGTCAGTTAAGCAATGATTTTATGTGTAATGCAACCCCCTGCTGGGATGTCTGAAGCTCTTTCTAGAATGTTACATAAAAACTTAGTGCTAAAAGACAATGGGAAAAAGGAATATAAAATGGAAAGAATACATTAATCCCCAACAAGATTGGGCTAAAAAATGCTTTAGAGGTTGAAGGGCAGTTTGTTGACCTGAATATGCTGATCTAGGGAAGAACTAAATCTGACACAGCATCAAAAATAGTCTGGACTGAGTACCCTCTACAAAGCTGGCTGGTTAAATGACATTGTTACTGTGTAACAAGGCAGAATGTCAAGGGTGACCCTCTGCTCTCAAAAGTGTTCTTTATCTCAAAGGTCCCTCAGAAAATGCCTGTGTGCTTTCTGTCATGGCTGACCTGAAAAGGATCAAAGTCTCCTAGAGGCCTTGAAACCAACCTGGTCCCTTGATATCTCTCAAAATGAAGATGACCTTGAGCTCAGCAGGATATTGCATTGCCCTTAACACAATCCCAGCTACTGTGGATTTGGAGAGCTCACTTGAGCCTACTTCATGTCATATTTACAGTCCCGAAATTCAGCTCAAATTCTATTCATTCAATAAATATTTACTGGCTGTCTTCCATGTCCAAGATCTTTTCTGGAACTGAGTACGTAATGATGAAGTACACAAATGTGGTCTCTATCCTCATGAAGCCCACAGTCAAATGGGAATATCAGGCATTACATAAACAACCAAACATAAAAATCATAGTTGTGCTTTATGAATGCTTTTATGAAGGATAAATACAATAAATGAAGCCCTTTCTGTAACTCCTCACATTACATAAAAGACCTCATGCTGATGATACTTTCAGCAATTCAAAAGGCCTCACTCTGAACTGCAGATAGAAGATCTTTCTTTTGTGTATTTAGTCTAACCTTTTCCTGTCAACATACACAGGTTTGACCCTCTGAAATTTTAATTGCTACTGTGGAGGGTGTGTGATTTGTTTTTTTTGTTAAAACCTGCTGCTAATTCTGTCAAATATCTACTTCTCTAGAAGAAATGGGATTCAGCAACATCAACATATAATCTTCTCCCATCTCCAATTATATTTATTCCAAATGCTGAAAACATAGACTTTCTGTCATATGTCTTTATGTTCTCTACATCATAGAACGGAGTCCTTATCAATAGATGTTGTTTGAATGAAGGGGATCATTAAATACTCTATGAAATGATGGCTTAAGAAAAGAAAAGGTAGGGGCACTTGGGTGGCTCAGTGGGTTGGGCCTCTGCCTTCAGCTCGGGTCATGATCTCCGGGTCCTGGGATCAAGTCCAGCATCGTCCTTTCTGCTCAGCAGGGAGCCTGCTTCCCTTCCTGCCTCTCTGCCTGCCTCTCTGCCTACTTGTGATTTCTCACTGTCAAATAGATAAATAAAATCTTTAAAAAAAAAAAAAGAAAAGAAAAGGTAACAAGTTTATAGAGGAAGGGATCTGACATCATATCCTTGATAGTAACCCAGAAAAAAGTAGGGTCTATATAAATATTAATATATATATGAATATAACTACTTTAGGACACTTTAGAACACTTTAAATATCTCTATTAAGAATTCAATTCCTGCTAACTTGAGGAATTTCAAGTGCTCATTGGTGACATTTGAATTGACACTGGCCATCACTGAAAGAATTTTTTGAGTTACTGTTGTTCAAATATACAAATTGGAAAATGACTAGAAAAACAAAACCTCTCCTATCCTCAGATCATGTAGAAATTAGACTTTTACCATTTTAAAAATATATTTTTCATTTTTTTCTAAATGAAAAATAACCTGCTTAGGAATATAAATCTTCCGATATTGAGACCACCTAGAGATGTCTTGTAGGTCTGTTTGGATTCCTGATTTTTATTGCTTCAGCTGGAACACTGCCCAGTTTATATTTTATTTGACTTGTATCTTGAATCTTCAGATCCACAGGCAGCATATGTTCTGTTCAGTGTTCTAGGCAGTCATCTAACATTTCCACATGCTCTGCTGAACTCTGATTCCATCTCCTTTTGCCCCTCAACTTATGGTACTGCCATTCCAACAGTTATCTTCACGTGAAGTCACTCTGGACCCTCTAATATATGGGTCATAAATTTTTGTTGTTGTTGTTCTCAAGTCCAGCCTGACTCACCCAGTTAGATGTCAGAAGCTATAGAGAGATTACTGTGTGAAGCAAATGTGAGTGGTGGCCTCAGCCATAAGAAAAATGATCATTGCTGGTCAGCTATCCACTGACCAATCTAACACCAGTTCCTGTGAGGACGAAAAGACCAGAATATTAATCCCACACCCTTATCTCATCCCCGTGGCTTCCCAAAATTAATTTACCCAGATGCCTGGTGGCCTTTTGCTATTTTCATCTCTTGGCCAGCCTGCCCATGTCCCAACTGGCTTAACACTCTGTGCTCTCTCCTGCTGTCTTTGGCTCTAATTCTGTTATATCTGGTTCTAGGTCTCTGTTTGCCTTGACCTTAGGATTTGTGAAATACGACTCTTTGCTGTGGTTATTTTATTTATCTCCTGTGGTCCCTCCCTTGACTTTTCCAGGTTTGATGACCAGTTTGTATGAGTTCTCCACTGGTATTTATAGTGCTAGCATGACAAGATAGTTGCCATTGTTAAATAAGGGTGGGTAATGGGGCTTTTTGGTACTTAAAAATTACAGTTGGATTTATCAGGTTCTTGTCATATTTTCTAGGAAACTGAAATATATTCTTCAGACTCTATGAGTTTAAAGGTATAAAAACTTCTCCTGGTTTATAGCCAAACTCCATTAGTGATGATTAATCATAAGAGGGCGAATGAAAACTAGAACATTGCTTAGACTCTAAAATGGGGAAGAAAGTCTCTCTGGATTATTAAGGGGGATTTACTTTCCTAAATGGTGTGCAGGTAGTTTAAACTGAACATGTGCAGTGGGGCAATATTTTGAAAATTATTGATGTACTTTTTTATTTTGCCTTTCAGAGTACAAGACCATTGTCTTAGTTTGCCTAAGGCAGTAGTATGCCTAGGGGAGATAAGGATTTGTTAGAGAAGGAATGCAAAGGGAAAGTGCCCAAAAAATAAAAATGAGAAAAGAATAAAGAAGTATGTTTTAAGAAAGGTTTATTGGTGTTGAAGTTAGTGTTGGCAGTTTCCTCCCATAATGATAAATCAAACTACTAGCTATTCTTGAGAGAAGAGTCTCATTATTTTTACATTCCCCATATTTGCAAATAAACAACTCATCTTGGAATAGTCATTTCAGAGCTTTTTTGTAACTTACACAGCATAACTTTGACCTTTTTGAAGTCTCAGCCTACTGGATTTTAGGAAGAAGAAAGAGAGAGAGGAAAATAAAGCTACTACTTGTGGGTCCACATTTCCCCTTTTCTGGGCTCTAGCCCAGAGGTACATTAGAAAAGAGAAAACATTAGCAAAGTGAGGGAGATGCCCCTTTCCCTTTTGAAACTACAAGAGGAGGATACTTGCAAGGGGTCATGTAAGTAATTGGTGCACAACCACTTCAAAGTGAACTGGCCAGTGTAGCCTATTAAGGTTTAAAAAAAAAAAAAAAATGGTCGGGACGCCTGGGTGGCTCAGTTGGTTAAGCAGCTGCCTTCGGCTCAGGTCATGATCCCAGCATCCTGGGATCGAGTCCCACATCGGGCTCCTTGCTCAGCAGGGAGCCTGCTTCTCCCTCTGCCTCTGCTGCCACTCTGTCTGCCTGTGCTCGCTCTCCGCCGCCTCTGATAAATAAATAAAATCTTAAAAAAAAAAATGGTTCTGGGGATTAGCTTTTCTAAGGCACCCTTGGTTCTCAGATGGATCTTGCCAGAGGGGGTTGTTAGGATCCCCAACACTGTGAGGTCTATAAAGATGACCTCAGTCAGAGGATATATAGTTGTATAAAAGCTGTAGGCAGACTAGAAGTTTCTACAGCAAGATGAAAGGTGAAGGTAGTCAGGTATGAATACCATAAGCAGCACCATTTGTGCCAAAAGCATGGCCTCTGAGATATTTTAACAGTAGAGGTCAGCAATAAAAGAAAGCAGAACATCCATGGGGAAAAAGGCATTGTTGAACCACTGGAGGAGAAAGAATGAGGATTTTATGTTTCCTCTCCCATATCATGAAAGTAATAACCCATACTCCTCTCCTAGAAGCAAGGTATCAATGACCAGAGCATATTTTATCTAAGAGACACTGTATTCAAATGAATCTTTAAGCTCGATTGCACTTTTAGTTATCCTTACCCCCATCACTAATCAGAAACAGATAAAGCTCTAGAGAAAGGCAAGATCATAGAAAACAATACAAAAGTAATTTTTTTCAATATAGACCTAAATTCTAGTGTGAGTACTTGGCTACATGACTACACATACCTGAAAAAGATCTCATGATTTTATCATGATGTTCTCTCTGTCATTCAGCCTCAGAATCCAAAATCAGTTTCTTCTCTTCCTTTTTCAACACCTGAGTTGTCAACTTTTGCAGGTCTTGCATTTTTGGCCTTCCTTTGTTTTTTTTCCCTTTCTGTATTCTAACATCTTAATTGGTCTCTTTTTCTTACAACTCTTTTCCAGTCCTTTCTGTGCATTTCTTCTATATTAATTTTCTGAAACGAAAACCCTCATTTTATTCACTAACCACTTCTCAAAAACAGTTGCTTATCTTTATCTAATAAATTATGAAAACTTCTCAATTCCATATAAAAACTCTTACAAAAAATGACCTTTACTGTTTATCTTCCCTTTATCTCTATAAATATTCAGTGAAAAGGCCAAAATTGAGTACTTTTTCAGTAAGGTGCTGATGGCTTTTAAGCCCTGGTGCTTTAGCTAGTGCTATTCCTTTTGCCCTAGGTGCCATCACTTGTGTCTCCATTTATTTCTCCTTAATTTCCTAGTGTGTGAGTCTACTCTAAATCTCACAGTGTCCAATCTTCTGTAGTGCATGTGATAAACGTTTGGAAGGAGTTGTTAAACATACAGTGTGATAAAGGTATTAGGTATATCTGTGATGAAGAGTGAAACTAGAGATCCAAGGGAAATGAGAGATTATCCTCTGGACATAAAGGAGAAAAGTTCACAGGAAAAGTAGAAGTAAGTTTCAAAAGAGTAGAAAAATGCTGAAAATAAAGTTCTGGAGATCCTTCTTGTGTCTCTGGAGAAAGCCCGGCTATGGTGCTAATAAGGATAGGAGAATACACAAAATAATTCAGATGCAACTGGAGTCTGTCATGACTCTCTTGCATCTGGAATGGAGATGGACCTCAAGCGTATGCTAGCATCAGGAAGGTAGACCGTACAGAAGATTACAATTCAGACATTAAGAAGTACCAATTGGTACACTTTTCCTCATCAGATATTTCATATGAATGACTTATGTGCATGGCTAACCAACTGCTCTTATAGAAACAGGAAAAAGGAGATTGTCTATCTTTCTCTGTTAGCCACTGATTACATGTTAAATGTGTTTTTGTGGGTGAACTTTATCAGTATATTTCTATGCAACCCAAATAACATAAGTGATGCAAAGGAGGGATACAGGCATTATTTAGCTGATGTACATTGGGAGCATCTAAAGACCAGGTAACTTCCTGGGTTGAAACAAGATTAGCATTTTATTAGGAGAGAAGACAGAGACATAAATCTCTAGGGTTTGCCTTGGGTTAAACTGTTTTTGTATTTAAATGCTGCAAAACTCATAGTTGAAGGTTGTACTTATTTTCAGGCCAACAGCTCAGGATTGTTGGTGTAATATTAATCTTGATAACTGTCAGAATAGTGCTTTCTGAGAACTGTTTCTGCAAGGTTTCTGCAAGATTATGTTTGGTTAGTTAGTCAAGGTTCACAAGGTGGGGAAATAGACAAGGATCAAAGGCCAGGAGGAAAGTGGCAAAGGACCCTCTTGCTTGTACATTTTATTTCAGTTATAGTGCTAGCAGGACATTCAGTTGTATTTGTGAAGGAAAATCTCCACCTCTTGATTATAATACATAGAACCTGTTAAACAATAATAAACAAAATGAGATCATTCGCAATGTAATCAGATGAAAAATTATTTTAGTCAATGGAACTCTCCTAAGTGTGACTATCAGCATTTTCTAAGGGGAAAAAACAAAACAAAACAAAAAAAAAACTTGATTGTGGGACAGAAGTACATGTGCAAGAAAAAAAGGTGACTGCTAATTTGTTGTGCATAACGTGCATAAAACACAGAAGTGAGCTTGCAGGTTCCAAAGAAGATAGAGGAAGGACCCAGGATAACAAAATGAAAAGAAAGTGAGAGAGAATGGAAACATCTAGCATGGACTCTGTGTGAGGGAAAGGCTAACATAATTCATGATGGCTGTGTGTCCAGGAAGATTATCTCACATATAGAAATACTGACAATTTTCAGGTGGTTTGCTGTGGGATGGAGGATATAAATGCTCTCCTCTGAGTTTTTTATGGAGCCATCAGTAAACTGGTCACTAATTTTATTGATTTATGTGTAAGTATATTCTTTTCAGTAACTCAAAGAGGCATTGAATTCTGCACCAAAGTTAACACAAAGGTAGCACATATAGCTAAAGGAATTAGAGAATAAGAAGTCATCTGACATTTGGGATACATTTTTTAAAAATCTGGGTCTTTTGGGCTAATAAGAGAGCACACAGAGTTGACAAACACTGAATTACTTCTTCCAAACAGGCAATCTTTTTTGGGGAGGCAACCTTTTTTTATGCTTTGACAATGCATATATACTTTTTAAAATCCCACTCTTTTTATTTCTCTCTTTCCCTCTATTTTGGTACAAACTAGAGTAAACTGAATGGAACATAAATATGAATCATTCATTCATCCTGTCAAAAATAATATGTTCTCAGTAAACAGTTTGTTAACACCATCCATCTGCCCCTATAATACTGAATATGTCTTTGATTATAGTGTTTATCTTAGTATTTTATAACAATTTGTTTCTAGTTCTACTTCTTATATATATTTTTTATTTTAAATTTTAGGTAGTTAACATACAGTGCAATATTGATTTCTGGAGTAGAATTCAGTGATTCATTGCTTACATACAATACCCAGTGCTCATCATAACAAGTGCCCTCTTTAATAACCATTGCCCATCTAGCCCATCCCCCACCCACCTCCCTCCATCAATCCTTACTTTGTTCTCCATAGTTAAGAGTCTCTTATGGCTTGTTTCCCTCTCTTCTTTTTTTTCTTTCCCCCCTTCCCATATGTTCATCTGTTTTCTTAAATTCAGCGTATTAGGAAGATCATATTTGTTTTTCTCTGACTGATTTCACTTAACATAATACACTCTAGCTCCATCCATGTCATTGCAAATGGCAAGATTTCATTCTTTTTGATGGCTGAGTAACATTCTATTTTATATACATACCATGCCTTCTTTATCCATTTATCAGTTGATAGACATTTGGGTTCCCGCCATAGTTTGGCTGTTGTTGATAATACTGCTATAAACATAAGGGTACATATATCCCTTTGAATCTGTATTTTTATATCCTTTGGGTAAATATCTAGGAGTGCAATGGCTAGATTGTAGGGTAGCTCTATTTTTAACTTTTTGAGGAACCTCCATACTGCTCTCCAGAGTGGCTACACCAATTTGCATTCCTGCCAACAGTGCAAGAGGGTTCCCCTTTCCCTGTATTCTTTCCAACACCTGGTGTTTCTTGTGTTGTTAATTTTAGCCATCCTGACAGGTGTGAAGTGTATCTCATTGTGGTTTTGATATATATTTCCCTGGTAATGAGTGATGAGCATGTTTTCATGTGTCTGTTAACCATTTGGATGTGTTTTTTGGAAAAGTGTCTATTCAGGTCTTCTTCCCATTTCTTAATTGGATTATTTGTTTTTTGGGTGTTGAGTTTGATAAGTTCTTTGGTTACTAACCCTTTATCAGATATATCATTTGTAAATATCCTCTCCCATTTGTAGGCTGTGTTTTAGTTTTATTGATTGTTTTCTTTGCTGTGTAGAAGCTTTTTATCTTGGTGAAGTCCCAATAGTTAACTTTTGCTTTTGTTTTCCTTGCCTGTGATGATGTATCTAATAAGAAGTTGCTGCCTATGTTCTCCTCCAAAATCTGGATGGTTTCCTGTCTCACATTAAAGTCTTTCATTGATTTTGAATTTATTTGTGTGTGTGGTGTAAGAATGATCCAGTTTCTTTCTTCTGCAGTTTTTTTTTTTTAATATTTATTTATTTTTTTATTTCCAGCATAACAGTATTCATTATTTTTGCACCACACCCCATGCTCCATGCAATCCGTGCCCTCTATAATACCCAGTTTTGCTGTTCAGTTTTCCCAACACCATTTGTTGAAGAGACTGTTTGTTTTGGTCCCCCCGCCCCCGCATTGTATCTTCTTTCCTGCTTTCTCAAAGATTAGTTGATCATACAGTTGTGGGTCCAATTCTGGATTCTCTGTTATGTTCCAATGATCTATGTGTCTGTTTTTGTGTCAATATCATACTGTCTTGGTGACTATTGTTTTGTAATATAGCTTGAATTTTGGAATTGAGGCATCCAATTTATCCTTTTTCAGAACTGCTTTGCCTATTCAGGTTCTTTTGTGGTTCCATACACATTTTAGGATTGTTCATTCTAATTCTGTGAAGTTTGCTGGTGGTATTTTGATTGGGGATTGCACAGCATGTGTAGATTGCTTTGGGTGGTATAGACATTTTAACAATGGTTATTATTCCAATCCATGAACATGGAATGTTTTTCCATTTCTTTGTGTCCTTTTCAATTTCTTTTGTATGAGTTCTGTGGTTTCAGAGTAGATATCTTTTACTTCTTTGGTTAGATTTATTTCTAGGTATCTTATTGTTCTTGTAATTGTAAATGGAATCAATTCCTTGATTTCTTTCTCTGCTGCTTTGTTATTGGTGCATAGAAATGCAACAGATTTTTGCACATTGATTTTATATCCTCCATGTTTGCTGAATTCATGTATGAGTTCTAGCAATTTGGGGTGGAGTCTTTTGAGTTTTTTACATAGAGTATCATGTCCTCTGCAAATAGTGAAAGTTTAGCTTCTTGCCAATTTCGATGCCTTTTGTTTCTTTTTGTTTTCTGATTGATGAGGCTAAGATTTCCAATACTGTGTTAAAAAGTAGCGGTGAGAGTGGATATCCTTATTTTGTTCGTGACAGTAAGGGAAAGGCTCTCAGCTTTTCCCCATTGAGGATGATATTGATTGTGGGTCTCTCATATATGGCTTTTATGATGTTGAGGTATGTTCCATCAATCCCTATTTAGTGGAAGGTTTTTATCAGGAAAGGCTGCTATATTTTTTCAAATGCTTTTTGTGCAAAAATTGAGAGATCATGCCTTTCTTTTATAAATATGGCGTATTATGTTGATTGATTTATGAATATTGAGTCATCCCTGAAGCCCAGGAATAAATCCCACTTGATTGTGGTGAATATTTCTTTAAATGTACTGTTGAATTCAGTTTGGTAGTATTTTGGTGAGATTTTTCACATCCATGTTCATCTGGGATATTGACCTATAATAATTCATTTTAGTGAGGTCTTTGGTTTTTGAATCAAAGTAATGCTGGCTTCATAGAATGAGTTTGGGAGTTTTCCTTTCATTTCTACTTTTTGGAACAGTTTGAGAAAATGTACTAACACAACTTTAGATGTCTGGTAGAATTCCCCTGGGAGGGCATCCAGGCTGGGACTTTTGTTTGCTGGGATATTTTTGATGATTGATTCAATTATTTTTTTTGCTAGTTATGGGTCTGTTCAAATTTTCTATTTTTTCCTGTTTCAGCTTTGACAGCTTCTTAAGTTCTAGGAATTTGCCCATTTCTTCAATGTTGCCCAGTTTGTTGGCATATAATTTTTTATGATATTCTCTTATAATTGTTTATATCTCTGCATTATTAGTTGTGATCTCTCCTTTATAATTTGTAATTTTATCTATTTGGGTCCTTTTTCTTTCTTTTTGATAAGTCTGGCTAGGAGTTTATCAATTTTTAAAATTATTTCAAGGAACAAGCTCTTAGTTTTGTTTATCTGTTGCACTGGGTTTTTTTGTTTTGTTTTTTAATTTTTTCCTGATCTAATCTTTATTATAATTTTAATTTTTTCCTGATCTAATCTTTATTATAATTTTCCTTCATCTCCTGGATTTAGGCTTTATTTGCTGATCCTTTTCTAGTTCCTTTAGGTGTAAGGTTAGGTTGTGTATTTGAGACTTTTCTTACTTCTTGAGGTAGGCCTGTACTGCAGTATACTTCCCTCTTAGGACTGCTTTTGCTGCAATCCAAAAGTTTTGGGCTATCATGTTTTCACTTGCATTTGCATTCATGTGTTTTTAAAAAATCTTTAATTTCCTGGTTAACCCATTCTTCCTTTAGTAGGATGTTCTTTAACTTCCATGTATTTGAGGTCTTTCCAATTTTTTTCTTGTGGTTGACTTTCAGTTTCAAAGAGTTGTGGTCTAAAAATATGCATGCAATGATCTCAGTCTTTTTGTGTTTGTTGAGGTCTATTTTGTGACCCACTATGTCATCTTTTCTTTTCTTTTTTTTTTTTTTTTCAGTATGTCATCTTTTCTGGATGACATTTTCATTCAAGAAGAATGTGTATTATGCTGCTTTAAGATGAGATACTCTCAATATATCTGTTAAATTCATCTGGTCCAGTGTGTCATTCAATGCCACTGTTTCCTTTTTTATTTTCTGTTTAGTGATCTGTCTGTTGTCATAAGTGGAGTATATATAATATACTCCTGTAGTCTCCTACTATTATTGTGTTGTATTGTATCATCAGTGGGTTTCTTTATGTTTATTTTTAATTGATTTATATATTTGGGTGCTCCCAAATTGGGAGCACAAATATTTACAATTGTTAGATCTTCTTGAAGAATAGGCCCTTTAATTATTATATAATGCCCTTCTGTGTCTCTTGTTACAATCTTTATTTTAAAATATAGTTTTCTGATATATCTATCTATCTATCTATCTATCTGTCTATTCTGGCTTGCTTTTTACATCCATCAGAATGACAGAAGATTCTCCATCCGCTTACTTTAAATCTGCAGGTATCTAGGTCTAAAATGAGTCTCTTAGGGGTGCCTGGGTGGCTCAGTGGGTTAAAGCCTCTGCCTTCGGCTCAGGTCATGATCCCAGTGTCCTGGGATCGAACCCCACATCGGGCTCTTTCCTCGGCAGGGAGCCTGCTTCCTCCTCTCTCTCTGCTTGCCCCTCTGCCTACTTGTGATCTCTCTGTCAAATAAATAAATAAATAAATAAAAACTTTTAAAAAATGAGTCTCTTATATAGGTAGCATATGTATATATGAATATATATATTCATATATATATATATATATCCATATATATTAGCTTTTCTACACCCAATGTCTTTTGATTGGAGGTTTTAGTCCATTTACATTTAGAGTGGTTATTTGAGAAATATAAATTTAGTGCCATTGTGTTACCTGTAGAATTGGTGTTTCTGCTGATGTTTTCTGTTCCTTTCTAGTCTTTGCTGTTTTGGTCTTTTGTTCTCCACTCAAAGAGTTACCTTGAAATTTCTTGAAGGCTAGTTTAGTGGTTATGAACTCCTTTATTTTTTGTTTTTCTGGAAAACTCATTATCTCTCCTTTTATTCTGAATAACAGCCTTACTGAATAAAGAATTGTTGGCTGCATATTTTTCCCATACAGAACATTGAATATTTCCTTCCATTCCTTTCTGGCCTGCAAAGTCTCTGTGGATAGATTTAGTGCACACCTGATCTATCTTCCCTTGTAGGTTAAGGACCTTTTATTCCTTGCTACTTTCAGGATTTTTTTTTCTTTGTCTGTGTATTTTGTAAATTTGACTATAATATGCCTTGGAGATGGCTGGTGTTTGTTGAATTTAATGCGTGTTCTCTGTGCTTGGATTTTGATTTCTGTTTCTTTCCCCAAATTAGGGAAGTTTCCGCTATATTTTGTCTGAAGAACCCATCTACCCCTTTATTTCTCTCTCCATCTTCTCGGACTCCTATGATACAAATGTTATTATATTTTACTAAATTGCTGAGTTCTCTAAGTCTTCCTTTGGGTCCATTACCTTTCTTTCTCTCTTCTTTTTGGTTTCATTATTTCCCCTAATTTTATTTTCTGTATCACTGATTCACTCCTCTGTTTTGCCCATCCTTACTTATATGGCCTCCATTTGTGTTTGCATTTAAGTTATAGAATTTTTAATTTTAGCCTGACTAGATTTAATCCTTTTATGTCTGTAGTCAGGGTTAAGGGATTCTCTAGTGTCTTTTGTGCTTTTTTTCAAGCCCAGCTAGTATCCTTATAATCATTGTTTTAAATTCTAGTTCAGCATCTTGCTTATATCTATATTGATTAAATCCCTGGCTGTGAATTCTACCTTGTGTTTTTCCTTCTGGGGTGAGTTCCTCTGTCTCATCATTTTGTCCAGAAAAGAAAAGAAGAAAGAGAAAACAACAACAAAACAGTACAAAACAAAAACAACAAAAAAACAAAGAAAAATGAAAAAAAGAAAAAACAAGAAAAACAAAACCACAAAACAAATAAAACCAGAACCCCCCCACTAGATAATGGGTGTGTTTTGTTCTACTTGTTAAAAGAATCTAGATTCTAAAATTTAAAAAAATAATAATAAAAGTAGACAAAAATTAAAAATATGTATGAAAGGCATACGGAGAGGAATTTTGCCTCATCTTTATCAGCAGTAATCTCTCTCCTGTCTCATCTGTTTCCCTCTTTGCTATGAGCTCATTGAGAGCAGGGCCGTACCTTCCCATTTACCCCAGCCTACCCCAGCCTTCTCAGCACTGCACCAGAGCAGTTGCATTGCAGAACTGAACTGTTGGTCAGCGATCATTCCATGGTCACGAACAGGAGCCTAATACCTAGAACACAACACGTATATAATAAAAGCATTTTTTCAAATGCGGTGAGTGGATAAATGTTTTATATATCTGGGGTGCCGGGATGGTTCAGTTGGTTAAGTGACTGACTTTGGCCCAGGTCATGATTTTGGGGCCCAGTGGAGCCCTGCATTGGGCTCTGCACTCTGCAGGGAGTCTGCTTCTCTCTCTCCCTCTGCCCGTCCCCATGTTGTGTTCTCTTGCTCAAGTAAATAAATACCAAAAGTCTTTAAAAAAACATTTTCTATTTCTATTTCCATTCTCTGAAGACCAGTCTTAGTGTTATAATGTCCCAATCTATGTATGGACGTGACATGACATTTTATTTATTCTTTTTTGGAAATCTGCCATATGTTACTTATTTGTGTTGTTCTTGGTGAGACTGTGTTTACATTTCTCCTTTTTCCCTGTTCTACCACTAATTCCCCATCCCTAATCTACATTATAATTTCTATCATGAGAACTATGTCTTAGTCATTTATTTTTAACTTACCAGAAAATCACAGATTAACACTAATAATTTTAATTAGATTATAACCAAAAGCATTCATTTTTAATAGCAGATGTTTCTTTAATTGTTTAAAGTCATTAATTTTGTATTTTCAACAAGGGTGAAATGTTCTTGATTGTACGTACAGTATCCTATCCTTTCTCTGTCCTCAAGGTCTTGGGCATTGAATGGCACATTCTGAAATAGTTTCCAAATCATTAACTTTGATTTCCCAGGTGTATAAATTATTTTTGAGTAGTGGTTTGAACACTGAAGGTTTTGACTTATTTGGCATCTGGATGTGTCTGACAGATGATTTAAAGAGTCTTATAATTATAAAATATGATCATTTATTGAGACAGATGTACATATGGTGCACCTTTTGAAATTAAATAAAAAGTGCTTGGGTCTAACGTCAGTGTTGAAGGCATCCATCACACCAGGTCTCCCAGAAACTATTTGATACTTTCCTTGCTTCCACTAGAAAAAGTCTTTTACCATGCCTGTTGTATAAAAGTTCACTATTTTCTTTCATTATAGAATTGATTGTATTTCACAATTCTAACTGTCCTTTACAGTCATGGGTTTATCAGGTTAAATTATATATTGTGTTAGGATTCAGACAAAGCTGCTACAAGAGACTCCAAAAGATAGGAGCTTAAATTCTAAGTTTCTTTCTTTCTCATATGTAAAAGTCTAGAAGTTAGCAGACCAAGCTGCTTGGGTGGCTCTGCTTTCCTAGATCATTCAGGGATCTAGCACGAGCCTATTGCTCAACCATGAGGGTGTTATTCTTGTCCACCTTGTCAAAGCTAGATCACCCTTTGTCCACAGTCTAGCTGAAATATTTAGGAAAAGGAAGTCCAAAGCAAATGCCTTTGTTTTTAGGGAGACAACCCAGAAGTTACATAATCCTATTGGCCAAACTTAGACAAAATGCTGTGCTTAGCTATAAAAAATAAAAAACAAAAACAAAAAAAGAAACTGGGTGGACAAGTGGCCAGCTAAATTCCCAAAGGTTCTATTATTAATATAAAAATCTAAGTGTCAGATATTGGTGAACAGTCTGATGTGATTTGTCCCTCTGGCCACCTTCCATGAGTACCTTTGTCCCAAATGTAGACCATACTCTTTCCTTCCACAAATGAGGGAGCCAAGTTTCTTTGTTATCCTATCCACATAAAAATTGAGGCTGAGACAAGTGTTGTATTTTTCTTTTTGTCAAGTTTGATCTTGGCCCTTTATCAAGGTTGATAACTCATGAGTGAATACAAAAGTTTTGTATGTTCCTGACACCCGGTATACAGTGAAGGAGCTGAAACAGGGTAACCACCATGATTAAGCTCCTGTTAATAATATCAGAAAAATGGGAGTAGTCACAGCTCCATAGAAATGACAGAAATATGGTATGTGATAATTTTAAGATACTCGTTCTAGCATTGGAGTAAATTGCTCAGCTGACTCTTGTCCTGATTTCTGAGGGGCTCTCTGATCCATTTTTTTAAGTCCCCTATTTCTTCTCTGAGGGGTTTGTTGGGTATTTTTCTGTTACCCTTCTTGACCACAACTAAAGTGAGCATTGAGAGTATGCACTCCATAAGCTCTGTTTACAAGACAGTCACAGCTCTAGCTGGTCAGATTTGTGGTTGCTTTGGCAGTATAGTTTCCTTAAAGATTATTTAGCTTCCAGTCTACTTGCTTCCAATTAAATTCATGTGAAAATCGCCATATTCAGATTACTTTTATTCATAGTTCTTAAGCCTCTGAGATCTTTTCTCATGTTTGTGCTTGCCATCTGTGCTTGAACTCTCCATTTCACTTTCAACATAATACTGGCTGGTTTAAAGTCCTCTGAAAATACAGACTTCAAATAAGGAGTTACTCTGAACTTGGTTTCTGGGCTGCTTCCATTGTTTGACTCTAAGGTGTTATTTGGAGAGTTTAAAGAAAGACTCTGAAGAACAGACATAGCTTCTGTTGTTTGGAGCACATAAGCGGTTGACTTTTCCAGTCCTCTCAAAACCATATACCTCTCAACGTAGATGGAATGCCACAGGTGGGAAGTACCTTCATTATTTTCTTCGGTTTCTACTTGGAAACTGGTCTGTTCATACATAAGCTTCCTTTTATGCTACAGGGCTTTTCTAAAGGAGACAGGGAGACAATATCACTTCAGTATTCTTCGTTTTCCAATCCATTTTCTAGAGCAACAGGCTCAGCAAGTAGGTCATCTGCCTTCTGTTTTGTCACAGGTTGTGTCTTAGTTTGGGCTGCCATAATAAGATATCATAGATGGAGTGTTTTAAACAACAAAAGTTTATTTATTTTTATTAGTTCTGGAGGCTGGAAATCTGTGATTGGGGCGCCAGTATGGTCAGATTTTGGTGAGAGCTCTCCTTCTGGTTTATAGGTCTTCTTGTATTCTCATATGGTGAATATAGGTCATATTTCTTATGTCTTCTCTTAAAGAGCCTTATTCCAATGCATGAGGGCTCCATCCTCATGATTTAATTACCTCCCAAAGACCCCACCTCCAAATATTATCACACTGGGAATTAGGGCTTCGACATACAAATTTTGAGGGGGTCACAAACATTTAATCCTTAGAGGGTTGCATTTTTTCCTGTTGGTTCCCCTTGGAATAAAATAGGTTGCTAGCTTCATGTGATTTGATATCTATTTCCTCATCACCATCCACCTAATTGCTAAACCAATAACAGATCTTTTGAAGATTTATTATTGTAGTCTCTCACATCTTACCAAATTTTTATATGAGATGAAGTACAAGATAAATCTTTATAACAAATGAACTGAAACTACAGTTATTTTAAATAAGGTTGAAAATTATTTTCTCATATTCTGTCAGAGGAGAGAGGTCAAGGCTGGCAAAGGTCTACAACAGAAAATTATTCATGGGTATACGTTTCCTCATAGGATAATATCCTAGTGAATGTGCAGTCATAATCTAGAGTATTATTCTGTCCTACATGGATTGGAGGCAAGAGAAAAGAGGAAGTCCAGAGTAAATGAATTTATCTTCAAAGCAAGGACTCTGAAGTTGCACATATTATTTGTGCTCACATCCTCTTTGACCCAGATGTAATCCCATGGCCACACATTACTGCTGTGAAGAATGGGAAAGCAAGTCTGTAGCTGAGTGTCCCAACTCCACATAAGCTAAAAATAATGGGGTTCCGTTACTTAAAAAAAAAGAGAGAGAGAGAGAGAGAGAGAGAGACAAAGTATGGTTTCTTGAGGACAGTAGCAACATAAAATACTAATTTTAAAGAAATTTTCATTGTATTCAATTTTAAGGAAGTTGATCTATTACTGGGTATTGGTTTTATCCTTCTGTGTACCAGAATTGAACCATTAGTAACAAATATCTCTTGGATACTGAAAGTAGGACATAGGAAATCTTCCCATCCTCTTGGAATTTCATCAAGAATACAATGAAGTAGAGATTTCTTGAAATTTGGAGGAGATAGCTCCTTCACAGCAATAAGCAAATACATTTTTTTCCTACAGATTCTTAAAAGTATTCAGTTTTGGTAGGAATACAATAACTGTTAACTGATTTTTGACTTTTTTCTCAAGCAATTTATTTGGGTCACTGCACTACTACTCTTTAATATATTCTCTACAAAATTCTCAATTGACTGCAAAAATGATTAACAGTAGGCTCCCCTGATGTTCAACCCAGTCATTCATGACTTTACCAGATGGTTTTGCTTTTTGGGCCAATGCTTTTTTTTTTTTTTTTTTTTTCCCTAAATCATATTGTTTCCCCTCCTCTGGATATAGTCAAGATCTAAAATATGACACTCATTTTAAATTTCATGACTAAAGTAGAAAATATTATGCAGATACATCTTTTATTTTCTGCATATTTAAAGATAATGACCAGAATGTTTGCTATTACTTGTGGGCAACGTAATATTAAAGTATACCTATTTTCTTCATTTACTGCCTTCACATACTCCCTTGTTTATTCTTTTCCTATAATAATTCAAGTGTCATTAGTTTTTACCACCTATTACAATCTTCCCTTTGGTTATTCTATTACTTTTATGGATTTTCTTTATTAAACAAGTTTACTTAATGTATTGGTCAAAGTCCTGCTGAGGAAATCTCATCAGCTGTTACTCCTCATTTATTCATAGTCTGTATAAATAGTACATAGTTTGAAATACAGTTAAACAAAGAAAAACAGAGGAACACTAAACTGCCTGAAAATGTCTCCCATTTTAATCCAGTTATGTCAATCTATCTGATAGGCAGAACTTTATGAAACTTGAACTGTTTCATTGGTCATATAACATTTTCAGTAGTGCTATAATCTTAGCATATATGATCTTAACAATGATCACATATTTTTATAATTTACTTCATAAATTATTAATTTCTCTTATTGACAAAAAAAATCTTTCAAAGATTTTACACTATGTTAGCTTATAAAAGCAATTAACCTGAAATCATATGCTCACTACTGACCTCTAAAATATGAGGTTTGGTTATGTGTCCAAAATTTTTTTTTAGGGGCGCCTGCGTGGCTCAGTGGGTTAAAGCCTCTGCCTTCGGCTCAGGCCATGATCTCAGGGTCCTGGGATCGAGCCCCACATCGGGCTCTCTGCTCAGCAGGGAGCCTGCTTCCCTTCTCTCTTTCTAACCGTCTCTCTGCCTACTTGTGATCTCTGCCTGTCAAATAAATAAATAAAATCTTAAAAAAAAAAAGAATTTATAGGAGACACCAGGGGTGCTGGGGTGGCTCAGTGGGTTAAACCTCTGCCTTCGACTCAGGTCATGATCTCAGGGTCCTGGGATAGAGCCCCGAGTCGAGCTCTCTGGTCAGTGGGGAGTCTGCTTCCCTTCCTCTCTCTCTTCCTGCCTCTCTGCCTACTTGTGATCTCTGTCTGTCAAATGAAAAATAAAATCTTAAAAAAATATATTTTTAAATAGAGAACAAGATTAAAAACTTGGTAAAAGCTGATTTTCAAGTATTTGTTTTTTCATAAAAATATAGAAATTTAGATTCAGTGAAAATGCAAATCAGTTACATCAACTTTGTTGCATTATAGATAGAGTGTCCTTGATTCAAATGGTTTACATGCCTTGTTTGGAGTTATACTCTCAGCTGGTGTTTGGGGAAAGATGGGAGTCTGAACAAATTTATAGTGTCTACTCATCTAGTGCTTTTTCTTTTGCTGTGTTTTTAGTTTCAGAATGGGAATCTTACTTGCCCACTCTAAAAATTATCAGTAATCCATACTATTTAAAAATTAAATTAATATAGGAGTTATGCATCATTCTTAAGAAACATATAAAATATTTGCTTTCATTAATCACTGATTTCCAAGAAAATTTGCTTTGAATGCTAGTGAGTTTAAAATGATTAGCTTGATTTTGTAATCCAAAAAAACAAGATTGATATAAATAGAATTATTTGAAGGAAATAAGTTTCCATGTTATTTTTTAAAAAGTCAGTATTTTGTTTGTTGTTTTAGTCACTGGTTTTATGCCTCCATATTTCTTTCTAGTAAATTGAGCTACCCACTGTTTATTACACATATTCCATAATATATTCTAATAGTATACTTTCTTTGAAGGCAGAAATATAACATATACTAGCACCTGTCAAGGGGTCTGACACAAAATAGATAATATTTGTGACTAGATAAATGAATATGCATATACATGTATTTTTGAACATGTGTGTTTGTACATAGTCATATGTACTTGTACATATATACACATATATGTATTGTTTTTAGTACCATCTATAAAGTTTAAATTAGTTTGAAATATTATTATCTTCTGTCAAAAAGAAATGCTCTAGGTGATTTTTCTGCAGTCTCTTTTGAAGTAGGAAGGGTTAGGTGATAGAACGGGAAGTGACAATAGGGCACTGTGTGGAGAAGGAAAACAGCATCAACTGAGCATGTGACTACCAGTGGTTTGTTGCTGCTAAATCATAAAATGCATGGCAACAAGTAGCAAGAGAGAAGGCTGGCGACTGAGTAAGAGGCAGGCAAGGAGCATACTACCATCCAACACATAGAATGTCAAAGGAATATTCTTCATTGATACAACCACACACTCTGAAAGCAAGTGTATATTGAGGTCTTACTGTATGCTGGGTCCTCATGGTGTTTTGGCCAACATGGCCAAAATAATTCTTGCATAGAACTCATTCTTCTAGTTCTGGTTTGGTTTAGGAAAATGCTTTATAAATACAAATTTGATTCTGTGATTCAAAGTTATGGTTTTTGTTTCTTTTGAGTTCTTATAACTATTTCCTGCAAAAACTGGGGACAAATTCAGAGTCGTTTTATAAAAAATATGAATTGATTCAGATTAGGCTCACTTTTCCCTTGTGTATGCTTTTCTGCTCTCCAGTGCAGTAGAAAGGCTGGAAAGCTTTCACACTGATGGCTAGATACGCTCCCTCTGGACTTTTGGACCAAAGACCAATGCCGCTGTTAATGTCTGAGTTGTGTCCCATTAACATTTATATGTTGAGGTCCTAACCCTCAGTCCCTCAGAATGTGACTATACTTGGAGATAAGGTCTTTATTTATTTATTTATTTATTTATTTATTTATTTATTTATTATAAAGATTATTTATTTATTTGGAGGGGAGAGAAATGGGGGAGAGAGAGTCTCAAGCAGACTGTGCTGACCACAGAGCCTGATGCAGGGCTTGTTCCCACAACCCTGAGATCACGACCTGAGTGATCAAGAGTCTGATAATAACCATCTGTGACACCCAGGCTACCCTGGAGATAAGGTCTTTAAATAAGCAGTTATATTTAAAGAAGGTCATTCATGTGGACTCTAATCTAGTGACTAGTGTCCGCACAAGAAGAGGAGATTAGATCACAGATGTAGGCACAGAGAGAAAATCATGTGAAGACATAGGGAGAACACAACCATTTACTAACAAAAGAGAGAAGTCTCAGAAGAAACAGCTTGTAGACACCTTCATCTTGGAGTTTTGGCCTCCAGACCTATGAAAAAATAAATTTCTGTTCTTTAAGCCATCCAGCCTGTGGCACTTCTGTTATGGCAGCCTTAACAAAGTGATACAGCCCCAAAAGACAATGACATGACATTTAAGTATCTAAAATCCCAGTATTACCTCAGAGTTCTGGATTGTAAGAAGTCTAACACTGCTTATTCTTTTTCCTTTTTTTTTTAATTCTTTTTCTTTTAATCTACAATAGCTACAAAGTGTCTGTCAAATGTTAGTAGACAACTATGTTACCATAGGACTGTAACAACTGTGGACACTTTAAAAACTTGCTCATTAACTTCAGAACCAGAATGTTTTATGACATCAGTTCAGAGTTTCTCAAAATCGACATGGTATTTGGGTATAAAGAAATCCTTTTGTGAGATGCTGTCCTGTGAATTCTAAGATGGTTAGCAGCATCTCTGGACTTCACCCTGTAGATGTCAATGGCACTCTTCCACTTGAAGCAACCAAAAATGTTTTTAGAAATTGCCAGATAATCACCTTGTAGGCAAAATCACCCTTGGATGAAAACCATTGCTTTAGTTTGAACATCTTGATAGTCCTTTTTATGTATACTTATTATTTGAGTTAGATTATTGGAAGGTCACCTAAGTGTACATATGCATGAAAGAATCACTTTTCCTGTCTATATGTAAACTAGTTTTGCTGACACCAACGATTCATTTTCTAATTCTGACATTTTATTATTTGTTGAAAAATAGTCTAATTGCAGTCTTCTTCTCTCAGAGTCATAGTTCTAATTATTAGTCATGTTGACCTTTTCTGTTGAATAAAAAGAAACAAATGTTACATCATAAACCATAAAAGCACTGATATTAAATGCTAGTTGCAAAGAAGTATATTCATTATGTACTCCCAAGTATGATGAAACATCTTTACAAGGTCTTTATTTGAATATGTTTGAGATTCTCCCCAGAAGATTTCTTCCTTTTTAATGACACAGACAGCAGGTTTTCATGACCACAAAAACCTCTTTATGAAAAAATTATATCAAACTTTATTTTTTTGCTTAAGGAAAAGATTTCTGTGGAGTTGACATGCAACCTCAAATCCTTTCTGACTTTTAAAATCTGTAAAAGTCAAATTATTCAAGTCATATTTGTGGAATGTAGTTGGCAATGTGGACAATTTTCTGAAAACACTCATCAAGGCTGAGTTCTATTAGAAAGCTTGTGAACTGAAGGGGCGGAAAGTCATCCAGAATCTCCATAGTTTGATATTTGAATATTTTTGATGTGTCATATCCAGCTGCAGTATTTCCTTAATGAAAGAGCTCAGATGTAAGCTTTATTCCTTTGCCGGCTTTATAGCCAAATAGGGTCTGTGCAGTAAAACAGCTATTACCTTATTTTAAAATCAATTTTCAAGAAACTCTAGAATTGTTTTAGGGAGAGTCAGTCTTCAACTGCGTATGAGTGATGCTTACATTGACCATTCTGTAGTTACATTGCATTTTCCTTACTTAATGATTTTTATTGTTAAAATACATACAGTTTCATTTTCAGTATGGGCTTTGAAGATCTCAGTTCAAAGTACTGATTAGTGAAAAAATAAATTCTTATTTAAGAAACAAAGGCTAATTAAGAAATTCAGAGGGGATTTGAAAGACTGTCAGAATGTAACAAGATTAAAAACTTTGAGTTTAAAGACTGCAAGCCTTGGGAAGAGTGTTAATGAACTAACTCTCAGTTGATAAGCACGTATTATATCAATGATCAGTATTCCAGTGTTGACCTGGTTTGAAAGCACAGGGTCCCCAACAGAATCCTTCTTTGTTGCAGATAAAATTAACCCAGGCTCTTGTTTCCCAGCACTTTCAAGAATGGATATCCTTTTAAAAATAGTAAAATAAAATCCATCTATCCATTCATTTAGCAATGCATATTTATTGAGTAACTATAATGAACTAGGTAGTTTTATAGGCTTGGAAATACGGTAGTGAAAAAAGTCCCTGTCCTCGTGGAATTTACACGCCACTAGAAGGGAAAGTGAATGAACAACAATGATAACAAAACATTAAAAAAACAATATGGCTGTAGGTGCTGTGTAAAAATGTAAGGCAAGATAAGGGAGATAGTGAGTGCCTCTGTATGCTGTTCAGGGAAGGCATCCTTTTTAGGTAATTTCCAGAGAATAGCCTTTTTCTAAACATTTATTTGAATGAGAGGGAGATGATCTCAGAAGGGAAGTAAGGCAAGCAGAATAGAGCTGGGCGAAAAACTTAGGAATGTGGTCTCAGCTGGAAGCGTTCAGGTAAACCACAGGAAGCTCTGGAGCATAAATTGCACTGCAGAAGTGCTCTCACTGTGAGGTAGGATTTGGCCTTTTGTAGCTTCTGTCAGCTGACCTCTCACAAGAGTGGTATGGCATGGCCTGCGGAAAAGGCACCTCTATTTTGTTGAGGTCAATTATCTGTAGAAAAGAGGGGTAGCTTTGAGTTCTCATCCAGCCAACATCAGCAGCAGCTGAAGATGGATGTACTTGAGGAATAACACCATATCTACTGTAACTGGAATCATGGGAACAAGGAATAATGGAAGGTGATTGAGGAATGCATCGGTGAGAGAGATTGGGGACAGGGTCTTGTAGGCCGTTGCGTGAGACGAGAAGTCATTGGAGTTTTCTAAACAGAGTGCATGATCTGGATTTATTTTTATTTATTTCTATTTTTATTATTTTTTAAGGTTTTATTTATTTGAGAAAGAAAGCAACAGAGAGGGGCGCCTGGGTGGCTCAGTGGATTAAGCCGCTGCCTTCGGCTCAGGTCATGATCTCAGTGTCCTGGGATCGAGCCCCGCATCGGGCTCTTTGCTCAGCGGGAGCCTGCTTCTCTCTCTCTCTCTGCCTGACTCTCCGCCTACTTGTGATTTCTCTCTCTGTCAAATAAATAAATAAAATCTTTAAAAAAAAAAAAAAAAAGAAAGCAACAGAGAGAGCACAAGCAGGAAAGAGAGGGAGAAGCAGACTCCCCACTGAGCAGGGAGTCCAACATGGGGCTCAATCCCAGGCCCTGGGGATCATGACCTGAACCAAAGGCAGACACTTAACTGACTGAGCCACCTAGGTGTCCCTAGATTTAGTTTTAAAAATGCTTGCCTTAGCTACTATGGGGGACACTAGACTGTAAAAAGCAAGGATGTAAACTGCAGAATCAGTACTCGCCCTTTTAAGCATCCTTTTTATTTTATTGAGCAACCACATGCAACCAAGAGGCTGTTGTGAATTTACTAATGCTTTGACATGATTTTGCATGTGATAATTACAGTTGCATGCATATAGCTTTTGTAAGTACTTATAGGTAAATTGGGAGTGATATTCAAAATACTTAGTGAGCAGTATTACAGAGATTCCAACCAATCAGTTTGGAAGCTGCATTTTATCCTAACATATAGACAAGATATAGTATTTCTTCAGTCTACAGACATTATTTGGCATATAAGTAATCTATAAACCCCTTGGATTTAATGCCTTGCCTTCTTAAATACTCAAGTTTTCAAAACAATGTGGTAAATTTTTGTCTGTACTGAGGAAAAGCAGGTAACTCACTTGGGTCAGGTGGGGTGGTATTCTATGATGGGAAGTAGAGCTTGTCAAAAACGCTAGATATGAAACATATAGGAAGGTCTCAAGTTAGAAAGCAACGGACTTTGTAGTCTAACAGTAGGTTTCTATAAGTTAAAACCTGGGAGTTGAGCTTAAGAGCATTTTCCTTCTAGCTATCTTTTTTGGGACCTACTCTTCCCCTGTAGACCTATGTCACTTTATATTGAACCACTTGTTTCTTCTGTCTATTCTGTAGACTTTATTCTAGGAGCAGGGACCAAATCTCTTCTGTTTATAGTTATGTAGTCACAATCTAGCACAGTGACTAGTACTCACTGACACACAGTCTGGATACCTGAGGACTGTTGCAGTAGGATATGAAATTAGATGTTTGGATTGACTATGAAAATGTGGATTTGGTTTGAAAACAAAGAGATTTTTTATGGGTTAATTTAGAAGAAGACTTTACTTTTTAAAAATAGCAATAGTTTAGGGGTGCCTGAATGGTTCACTCAGTTAAGCATCTGCCTTTGGCTCAGGTCATGATCTTCAGGATGGAGCCCCATGTGAGGCTCCTAGCTCAGCAGGAAACTCTGCTTCTCCCTCTCCCTCTGCTTCTCCCTTCTGCTTGTGCTCTCTCTGTCTCTCTCTCTCTCAAATGAATAAATAAAATAAAAAAAAAAATAGCAGTACCTTGGCTTAGGGTTGGTGACTCAAACCAGGTAGCCCAATTAGAAATACAACTAATTCCAAGAGGAAGATGAATAGTGTCCTGCCGCTAGACTTTCATATGAAAGAGAAGCATACTTCTATCTGATTTAAATCAGTGTATTTTGGATATTTTTGTTATAGCAGCTTAGACTGTACCCTAACAAATATATCAACTCTAAATGGATGCCTTCTTTAAAAAAAAATAATAAGTATTTATTTATTTGGTGGGGAGGGGCAATGGGAGAGGGAGAGAATCCTCAAGCAGACTCCCCTTTAAGCACACAGCCCTATACAGGGCTCAGTCTCATGACCCTGAGATCATGAGTGGAACTGAAAGCAAGTGTCAGACACTCAACTGAGTGAGCCACCCAGGGGCCACTCTAAAAAATTCTACCCCTAAATCACAGCCCAAGTCATTTTCATATTTTGCCCAGATCATCATCTATCTGGTCTTCCTTTTCCCACTCTTGTCCTATAATCTATTCTCCATGAAGTCTTTGGGGTAACCTTTCAAAGATAAAATTCAGCTTGAGTCACTTCTCTAAAAGTTCCCTAATGGCTTCTCTCCTCTCACTTAGAACAAACTCTAATACCATAATCATAGCTTTGTAATCTTTGTAATTATAACCTCACTAATTTCACCTTCAGCTGTACTTCCCTTGTGAATCCCTTTCTGTCCACACTGCAATGGACTTCTTTGAGAAGTCCAATCCTGCTTATGTCTCAGAGACTATACTCTTTACTGCCTAGAATGGTTTTCCTCCTTAAAGTTGCATTGCATACACTCTTATTTTAATCAGATTTTTATTTTGATAGCCCTTCATCACAGTAGCCTTTCCTATCCACCCTGGCTGCATTAGCACCCAATCGTGTTCCATTGTTCCCTGTACTCTTGCCTTGCTTGATTTCTTCTTCATATCTCTATTATATATTTATTTGTTTAATGTCATCCTCCCCCCCCAATGGGAATAATAGAAGTCCTCTGAGAGGAGCAATTTTGATTCTCTACTATAGAGTTTAATTCTCAAGAGTCTAGAATGGTGCCTGATGATTGTCAGATTCTGAAATATTTGCTGGTGCCATTAGCCTTTTAAGGCTCAAACCTTTGCAGATTCTTTCAGTGCTCCAGCCTGTGCAATAATAGCCTCATTTTCTCTGAGGGCTATTTCCATCCTTTAAGATCCTTGCTTCTTTTTAACTTTTTGTATGTATGTGTGTGGGTAAGGGTGTATGGGATGTGTGTGTGTGTGTGTGTGTGTGTGTGTGTGTCTTAAGTTTCAAGCTGTTATTCCCCACAGATGCATCACAATCAGTTTAGAAATACATATTCTTACTGAGTGTTCTCTAAAGAATGCAAATTACTTCCAATTCTCCAACCCTTGAATAATGCAAACCATTGGTGAAAGAAGAGCCATGCTTCACCATGCATTTTAATGCAGAGTAGCTATGTCAACTGCTACATTACAGTCAGTTGAAAGATAGACTAAAGGAAGCTGAGTTACACATTTCAGGGATAGGGTTTATGGGGAACAGCATTAAGTACTTTATGCTACAGAAATTGCTATGGCTAGTTTTTCTAACACTGTATCATTTACTTATAGTAATTGAGGGTGGACAGGAATGAGGATAGACTACAATGGGGTAATGACAACATATATTGGTTCCAAATGACTTGAGTGTTTCAAACAGAATTTTATATTAGTTCAGTCTCTTTGTTATATCCAGAGGCCCTCACATTCTTTCCAGTAAAGAGCTGAGAGAGGTAAATACAAATGGCTATACCAGAACTTACAAAAATATACATGATATCCTCATCAGACATTTTTCTTTCTTTCCATTTTTTCTTTTTATTGCCAGAGGGATACCATTTCTTTTTTCTTTTTTTTTTTTTTAAAGATTTTATTTATTTATTTGACAGACAGAGATCACAAGTAGGCAGAGAGGCAGGCAGAGAGAGAGAGAGGGAAGCAGGCTCCCCGCTGAGCAGAGAGCCTGATGCGGGGCTCGATCCCAGGACCCTGAGATCATGACCTGAGCCGAAGGCAGCAGCTTAACCCACTGAGCCACCCAGGTGCCCCAGAGGGATACCATTTCTAATGTAGTCTGTTATATTTCTTGGGACCAGGTTATATTTTGGAGTTATTTGTATTAATATTCTTTTTGAAATTTGTGGATATTTTTCCTTTTCAACCAACTTAAAGAGATTAAGGTATTGTTTTTAAACAGTATCTGACTATATTTACGGTGTCAGAAATTATTTCACAACAAAGAATAATTGTAATTCTCTTGAACAGAAGTATGAAATTATGAAAAATTATGCTCTGGTTTTTAGAGACTATACTAGACAGACAAAGAGAGCTTAATAGTAATCTCTTCTGTTTTTTGTGATGGAATCAATTCTTATGTATTTATTTTGCAACAGCTTTTTGAGATACAGTTTACATACCATCAATTCTCCTTTAAAGTGCATAATTTAGTGATCTTTAGTATATTCCCAGAGTTCTATAACCATGAACAATCAATTTTAGAACACTTAAATCCCTGCATTCCTTCTCAAAGAAATCCTTTGGTACAAACCCTTTTGCAGTCATCCCTATTTCCCGTAACCAACCCCATCCTTCCTTAGCAACTACTAATCCACTTTTTATCTCTTTAGTATTGCATATTCTGGATATTACATTTAAATGGATTCATGCAGTTTGTGGTCTTTTGTAACTTGATTCTTTCCCTTAATATAATGTTTCAATAGTTCATCTGCATTGTAGCATGAATCACTACTTTGTTTTTCATTGGTGTAATATTTCATTGTATGGATAGACAACATTTTATTTATTCAACAGTTGATGGGTATTTGTGTTATTTCTACTTTTTAGCTATTATGGATATACCTCTATGAACATATTTTTTTGTGTGAACATGTTTTCATTTTTCTTGATACATATCAAAGACTAGAATTGCTGAGTTCTGTGATAATTCTGTCTGATGCTATTGATATTGAACCCCTTTTCATCTGCTTATTGACCTATTTTTATTTCAGTACTACTTTTTCTGCCTTGCAATGGACTTTCTTCTATTACTGTTTTAATATTCCCATCCTTTTGTAATTCTGGACACAAGTGTATTTAATTTTTTTAGTGATGGATATAAACTAAAATGAAGGTGTTCCTGTATAGGTTTATTGCATAGATTTTGTCAAATATATATCAATCTCCCTAGATACCATTTTAATTTATTTTTCAGTTCTTAACTCTTTCCAGACAGATTTCTGGATATTGAGACTTTATGCCATTATTTGAATAGTATGATTTATTTATAGATTTGACACATTGATTGGTAATCTGTTTATATAAACATAAAACAATTTATACTTGGATTTCCTCCACTTCTAAATGCATTTTTCTAGTAACAAATCAGTCAGAGAAGGATATGGCTTTAAATTGATAAAGCTAATTTTAAACATTAGAGGAATCAAATCATACTTACTGTACAAGAGGTTGGTTCTAACTAATGGATTCATGAGGGCAGGAGCTGCTGCTTTTCCATATGATATTTAATAATGGCCAATATCTGGAGCCTAGAAGAGGTACATTTATTTTTAGCTATGAATGCTTCTAATGACTCCATGCTGTCATTTTCAAAAGAGAACATGTGAGATGGTTCAGGCTGTTAGCAACAAACATATTTTTCTAATCTTCAGATATCTGAGATTTGCCTTTCCCTATTTAAATAGGTATTTTAATAAAATTATAATTATACAATTACATTCCTTGTATTTGATTCATATAATTCAGTCCTTTAAATTTTTTCCTCTTGGGTACAATACAAGGACTATATTCGTATGCTAGTTTTCTATAATTTTATGTATGTAGATCCAGGAACTTCTTCAACCTTCTCACCGAAAACAGGAAATATATACAAGACAGTTTTACCACAGAGACTGAAATTAAAATAACATGTTTCCCCAGAGTAATTGGAAAAATTCGTGCCAAGTATCCTTTAGTAATAAGAAATATTGATTTCTTTCACTGCTGCCTTAAAGGACACTTCTTACAGACCTGGGAAGACTGGTTCAGCTGCCATCCTGTGGTATAGTGCCTCAAAGCAAGTAATTAAACCAGTTGCTTTGTAATATAAGGTATCTCTAATATGCTTTAGTCATATACTGTGGTGACTGTTCATGATGGAAAGATAAAAAATACACCTGGTTTAGGATGCGAGCTTTAAACATTCAACCTTACCTTGCTTGTTATATGGTTTGCTAAGATTAAATTGTCTCTCAATCCTTTTAAATAAGAGATAATTTTTGAATGGTGTCTGTTTGGAATGACTTGGATAATCACCCATTGTTACTTTTCTTTCTATAGATTTTCAGTGAGAGAACCGCATAAGCATAGCTATGGGAATAAACTGTACAGATTTTGTGAGTTTGGCCATTGCTGAGCAACAGTTCTCCTTGGGTCTCGAGTTTCTGCGTGTATTTTAAAGAGGCATTAATGATTTTTATTCTGGACTATTTTTTCAAGGTATTTTATATAACAAACAGTCTTGGAAGACAGAGATTATGTCTCCCTTTGGAGTAGAAGACTGATGTTTTTTTCCTAGTCAAAGTGATATAGATTATGTCTTTCTCTGGGCAAAGTTTAGGCAGGTTACGTAGGAGCCCTTTTCAAAGATTTGGATTTCTGAAACTCTGGGTTCCTTAGCTGTTAAACAAAACTAATGCACTTGTAGCATTTATCTGAACTGCTCTTCCTCACTCCTAAGGGGTTTGGGAATTGGAGGCTGGGGGGAGGAACACAATACAAACACAAAGGTAATGCTTCCTCCTATACTGTAATTAAGTCCGATGTTTCTGATTCTGGAATCTTAGGTCTTGTACCAGCATCTGTGTAACTGTAGCAGGCTAACTTTTTAACATGCAGTAAAGGTGGAATCCCTTTCAAAAGGATGGCTTTTGAAAACTGTGTGAATTTTCAGGCTTTGAGTAGTCCCTCTCCAAACGAGTTCTGTGGGAGAGTGAATTAAACCCTTTTGTGGGAGAATTAAACTCTTTTGCCTCAGTACATTTATCGTATACAACAAATTGTATTTTCTCCTATGCACACAGAATGTTAGTATATAAATTGGAAAGTTGAGAAAATGGTCAATTATATTATCTTCTGTAGGGCTTAGTTTCTCATGAAATCAAGTTGAGGACAGTCATGTATTCCCAATGGTAAATGTTTGGTTTCACATCTTCTCTGACTAGTTGGCACTATAAACATCTTTTGCCAGCACAACATTAGAGATAGCTCTAGATGGTAGAAAGAAATATAAAAATACCCCCCTTCTCAAAAGATTGAGACATTCATTGTTAAAATCATGGTTTGGTGAGGCAGTTTTCATGAGATCTCTATTTTCTAACTCTGTGACTTTGGTAAGTGTAATATGGAGAGAAAATGCTTGGATTTAGTTAAAATTCTGGCTGACCTGGTGGAAGTGAACATGAGGAAGAGAACTGGCTTTTTGTTTGCAGACACAATGCTAGGGACTCTCAGGAACCATTCTGTGTCCTTGCCCTTTCCTTCTCTATTAAGGAAAAGTAAACAGAACCATTATCTCTATAGGAAGTTGACAGGATGACGATTCTAATCAGATGAAACCCTATCATATTCCCTATAGTTAGAGAGTAATATTTATACATTGATCTTCCCACTCTACTATAAACCAAACATTAGCTGCCAGCGCACAGCCGGTTGTAGATTTAGAAATGTTTCTCCACCCAAATCTAGAGAAAAGAACAACTAGGTATACGTTATTCCATGTGCTTTCACACTACTCTCACAGTCCATGATGAAGTTCTGTTGGCGTAAAATAATTTCATCCTTAATGAGGTTGTTCAGATAGCATTATGTAATTTATAGTTCAAGTCTTTAGATTAGAAGAATGCTAGAGCTTGGAAAGAAAGACTCAATATTTGAAAGGAAAGGATTACTATCTTCTGGCTTCTTATTCTTAACCTGGAAGCCCTGAGCTCTTTTCTTCTGAAGATCCAGATGAGTAAAGGGAGTTTGCTTCATATTTAAACCCTTTCTTTCTGTTGCTACCCTGTTTCCATTCCTCGGGCTCTTTGTTTTCTTTCACTCTGTTATTGCTAGAATCCTTTTGTTTTTTTACCAGCCCCATGCAGACTGTCCTCTTGTTCCTGTCGCATTCTTCCTAAGCTTTCAGATTTCTGGGAAATCTACTTGCTTTCTCTATTTCTTGACATGTATTACTTCATTCGTGGAGATTGTGGATAATTTGACCTTACTGTTTGCCTCATGAATTTCTTGACCTATCTCTTTCTTTGCCTTTGGTTACTGCCTGTAACTGGCTTGGTCCTATTCCATCACTGTTAAGGATGCTAAACAGATTCTTTTTTTAATTTATGTTTTTTTTCTTTATAGAGGTATAATGGGCATATAATATTATACTAGTTTCAGGTGTACAGCATAACGATTCGATATTTACCACAATAAGTCTAGTTAACATCTGTCCCCCTACATAACAACAAGATTTTTTTTTCTTATAATAAAAATGTTTAAGATCTGCTCTCCTAGTGACTTTGAAATAAGCAATACAGTATCATTAACTGTCATCACCAAGCTGTATGTTACATTCCCATAACTTACTCATTTTATAACTGGAAATTTGTATCTTTTGACTCCTTTTACCCATTTCATGTACCCCCACCTCTGACAATCACTAGTCTGTTTTCTGTATCTATCACGTTGTTCTTTTTTTTTTTAATTTTACATTTAAGTGAGATCATATGGTATTTGCCTTTCTTTGTCCAACTTGTTTTACTCAGCATATTGCCCGTCCATATTGTTGCAAATGGGAAGGTTTCATTACTTTTTATAGCAAGTAACATTGCTTTGTGTGTGTATCATATTTTCTATATCCATTCATCCATAATTTATAGTTTCTTAATTCCAGTTTTCAAAATAGTCTTTTTTTTTTCAAAATAGTTTTAAATTGAAAAATAAAACAAAGTTGAAAATTAATATTAAGCTTTAGCAGCAACATTAAGGTCTAGAAGCTTTCTTATTAGATGTAATACTAATGTAATTCTTCACAAAGTTATAAATCTTGAAGTTTTAGTGATATATGCACATGTATACTTTTTTTTTTAAGCAAATTTACATAAATATTCTCAAAAGAACTTCTTGAGGGTATTTAGGACTTTTTCTGTCTCTTTGGTCAAATATTTTTGGAGATGTTCAGAGGTTAAAATGATACCTGACAATTCTATGAAAGGACTGAAAATGGACTCTAAAATGAAAGCAGAAATATATTACAAGAATTAATTAAACAGAAGGACAAGAATATAAGAAGCAAAGGATGATTTTCAAAGAAGTTCTATGGAAAGTGAAAAAGAGGTGAGGACTGTTGTAGAGGTTATTTAATTACGCAGAGTCACCCACATATAACTGTGGTAGGATTATATTGGCAGTTTTAAGTTTCCCTGGAGTTAAACCTGGTCTCCCAAAGCAGCTGAATCTTGAAAATGTCAATGACAACACAAGGAACATCCAAACAAAAGCAGTTTATTTGGGTTTTCTGTGAAAGGTGAATCTGTGAATGTCCTTAACACTCTAATCCCCAAAATGATGCCTAAAGGCAACAGAGATTACGGTATGATGATGCTGTGCTAATAGTATGATTGAACTCCAGGGAATAAGACTTGTTTTCTTTTCTGTTCTCTCTGAATATTCATGGGTGCTGAGTACAGCCTTAACTTTTTTCCACTTGGTAGTTATCAAGAGATAATTTTACTGCTTCTTCCTTTCTGGAAGCTTAATTTTTTTCTTCATACATCACTTTTTGCTTAATTTATAATAAGCTTAGCTGAAGCAAGTAAACATTTCAAAAATTTTTCAAATAACCCTTGATGCAATAGGCAATGAACAGTGTGGGTATAAGAGAGTAAACTTGCAAACCAACTTAGATATATATTGTCATTCTAATGTTTTCTGTTTTTCTTTGAATAATTGCCTCCTTGGGGAGAATATGGTTGTTAAAAGGTAAAGGAGCAGGAAGATTTTGTAGGCGAAATTCCTTACAAACTCTGCATAAACTGATTGTTAGTTAAAAAAGCAAGCAAGCAAGCAAGCTGTACTTGGATACAGAAGGCAAATCCTAGGCCTAACCTTACCTTGACTGGGAGGCTCTGTGAACTTGAGTAGCTCATTTAACCTCACTGGGTCCCAAAGTATTCATCTCTAAAGTCTCTTACTCTTGGTATTATTTTTAGTATTAAATAAGAGAGTGCATGCAAATAAACACCCTTTGAGAAAAGTATGTCTGGCATTCAGAGCATAGGGGATATTATTTTGAGTTAATAAAATCTTAAACTACCATTTTTTAATCTTCTTGGTCAAAAAGAAGGTCTCAAATAACACGAGGTTGGTTAAAATCTCTTCTATTGGCAAAGAAATTCTTAGGAAAATATGAAAAATAATAATACTGACTCACAGAAAAATATTTTAAAAATATTTTATTTTCCTTAAAAAGTATGTTTTCTTAATCTCTTATTAAAGTGTTACCTCCAGGGCACCTGGGTGGCTTGGTGGGTTAAAGCCTCTGCCTTCAGCTCGGTTGTGATCCCAGGGTCCTGGGATCGAGCCCCACATTGGGCTCTCTGCTCAGCAGGGAGCCTGCTTCCTCCTCTCTCTCTCTCTCTGCCTGCCTCTCTGCCTACTTGTGATCTCTGTCTGTCAAATAAATAAATAAAATATTGTATTTTTTGTTGTTGTTGTTGTTAAAAAAGGGTTCCTTCTTTGAGATTAGAGATATTACTTCAGTCATCTGTCTTCATATGGCACTTTGGCGAATTTGTATAGATTCATCTACATATATCACAAACACCAGTCTTTATAGCGCCTTGAAAAAATTACTAATAACAGTTCAGTTTTTTATGAAAACTCATGTTAAATAAGCATATTTTATTTTGCAATGACTTTTTAGATTGATAATAGCAAAACCCCACTTAGATTAAGTGAAATACAGGAACATCTCATAATGTCTTAAGGAACCCCAACACAAACTGAAAGGTGAAGTGTTTTGTTGGCCTGATAAGTGGGGAAGGAACTGGAAGTCTGAGAGTAATCAAGGCAGTTATTCTCTCTGTGTGTCTCTGGGTCTCCACTGTTTTCTGCTTTTAATTTGTGTATCTGTGGGCCAGTTTCCTCTGTTTTTGTGTACAAAGGGGAAGTGTGACCTCACCATGATGTTAAGTTTATATTCAGGATGATAGTAAGGGATGACCAGTCTTTGGGACCCCAATCCAACTACGGGGAAAACAACCCAATTTGTGTGGCTTGTGTTAAATGCCTACCTTACGTTAAGGTAATGAGGCTGAACCACAAGCTCCAAGGTCCCAGACCAGTTTTTTGTGTTAGAGGCTCACAGGCTGAGCATTCATCTTAAAGTAGGTCTAGTGTAGGGGCTCCTGGGTGACTCAATGGGTTAAGCCTCAGCCTTCTGCTCAGGTCATGATCTCAGCATCCTGGGATCCAGCCCCACATTGGCCTCTGCTCATCAGAGAGTCTGCTTCCCCCTCCCTCTGCCTGCTGCTCTGCCTACTTGTGATCTCTCTCTCTGTCAAATAAATAAAATCTTTAAAATTAAAATAAAATAAAATATGTCTACTATGATTTTTTGAGGAACCTCCATATTGTTTTTCCACATTGTCTGCACCAGTTTTCACTCCCAGCAACAGTGCACAAGAGTTCTGTTTTCTCCACACCCTCAAAAATACTTATTTCTTATGTTTTTGATTTTAATGATTCTGACAGGTGTGGGGTACTATCTCATTGTGGTTTTGACTTGCATTTTCCTGATGATGAGTGATGTTGAGCATCTTTTTATGTGTCTCTTGGCCACTTCTATGTCTTTTTTGGAGAAATGCTTGTTCATGTCTTCTTCCCATTTTTAATTGGACTACTTGGGGTTTTTTTTTATTGTATTAGTTCTTAATGTATATGTTTTGTATATTAATCCCTATTAGGTATATAATTTGCAAAAACAACCTCCAGTTTGGTGGATAATGTGTTGATGGTTTCCTTCACTATGCAAAAACTTTTTATTATTTGGTATAGTCCAATAGCGTAATTCTGCTTTTAATTTTGTTTCCTTTACCAAAGGAGATGTATCTAGAAAAAATGTTTCTATGGCTGATGTTAAAGAAATTATTGCCTCTGTTTTCTTCCAGGAATTTTATGGTTTCGGGTCTCACACTTAGGTCTGTAATACATTTTGAATTGATTTTTGTGTATGGTGTAAGAAAATGGCTCAGTTTCATTCTTTTGCATGTAATTGTCCAGTTTTCCCAACACTGCTTGTTGAAGTTACCTTTTTCCATTGCATATTCTTGCCGCCTTTGTCATAGATTAATTGACCATATAACTGTAGTTTATTTCTGGGATTTCTATTCTGTTTCACTGACTTATGTGTCTGTTTCTGTGCTAATACCATACTGTTTTGATTACCACAGTTTTGTAGTATATCTTGAAATCTGGGGTTGTGATATCTCCAGTTCTGTTCTTTTTAAGGTAGCTTTGGCTATTTGGGGTCTTTTTTGCTTCCATACATACTGTATGATCCAGTAATTCCACAACTAGGTATTTACTCCCCAAAACGAAAGCACTAATTCAAAAAAAAATATGCACTCCTTTATTAATTCTAGCATTATTTACAATAACCAAGATATGGAAACAACCCAAGTGTCCATCCATAGATTATTGGATAGAGGATATGTGACAGATAAATAGATAGATATAGATATACATATCTATACACACAGACAGAATAGAATATTTCTCAACCCTAAAAAAGATTAAAATCTTGCCATTTACAACAATATGGATAGATCTAGAGGGTATAATGCTAAGTGAAATCACTCAGAGAAAGACAAATACCATATGATTTCACTCATATGTGGAATTTAAGAAACACAACAAATGAACAAAGAAGAAAAGAGACAAATGAAAAACAGATTCTTAAATATTGGAAACAAACTAATGGTAACCAGAAGAGAGGTGGTGGGGAATGGGGGTAATAGGTGAAGGGGATTAAGAGTACATTTATTATGATGATCACTGAGTAATGTATAGAACTGTTGAATCAGTCCATTGTACACCTGAAACTAATGTAACACAGTATGTTAATTATACTGGAATTTTAAAAATTAATTAAAAATATATTTAGTGTAATCAGTAAAGATGATTTTGGAGAAAATACTAGTTTGGTTGGGAGATTTTTTTTTTTTAATCATTTTATAGGGACTCTTAGGCTTACTCATATATACTTCTACTAGGGCAAATTAGTTATAACCTTACTGATAATCTCAATGCATATGTACTGGTCATAGAATATTTAAATTAAAGGTAAGAATTATGCAGTAGCACTATTAAGGAGACTAGTAATATATTTTAACCTTGCTGGTTTAGGACCATGAAGCTTAATTCCTGTGTGTCTATACCACCACTAACACACCCCTTGACACACTAATATCAGAGATAGAATATCCAGTGCTTAGCTGGTTGTCTGGCAGATTTAAAATCCAATAATTGCTAAAAACTGAGATATTCTGACTCAGTTTGGCTCTTACTTTATTATTAAATACAGATCAAAAGTTTGAAATATGCAGTCTTGTTTTCCCACTTCAAAATTCCCTTTCAAATTTAAAAAATAGATTTTATGCATTGATGGGAGACAGGTGAAAAAAAACAAAGATAGGCTTTTAGAATTTTAAAAACTACAAGAGCAGAGTGAAAGAATGTCTGTATGGGATAACAGATCTATGAGATTTCTCAGCAAGGACAATAGAGGAGAAGACAGTGGCGAGGTATAGTCAGTGTGCTTAGGAAAAAGAACAGTCACGCTTTAGTAGTATAACCAAGTAACTATTGTTTGAGAGTGAGAATGACATAATTATTTTTCAGACTTGTAAAGATAGAGTATTTCCAGAACTTCATGGAATATTTAAGGAGACTTCAGCATGAGAAAAGAAAATTTAAATTTTTTATTTTTTTTATAAACATATATTTCTATCCCCAGGGGTACAGGTCTGTGAATCACCAGGTTTACACACTTCACAGCACTCACCAAAGCACATACCCTCCCCAATGTCCATAATCCCACCCCCTTCTCCCAAACCCCCTCCCCCCAGCAACCCTCAGTTTGTTTTGTGAGATTAAGAGTCACTTATGGTTTGTCTCCCTCCCAATTCCATCTTGTTTCATTGACTCTTCTCCTACCCACTTAAGCCCCCATGTTGCATCACCACTTCCTCATATCAGGGAGATCATATGATAGTTGTCTTTCTCTGCTTGACTTATTTCGCTAAGCATGATACCCTCTAGTTCCATCCATGTTGTCACAAATGGCAAGATTTCATTTCTTTTGATGGCTGAATAGTATTCCATTGTGTATATATACCACCTCTTCTTTATCCATTCATCTGTTGATGGACATCTAGGTTCTTTCCATAGTTTGGCTATTGTGGACATTGCTGCTATAAACATTCGGGAGCACGTGCCCCTTTGGATCACTACGTTTGTATCTTTAGGGTAAATACCCAGTAGTGCAATTGCTGGGTCATAGGGCAGTTCTATTTTCAACATTTTGAGGAACCTCCATGCTGTTTTCCAGAGTGGCTGCACCAGCTTGCATTCCCACCAACAGTGTAGGAGGGTTCCCTTTCTCCACATCCTCACCAGCATCTGTTATTTCCTGACTTGTTGATTTTAGCCATTCTGACTGGTGTGAGGTGATATCTCATTATGGTTTTGATTTGTATTTCCCTGATGCCGAGTGATATGGAGCACTTTTTCATGTGTCTGTTGGCCATCTGGATGTCTTCTTTGCAGAAATGTCTGTTCATGTCTTCTGCCCATTTCTTGATTGGATTATTTATTCTCTGGGTGTTTTGATTTTGCTAAGTTCTTTATAGATTCTGGACACTAGTCCTTTATCTGATATGTCGTTTGCAAATATCTTTTTCCATTCTGTCAGTTGTCTTTTGATTTTGTTAACTGTTTCCTTTGCTGTGCAAAAGTTTTTGATCTTGATGAAATCCCAATAGTTCCTTTTTGCCCTTGCTTCCCTTGCCTTTGGTGATGTTCCTAGGAAGATGTTGCTGCAGCTGAGGTCAAAGAGGTTGCTGCCTGTGTTCTCCTCAAGGATTTTGATGGATTCCTTTCGCACATTGAGGTCCTTCATCCATTTTGAGTCTATTTTCGTGTGTGGTGTAAGGAAATGGTCCAATTTCATTTTTCTGCATGTGGCTGTCGAATTTTCCCAGCACCATTTATTGAAGAGGCTGTCTTTTTCCCATTGGACATTTTTTCCTGCTTTGTCGAAGATTAGTTGACCATAGAGTTGAGGGTCTATTTCTGGGCTCTCTATTCTGTTCCATTGATCTATGTGTCTGTTTTTGTGCCAGTACCATGCTGTCTTGATGATGACAGCTTTGTAATAGAGCTTGAAGTCTGGAATTGTGATGCCACCAACTTTGGCTTTCTTTTTCAATATCCCTTTGGCTATTCGAGGTCTTTTCTGGTTCCATATAAATTTTAGAATTATTTGTTCCATTTCTTTGAAAAAGATGGATGGTACTTTGATAGGAATTGCATTAAATGTGTAGATTGCTTTAGGTAGCATAGACATTTTCACAATATTTATTCTTCCAAACCAGGAGCATGGAACATCTTTCCATTTCTTTGTGTCTTCCTCAATTTCTTTCATGAGTACTTTATAGTTTTCTGAGTATAGATTCTGTGCCTCTTTGGTTAGGTTTATTCCTAGGTATCTTATGGTTTGGGGTGTAATTGTAAATGGGATGGACTCCTTAATTTCTCTTTCTTCTGCACTGATTTCTGTGCATTGATTTTATATCCTGACACTTTACTGAATTCCTGTACAAGCTCTAGCAGTTTTGGAGTGGAGTCTTTTGGGTTTTCCACATATAGTATCATATCATCTGCGAAGAGTGATAATTTGACTTCTTCTTTGCCGATTTGGATGCCTTTAATTTCCTTTTGTTGTCTGATTGCTGAGGCTAGGACATCTAGTACTATGTTGAATAGCAGTGGTGATAATGGACATCCCTGCCGTGTTCCTGACCTTAGCGGAAAAGCTTTCAGTTTTTCTCCATTGAGAATGATATTTGCGGTGGGTTTTTCATAGATGGCTTTGATGATATTGAGGTATGTGCCCTCTATCCCTACACTTTGAAGAGTTTTGATCAGGAAGGGATGCTGTACTTTGTCAAATGCTTTTTCAGCATCTATTGAGAGTATCATATGGTTCTTGTTCTTTCTTTTATTGATGTGTTGTATCACATTGACTGATTTGCGGATGTTGAACCAACCTTGCAGCCCTGGAATAAATCCCACTTGGTCGTGGTGAATAATCCTTTTAATGTACTGTTGAATCCTATTGGCTAGTATTTTGTTGAGTATTTTCGCATCTGTGTTCATCAAGGATATTGGTCTATAGCTCTCTTTTTTGATGGGATCCTTGTCTGGTTTGGGGATCAAGGTGATGCTGGCCTCATAAAATGAGTTTGGAAGTTTTCCTTCCATTTCTATTTTCTGGAACATTTTCAGGAGAATAGGAATTAGTTCTTCTTTAAATATTTGGTAGAATGCCCCCGGGAAGCCGTCTGGCCCTGGGCTTTTGTTTGTTTGGAGATTTTTAATGACTGTTTCAATCTCCTTACTGGTTATGGGTCTCTTCAGGCTTTCTACTACTTCCTGGTTCAGTTGTGGTAGTTTATATGTTTCTAGGAATGCATCCATTTCTTCCAGATTGTCAAATTTGTTGGCGTAGAGTTGCTCATAGTATGTTCTTATAATAGTTTGTATTTCTTTGGTGTTAGTTGTGATCTCTCCTCTTTCATTCATGATTTTATTTATTTGGGTCCTTTCTCTTTTCTTTTTGATAAGTCGGGCCAGGGGTTTATCAATTTTATTAATTCTTTCAAAGAACCAGCTCCTAGTTTCGTTGATTTGTTCTATTGTTTTTTTGGTTTCTATTTCATTGATTTCTGCTCTGATCTTTATGATTTCTCTTCTCCTGCTGAGCTTAGGGTTTCGTTCTTGTTCTTTCTCCAGCTCCTTTAGGTGTAGGGTTAGGTGTGTACCTGAGAACTTTCTTGTTTCTTGAGAAAGGCTTGTACCGCTATATATTTTCCTCTCAGGACTGCCTTTGTTGTGTCCCACAGATTTTGAACCGTTGTATTTTCATTATCATTTGTTTCCATGAATTTTTTCAATTCTTCTTTAATTTCCCGGTTGACCCATTCATTCTTTAGAAGGATGCTGTTTAGTCTCCATGTATTTGGGTTCTTTCCAAACTTCCTTTTGTGGTTGACTTCTAGCTTTAGAGCATTGTGGTCTGAAAATATGCAGGGAATGATCCCAATCTTTTGATACCGGTTGAGTCCTGATTTAGGACCGAGGATGTGATCTATTCTGGAGAATGTTCCATGTGCACTAGAGAAGAATGTGTATTCTGTTGCTTTGGGATGAAATGTTCTGAAGATATCTGTGATGTCCATCTGGTCCAGTGTGTCGTTTAAGGCCTTTATTTCCTTGCTGATCTTTTGCTTGGATGATCTGTCCATTTCAGTGAGGGGAGTGTTAATGTCCCCTACTATTATTGTATTATTGTTGATGTGTTTCTTTGATTTTGTTATTAATTGGTTTATATAGTTGGCGGCTCCCACGTTGGGGGCATAGATATTTAAAATTGTTAGATCTTCTTGTTGGACAGACCCTTTGAGTATGATATAGTGTCCTTCCTCATCTCTTATTATAGTCTTTGGCTTAAAATCTAATTGATCTGATATAAGGATTGCCACTCCTGCTTTCTTCTGATGTCCATTAGCATGGTAAATTCTTTTCCACCCCCTCACTTTAAATCTGGAGGTGTCTTCGGGCTTAAAATGAGGCAACATATAGATGGGTTTTGTTTTTTTATCCATTCTGATACCCTGTGTCTTTTGACAGGGGCATTTAGCCCATTAACATTCAGGGTAACTATTGAGAGATATGAATTTAGTGCCATTGTATTGCCTGTAAGGTGACTGTTACTGTATATGGTCTCTGTTCCTTTCTGATCTACCACTTGTAGGCTCTCTCTTTGCTTAGAGGACCCCTTTCAATATTTCCTGTAGTGCTGGTTTGGTGTTTGCAAATTCTTTCAGTTTTTGTTTGTCCTGGAAGCTTTTAATCTCTCCTTCTATTTTCAATGATAGCCTAGCTGGATATAGTATTCTTGGCTGCATGTTCTTCTCGTTTAGTGCTCTGAAAATATCATGCCAGCTCTTTCTGGCCTGCCAGGTCTCTGTCGATAAGTCAGCAGCCAATCTAATATTTTTGCCATTGTATGTTACAGACTTCTTTTCCCGGGCTGCTTTCAGGATTTTCTCTTTGTCACTGAGACTTGTAAATTTTACTATTAGGTGACGGGGTGTGGGCCTATTCTTATTGATTTTGAGGGGCATTCTCTGAATCTCCTGAATTTTGATGCTCGTTCCCTTTGCCAAACTGGGGAAATTCTCCCCAATAATTCTCTCCAGTATACCTTCTGCTCCCCTCTCTCTTTCTTCTTCTTCTGGAATCCCAATTATTCTAATGTTGTTTTGTCTTATGGTGTCACTTATCTCTCGAATTCTCCCCTCGTGGTCCAGTAGCTGTTTGTCCCTCTTTTGCTCAGCTTCTTTATTCTCTGTCATTTGGTCTTCTATATCACTAATTCTTTCTTCTGCCTCATTTATCCTAGCAGTGAGAGCCTCCATTTTTGATTGCACCTCATTAATAGCTTTTTTGATTTCAACTTGGTTAGATTTTAGTTCTTTTATTTCTCCAGAAAGGGCTTATATATCTCTAGAGGGTTTCTCTAATATCTTCCATGTCTTTTTCGAGCCCGGCTAGAACCTTGAGAGTTGTCATTCTGAACTCTAGATCTGACATATTACCAATGTCTGTATTGATTAGGTCCCTAGCCTTCGGTACTGCCTCTTGTTCTTTTTTTTGTGGTGAATTTTTCCGTCTTGTCATTTTGTCCAGATAAGAGTATATGAAGGAGCAAGTAAAATACTAAAAGGGTGGCAACAACCCCAGGAAAATATGCTTTAACCAAATCAGAAGATATCCCAACTCGTGAGGGGGGAGAAAGGGGATAAAAAGAGGTTCAAAAAGGAAGAAAGAAAAAAAAAAAAAAGAAAAAAAAGACAAGAAAAGAATTTTAAAAAAAGAGAACAAATAAGAAAAATATAAAAAAGAAAAAATATATATATTAGATAAACTAGTTAAAAAATGTTAAAAAAGAAAAAGGTAAAAGTTTTAAAAAAAATTTAACCAGAAGGCGAGAAAAAAAAACAAAAAATGAAAAAGAAAAAAATTAAATTAACTGCAAGACTAAAAAAAAATCACAGGGATAAAGCCATGAGTTCCGTGCTTTGCTTTCTCCTCCTCTGGAATTCTGCTGCTCTCCTTGGTATTGAAACCGCACTCCTTGGTAGGTGAACTTGGTATGGGCTGGATTTCTTGTTGATCTTCTGGGGGAGGGGCCTGGTGTAGTGATTCTCAAGTGTCTTTTCCCCAGGCGGAATTGCACCACCCTTAGCAGGGGCCGGGGTGAATAATCCGCTCTGGTTTGCTTTCAGGAGTTTTTGTTCCTGAGCGCTTTCCGTAGAGTTCCGGAGGACGGGAATACAAATGGCGGCCTCCTGGTCTCTGGCCCGGAGGAGCCGAGAGCCCAGGGCCCCACTCCTCAGTGCACCCTCAGAGAACAGCGCCCATTTACTCCCAACTGCCTGACCTCGGGCCGCTCTCCGAGCCCACCGAGCCTGTGGCTGGTTCAAGGTAACACCGAGCTGCGAGCTTACTGTCGGCTCTGTCTCTGTAGCTGGTTTTCCCGTTCCAATACCCGCAAGCTCTGCAACACTCAGACACCCCCGATCCTTCTGTGACCCTGCGGGACCTGAGGCCACGCTGACCCCGCGTGGGCTTCGCTCCAGTTTAGCCTCTGGAGCGATGTCCCTCAGCGGAACAGACTTTTAAAAGTCCTGATTTTGTGCACCGTTGCTCCGCTGCTTGCCGGGGGCCGGCCCCTCCCCCCGGGGTCTATCTTCCCGTCGCTTTGGATTCACTTCTCCGCCGGTCCTACCTTTCAGAAAGTGGTTGTTTTTCTGTTTCCAGAATTGCTGTTCTTCTTCTCTTCAATCTGCCGGTGGATTTTCAGATGTTTGCAATATTTAGATAAGCTATCTAGCTGATCTCCGGCTAGCTGAAGTAGTCTCAGCCTGCTACTTCTTCGCCATCTTGACTCCTCCCCCCAACCATAAGAGACTCTTAATCTCACGAAACAAACTGAGGGTGGCCGGGGGGAGGGGTAAGGGGAGGGTGGTTGGGTTCTGGACATTGGGGAAGGTATGTGCTATGGTGAGTGCTGTGATATGTTAATAATAAATAAAAAAATTTTAAAAAGTTGTTTCTTCAAAATTATTGAAGTTTTTTTAATTTGAAGAAGGAAATGTCTTTTTTGGCTTACACCTATTTATTCATTAAGAAAAATTACTAGGCATCTATTATGTGCTGATACTGTGTTGGGTACAAGAGCGCAGTGGTTATTAAAACAAAATCGATCCCCTTTAAGGGACACAAAGCGGAGTAAAAGTTGGCCCCTAGCTCTAAAGGGTTTCCCGTCCAGTGAGGAAGACAGGCATGTAAGGATAAGTACCACAAATATAAGTAGAGCAACAGTGCCATGCCCAATATATTACAGGAAATTCAAGAACACGGGAGCTTTAGGAAAAGCTTCCCAGGGATGCTTGAGATATCTTGCAAAAATGCGTAAGATTATACAAATGAATGAGCAGTGGAGAAGGTGGTGCAACAGTACATTTCACAGAGTACTGCCAAGAGTCCCCGGGGTGAGGAACAATGAAGCTAGAGAGGAGACAGGGTCTCACATCATGTAAGTCCCCATAACCCTATAGGAACTCAGGGTTCCTGATGATTTGTATGATCAATGGATCAATGCAAAGGTGTGTAGAGCATGGATGTGAAAAGGCATAAGATCAAAGACAGAGGGACCAAGTTGGGAGATGTAATTGTCCAAGAAAGAGAAGTTGAGAACCTGACCAGGTGAAACAATAAAGAATATGAAAATATTTCAGGATATCAATCAGGAGGACTTTTTGGTTTATTGGAATGAAAAGATGCATGAGAAAGAAAGGAACAGATGACTCATGTTACTGAAATTTTGGGGGTACAAAAGAAATTGAGTGTAAGTGCAGCCATAGAATTGTGAATTATAGAAGTGAATTGTTCAAAGTATTTGCCACTTATTCCTTCTGGGTGAATTATCTTTTACTAGTTAACATCAGCTTTTGTCCTGAGACTTGTTTTCACTAGTGAAATGGGAAAGGAAGTGATATGGTCTGTTCCCAAGAAGAAATTTTAAGAGCAGTTGCAAGGTTCCATTATGTTCTATTTTTCCTCAAACATAAAGTCAGCAGTGCCTCAGATCAAGGTTATTCCTTTAGTTTGAGTCCAGGATGAAGACAAAGTAGGGTCACAGCCTTGGAGCAAAACCACTGCTGACCTGGAATGCACATATAGCATAAGAAAGAAATAAACCTTTGTTGTCATAAGCCACTGCCATTTCCCAGATATTCCTGCAACATATCTGAGCCTCATTAATTCAACAGCTATCCTAATATTAGTCTAAGAGTAAGTAATTGTCTAAACAACTCATTGAGGAGTAAATGGAGTGAGCTTGATAGAAGCTTAGAGTACATGAGTGCTGATACCAGGAGCAGAATAATAAATTAGCATGAAGCAGGTACAGAGGATAGAGTCTAAGGTTTAACTCAAGTAACTTTGGGAAAAAATGTTTGCCCTGAGGTCAAAAAAGTGAGTTTAGGCTCCAAAAAAGGGGGTGGGGGGAGGTTCTTACTATCCATGATGGCACTGTAGTTTAAAAAGTCATAGCAAAGTAGCCTAGATGAAGGCAAGGACCTATCTTCTGGGAAATGCTGACCTCTCTTAAAAGAAGTACCTACAACTTGAATGCAAGCAGAATGCAGTGCCCAGGATGGATATCAATTAACGGTAAAATTGTACTTAGCCAACTTCACTTCATGTGACTACATCTGTAATCAACTGAACATACACAGTTTATATCCTGATTTGCCCTTGCAATGTAACAAAATGTAGTCTGGGTATTTTTTAAACTGCTATATGGCATATGCTGCTTGGAGTAAATGGAACAGAAGGTTGCCACAGAGAATGGATGGATGGATGTAAAATCCAAAAAGATAGTCTTTCCAGGAGAGTTCCCATTTCTTACTGACACATTCTTCTGCACAGTAGCAGTAAACAGTTATCCAAAACAGAATATAGACATATACTGATGTCTGAGAATTGAGATGTTAGGTATACTTCTGCTTAGGACGTTACCCGAAGATGGTGCTTCGAAAAGAAATAGACACTGGGATGAAAATGAGGACAATGGGACTGAGAGAATTAGGTCAAGAGAAGAACATGAAGTGAAGTGGGATCTGGTAAAACATGGCATTCTCTTCCTCTCTAGCTAGTGGGTTCTAGTGGAGTAAGTATACTTTGAGTCAGCTACTGTCAAACGGTAGCACAAAATATTAATTTGTGGAGAAAAGATCACTTGTGATTTGTTGTAATATCTGCATTGTTTTCTTAGTCACTAGTCATATCTGTTAATTGACATGACAAAAAACATGAGTTGTAGCTGAACAGACTACATGAAGTATTCTTGGATGTGTGGTGTTTGCATAATGGCATCACATTGTAAAATAACTACACGTGCTTTTTCTCCCTCAACAATATGTTCTTGAGATTTACGCACAGTCATAGATCGAGTTCATTACTTTCAACCAGTGAATAGTATCCAATCATTTGAGTTGTTTTGAGAATCTTTAAGATGTGTTTTCATTTTATAAATATATTTCAAATTATTTTTATAATTAGTGCTTTCCAGTTATTGCACTTTTTCTTACTTCTTTTCTCTCCTTTCTTGAATTTTCATGTTTATTCTCTAATGGTTCAAAAATACACTTGTAATTTCTATTGTTTCATATTAGCTCTTAAGTGTACAACATACTGCTCTTCACACAGTTTGCAAATAATACTTAAAATTAATCATATCTGTGTCTCCTACCCAAATAAGACAAGGACCTTAACACAATTTAACTGATCCTTGAACCCACTGAATGCAAATTCCATTTCATCAATAACTAGAGTTTTCTATTCTGACCTCAATTTGCTCACGTATTATCACCTTTATTCTCACAGTAAATATTTAGGCTTGACTTTATTACTTTATTTGTATACTCTTGCACCATACATTTTTACCACCACCCCTTTTTTTCGTGGTTCATTTCCTTCATTCTGCAATAGATCTTTTAGTAATTTTTCAGTAATGGTCTGTAAGAAACTCTTTTAGTCTTTGCATATCTTTATTTTACTGTCACTCCTGAGTGATGATTTAATTGGGAATTAAATTCTAGGTTAACAGTCACTTTCCTTCAGCTCTTTGTTTTCATGCATATATTTTTGTGGATAATGTCAACTTAATCTCCCTTCCTTTATAAGTAACTGTAATATTCTCTTATTTCTTTTTAAGATTTTCTCATTATATTGATGTTATACACTTAATTATTTTTTTCTCTCAGTGTGCACCTTTTTTATTTATCCTGCTCAGCTACTGGTGAACATTTCAGTCTGAAGAGTCACAATCTCCTTTGCTTCTGGAAACAATAAATTATTTCTTTAACTAATTCCTTATCTTTATTCTGAAAAATACCTTTTAAAAATGCCTATTAAATATATATTGAAGTTTATCAGTCTGTCTTTTGCTTTCCAGCTTCTGTTTTATATTTTGCATTTCTTTATCTCTATTTTGTTTCTATGTAGTTTGCTTTCTCATATTTTAAAATATAACATTTCTCTTCAACTAAGAGTTTACCATTCATCTCTTCTACTGATGTTCTCCCCCTCATCAAAGAGTACATTTTTCATTTCCAAGACTTATAATTTACTCTTTCACACATCCACCTGTCCTTTTTTTTTGGTAATTTCTTCTTATTATCAAAGGAAGAATTTATCTCTTTAAGAACTCTGTATAAATTTATTTTGATATCTTTTTTCATATAGTGTGACCATTTCTTTTTTCTTTTTTTTTTTTTTGCAATCTTTAATTATCATGTCTAGTTTCTCTGTAGGTCATCATACAATTGTTAATATTTTGCTATGCTTTCGTTTTTGTCAAAATGCACACTGTGGGGCTTTACCATGCAAATCTTTTCCTGGATCCACGTTTGCTTGGATTCATCTCTCCCAGTTTAAACTGTAACTGATATATTTGATGGTAATTCTGTGCAAGCATAGGCCAAGTTCCCACTGCTGGATGGCTGCCTCTTTCCTCCCCAAACCCCAGAATGTAATGCAAACCTCTAGCTCTATTCTTATTTCTAACCAACCTTTGAGATTATTTTCAATTCTTGAATCAAATTTTTACTTCCTATGAGCCAAATAGCTACTTTGTTTTTGAAACTATGGATTTCTTCTCTTTTTCTGTCCTATGGAGATGATTCTCTTATTTTTAAGCACATTTGTGTATTTTCAACTGATGTACACTTGTGTATGTATGAATGTGGGTATGCCGTTTTCTATGATTCAGAACACAGGGAAGACTAAGTTTCTATTCAGTCTGCAATGCTAAGCAAAATTTATATTTATTGATTTTAAACATTAGGTTGAATATCAATCCCACCCCACCTCCTGGCAGTCTGTACCAGCCCCATTATTCTGTATTTTTCCCCATAACACTTATCACCATAGGACATGTGAGCTCTTTGAAATATTGGATTTATTCTTATTACTACATGCATATTTTATTTTGAAAAAATAAAGCAATATTGTTAGATATAAACAAGATGAAAATGGAGAAATAGCAGCAGAAGAAAAATAAAATAGAAAAACCAGTTTGGAGCATGGTTTTATATTTTTTCTGACTTTTTAAAATTCCATTTAAGAAACTAAAAATTTTTATTTGATGAAGAAAACATTATCCAATCAATCAAATAAGTAAGTATTGTTTGTTTTTACAAGGAGGACAGAAAATTCATGGAAGTCAGAATGATTAAACGCAAAGCTATAAGAGTACCCTGATAGCTTATACCTCAGTAGGCCAATGATAAACAGTATTGATTTTTTTTCCTAACAGAATGCAAGGAACAATTTCTTGCTCTGGACTAAACAGATTCATCCTAACAGAAATCAAGGATCACTTTTACTGCATGATATTATTTTTATGGGTATACTTTCCTCTCTTTTCCTTAGGTCTCATAATGGCTGTGAAGTTCCAAAAAGACAGGCAGAGGGAGTTTGCTAAGAGAGGCTTTAGAGACATGAAGAGATAATATGCTTGTAAAGCCTGCTCCTCTGATTCCTATAAATCACCGCAGAGAAGGGAGTGTTGTGGTAGCAACAGACACCAGAAGATCAATACTACAGTCTATTGATATATCATGATCAATCTGCTGGAAAGGTCTGTTCTGGAACATTCTGACTATATTCTTTTTCATTGGCCTAAATATTGAGGTGGTAGGCAGTCACCATAATTCTCTCTAAAATTTATTTCATTATTGAAAGTTTTATTGGAATCATGAATATTTAATGATGCTAATGGAAATAAAAAAGACTTTAAAATATACCTCAAAATTGCCAATGAAAATGCTTAGATGGCAAACAATGCAGTTTCCAAGGTGAAAAGTTTTATTGAATAAATGCAGAGACAGCTGTTTTCAGAAAAATCACATTTTCCCCAGTCCCGAGTGAGACATGTTCTTACACATCACAACATTAATAGTCACATTGTGTTACTTGATTTAGTGCAACATAATGCAGTGTGACTAATGCAACCCGATGGTACACATTCATGTAAGAGAAAAATCCATCACCTAGGAAATGTGAAACAAAGATGTACTTTTCTGAAAACAAAGGTTAATAAATCAAAGTTTTCTGAAGAAAGGAAAGTCATGCAAAAGAGAGTTTTAGTCCAAAACACATTTCAATCCACCATTGCAGTGATCCCTGGGTACATTAGGGAGGGGGAAAGGAATCAAACATGAAAAGCCCTTAAGCTGTTTGAACTCAGCAGTACTTAGTGCTTCCACAATATTTTCCTCTGTAGTACCGATCTTCTGAAGCAACAGCCTTTTCGTCAATTTTCTCATGTATTGCCCAGGTGACTGTTAACACACAAGCCCAGTGGACAAAATAGTATCTTTTCTCCTTCGCTAGCTCTAAAACTATACTTGGGTTATTGAAGAGATAATGGAAAATTACTTTGTAAAGTCCACTTTTCATACACTATCAAGGAGACAGAAATAAGTGAGAAAAAATGTTATTAAAATCCTGTGGTTGGTTTTTGGTTGTGTTTACTCAACTGTATTCTTTTCTTGTTGGGAACATGTATGGATCTTTAATAATAGACATACTGGACAGATAACAGAAGACAAAGGTTGGACCTCTCAGTCAATATTTTGAAATAGGAAAACTTTATTTTATTTCTCAAAAAGTTCTATTAAGAAATTTAAGGGGAAAATAAATCTTATAGGGGTATTTGGATTATTCTACCAACATCGAAGCCATTATATTTACATATAATGGGATCATTTTAATATTAGTCTATATTCCATCTTGAACTCACAACAATGCAAGTTAATTTAGATAATATTTTAAAGTCTAACTGCCAAATAATTGAAGCTCTTTTTACTTTTCTTTTTCCTTTTTTTAAAGCTCTGCACCTAAGATGGAGCTTGAACTCATAACTCAAAGAGTGGATACTCTAGTGACAAAGCCAGCCAAGTGCCCTGGCTTTTTCCTTCTTTGATGAGACTGGATGCTCCCTGAGCCTTCTTCTCGCGATTTTTGAGCATCTGCTTTTTTCTGGTTATTTCATATATATGATGCTATTTCATATGGCAATACTAAAAATTATAGGCTATTATTACTACTTTCCAGATGAAAAAGTTAAAGCAAAGACAGGTTAAGTGAGTTGGCCTCTTAAAAAAGCTAGTAAATGGTACAGTTGTTACTTTAATACAAATTTGTCTGTATTCAAAGATACATTTTTCCATCATGTACAGAACTGAGTGCTTGTAACTTCATATGTGCTCAATATATATGCAGTTAAAACTCTAAATGTTGAAGAAAATCAAAGTTTTCATTTACTTCAATGTCCAAACAAGCCACTAAACATCCATATGTTTAGAAAAGTCCAGTGACATTTGAATATTCAATTCAATGTAGTCATGGAGAGTAAACTGGTTTTAACAAACATTGCCTATGGTGCTCTGTTAGAGTGTTGGCTTCTAACAAACCATGCTCCCTGGTATTCTTGCATAGTCTCTTCTCACACGGAATGTGAGCATGGTCAAGTGAGCCACATTGGCCAAAGGTTACTAACAAGCATGATGTAAGAGGCTTGGTTAAACCCTTGCAGAGTGGGCCTTATTATCTTGGTGTCCATGGAGTAAAGAACCTGGGCTCACAACTGAATGATGAGAGTCAAGAGACTCTGGAGAATGAAGCTGTCCACAGAGCAGCCTTAGCCAAACTCCCAACTGAATTCAGTCATGCAAGTAATCAGAGCTGCACCACAGGGAGCCACCCAGATGAGCTCCATCAACTCACAAAGTCAAAAGAAATAATTTGTTATTATTTTATGCTACTAAGTTTAGAAATGGTTAGTTACACAAGAATGGATGACTGGTATTTTGCCCTTTAAGACTCTGGTATCTATTGAAGAAAAGACACCTATAAGTAATTAAGAAATAAAAAACCAAAAAAAATTTATATATACTATGACAACAATATTAGCTTTGTCTGTTCAGTAAGGAATCCATACCAAATTCCACCATTTAAGAAGACTTTCAGATCTTTCGACTTCCTTAGGGATGCCTTACCTTGGACTGTATCATTAAATAGATTGCAGGTGCAAGTGTTCATTTAATAAAGCCATCCTATTAAAGAGAATATAAGTGGTAATAATAATATCTCCCACTTATTGAATGCTTATCGAGTAGCTTATTGCTATTATGTTCTATATACTGTGGAGATTTATGTAATTTCCTTTGGCAACATCCTAAGATGTGTCCTATTATTTTTTTTCTATTTAAAAGCTATGAAAATTGGGACACATATCTTGTGAATTCACACAAAATTAGACAGTTACATTTGACTATAACACATTACCGTATTCTCTATAGAACCTTCTCAAGTGTTAGTTTGAGGATAAACAATGAAGGGGTCTCAACAACATGTACATAGGTAAAGTGAGTTGTCCTCTGAGAGTTGAACTATATTGTCAGCATATAACATGTGATGTAAGAAGTAGGCAAAGTCACCTTAAAAGACAAAATAAACCTCAGACTTGAGCAAAATATAGTTGTAAGATAATTTATTTCAATAAGTACACCTAAAGACAGAGTGTGATAGTTTGAAGAAGAAACAGAATTAGAACTTGAAAAGGAAGTGTCAGAGAAAAATGGTGGCAGTGATGATTTAGAAACCATTCTTGGGGAGAGCATCCTTCAATTGATGTGGAACATAGTTTTCCATGAAAAGATTGATTCACAAAGCTAAACAGACAGGGTCCAATATTTAGTTTATCTATACAGTTAATTTTCTCCATTCTACAGATACACTTTAACTATAATTTAACTCATTATGACACATGAATCTATTAAGCTGGTGTTCCAGTTTCTGTACTTCAGCCCAACCAGCTCTGAGGCACATGGGGGTCTAAGCTCTGGCTGACTCCTCCAAGGTGATGCTACCCTCAGGTCTCCTGGTATTCAGCCAGTTTGCCACAGAAATGTGACCACTTTAAACGTATTACAAAATGCTATTAACTTGGCTCATTACTTGCCTCATCTGCACCCACACTTGAGGAAATCCCCAGGCACTATCCTCCTTTGAGTAACCAGAAAGAACTCTATAATCCCAACTCCTGGATCCTTTCTAAATGAAGTAAGGCTGCACGGTTGGCCTACAGATAGTACGACACAGTATAGAGCGGGAGTCCATGGACTCTGAGGTCTGCCTCTGGTTTCAAATTTGGCTTTGCACAGAGTGGTAGTAACCTTCACCAAGTTACGTAACTATAATTTGGTTTTCATGTTTACAAAATAGAAATCATAAAATAATGTCCATACATGTGAAACACTTAGAATAGTATATAGCACAGAACAGTATACAGTAAGCACTCAAGAAATGTCAGCAGTGATTACGGTGACAGTGATAATGAATATGATAGCATCTGGCTCAAAAAAAAGCGAACAGACTGTTCACGATTATCTCTTATGTGATTTACAAGAAAGACACAGAGGAATTGATCAGTTTCTTGTCTAAACAAGGTCATGTCAAGTATACTGGTTCATGAGTAGAATGAGCCAGCAGAAAAAGAAAGGATAAAAATAAAATAAAAAACACACAAATAGAATAAGATGAGAGAAGCCATAAAACTCCTAAGATACGGTGAAAGTATCCTTTATTCTAGATTTTTTTCAGTTTTCTTGTTCTAATTCTCTTGAGGTAAGCTTTATTTTCTTTGCTGTTTAATTAGATGAGTATGGAATTGCCAGCAGTATCCCAACCATAAACAAGGCCCTTCTCTTCACCTCCCCCGCCCCCATCCATAAACCACTTAACTGGCTTTCTGATTCTTCCATTAGTAACACTGTAGCTTTTGTTTAAAATTTGTAGTTTAATTCTTTTGAACTACTCTAGTCTTTTCTACCTTGTTCTGCCTTTTGTCACTCATTTGAAACTGCCATACCGATAATATGAACAGCATAACTGGACATTAAAAATGACCTGAAATCACAGGAAATTAGATTGAAGTGAATATAGGAAATGCATTCATTTCCCAGACACAGAATGGATTTTTATAGACTCTGTGCTAAGAAAGATAATAACCCCCCCCCACACTCTCCACCCCCAACACCACCTCATTAGGGCATGATCCAGAAGTATTCAATTACTTGAGGTCACCATTTCATAACACAAATTCCTGACATGGGCATCCACCATCCCACACTCAGCTTTATGTTTATCTCTCTTGTTTGGGTTGGTCCCCCTGCACTCTGTTTTGTCCTGTTTTTTCTTTTTGGCTCTTTTTCCTTGGCTTGTGTTTGAGCTATCACTTCTAAAGCACTGAATTTTAAGCTCCCTCCTTAAATCTCAGAGGAATCTGTGCATACTTTCTGAAAAATATTAAACTGTATATCATACAGCTCAAATTCTAATGGTTAAAAATTCATTAATGGGAGCAGATTAATGATATGTTGCTCTTTTAATTAGAGAGGGCTATGGAATGGCATTTTAAATAGTAATGTCATTTTCTAAATTGACATGGCTCCATTATAAGAAGAAATACTTAAGTTGAACCTAAAGCTGAACAATCTCTTTTCCAGTAATAAAGGACATTTCAGTTTTCATTTTTCATCTGTTAACAAAATATTCACTACTAAAGAGTAGCTTTTTCCCCCATTTTCTCACTTTTGCCTGAATCCTAGGCTCCAAGATTATTTCTAGCTATCTCAAAAAGTAAATCCTAAGTGTTTTATGACTACAGGGAATTGGGAATAAGTTTCTGGAGAAATCTAGTAGAACAGCTACAAACTAGATTTTTTCCAAAAATAATTGTTTTTATTTCTTTTGATGGATACACCATATTCTTCTGATCTCCCCTGCATATGAGAAAGGAGCCTCTGGCCACTGGATCTTAGCACTAAAAATAATTATTTCGAGATTTACCTAGTGTCATATAAGTTAGTCTGGTAAAGCCAGAGTCATTACGCTGGCCTTTAGCAGCCTATTTGGAGCATTTTTCAACTGTAACAGGAAGAAACTTAGCATATCTTACCCATATTCTTCTATTTCCCTTGCTGCTGGGACCTATAGCTTAGAAACTTCTTAACTCTGCATGTAAGCATGTTAACATTTACACAAACTGGGTGCCTGGGTGGCCTAGTGGGTTAAGCCTCTGCCTTTGGCTCAGGTCATGATCTCAGGGTCCTGGGATCGAGCCCCGCATGGGGCTCTCTGCTCAGCGGGGAGTCTGCTTCCCTCTCCTTTCTCTGCCTGCCTCTCTGCCCACTTGTGATCTCTCTCTGTCAAATAAATAAATAAAAATGTTTAAACATTTATGCAAACTGCTCTACCCAAAGCCCATATTCCACTGAAGACATAAGAAAGTAAGTACAGAAATAACATTTGCTGCGTCTAAAATTTATAGGAGCATCCTGACAAGATTCCTGTATGCAAAAGATCAAATGACCAAGGACAGAAAAGTTTCACAACCTTCCTCAGATCCTTGAGGGTACCTGTATGTCTACACATGTCATCACCTCCTCACTCAAACCCCTTCCCACTTTCCCCTTTTCCTGACATAAAAGAAACTCAAATTTCATACTGGGGTAAGATAGATCTTTAGGACAGTAGTCCACCATCTCAGTTTGTTGGGCTTTCCAAGTAAAGTTGCCTTCTTACCCCAACATCTTGCCTCTGGATTTATTGGCCTACAGTGCAGTGAGCAGAGCAAGCTTGGACTCAGTTATGCAACTGCATTATGTCTTCTTTGAAAATCAATTCCAATCTTTTATATCACTCTTACAAAGTTTTTGGCTCAAGTTCTTAGAATATAGAAGTTTAATTATGATTTTGGCAAGACCATTAAGCTATTTTTAAGGGAAAGAAAAATATCTTCTCCTTTTTGTTGTTAAGTTTGATGTTCTCGGACAAAAAAATCCAAGAATATTATTTTTAAAGAAACTTTTGAGCTTGGGGTCCGTTAAAATAGAGGATAAGTTTTGTTTTGTTTTAAAATTATGAAACAATTCTGATATGCATACAAATATAGAGAACAAATATATATTTATTAAAACCCAGTTTTCTAAAATTTTAGAAAACTGTGCACCTCAGCTTATTTTTATTTTAAAGATTTTATTTATTTATTTGACAGATGGAGATCACAAGTAGGCAGAGAAGTAGGCAGAGAGTGAGGAGGAAACAGGCTCCCTGCTGAGCAGAGAGCCTGATGCGGGGCTCTATCCCAGGACCCTGGGATCATGACCTGAGCCGAAGGCAGAGGCTTTAACCCACTGAGCCACCCAGGTGCCCCGACCTCAGCTTATTTTTAAGATATAAAACATAAACAGAGTTCAATGACCTGTGTATTACTCTCTGACCCTCTCTTTTATCAAAATTATCTATCATGTTTCTGGTATTTATCATTCTCATACATATTTTATTTAATGTTCATATATCCATAGACAATATTTTATAGTAATCCATATAATAATTAACAGCATCCTGAACTATTTTTGCAACTTACTGTTTTCCCTCTGTTAGTAAGTTTACCTCTAGTTCCCTTGTTTAAATGGCTGCAAAGTATCCCATTTTACAAATACATTGCTATGTATCTTTTCTACTATTCATAAACATTCTGATTGTTTCCAATTTTTCTTACAAATAACTTCAATGAGCATTCTGATCATCTCTCCCTATCAGAATTCTAGTGAGATTAAATTTAATGGGATGTAATGGGATTGCATTGAATTTATAGATAATTTGGGGTGTGTCAACATCTTAGTTATTGTAGTTTAATTCATAAATATCATAAGCATGGTGTGTGAGTGTGCACACACACATACACACACATCTTTTGTTTTCTTTTTATCCCTTTAATGTTTTGGACTTTTCTCCAGAATGTTTTTATACCCCTTTAATTAAACAGATTATGTAACTTTAGTTTTTGTTCCTATAGAGACTGGGATTTTTTTTAAAATTTACATTTTCTAATGATTATCACTGGTGCTTAGAAGACCCTTTTAATAATTTGTCTATGAATGCTCTTATAATTTCTATATAGATAAGTGTGATTTCTTTTTTTTAGATTCAAAAATATTTATTTGACAATCTTTATTTTTTTTTAATTTTTTATTTTTTATAAACATATATATTTATCCCCAGGGGTACAGGTCTGTGAATCGCCAGGTTTACACACTTCACAGTGCTCACATAAGTGTGATTTCAAATAAGGATGTGGTTCTCTTTTTCTTTCCAATTTTTATACTTCTTATACCTTTTCTTGAAGTTAGCTAGGGCTTGCTAGGTTTAACAAGAAGCACATCCTCATCATCTTCCTGACTTTAAGGAAACTTCTAAAGTTTCACCAGGAATTGTAATGTCTATTTTTTATTTAGGTATTATATATAAGGATACAAAAGTTCCCTTCTTCTAATTCTACGTCTGCTAAAGGTTTTTATCTTGAGTGTTGAACTTCATCAAATATTTCTTCTGCATTTATTTAGACATTCATTTGCTTTTCTTCTTTACTCTAACAGTGTAACATCTTTTCATACAATCATTCATAAATTACTAAGATTAACTACTTAAAGGATATTATATTTTTTAAGGGATATTTTCTTTGAAAACTGAACTGAATTTGCCAATACTTTATACAGAAATGCTAAGAAATTCAGAATCATTTTGGGTTTCGTTTTTTTTTTGTTGTTCTTTTGTTCTTACTGTTTAGCTTGGTGTTGCTTTGTCTCCTGTTTTATCAATAACTGCCTTTATCTTTATATTTACCTACCTATAATCTGCTTTGTTAGGCTAATTCTTTCATCCCCCCCACACTTCTTAAGTTGTGTAAGTAATTAATGTATCTTCACTCTTTCTTATTCCTTTTAGTAAATTCACATAAGACTATAAAACTATATTCATACTTTTTTTGCTGCATTCTACAATTCTGAATATAGAGTAATAAACTTTTAGTTTATTTCAAATTACGAAGTTTATGCTTTACAATTTTCATTGTGTTGTAAACAAAGAAGAATAAAAAGTGAAGTTTTACTTCCAAACATACAGTTTTACTTATGTAAAATTAGCTTTCATTGATAAATTCTAATTTTACTCCTTTCTTTGTGGTAAGAGTACATGGATTGTATTTTTAAAATCAATTTCTGCAAAATGTTCCACAGTACTTGGGAAAAAAAATGTATTTTCCATGTTTTATGATAGTTATAATAACTACCATATCATTCTATTTTGCTAATTTGGCTACTATACTAGTCTGCAAACTAGTTTTCTTTCCTACTTTGTTTATTAGTTTTTGATAGATTTCTGTTAAAACTTCTACTTTTCCTTCTTCTGATTTCACGTCTTTTCTGAGTGGCAATTCTAACATTTTTAAGAAAAGATATCTAATACTATCAATTTTCTATTCCTCCTAAATACCAGAAAAGATCTTTGAAAACTTTACCAATAAATAATCATTATTTTATTATTCTTCAATTTTTAATTTTACAATTTAGACACAAAAGACTCTTAATATTAATTTAAAATTAAGTAACATATTTTATCAACCTGGGATGGATATAGTTGCTTATTCTATACTTTACCTCTAAATTTTCTTTTCTCGATCTAGAGGAGTCAAGATTGCGGAGAAGTAGCAGGCTGAGACTACTTCAGCTAGCAGGAGATCAGCTAGATAGCTTATCTAAAGATTGCAAACACCTGCAAATCCATCGGCAGATCGAAGAGAAGAAGAACAGCAATTCTGTACAGAAAAACAACCACTTTCTGAAAGGTAGGACCGGTGGAGAAGTGAATCCAAAGCGACGGGAAGATAGACCCCGGGTGGAGGGGCCGGCTCCCGGCAAGCAGCGGAGCAAGGGAGCACAAAATCGGGACTTTTAAAAGTCTGTGCTGCTGAGGGACATCGCTCCAGAGGCTAAAACGGGGCGAGCCCACGTGGGGTAAGCGTGGCCTCAGGTCCTGCAGGTCACAGAAGGATCGGGGGTGTCTGAGTGTCGCAGAGCTTGCGGGTATTGGAACGGGAAAACCAGCTACAGAGACAGAGCCGACAGTAAGCTCGCAGCTCGGGGTTACCTTGAACCAGCCACAGGCTTGGTGGGCTCGGAGAGCGCCCGAGGTCAGGCAGTCGGGAGTAAATGGGCGCTATTCTCTGAGGGCACACTGAGGAGTGGGGCCCCGGGTACTCGGCTCCTCCGGGCGGAGACCAGGAGGAAGCCATTGGTATTCCCGTCCTCTAGAACTCTACGGAAAGTGCTCAGGGAACAAAAGCTCCTGAAAGCAAACCCGAGCAGATTACTCAGCATGGCCCCTGGTAAGGGTGGTGCAATTCCGCCTGGGGCAAAGACACTTGAGAATCACTACAACGGGCCCCTCCCCCAGAAGATCAACAAGAAATCCAGCCCATACCAAGTTCACCTACCAAGGAGTGCGGTTTCAATACCAAGGAGAGCAGCAGAATTCCAGAGGAGGAGAAAGCAAAGCACAGAACTAATGGCTTTCTCCCTGTGATTTTTTTTAGTCTTGCACTTAATTTCATTTTTTTCTTTTTCATTTTTTTTTTCTCGCCTTCTGGGAAAATTTTTTTTTAACTTTTACCCTTTTCTTTTTTAACGTTTTTTAACTAGTTTATCTAATATATATATTTTTTCTTTTTTATATTTTTCTTTATTCATTTTCTTTTTTTAAATTCTTTTCTTTTCTTTTTTTTTCTCTTTTTTTCTTTTTTTTTTCTTTCTACCTTTTTGAACCTCTTTTTACCCCCTTTCTCCCCCCTCACGAGTTGGGATCTCTTCTGATTTGGTTAAAGCATATTTTCCTGGGGTTGTTGCCACCCTTTTAGTATTTTACTTGCTCCTTCATATACTCTTATCTGGACAAAATGACAAGACGGAAAAATTCACCACAAAAAAAAGAACAAGAGGCAGTACCGAAGGCTAGGGATCTAATCAATACAGACATTGGTAATATGTCAGTTCAGAATGACAATTCTCAAGGTTCTAGCTGGGCTCGAAAAAGGCATGGAAGAATTTAGAGAAACCCTCTCGAGAGATATAAAAGCCCTTTCTGGAGAAATAAAAGAACTAAAACCTAACCAAGTTGAAATCAAAAAAGCTATTAATGAGGTGCAATCAAAAATGGAGGCTCTCACTGCTAGGATAAATGAGGCAGAAGAAAGAATTAGTGATATAGAAGACCAAATGACAGAGAATAAAGAAGCTGAGCAAAAGAGGGACAAACAGCTACTGGACCACGAGGGGAGAATTCGAGAGATAAGTGACACCATAAGACGAAACAACATTAGAATAATTGGGATTCCAGAAGAAGAAGAAAGAGAGAGGGGAGCAGAAGGTATACTGGAGAGAATTATTGGGGAGAATTTCCCCAGTTTGGCAAAGGGAACGAGCATCAAAATTCAGGAGATTCAGAGAATGCCCCTCAAAATCAATAAGAATAGGCCCACACCCCGTCACCTAATAGTAAAATTTATAAGTCTCAGTGACAAAGAGAAAATCCTGAAAGCAGCCCGGGAAAAGAAGTCTGTAACATACAATGGCAAAAATATTAGATTGGCCGCTGACTTATCGACAGAGACCTGGCAGGCCAGAAAGAGCTGGCATGATATTTTCAGAGCACTAAACGAGAAGAACATGCAGCCAAGAATACTATATCCAGCTAGGCTATCATTGAAAATAGAAGGAGAGATTAAAAGCTTCCAGGACAAACAAAAACTGAAAGAATTTGCAAACACCAAACCAGCACTACAGGAAATATTGAAAGGGGTCCTCTAAGCAAAGAGAGAGCCTACAAGTGGTAGATCAGAAAGGAACAGAGACCATATACAGTAACAGTCACCTTACAGGCAATACAATGGCACTAAATTCATATCTCTCAATAGTTACCCTGAATGTTAATGGGCTAAATGCCCCTGTCAAAAGACACAGGGTATCAGAATGGATAAAAAAACAAAACCCATCTATATGTTGCCTCCAAGAAACTCATTTTAAGCCCGAAGACACCTCCAGATTTAAAGTGAGGGGGTGGAAAAGAATTTACCATGCTAATGGACATCAGAAGAAAGCAGGAGTGGCAATCCTTATATCAGATCAATTAGATTTTAAGCCAAAGACTATAATAAGAGATGAGGAAGGACACTATATCATACTCAAAGGGTCTGTCCAACAAGAAGATCTAACAATTTTAAATATTGGGGAGGGTATGTGCTTTGGTGAGTGCTGTGAAGTGTGTAAACCTGGTGATTCACAGACCTGTACCCCTGGGGATAGAGTATTATGCCTCCATCAGAAAGGATGAATACCCAACTTTTGTAGCAACATGGACGGGACTGGAAGAGATTATGCTGAGTGAAATAAGTCAAGCAGAGAGAGTCAATTATCATATGGTTTCACTTATTTGTGGAGCATAACAAATAGCATGGAGGACATGGGGACTTAGAGTGGAGAAGGGAGTTGGGGGAAATTGGAAGGGGAGGTGAACCATGAGAGACTATGGACTCTGAAAAACAATTTGAGGGTTTTGAAGGGACGGGGGGTGGGAGATTGGGGTACCAGGTGGTGGGTATTATAGAGGGCACGGATTGCATGGAGCACGGGGTGTGGTGCAAAAATAATGAATACTGTTATGCTGGAAATAAAAAAATAAATAAATAAATAAATAAATAAAATATTAAAAAAAAAAAAAATCTATGCCCCCAACGTGGGAGCCGCCAACTATATAAACCAATTAATAACAAAATCAAAGAAACACATCAACAATAATACAATAATAGTAGGGGACATTAACACTCCCCTCACTGAAATGGACAGATCATCCAAGCAAAAGATCAGCAAGGAAATAAAGGCCTTAAACGACACACTGGACCAGATGGACATCACAGATATCTTCAGAACATTTCATCCCAAAGCAACAGAAAACACATTCTTCTCTAGTGCACATGGAACATTCTCCAGAATAGATAACATCCTCGGTCCTAAATCAGGACTCAACCGGTATCAAAAGATTGGGATCATTCCCTGCATATTTTCAGACCACAATGCTCTAAAGCTAGAAGTCAACCACAAAAGGAAGTTTGGAAAGAACCCAAATACATGGAGACTAAACAGCATCCTTCTAAAGAATGAATGGGTCAACCGGGAAATTAAAGAAGAATTGAAAAAATTCATGGAAACAAATGATAATGAAAATACAACGGTTCAAAATCTGTGGGACACAACAAAGGCAGTCCTGAGAGGAAAATATATAGCGGTACAAGCCTTTCTCAAGAAACAAGAAAGTTCTCAGGTACACACCTAACCCTACACCTAAAGGAGCTGGAGAAAGAACAAGAACGAAACCCTAAACTCAGCAGGAGAAGAGAAATCATAAAGATCAGAGCAGAAATCAATGAAATAGAAACCAAAAAAACAATAGAACAAATCAACGAAACTAGGAGCTGGTTCTTTGAAAGAATTAATAAAATTGATAAACCCCTGGCCCGACTTATCAAAAAGAAAAGAGAAAGGACCCAAATAAATAAAATCATGAATGAAAGAGGAGAGATCACAACTAACACCAAAGAAATACAAACTATTATAAGAACATACTATGAGCAACTCTACGCCAACAAATTTGACAATCTGGAAGAAATGGATGCATTCCTAGAAACATATAAACTACCACAACTGAACCAGGAAGTAGTAGAAAGCCTGAAGAGACCCATAACCAGTAAGGAGATTGAAACAGTCATTAAAAATCTCCAAACAAACAAAAGCCCAGGGCCAGACGGCTTCCCGGGGGCATTCTACCAAATATTTAAAGAAGAACTAATTCCTATTCTCCTGAAAATGTTCCAGAAAATAGAAATGGAAGGAAAACTTCCAAACTCATTTTATGAGGCCAGCATCACCTTGATCCCCAAACCAGACAAGGATCCCATCAAAAAAGAGAGCTATAGACCAATATCCTTGATGAACACAGATGCGAAAATACTCAACAAAATACTAGCCAATAGGATTCAACAGTACATTAAAAGGATTATTCACCACGACCAAGTGGGATTTATTCCAGGGCTGCAAGGTTGGTTCAACATCCGCAAATCAGTCAATGTGATACAACACATCAATAAAAGAAAGAACAAGAACCATATGATACTCTCAATAGATGCTGAAAAAGCATTTGACAAAGTACAGCATCCCTTCCTGATCAAAACTCTTCAAAGTGTAGGGATAGAGGGCACATACCTCAATATCATCAAAGCCATCTATGAAAAACCCACCGCAAATATCATTCTCAATGGAGAAAAACTGAAAGCTTTTCTGCTAAGGTCAGGAACACGACAGGGATGTCCATTATCACCACTGCTATTCAACATAGTACTAGAGGTCCTAGCCTCAGCAATCAGACAACAAAAGGAAATTAAAGGCATCCAAATCGGCAAAGAAGAAGTCAAATTATCACTCTTCGCAGATGATATGATACTATATGTGGAAAACCCAAAAGACTCCACTCCAAAACTGCTAGAGCTTGTACAGGAATTCAGTAAAGTGTCAGGATATAAAATCAATGCACAGAAATCAGTTGCATTTCTCTACACCAACAGCAAGACAGAAGAAAGAGAAATTAAGGAGCCAATCCCATTTACAATTGCACCCCAAACCATAAGATACCTAGGAATAAACCTAACCAAAGAGGCACAGAATCTATACTCAGAAAACTATAAAGTACTCATGAAAGAAATTGAGGAAGACACAAAGAAATGGAAAGATGTTCCATGCTCCTGGATTGGAAGAATAAATATTGTGAAAATGTCTATGCTACCTAAAGCAATCTACACATTTAATGCAATTCCTATCAAAGTACCATCCATCTTTTTCAAAGAAATGGAACAAATAATTCTAAAATTTATATGGAACCAGAAAAGACCTCGAATAGCCAAAGGGATATTGAAAAAGAAAGCCAAAGTTGGTGGCATCACAATTCCAGACTTCAAGCTCTATTACAAAGCTGTCATCATCAAGACAGCATGGTACTGGCACAAAAACAGACACATAGATTAATGGAACAGAATAGAGAGCCCAGTAATAGACCCTCAACTCTACAGTCAACTAATCTTCGACAAAGCAGGAAAGAATGTCCAATGGAAAAAAGACAGCCTCTTTAATAAATGGTGCTGGGAAAATTGGACAGCCACATGCAGAAAAATGAAATTGGACCATTTCCTTACACCACACACGAAAATAGACTCAAAATGGATGAAGGACCTCAATGTGCGAAAGGAATCCATCAAAATCCTTGAGGAGAACACAGGCAGCAACCTCTTCGACCTCAGCCGGAGCAACATCTTCCTAGGAACAATGCCAAAGGCAAGGGAAGCAAGGGCAAAAATGAACCATTGGGATTTCATCAAGATCAAAAGCTTTTGCACAGCAAAGGAAACAGTTAACAAAATCAAAAGACAACTGACAGAATGGGAGAAGATATTTGCAAACGACATATCAGATAAAGGACTAGTGTCCAGAATCTATAAAGAACTTAGCAAACTCAACACCCAAAGAACAAATGATCCAATCAAGAAATGGGCAGAGGACATGAACAGACATTTCTGCAAAGAAGACATCCAGATGGCCAACAGACACATGAAAAAGTGCTCCATATCACTCGGCATCAGGGAAATACAAATCAAAACCACAATGAGATATCACCTCACACCAGTCAGAATGGCTAAAATAAACAAGTCAGGAAATGACAGATGCTGGCGAGGATGCAGAGAAAGGGGAACCTTCCTACACTGTTGGTGGGAATGCAAGCTGGTGCAGCCACTCTGGAAAACAGCATGGAGGTTCCTCAAAATGTTGAAAATAGAACTGCCCTATGACCCAGCAATTGCACTACTGGGTATTTACCCTAAGGATACAAACATAGTGATCCAAAGGGGCACGTGCTCCCGAATGTTTATAGCAGCAATGTCCACAATAGCCAAACTATGGAAAGAACCTAGATGTCCATCAACAGATGAATGGATCAAGAAGATGTGGTATATATACACAATGGAATACTATTCAGCCATCAAAAGAAATGAAATCTTGCCATTTGCGACAACATGGATGGAACTAGAGCGTATCATGCTTAGCGAAATAAGTCAAGCAGAGAAAGACAACTATCATATGATCTCCCTGATATGAGGAAGTGGTGATGCAACATGGGGGCTTAAGTGGGTAGGAGAAGAATCAATGAAACAAGATGGGATTGGGAGGGAGACAAACCATAAGTGACTCTTAATCTTACAAAACAAACTGAGGGTTGCTGGGGGGAGGGGGTTTGGGAGAAGGGGGTGGGATTATGGACATTGGGGAGGGTATGTGCTTTGGTGAGTGCTGTGAAGTGTGTAAACCTGGTGATTCACAGACCTGTACCCCTGGGGATAAAAATATATGTTTATAAAAAATTAAAAATTAAAAAAAAAAAGAGTCTCTTATGGTTTGTCTCCCTCCTGATCCCATCTTGTTCATTTTTTCCTTCAGAAACAACTTATTTTATACATGAATTGAACGAGGTGTAATAAACATAGTGACTTTTGTAGGTTTTGTTTGAAAAAGTAGAGAAGTGAGATATAACTTAGTATTATTAGTTCCTTTAATTTTTTCCTTGTAAACAAAGCTATAACCCATAGATTTAAATATATACAATATAGATTTGCTTATACATAGAAATCCCCCATGAGTTCTGATTACTAATATTCTAAACATTTCCCTTGGTGCTCAAGATCCTTAGCATTGAAATGAATAGGTAATTGTAGTCATGATTAAAATACTCTTAACATTGTTATAATCACAAGAGCCAATGGTGAGAAAATAGTTACAAAGTTGCAGGTAATATATAATCCATCTCTGGTGTACAAATTGAATTTTACCTTTACTCTTCTATTCAGTGGTGCATAACAAATGACAAGGACAGATCTTCAGAAATGTCATTACTGTCCCAATTCTGAATAATAAGCATTCTTATATAAGTAACTTGTTTTCTCTGTAGAAAGTATTCTCTTAGCAGTTGTGTTACAGTTATTTCATTATCTGACATATAGCAAAAATTAAGAACAGGGACAAAAATTCACAAAAATTACAAGAATGTCCAATTTGAAGTACATGACAATATTCTGTATAAATTTATATTTAAAAAGTATCAGTAATAGTAAATTAGTAATGTGCTAAAGAATAATTAAATTATAATTATTCTTTATATTAATTATTTATATGTATGATATAAATTATATAATTATATATTATAATATATAATTATATTTATTAATAATTATATTTATTAAATATAATTATATTACAAAATATAAATATTGTATCATTTATATTATGTATTATATAGAAATAATATAATATTATATATATTTATATATTATATATATATATAATATTATATTATATAAATTATAGTTCACATATTACTATGGCTAAAAAATTCAGTTCGCACATGATTTGAAGGGCCAAAGTATTCTGATTTTTGTCAGTTATGGTATCTGTCCCTTGAACCAAACCGTCATATCTTTAATGATGCTAGATTCTTCTTTGCCACTTCAGGCAGACTAGATATATATGACTAACAGTAATATTATTTCATTTACTTAATCATTTCATTTACTTGATACAATTTTGTTGAACTCCTTATGGTAGGAGTTTTGTTATAAATGATGGTGATACTGCAGTGAACAAAGTCTCTGCTCTTAGGGCTTATATTCTAGTGGAAATAATGGTATGATACACAAATTAATACAACTTTTGTCAGATTGTGATAAGTGGCATAAAGAAAAATACAAGGGTAAGGAGATAGCAGTGATGGGCAAGCATGTCTGAAAAGCAGACTTTGGAACAGACATCTGAATCAAATGAGGAGGGAGGGAAGTAATCATAGGACAACTGGAAGCAGAGCTTTCAAGGCTAAAGACACAGGGTGCAGAATGGCTCTGCAGCAGGAACCTGCTTCATGTGTCTTGTGTGACAGGTGGACAAAAAGATGGAAGGAAGGGCCTAGGTGTTTAGGGCTGTATAGATCATGGTAAGAACTATAGATTTTATTCTGAGTGAGAGAGGTAAGCCACAGGAAGATTTTGAGAAGAGGGACAGTTTTGTAAAAGCCTGACATTGGCGCTTGTATAGGAAATATAGCATTAAAAGAAGTTTGTCATGGTCCAGAAAGGTTAAGAAATAGAATGTGAGGCAACCCAGAAGCCTTTCCCATAGCCCCTCTCCGCACTCAAAAAGTTCAAAAAGTCAACCATTTAAGTTTATTTAGCAAACAAAAGTGTTGATTTTGTTGATGTAATACATTAATGTGTATTTTTTTAAATATTTGGATAAAAGAGCAGCATATGAAATGATCTAAATAACATTTTTTATTTCTGTTATAGCTGATGCTCTTTTCTCAGCCTGAGAGTTGGACAAAAAAGATGTGTCTCAGTGAAATGATTTCTAAATGTAAAGGAGTATTTTCACACAGGAGAGCTTTACCTATATAATACGCATTATGCGGGATATTATTGCTAATGATAGAATGGTAGTTTCTCTATCAGATAATATTCTCTAGCTTCCCTATCATTTAAGCATCTGCTTAGATTTCTCCTCATGAAGCTTATAAAGTACAAATAAAGGTGCATATTTTTTCTGAGTGAATAATGGGTAATTTGATTTTGGTATGCAGTATATTGTGTTCCTTATAATGTCAGTCATTATTCTATGTGATGTGTATAGCATACTCAGGTTGATATGTTTAAAATTAATGAAGCATTTGTCCTCCTTGTGAAGAAACTAATAAGGAATTTTTATCCCAATGAATTATGTAGACAGAATTAAAACAAATCAGTTTTGTTTTGGAGTAGACATTTTCTGAACTCAGAGGCATCCTAACCATTGCTATGAATTGATAGGATGCTTTGAGAAAGAATGGTGAGTAATTTCAAATCACAACCAAGTAAATATGCTGAGAATGCCGGTGGCAGGGCTGCATCCCTGAATCTTAAATTTGACATAATTTTCTCCCCAGTTTTGTCCTCTAGACGGATAACTCACTGACTGTAGAGCACTTATTGAGTGTCTTCTATGTGCCCGACTCCAGGGGTAGTTACTGGGCAATGACTCATTCAAGATCATTAAGTACCTAGTTTCTTCTAGGGTCATAATTTATCTGAGAAAAATGTATATGCAGCTAACTAAGAGGGGTGATTGTTGGCAAGGTTTGCAGCTAACCTATAGAAAATTTTCTGTGAATTAGAGGAAGGAAACCCATTTCTCCTAAGATGCATGAATTAGAACAAATCCCTCAAGGTAAAGGTAGTCCTATCACTAGATGGTTCAGAAAACTGATGGCATCTTTCGGTGGGTATAAAAGAAATGTATCCTCCCTCGATCCAACTTTTTTTTTTTTTCTTCTCCTTCCCGGAAGGAGAAGGACACTAGCTGGGCAAGTGGACTACTGGCTGGATTTATGTTGTCATTCACTCCCCTGGGGAACTTTTGTGTAGTGCACAAACTACATAACCATACATGGTAGCCCCATAGTTAATGGTTTCACAGTGGAAACCCTAAGCAGGCAATTATGCTAGATAGTATTTTGGGAAGGCTCCTCAGTGGATGGACTATTTGAATATCAAACATGAGAGCTAAGAGAGAATTTATGACAATCACTGAATTGGTAGGTTATTTAATTAAGAAGGAAAAAGTCAGAAACATAGCATTTTCACTTTCTGTAGTGGCAAGAAATTTGATAGGGCTGAAATAAAAGATTCAAAATTGGGAGTGGTATGACCTGTGCCTGTAATGCCTTGATAAAACATTTGGACTAAAGAGGTTTGAGTTACTTTTGGAGAAAAACTTAGAAATGATATAAAAGATACTTGAGTTAGAGGAACATTCCATTTAGCACCACTTGCAAATAGGATTGGGTTGAGACAGTGTAGCTGATAACTGCTCTCTGAGTTACAACATGGCAGACAGGGCTGCTGTCTTTTTCATGGCAAAGATTGGAACATGTCTCGGAAATTTAAAGGATGCCATTAAAAATATGAATCCATCCATATTCATCAGTGATATTGGTCTGAAATTCTCCTTTTTGGTAGGGTCTTTGCCTGGTTTGGGGATCAGGGTAATGCTGGCTTCATAGAAAGAGTCTGGAAGTTTTCCTTCTGCTTCAATTTTTTGAAACAGCTTCAGGAGAATAGGTGTTATTTATTCTTTGAAAGTTTGGTAGAATTCCCCAGGGAATCAGTTAGGTCCTGGGCTCTTGTTTTTTGGGAGGTTTTTGATCACTGCTTCAATCTCGTTACTAGATATTGGTCTATTCAGGTTGTCAATTTCTTCCTGGTTCAATTTTGGGAGTTTATAGTTTTCCAGGAATGCATCCATTTCATCTAGGTTGCTAAGCTTATTGGCATATAACTGTTGATAATAACTTCTGATGATTGTTTCTACTTCCTTGGTGTTAGTTGTGATCTCTCCCTTTTCATTCATAATTTTATGAATTTGGGCTTTCTCTCTTTTCTTTTGGATTAGTGTGGCCAATGGTTTATCGATCTTATTGATTCTTTCAAAAAACCAGCTTCTAGTTTCATTGATACATTCTACTGTATCTCTGGTTTCTACCTCATTGATCTCAGCTGTAATCTTGATGATTTCCCTTCTTATGTCTGGAGTTGGTTTGATTTGTTGTTGATTCTCCAGTTCTTTAAGGTGTAGAGACAGGTATTCTGGATTTTTCAATTTTTTTGAGGGAGGCTTGGATGGCTATGTATTTCCCCCTTAGGACCGCCTTTGCTGTATCCCATAGGTTTTGGACCGAAGTGTCTTCATTCTCATTGGTTTCCATGAATTGTTTCAGTCCAAAAATTTGTATGGAATCAGAAGAGACTCCGAATCGCTAAGGAAATGTTGAAAAGCAGAAATAAAACTGGGGGCATCACGTTACCTGATTTCAAGCTTTATTACAAAGCTGTGATCACCAAGACAGCATGGTACTGGCATAAAAACAGACACATAGACCAGTGGAACAGAGTAGAGAGTCCAGATATGGACCCTCAACTCTATGGTCAATTAATCTTTGACAAAACAGGAAAAAATATACAGTGGGAAAAAGACAGTCTCTTCAATAAATGGGGCTGGGAAAACTGGGCAGCTATATGTAGAAGAATGAAACTCGACCATTCTTTTACACCGTACACAAAGATAAACTCAAAATGGATAAAAGACCTCAATGTGAGACAGGAATCCATCAGAATCCTAGAGGAGAACATAGGCTGTAATCTCTTCGATATCAGCCACAGAAACTTCTTTCAAGATATGTCTCCAAAGGCAAAGGAAACAAAAGCGAAAATAAACTTTTGGGACTTCATCAAAATCAAAAGCTTCTGCACAGCAAAGGAAACAGTCAAAAAAACAAAGAGGCAACCCACGGAATGGGAGAAGATATTTGCAAATGACAGTACAGACAAAAGGTTGATATCCAGGATCTATAATGAACTCCTCAAACTCAACACACACAAAACAGGCAATCATATCAAAACATGGGCAGAAGATATGAACAGACACTTCTCCAATCAAGACATGCAAATGGCTATCCGACACATGAAAAAATGTTCATCATCACTAGCCCTCAGGGAGATTCAAATTAAAACCACATTGAGATATCACCTTACACCAGTTAGAATGGCCAAAATTAACAAGACAGGAAACAACATGTGTTGGAGGAGATGTGGAGAAAGGGGAACCCTCTTCCACTGTTGGTGGAAATGCAAGTTGGTGCAGCCTCTTTGGAGAGAAGTGTGGAGATTCCTCAAGAAATTAAAAATAGAACTTCCCTATGACCCTGCATTTGCACTCCTGGGTATTTACCCCAAAGATACAGATGTCCTGAAAAGAAGGGCCATCTGTACCCCAGTGTTTATAGCAGCAATTGCCACGGTCACCAAACTATGGAAAGAACCAAGATGTCCTTCAACAGATGAATGGATAAGGAAGATGTGGTTCATATACACTATGGAGTATTATGCCTCCATCAGAAAAGATGAATACCCAACTTTTGCAGCAACATGAACAGAACTGGAAGAGATTATGTTGAGTGAAATCAGTCAAGCAGAGAGAGTCAATTATCATATGGGTTCACTTATTTGTGGAGCATAACAAATATCATGGAGGACAAGGGGTGTTAGAGAGGAGAAGGGAGTTGGGGTAAATTGGAAGGGGAGGTGAATCACGAGAGACTATGGACTCTGAAAAACAATCTGAGGGGCAGGGGGGTGGGAGGTTGGGGTACCAGGTGGTGGGTATTATAGAGGGCATGGATGGCATAGAGCACTGGGTGTGGTGAAAAAATAATGAATACTGTTATGCTGAAGTAAATAAATTAATTAAAAAAAAGTGTGAATCCATTGACCCATTTCAAATGTTCATAAGGGTTTTTCTCTAAATAAGCCTATTTATTATCATTACCAAAGTAATAGGTAAAATAAATAAATAAATAAATAAGGTTATATGAATAATGAAAAATGTGTGAATACAAAGCCAATGAATTTTTCATAAAGTCCTATGAAACTTTAAGAGAATGTCAACCTTATAAGGTCTAGAACATCTTTAACTAAAGTTTCTGCACATACACACTGCTGTGTAATAGCTTTTATGCCAGTTTAGCATAGCAGATACTTTTGAAACGAACATCATTTAATTATACTGGAAAAGGGTTGACTTTTGATAGGTAAGGTAACTTTATAACTGCAGAATAATTTTACTTTCTTTTAATGCTCTGTCAGTACTAAAATATTTTCTTTTGATTGTCCTGGTATGAATTTATCTTCTATGATACATTTTAAATTTAAGTCCTGTAAGTTTATTTTTTAGTATATGTTAAAGATGAATACATTGTGGACTCAGATTGAAGTAAGACCATCTCATGACCAGGGTGCCTGGATGTCTCAGTGGGTTAAGGCCTCTGCCTTCGGCTCAGGTCATGATCTCAGGGTCCTGGGATCAAGCCCCACATCAGGCTCTCTGCTCTACAGGGATTCTGCTTCCTCCTCTCTCTCTGCCTGCCTCTCTGCCTACTTGTGATCTCTGTCAAAAAAAGAAATAAAAATCTTAAAAAAAAAACAATTATCTCATGACCTTTTAAAATGATGTATTACTTGATTATGTGATCTTATTCAATGGGGAAATTAACTTTTAACTTCATCAGAGAAAACACTTCAAGAATAATAATGATAAATGATCTTTTATAATATTTTTATATTTCCCAAATTCATTCACAGTGTTCTCCTTTGTCTTCTTTTCCTTTGTTTTCTGACTTTGAAGGTAAGTTCACTATAAGGACAGGCTTTGAGACAATGATTTTCTCACTTCTAGTGAATTATGCAGAATACTAGATCTGTGGATCAGTAAAGAGAGGCTTTATTTTATCATTACAAATGATTTTTTTAAAAATTGAAGTTGATACGTAGAGGAAAAATGAAATGCTTTCCTAAATATCTCTCACTTCTGGGTGTAATAATTTTTAGGTTGGGAGCATTTCCTTCCACAGAGTTTGCTATACATACACAAATAGAACAGGAAGAGCTGATGAGCTTTGAAATTGTCACTGCTGAAGTATCCATATGATACTGAAGTCTATAATAGATTCTTGAGCTTGACAGAATCTTGTCTTGATTTTGAAGTTTAGAAAGCACACATATTTCATAGAATCACATATTCTGTACATATTTCAGGCGATTCTTTAAAGGTTCATTATAATCAGAGGTTGTTTGTGTTTAAAATTTCTGAAATTACTTGCTAAGGGCATACATTTTGTTCTATGAGTGATGAAATGTTTGATTTAAAATAAATTAATCTGTTGAAAAGCTGGAAGGTACATTAGAGTACTGATACTGGAAACAAGGAAATAGGTTAAGAAATGTATCTAAGGACAGGAAAGATCCTCAATAGCAACACAGGCTACATGGAGAATCCAAGTTATCATTCGCTGCTGCTCAGATTGCAGTAATAGTTACTTTTTGCAGAGAGTAGGTCTGAAGACCTAGTAAGAAATGTAATGGTCCACAGTAATCATGACCCAGGCCTTCTTCCCATCTCAAATTCAAACTGTCAAAAGGTAATAAAAATTCATTGGTCATTATCCAATATAAAGTACTTCAGTTAGAGCTGTCTGCCACTCAGCCTCTTAGAATCTCTGGTTGTCCTCTGTATGCTCTTTTTAGGGTGGGATCCATCACTGATCCAATTAACTATGTCTGTAGTGGTAGATAAGTATAGCGCATTGTATGGTGACTGCTGCATACTACTGAATTTCTTAAAATTGGTCTGTGAAAATTGGAGGCATTTGGGGGGTTTTGTAGATAGGGCAGTAAAATTAAAAGGCTGTATATATGGTCTTACATTAGAAGACACTAACATGAGAGCTCAGATAATGGGAACTTTTGGTAAATTATTGGCTCAGTTTCTTGTTTCTTATAATACCCATGCCTTGTGGTATTTCATTTTTTAGGTTGAAGAAAATGTTTTACTAACAATAGTAATATCATTTTTATACCAATGCAGTCATAAAATATAATTTTTACATGGAGGATGGGTCCTGGAAAGGGAAAAATGCTTAGGTCTTACAAACATCAGTACTCTGCCCTGTCATAAGGTGGACCTGTGGGCTTAGGTGGCCATGCTAGATCTGTGCATATGGGGCATAGGTGGTTGCTCAGACTTCTTTTGTCCCCTTCCACCTCCTGGACTATCCTTGGGACTTATTTGAACTGTGTTAATGTGCCTGTTCTTAATTGCAGCCTTTGCAGTCACTTAGAATGTAATGCCAAACACTGTATGCTTTTCTGAGGAAGCAAGCCCAAGCTTCTTATAAGATTCTTAGAGGAGTCTGGAAAGATGTAGCACTCCTCCTGTTCAGAGTTGCTGTGTTGAAGCAAAAAGCATCATGATGATGTAAGAGGTACTTAAGATGGTGTGAGAGGACTCATAGGGCCACTGTAATGACCCTAGAGGTCTCATGCTACTGTGAATAGGTACCATGATGACATAGCTGGACTGTGATAGCAAAAGGTGCATGATGACTTGGAAGACATTGGAACACAGTGTTCCAGTTTCCCTGCTGGATACAGATGGAATTTGGATACAGCTGAAAACTCTCGGGACTTGGGCTCAGGGTTCCCCAGGGTCTAATCCACTGATTTCTTTTTTGTGCTGAGATGCTCCCTCCCCAAAAAGAGCTCTGAAAAACTAGCTATGTGCCCACACACTGAGGCTGACATCTAAATAAACGTATTGTCATTAAGTTTAAAAAATTTACAAAGAGGGAAATTTCCCATTATTGTCAAAACTGATTTTTGTGTGTGCAACATAAAATTGACCATTTTGAGGTGTATGGTTCGGTGCTATTAAGTACATTCTCCCCCTCACCACCCTGTATCTTTAGAACTGTCGTTCGCTATTTGACCTTGCAGTACCTTCCAATGGAAATGCACCTCACCTCTAGACTTTGGGCCTGGACATGTGATTTTCTTTGAGTAATAGAAAGTGGGCAGAAGTGATAACGTGCCAGTTCCTCTTAGGACTTCAAGAAACAACATTCTTGGGGAGAATGAATGATTTGTAAGGCTGATTCAGATCTGACCTTCAGTTTACAGCTGTCCAGTTGAGCCCAGCCTAAAATGGTTGAACCCCAAATAACTCACTGATGAACAGCCAAAACGCTTTATGTTATATAGCACAGAGAGTTTTGTGGTGGTTCGTTAATGCAGCAATTAAAGACTTATACAGGCCTAAACTTGATTTGTTTAAGGAGGAGAGATTAGAATAAAGATCATGCTTTCCTTCTTGAAACATTATTCTTGAGTTCTGTGACATCATACTCTTGTATATTGTTCTACTTCTTTGGCTGTTAATTCTGTCTTCTTTCTACCTCTTAGTGTTACAGTTCTACAGTCATTAATTTTCGTCTTTTAGAGTAATCTAGCTTTCATGAAGCAAGCTCCATTTGGTCATGTTCTATGGTCTGTTACAAAAATTGGATTCTTTAAAGAGTATATTTTGTTTAGGATTTTTGCCTTTATGTTCCTAAGAGATATTGGTCTGATCATTTTCCTTTCTTGTAATGTGCTAATACTATTTGGTGTCAGCATTAAGCTCATCTTAGAAAATGAATTGGAAACTTTTCTCTATTTTCTCTAGCGGCTTGTGTAAAAGTGGTTTTATTTCTTCCTGAAAGATTTGAAAGAGTTTGCCAGTGAAGCCAACTGGTCCCAGACTTTCTTTTTTGGGAAAGGTTCCTTTTTGGGAAAGGTTTTGGAAAAGGTTCAGACCTAGGGCTATTGAGAGTATTTATTCTTGTGTCAAAAATAATACTTTGCATTTCTCACTTTTATCAAAAATATCAAATTTGTTCTTACATATTTGTTCAAATTATTTTATCTATTTTATGACTAAAAGTCTCTAGTGATGTTACATTTTTATCCTGAAATTGTCAATTGTATTTTCTGTATTACTTTGACTAGTTTTGCTAGGGATCAGGCTCATCAGTTTCCCTATTCATTTCAGAGAAATTTTTTCATCTGTTAAGTTTTTCTACTATACATCTGCATTCTATTTCATTGATTTCTGTTTTGTGATTATTTTCTCTCTTCTAGTTTCTTTATCTTAAATTTGCTCTTCCTTCCTAACTTCTTGAAAGTTTAAATAATTTATTTTCAAATTTTCTTCTGGTGTCCTGAAAAGGAATTTTGTTTTGTTTCTGATCCTTGCGGAATGAGCTTTCCATTGCCATTATCTGCCACCTTCCCTCACAGAATGGGAAGTTCTTCCTTTTTTAATTTCTATCCCAGTGAAGGGAAACGCTCTTTACTTAGTTGTAAAACTCTAGATACCTTAAGACTCCTTGAAACACTTACCTTTTTTTTTCTCCTCTGCCTGTCTCCATAACACATCAATCATCAAAGCTAGTAGCTTCTAACTTCTAAATACATCAGCCCATTCCCTTCTATTTCTCCTCCTCGTAGCCATTCACTTCTCTTTAATTTTATTTTACCAAAACTATTGAAATCAATTTGATTCTGTTTTCTCCACTTCAATGTCTTTGCTATATTTTATCCCTTTTAGATTAAATCTGCCCAGGTTTGTTTATTTCGAAACAACCATTTATTTTATTTCAAAAACAAATGACTCAACAGATTTTACTTTCTTTTAACATATTAAGAAAGAACAAAATCAAAACCTCATTTATATGCTCTGAGGTTCCTGCATGATTTTGCTTTTTCCTTCACTACCAGTCTCTTCTTTTGCCATGCTTTCATTTGTTGTCTGTGTTTCAGACAGAAGAGGCTTGAGGCTTCTCACTCTTCCAGCATGCCACCATTCTGTTTCCCAAATCTGGTGCTTCCTGTATCACTGTGTTCCTCTTCTTACTCTTGTGAAGGACTCAACTGAAAAAAATCACTTTGTAAAGAAAGCCTTTTTTGACTCCTCAGACTTGGAGCAGATACCCCAAAATATGTTGTCACATACCGAATTTTGTGTTTCTTCTGCATAAGACTTTACAAGTTATAAATAGAAACTTGATTTTAATTGTTTGTGCTATGTCTAGAATGTGCGTTCTACGAGAAGAGCAATTGTATTTGAATTGTTACTCATTTGCTGTTGCATATCCAGTTTTCAGGCACAATTTTGAACATGGTAGTATCTAATAAATATCAACGTCTTTAAATTAATGGACCCATCAGAAGTTGCCTGCTCTGAGGGACAAAAGATTTGAAAGGGAGATAAATATGCAAGAGAGTTGATTCCAGTTATGAAAGATTTAGGAGGGGACATTCTTTGTCCGTGTGTTATCATTGTGGTATATATAATAACTGAAAAAGTAGTAATAATAGTATATAATTATAATAAAAAAAACCTGATACTGGCATTTATTGAATACTCATGATATGTCCGGCACTGGTTTAAGTATCTTACTACTATCTTATTTGATTCTTACAGTGACCCCACAAGATACTGCCCCAATTTTACAAATGAGAAAACTGAGACAGAGAGTATCTTTCCTAAGGCTACATAACTAGTACTTGGTAGAGTTGGCATTTAAATTCCAGGTATCTTTCTTCAGAGCCGTATTATTCATCCCTATACAATACACCCTTAAAGCATGTCTCCCCTTTGCATCACAAGTAGGAGTTCAAAGAGAGGGCAATTTATGATGTGTTTTTTTTTTTTTTCTTTTCCTTTTTTGTGTTCATTAAATCCTATAAAATGGCATTCTCCACGATTATGTTTTACTGTCTGATGTTTAAAAATACTTTATTCTGTAAAAAGTATCCAGTGGGAAAGGAAGAATTGAAAAATATTTTGGCTTAGCCCAAAATACATTCTGAAAGAACCAGCAGTCTTATTGCAAATGTGGTAAACAACAAAGGAACATTTTAAACTTTATCTGAAAGGATATCTGGGCTTCAGACATGCCTGGATCCATGGATTCAGATGATGTCATTAGGACTCAGTCTGCTCTTTGTTTGTGTTTTAATGAAAACTCTTCTATACAGTGGCAAGATGGCATCTTAAAGGATTGGGTTTATAGCTTACTATCTTAACAGTCAAAAGGAAAGTGTAATCAGTTCTTCTCCAACCCAATGATTCAACTAAAAGTCCTCTCTAAGGTTCTTATTGCTCTCATTTGTGCTCTCACCTCTCCATCTGTGGTCAATCACTATGTTTAGGATAACAAATTAGTTTTATCATATGCATCTGAGTATACATCCTTCATAGATGAGACACATCTGTCATAGATGAGAACAGTCCATAGCTTCAAACACCAAATTCAGAAGGATATCAGAAGTTCTTCTAGACTGAGGGCGAATGTATAGTAAAGCAAACAGAAACTGCAGATGAGAACTATAGATAGTGAGAAAAAGAAATTAGACAAGAACTTCAAATTTAAGTAACAATGGCAGTGTATCATTTATAAGCTTAGAACTTATGGTCATTAAGAGAGTGAAAGTAATGTCCCACATTAACTCAGGGCATTGATACTCTTGGGATCTCAACTAGTTTTCAACAGATAGTTATCTCCACTGATCTCTTCCTGTGATCTCTTCCTGAATTCCAGTGATCTCTTCTTGAAAATCAGATGTCCTCCATGGAAACACTAACCAAGAACCTATTTCTCATTATTTTTATGTAGAAAAAATAATGCAATTCATAAAAGCCCACACCTCAACAAATTTTCTGAAATATAACTAAAATATAGAGAAATGCTTATAAGTAACACATTATCATATTAGAATGTAAGGAGTGTAAAACATGATGTTCTGACCACCAACAATACAGTTTATAATTAAAGATTCTTTGTACAAGACATACATAATGCTTATTCCCTTCATTAGAACTTCTTTCAAAATCTCCTCTCCTGATTTTGACAGTATAATACTTCTATTTGGAATGTAATTCAAGATTTGTTTATGTTTTGTTTTGTTTTAATACTGTGTTGAGTTTTGGAGATGTAAATTTATAATTTTTCCCCAATATAAACATTGACTGAAGATGTCATTTTCAGAGGCTTATACCTTCTATGAAACTGGACTTTACTTTAAATGTATATATGTCAATTTTTTGTATCTCTATATTATAATGTTTTGACATTTTTAAAAACTTTTCTGGCTACAGAGAGATTGTCCCTCGCAAGATAGCTAATTACCAACAAAAATAATAACTTGCCTCTGAGCATGCTTTTCATATATAAATGAACCAGTCCCGAGTTTGTACCCCTCAAGCACTTCCTTATTTAGTTCTCCTACACCAAGCCAAAACTTCTCCTGCCCTAAGTTATCCCAGAGTCAGGTATGTATGAGGTGACTAAAGACCACCTCTGTAGACTAAAACCTGCCAAAATTCTTCAAACTAGCCAATCCTAACCTGTTGGCTTGGTCTTCTTTTCCTTTGGAAAAGCCAGTGAAGACTATGACCTAAGCTTTCCCCCTCTCTTCTGTCTTCTGGCTCATGACCACCATGGTGATTTTTCCTGTGACCTTGCATGGCATGTGGTAACCCTCTTTCTGGAACCTGTAAGCATAATAAACTTTTTCCTACCAAGCCTCATTCTCATTTCCTGCTATGGCTTCACTGACTGTCATCCCATATCCAACATGTACATTTTAAAAACAGCTGTAGAATACCCAAGGGGCATTTTGCTAAGGAAATGTTAACTGGAGGGATTTCTGCAGGGTTCTTGTAGTAAGCTTGCTTTGGAAATTTGTGAAGACCCCATTTTAGGAAAGAGACATGACAATGTAGAATAATGGCTGGATATTTGCTATAACTACTTAAAGCTTGGAATAATGCTTGGCAAAAACAATAACAAAATATGTATGCTCAAATATTCAAGCTTCAAAGTAAATAGAAATGGAAGATGATTTCTATTTTTTTATAAGTCTCCTAAATAATATTTACTACTTTAAAAATGATCAGCCCTTGCCTGAGTCAAAATGTTAGAGTAAACAATGTAAATAATCAGGAAAAGCAATTCTGTGCTATCCCAAAGCATATCATATTAAGATAAGGTAAAAGTTAGTAAGAAAGTGTTACCAAAAACTACTAAAAAATTCTTTCTGAATTTATGAGCAATTGCAATTCTGCAATCCTTAGGTGAGGAAAAGTATTCATAGTCTGGCAAGCCTGTCAGAGGGTAGTCACGAGAACAGTTCAGATGGGAGCTAGTATCTGTGTAAAGAAAGCAAAAACAACACTTTAAGCTACTTTGAGAATAAAATAAACAGTTTTTTAATGATAAGTCTTTTTTTTCACCTCAAGTGTCTCTCACTAAGGAAAGAGAAACACTTCTAAGTTCTAACAGAAAGCACGAGAGGAAAATAATTACTTTATTAGTATGCTGTGGAGGAAAGAGGAAGAGTTTTATTGTCACACAAACCTGTAGTCTCTCAATTTCCAGGGATGCAGCAAAGAAATTTTTAGTGAGATGATGATGGGAATGTCCTAAGTTCTGTAAGACTTGGTCTCTTCATTGGTAAAATTATACAATATCTCAGATGCCACTTTTCCTATAGGAGCTTCTGGGTTGAGAGAAGTGTGACCCTCTCCTCTCTCCATGATAATGTTTGCTCATTCATTGATATCTGTGTACTCTGAAAAGAGTGGAATCATCTGGCAAAAATATTATTTTGTCTGCTATGTTCAAGGCTCCCATTCAATCTGATACCATGAACTTTGTTCACACCAACTTAGCCATATGCTGTCAGTGAATTAGCAGGTCATCAAATCACTGCTGAGTCTTAGGGTACTGGCAGAGCTGTGGCTCGAATTCCCAGAGCTCAAAGCTGTGGGATCCACTGTTCTGGCCAGGGTACTTTTGGAAATATGTGTCATGGTGGGCACATGTTTGCACCAACCCAAACCTGGCACTGTTGGCCTTGCAGAGTGAACACAATATAGAAGCGATATGCCATCTGCTCTGCCCTGGCTGCCTCAGCCTTACTAGTGCTGGTCATGTCTAAAGGTCATCATATTGAGGAAGTTCAGAATATTCTTTGGTGACTGAAGGTAAAGTTGAAGACTACAAGAAGTCCAAAGAGGCTGTTTTCCTTCTTAGAAACTTAAAGCCTGGGATGATATCAAAAAGGTCTATGCCTCTCAGCAAATGAGTGCTGGCAAGGGCATAATGAGAAACTGTTGTCGTATCCAGTGCAGGTGATCCTCCATCATCTACTGTAAAGATAGCAATATCATCAAGGCCTTCAGAAACATCCCTGGAATTCCTTGACTTAATGTAAGCAAACTGAACATTTTGACACTTGCTCCTGGTGGGCATGTCGGATGTTTCTGCATTTGGACTGAAAGTGCTTTCCGCAAGTTAGATGATCTGTATGGCACTTGGCATAAGGCCGCCTCCTTCAAGAGTCTCTACAACCTTCCCATGCATAAAATGCTTGATACAAACCTTAGCAGAATCTTGGAAAACTCCAGAGATCTAAAGAGCCCTCTGAGCACCATGCAAGAAGAGTCATCGCAGGGTCCTGAAGAAGAATCCATTGAAGAACCTGAGAATCATGTCGAAGCTAAACCTGTATCAAAGACCTTGTGCCAGAATACCATTCTTTGCCAGGCCAAGAATCACAAACTGTGGTTGGATAAGGCAGCAGAAGCCATAGAGGCCAAATCAGATGAGAAGGGGGTTCAAGGCAAGAAGCCTGTAGTAGGGAAGAAAGGAAAGAGGCTGTTGGTGCGAAGAAGCAGAAGAAACCTGTGGTGGGGGAGAAGGCTGCAGCCAACAGAAACGAGCAGCTGACAAGAAGCCTGCAAAAAAGAAACCCAGTGGAGAAGCCTGATGCCTAAAAACTTAAATTTATTCTATAAAAGTCAAATCATTTTGGACAGCTAATTTTTTTTTGAGGTTATGCAATATGGTTTTCTTGAGTTCCTTAAGGGCCTTTAGCTGCTCTGTGTTCTTTTATTCCCCATTTTATTAACATACAATGAATTATTTGTTTCAGGGGACAGGCCTTTTATTCATCAGTCTTATATAATTCACAACACTCACCATAGCACATACCCTCCGCAATGTCCATCACCTAGCCACCCCATCCCTCCCACCCCCCTCTACTCCAGCAACCCTCAGTTTATTTCCTGAGATTAAGAGTCTCTTATGTTCTGTCTCCCTCTCTGGTTTTGTCCTGTTTCATTTTTTCCTCTTTTCCCCCATGATATTCTGCCTTATTTCTAAACTGTTTTCCAGAGTGGTTGCACCAGCTGGCATTCCCGCCTACAGTGTAGTAGAGTTCCCCTTTCTCTGCATCCTTGCCAACATCTATTGTTTCCTGACTAATTAAATTTAGCCTTTCTGACTGGTGTGAGGTGGTATCCCATTGTGTTTTTGATTTGTATTTCTCTGATACTGAGTGATATTGAGCACTTTTTCATGTGTCTGTTGGCCATTTGGATGTCTTCTTTGCAGAAATGTCTGTTCATGTCTTCTGCCCATTTCTTCATTGGATTATTTGTTCTCTAGGTGTTGAGTTTGGTAAGTTCTTTATAGATTTGGGGTATTAGCCCTTTATCTGATATGTCATTTGCAAATATCTTCTTCCATTCTGTCTGTTGCCTTTGGCTTTATTGACTGTTTTCTTTGCTGTGCAAAAGCTTTTTATCTGGATGAAGTCCCAGTAGTTCACTTTTGCCCTTGTTTCCCTTGCCTTTGGTGATGTGTCTAGGAAGAAGTTGCTGCAGCTGAGGTCGAAGAGGTTGCTGCTGTGTTCTCCTCAAGGATTTTGATGTATTCCTGTCTCACATTTAAGGTCTTTCATCCATTTTGAGTCTATTTTTGTACAGTGTAAGGAAATGGTCCAGTTTCATTCTTCTGTGTGTGGCTGACAGCTGATTTTGAATAAAGACCTGATCAAAGCCAGTGAGGGGGAAAGAAACTCTCAGATACCATAGAGTTGCTGTGAATTTTAAATTAGATTAAGATAGGAAAATTTATCATTTTTATTTATTAACATCAGCTCTACCATAACTTATGTTAAAAATTAACTGTGGAACAGACTTTGTGTAGTAATTCAATAAGATAAGGAACTAAATTACAATCTACAGCCATTTTTTGAAGATTCTTCTCTTGTTCAAGGTTTTAGATTTGGTGTGTTTGTTTTTTTCTATATCCATAGAAGATAGAGGGAAAAAATTACAAACCTTATTTTCACACTTTATAGAGAACTGAGCTTGTGCTTCGAGCATGCATCACTGTTCATGCAGAGAAACCCTCTGATGTTGTTCTGGCATTGTGAGCTCTTTCTTGACTGACAGCCTAATAAATTCAGCTTTGATATAGACTATTTTGGTAATTCCAGTTCATTCTTCAACCATAGCACCGTCATATACATTTAGTAGTAACATGAGCGTCTGAATATACCTCAGTTTGGGGCTCTCTGAATTGAACTAAATCTTTGAAGTTATCTGTAAGGATTCAACAAGTGGATTTGATATATTCTACCCACCTGCCAAATTTAGTGAAAGTTCCTTTATTCTTTCCTGTGTGATGTCAGGGCAGATAGACAAGATCATTTTATTTATCGTATGTATTTGACTTCATTTGGCATTTGTTTTGCTTCATATTTTCACTTAACTTGGTCATCCATAAGAGAATTGTTTCTTCTGCATTTTCTTTCATTGATAAACAATTTAACTAGAAATTCTGAAGTTGGCTGTGTCCTGGAGGCCTCTCAGAATCTAGATGCTTTCTATTTATCTAGTACCTCTGTGATATTTGTGATTGTTGTGGAGAAAAATTTTCATCTCTTTTCAAAGATTCTTCTGGCTGGTCTAGGAATTAAATCATCTTGAGACAAAGTAACTGGAGAAAATCAACTTTAATTTTATATGTTCAGGAACTACACATACCCGAAGGGTTTAAAGACAGAAAGGTGATGTGGTATATATGTCATCCTAAGCTAAGGAATGGGAGGGGCTTAAAGAGGAGGAGGGTAATTCACAGGTACTAAGAAAAGCAGATGTTTGGTAATTAGATGTTTACCCTGCCATACATATGTGTCATTAGGATGAAATTTATCAGTGTTAATAACTTTAATGTTAGAAATGACCTCCATTTTGGATTCTGATAGGTCTTTAAGGGAGGGGCATGAGTTTGGCTTGAGCCCCTGGGTCTCTGTTGCTTTGATCTCAAAATAGTCCACAGGTCAAAGTGGCACAGTTTGGGGAGACTTTTCCTAAACCCCTTCATGATTTATAACAAATATGTGTTTGGTTATTCAGATGACCAAAATATATTTCTCATATGTACATTTGATCCTTAACAATATGGGGTTAGGGATGCTAACACCCCCCCCACACACACACACAGTAGAAAATCCACATGTAACTTTGACCCCCTCAAAACTTTACTAATAGCCTACTGTTGACTGGAAGCCCTACCCATTAAATTAACAGTGAATTACACATATTTTTCATATTATATGTATCATTCTTACAATAAAATAAGCTACAGAAATAAAACATTACTAAGAAAATCAAAGGAAGAGAAATATATTTATGGTACTGTAAAAAATCCATATGTAAGTGGGGAAGTTCAAACCCTTGTTCAAGGGTTAATTGTTTTTGGTCCTTGTTTGTCATTTTTGGCTTAGAGCTCCTAAAATCCTTGAATTTCCAGTGATAAGGGCAGCGTAGTTGTCTTTTGTTATGTCAATGCATTGCATTTTGGAAAGCACATGGGTAACTTAAGGATAAGGGTCTTTGGCAAGACAATCAACCACTTGACCAGAGAGGGTTGGAACTTCCATTTCTCATTATCCACCACGACCTTAAAGAAGGGGATAGGGGCTAGAGATTGAGTTTAGTAGCCAATGGTAAATGACTTAATCAGTCATGCCTGTGTAATGAATTCTCTATAAAACCCTAAAAGGACAGTGTTCAGAAAACTTCTGGGTTGGTAAACATGAGATATGGGAGGAGTGGCACATTCAGAATGAACAGGTAAACTCCACACCCCTTCCCTATACCTTGCTATATGCATCTCTTTCAACTGCTTATTCCTGAATTATATCTTTTTATAATAAAATGGTAACCTTGTGAGTAAATGGGTTTGCTGAGTTCTGTGAGACACTAACAAATTAATTAAACCAGAAGAAGGGAGTCTTGGGAACCTCAGAATTTATAGTCCCTTGGTCAGAAGTATAGGAAACAATCTGGGCTTGGGAGGTGCATCTGAAGTGGGGGTGGGGTAGAGGGTAGTCTTGGACCAATAACCAATAGGAATCTGACACTATCTTCAGGTAGATAGTGTCAGAATTGAGTTGATTTCTTAGGCAGCCTAATGGTATTTGAGAATTGTTTGTTGATGTGGTAGAAGCCTCCACAACACCCACACAGAATTGGGTCCAGGAACTGAAAAGAGCCACTTTAACTGTTTGGTTTCTCTTTTGTACCTTCTGAACTGCTTGGATTTCTGACAGTTTTGCTATTGATGAGGGTGTAGAAGGCAATCTGAGGGAAAGCACAAGGTGACACTCCACAAGCCACCACCCCCCAAGGTGGGAAATATGTGACATTCCTCAGGCATTCCTGGCTGCCCTGGAACTAAGGAAAGAGAAAAACAAATGAGATCACAGTCACACAGGACCTGAGTCTCCAACAGCTTACAAAAGTCCTACTGGTTTATAAGGAAAAAAAAAAAAGCAGTCTTATCAATAGCCTGGCTTCCAGAAATTTCCTGCAGCCCTAACATTACATTTCCTGGAGCCCTCACATCACCCTACCCCCTCTACGGTGCTATGGGAATCAAAGGCAGAAGGAAATGCAGCCCTTTTCCTTATAACCTGCAGCCCATTGACAAATGCATGACAGGTAGAGTGTAACATTCCTCCAGGAAACTCCCAACTGTCTTAATGTGAATGCTTTGCTAGAGGGAAAAACAAGGTTAGCTTGACAGTAGCCAGGCCTCCAGTATCCCATGAGTATTCCTTAGCATAGGAAAGTCCTTTTGGAAACCTTCCTTTTTTCCTTACCCCCTCAACTCCCAAGTATATAATCAGTCATTCCCCACAACCCAAGTGCAACTCTTTCTGCCCATGGATCCTGTACTTGTGCTTTAATAAAACCAGCTTCTTGCACAAGAGCCATCTCAAGAATTTGTTCTTGGCAGTCTGCTCTGGACCCCAACACTACTCCAAACCACATCACTACAGCCAACCTAACTTTCTGAAACAGAAACCCATAATCTGAATTTCTTACTTCTTTCAATGGAGAACAAACTTCAGGAATCACAATGAAATACTCCAAAGAAAGCACTCAATAAATAGTTACAGAAAAACCTATAGTGAAGTAGCATATTTATCTCTTTTTTAAAAAAGATTTATTTGAGAGAGAGAGAGAGTGAGAGAGCCAGCATGAGCAAGAGAGGCAGAAGGAGAGGGAGAGAGAATCTTAAGCAGGCTCCGTGCTCAGCAAGGAGCCTAGAGCAGGGCTCAATTTCACGAGAGATCGAGGCCTGAGCTAAAACCAAGAGTCAGGTGCTTAATTGTGCTACCCAAGAGCCCCAGCATATTTATCTCTTAACAGCAGACTTCTCGAAACTGGTTGCATAAGCAAAGAACAAAGAGGGGGCATGTTACACTGAAAGAGAACCCTAGACTACTGCCCCTCAAATTGACCTGGAAATGTTGGGGTTTGGAGCAAACGGTCAAGAAGGAATTCTTGAGATGTCTTCAGTGCAAAAAAGGTGGTTTTATTGAAGCATGAGAACAGGACCTTGTGGGCAGAAAGAGCTGCACTGGGGTTGTGACACGTGAGTGATTCTATACTTTCAGGTTGGGAAGGGGTTAGGGATAGCCTTAAGTCTCTGAGGAATGTTGGAAGCAAGGTTTCCAGGACCATGGGAGTGATGCAGATTTTGAATATAGGTGAGGTTGGTGGGGTCTGGAGCCGATGGCCAAAAAAGAATTCTTGAGACATCTTTGGTGCAAAAGGTGGTTTTATCAAAGCCCTAGGACAGGGCCATGGGCAGAAAGAGCTGCTGCAGCTAATGCTGCTCCCTGCTGCTCTAGGATTGTGAGGGGCAACTGATTTATGCTTCTGAGTTGGGGGAAGTAAAGATAAGGAAGTTCCAAAAGGATTTGCATATGCTAAAGACTCACCAGGTACGGAGACCTTGCTGTTTTCAAACTAAGTTTGTTTTTCCCTTTAGCAAGGCATTAACATTAAGACAGTCAGGAGCTTACTCTGCCTGCCTCAGGTATTTGTCAATGGGCTGCAGGTTATAAGGGCATTTAATTGTATCTGTGTTTCCTCCTGCCTTTGTTTCCCATATTATATCCCCCTGAACAGTTTTGATCCTTGTATCTTTAAGGTTGCTGAGGGTGGAGCATCTCATCTTCTGTAACTTGCTCCTGCTGAATAGGGGCATAGAGATGTACCTACCTACGAATGGGTCAGTCAGTTGGGGGAATTTATATATGTAGGAGTTACCAAAGGCAGAGGCAGCCAGTCCAAGGTGGATAACATACATGAACCTCTTTGAATAGAAAGGATCATCTGTCAGCTGAAAGTTATGGCAGTAAAGGAGTCTTGGCACCAGGCAGGTAGACACAGGAAAAGACAACAAAAGGCTATTATAATAAGAAAGAGAAGCCTGAACAAAAAGACCTTTGGTAGTTAACTAAAATTTTCCTTCTGTCCTTTATTGTTAGAAGAGAAATTTGAGGTCTTCCACAGGTTTATAGGAATAAAAAGGCATGTTAGTTTGCTCATTGGTTCTTGTGAATGAGATACAGGTTTTATTCTATATATATGAGCCCGTGAATTGTGTCCTTCTAATTTTACTGGAGTGGGAGTGTGTAATAGGACCCTGTGGGGCCCTTCCATTTTAGAGTTAAATCCTCTGCCGTGTTAGACTTCCAATCCTTTAAGTAAACCGTATCTCTGGGGTTTATAGGTTTATATGGTGTGGGTTGCTAGTGACTGTCAGATCAGGTTTAGGGAGGATAGGGTTTGCATATTCATTTAGAGATTTATGAATTAACTTGGCCTCAAGTGAATAATTTAACAAAGCATTATAATTTCCATCAGTTGATAGGTCTACAGTGAGAAAAGTTTTTTCATATAGTAACTCTAAAGGACTTAAAACACTTTTTGTAGTTTTTGGACAGTCCTGGTTCAGAGAAGTCCTACTGTTAAAACAATAATCCAGTTTTCTTGAGTCTTAGTGCTTAAAATCTAGTCTACAGAGATGGGTTATTGAAATATTTCCTCTCTATAATAATCCTCATTTTTAATCAGAGATAGCCAAATCGGGACTGACTAACTTGTTTTTAAAACAAGTCCAGTTTTAACAAGCTTGGCCTAATGATTTACATAAGCTCAGCAAGAGTAGTAAGTGATCATATAGACCCTTTAGACTGTGCTCTGCAGGAACTTTCTATGAGGAAGCTCTGGGTTGAAGTTTTAGTAGCCCCTCCAGGACAGAAGCCAAGCCAAGTGCTTGCCATCAGACATGCCTGGAATACCTGTCGATTGGGGTGGATTCTTCTTCTTGAGGTCCCCAAAGTACCCTGAGGTTACTGCACTTGTCAGGAAGTGACATTCTGTGTTCACCTGGCAAGGCTGCTGAGAACTCTGTAAGCAAGGTATCTGTGGAGTCATTCTTAGAAAATATATTGGAAACCCTAAGGAGTGATTGTGGAAGCCGCTGAAACATCAGCAGCATTCCTGTTCTCCGGCTTTTGAACACAATGTCCCGGTAGGAGCAGGATCCTGCGATTCCCAGGGGCAGGGCCCAAGTTAGGAGTTATGAAAGAATGTAACCCTCAGTTCCTCTTTTCTGCACCTGGTGATTCCTAGCCCAAACATCCCTCTTCTCCATTATCCCAAGACTGATTCCCTGCATGTCCTCTGAGAATGCAAGCCTGCTTTACAGCCTCAGGATATTTGCCATCCCTTTTACCACTTTCCCATGCTTTGAGGTATCTGTCCTTGCTTTTCTGATAAAAACAAACAAACAAACCAAAAAAAAAAAAAAAAAAACACAAAATAAAAGCTATGTGCAGGATTCAGCTGCTGCATCTCTCCCTTGCAGACGCTGTGCCGAACAGCCATTCAGATTGGTGTCTGGGAACTTTATTTCAGTGTGTGATAACAGTATCAGGCCAACATTTCCAAGGGACTGTGTTGGCTCCATGCTTTGTAATGTCCGCCTTAGTTCCTTAAAGCTCTATAGTCATACCTAGGTCTATTCATGTCTTTCAAGTATGACATTCCAGTTAAAGCCTTGGTAAAATAACCAATGTTTCCAATGGGTTCTGTTACAAGAACAGATTCTTATTAAACTTATGCAAATGACTGTAACTTCCATCAAAGAAAGAGTATTTTCGAGACTTTTTGAATTTCGGAAGTTTCAGGTAGAGAGAAGTTAAATGATTTAATCTGTTCACAAATGCTTACTTTATCACATTTCTTTAAGTCATAGATATCTTAAGAAAAAATTTCCTTAGTCTAGAAGAGCAAACAGAGAACCAGCAATGATTTAAGTAGGACTCATAAGGTATGATTATCCTCAGTTTAGTTAGTTCTGGAAATTTTTACCAATTTCAGTTTTATAATCTTAAACATACTGAATACCTGTATTTGTCCTAAAAGTCCTTTTTATGAATCCCCTTAAAAATGAAACACATTTGCAAGAGAGTAAGAATAACCATAAATGAAAAACTCAAAAGTGGACATGAATAAAGATCTGATGAGAGATTACAGTACAGCTGGCAAGGAAATCAGGTTATTTCTGTGACACACAATACTTCAATAATCAAATATCAGGTAACGGCCTATATACCACAACATACTAAAACTTTAGGAACTGTATATCATCTCTAGAATAGTTAGAGTATTTACCCAAGTGTAATGTAAGACTTATTATTTGCTTAACAATTCTTCTAGAGTAACTTAACATACTAAACAAAAAAGGGTTAATGAGTCACAGAATTTATTTACAATTTGAATCTTGGGAAATTTGTTAAACCTCAGAAAGTTTTAAAGCATATGCTTAGTGTAAGGGCCTATTTAGCCAAAGCGATACCATCTGGTTAAAGAGTGATTTTGTTGTTTATGCAGTAAAACTTAAACTGACTGTGCCCCCCACCCCCCCCCACCCAGGGGAACTTACTTAAAAACAAGTCCCGGAAACCAGTAGAATATGGTCGACCAGTCCCTGATAACAAAGCCCAAATACAGGAGTGTGTCAGGTCAAGTAGAGGTAACAGAGCCCGAATGCAGGGATGAGTCCGGCCAGGTGGAGACATCCAATCAGTAAAGGGCGCATACTGTCTCCCCAGCTACCAAGGAGTGTGGGCCCCGCCTTTTGGGTGCCTTTTGGGCGCCAATTCTGACCAAGGTGATAGGCTAGTTCAAACAGCTACTATGGGGTGAATTGTAATTCAGTTGGCCACCTGTGTGTGACCTAGCATGACTGTGCAGCTTTCTCTGTGTGTTACAATCTCATTGGCCACCCAGGTGTGGCCAGGTTCAACCACATGGCCTTTGCTTTATAAAAGTTAGTCTGTGAGGCTGGGAGGGGTCACCCTCTCTGTAAAATTCTCAATGCTTGGCACGAAATAAAGCTTTGCTTGACTTTCCCTTTTTATCAGTCTCATTCCTTTGACCATGAACCCAACACCCAGACAGGATTACAGGTCATTACAAAAATTTTTATTTAACCAAGGTGACAATAAGATACTTGCAAGGCAGATATATAGGGTTATGTAGGTGTTACTTAAACTTAGCTCCTTTAATACTGAGAAATTTTATCTTATTTATTTATTAAGATTTTATTTATTTATTTGACAGAGATCACAAGTAGGCAGATAAGGCAGGAGAAGCAGTCTCCCTGCTAAGCAGAGAGCCCAATGTGGGGCTCAATTTCAGGACCCTGGGATCATGACCTGAGCCGAAGACAGAGGCTTAACCCACTGAGCCACCCAGATGCCCCTAATACCGAGAAATTTTAAATAAGTGATCAAAGACCTGATAAAGACAAAACATAGAAACTGGTTTTCTGGACAGAGTCAAAAGAGAAAAAACTTTTATTTACACTTTATCAAGAGCAGGCCAATAATTCAAGAAAACCTTGCCTTTTAAACAGAGAGAAAGGCAGAATTTCAGTCTTATGCTATGGTACTTTTAAAATCCATTTCACTCTTAGTCAATCCTGACCACACCTAAAATTTCTTTCCAAAGATTTCCCTTCACAAACCTTCCTCAACTTTGCTTTGTATTTAGATTTTGTCCCCATCCATTTCTTTCCAAACAACCAGTCTCATTTAGGACAAAAAGACCTTCTTTTACCTTGAACAAAATGCATTTCATTCCTTACATCTTTTTTACATACCTCCTACTTTTCTACATACAGATTTATTTTTCTTATTTGCATCAGTCTTAATTACACTTAGCATAATTTTGCCCTCTTGGAAACCTTAGTCTCCAGTGAAAAGTAAGTAGTAACAAATTGTGAGCTTTTATACCAAAACTCTTTAGACAGCAAATTTATGAATCCATTAAGCACAAAGCAGGTTTACCAACAGACTCAAATATCCTGTTTCTTTACAATAAGTCAAAAGCACAAACCTGTGTTCAGTAATCATTGATTTAGTACTTTATCCCATTTGGGAAAGACTTAGATGTCTAACAAATTCAATCTCACTTATCACCCAAGCAAAACTCCCAAGTTTCAGGTTAACAAAGACTTTGAAAGCTATCTTAAAAAGTAACCGATGAAAGCTTGAGATAGTTGACCATCATTTTTTTAGCATCTTTTTGCTAATAAATTCCAAGAGACATAATTTTCAAGCTTCAGGTTACCTAAGACTTTGAAAGCTATCTTAATAATTACCCATGAAAACTTGAGACAATTAACCTTAAGTTAAGTCATCTTTTTGCTAACAAAATGCAACAGATAACACAAAGTCTTATTTGACCTTTAGTAAGTCTTAGTAGAATAGAAGTTTCATATTTAATGCTGATAACTCTAAAGACAGGTCTATCTTAAACCACAAACTTAGTTTAAATACCAAATTATATTCTACCTGGATCCGCTTTTAAAAGTCACTTTGTTCCCCATTGTCGATTTTTACCTGAGACACTGGTGGGTAAATACAAAGAGGCCAGTGTTAAGTCCTTTTAATTGGTCTTTGAAGTGAGGGGAGGAGAAGGAGCCATTGGTACTGGAGGCACTGAGGATGATATAGAAGCCAGTTATACAAGCCACACCTAGTGTAGTGCAGAAACAGGAGGAGAGCGAGACAGATGAGGCAAACTGAAGCCAAAAAGCAGAGAAAGAGGGTTCCCAGTTCTAGGGCTCATCAGCTCCAGAGTAGCAGCCACCATGTTTTCCGGCCAACAAGAGGGAGTAGGCAGTCCATGTCAGGCTGGAAAAGACACGGGATTTCCCTGAAACAAAGGGACTTTCAGCAGCTGCTTGGAAATATTCCTTCAATTGCCCATCCTGAGTAAGACTAACCACAGTTGGTTCCAGTTATTGCTGTTAACCCAGGAAATGAGTGAGGGAGAAGCCCCCACATACCACTAGAGTAACCTGAGTCTGTTAGGAGGAATGGTGAGAAAGAGAGAGATGGGGGGGCAGAGTCCCCTTCGCTAGGGATGGCCCATGTTTCCTCCAACCTGGGTTTATTCAGAGACCTATTTAGATACTTATCATCCTTCATATCAGGAGGCAGTTTACTGGCCTGGTTACAATCAAACACATTCTGCAAGAAGCCTTTAGGTCTGGATCCTAATTTAGAGCCCTGAACTCATGGGATGGACCTAGGGTGCCTCCATCTGTTTGCCCTGTTTTCTGTGGAAAAAATCTAACTGATAGATCCTATTGAGGCCATACAGTACCTTTCTTAAATTTTGAATCCGAATTGTTTCCAGTGGGTTAAAAGGTATCCCAAGGGAGTCCTTGGGAACTGAAGAGAGAAGGCCCATCACCTAAAAAATCCACCCCCTGTCCCTGAGGCCCCAGATAGTGTCCCATGGGCATGATTATGTCAGAGATTCCTGGTGTCAGAGTGGCCTGAGGTGTTCCTTGAATGAAATCACTATGATCACCACCTGTCAAAAAAGCCCAGTAGGAGTGAGGCCTGCCCTCCAGCCAGGCCTGATTCCCCATCACATTCTAGGCTATTCTAGATATGATGGGTGCCAATGTTTGGACCAAGTTTGCCTTGCTGTGAAGGCCACATGTGCCTGTCTTACCTTGCTGAAGGTCATGAAGAACCTGCTGTTTTTAACCCATGGAATACACTAGAGAAGTTTTATAAGAGGAAAGTACCCAATTTTGAAACTTAAGTTGTTACTAGAGGACATTCACAGAAAACAGTAAATCCATCATTATCTAAGCAACGAGCCAACACATGCAGTCCTTACAGCCATCATCCCTAGGAAATAGTCCCTGGTTGGATTTTAATTCAGTCAGGTACTGGTTTCAGCCAGCTCCCACTGGAGATCTAATGGCCAAAAGCAGCTAGGCCAGAGATATGGAGGGGATCACATTAGACCAGTGAGGAAGAAACCTCACATGGGAGTCTTAAGACTGGCAACCATGCTGGTCACTTAGATGACTGTCCTCTGCCCAAGTCAGACAACTTTGTATAAGGACAGGAGTAAAGAGAGAGCATCAAGTTTCTGGGTCTTATTACCATCCTGGTCATGGTACTAACTTCCAGCCAAAAGGCAGGCTTTCTTCACCCCATAGAGTAGCCACAGTCTGGAGGATTACAGTCTGAGCTATTGACGTAAGTGTTCCAATAAAAGCATACTCCTTGAAGAGCCCCTGGAATGAAAGTAGGGGGAGAGCAAAGTACTCACGAAGTTTGTATAGAAGCTCAGAGTCCAGATGAAAAGACTCTAAGCCCCCATGTTGGAGTCCCGGATAATGTAGTTTTTGAATATAGGTGAGGTTTGGTGAGGTCGAGAGTTGACAGCTAAGAAAGAATTCTTGAGATATCTTTGGTGCAAAAGGTGGTTTTATTAAAACATAGGGACAGGACCCATGGACAGAAAAAACTGCACTGAGGTTGTGACAGGTGACTGATTCTATACTTTCAAGTCAGTGAGGGGATTAGAGATAGGATGTCTCTAAGGAATTTTGGAAGCAAGGTTTCCAGGACTCTGAGGGGGCTAGTTAAAAGGTCACTTATTACTGTCCAATAAAACCTTAGTCATGAGATCCTTCAGATGTTTATCAGTGGGCCATATGCTTGGAGGATGATTGCTAATACATGTCTTGGGGGTGGAGATAAAGGGAAGTTTCCAAAGAGATTTTGGCATGTTAAAGTAAATTTCCAGAATTCAGGGGGTTTGGGATCCTATTAAGTTGGGATTGCCTTTGCCCTTAGCAAAGTGTCATCATCTAGGCAGCTGAGCTCCCAGAAGAAGGTCACTCAACCTGTTTTCAAGGACTTGTCAATGGGCCGTAAGTAGCAAGGAAATTTAATTGTTTTTTTTTTTTTTTTGCCTTTGTTTCCCACATCAAAATCACTTGTCACTGCCATATTCTGAAAATGTGATTTAACCCAATAGAGATTTCTTCCTCAGATAAAGTTAGATTGTTCCAAAATTATTTTTATGAGCAGGCCAAATCATCAAGAAATAACACTGAGTTTCTAATAAAAATAAGAGAAGTGAAACAGTGTTAAAGAGAGAAAGGAAGGAAATAAAACAAATTCAATAGCTTCCCTAAGTAATCTTTTCTTTTGGAAATAAGTCATAGTGGTGCTTAGAAATTGTATATGGGGAGGAAGTTTAATTTTCTTTAAAATACATAGAAAATTACATCTCACACATTTTTGGTAATATTATTTTTACTTATGGCCTTTGGATAAAATAACATGTTGTAGCAGTAGATATTCTTCACTTGAAGAAGATGAACAGGGATCTTTACTTAGAAGTTTTTTCAGTAGTCTACAATGAAAGTATTCAGTTTCCTAAGGTTGTTTTTATTCCTTCATCTCACCAAAAGACAAAATCCTTATTTAGTCTTTTCAGATTTCCTGGTAGGAGATTTAAAGCTTTATGTGAACAAGTCAATACTTTCTTTTGAACATCTTGCTGATAAGTCTTCCTTTATGAGACACATGATTCGGCCTGAATTTGAACAAAAAGATTCATCAAACCTATCTCTGAGTTTCTTTCATTTGAAACTCTGAAACTTTATGTAATGTTGGTGTAGTAAAGCTTTTTCTATTTTGTAAATGTCACTTGGATTTAATGTAATTTCTCTGAATTCTTTCAGTTTACTCTTACCACAAAAGGTAGTTGTCCAATAGAAAACAACAGCAATGAAAACCCTGAATTTTATTTTAATGATTTAACTTGTATCAGCTCTCTTATGGCCTTTTGCAATGTAGATTCTAGGAGAAATTAATTGAGGAGTCATTAATATTAAAATGTCTAAAAGGATTTTCTGAAGGCTAAATAAATTTTTAAACCTAAATTAAGCATTTTAAAATATGAAAATGGAATCTCCTATTTGGCTAATCTAGTTTTAATTCAATTTAACTCTTAATTATTAGGGATGAGATATGGATAATATTAGTTTGGTAGAATGTGCTTATATTGGTTTCAAAGTATTTTTCTTTAGGGTATGGCATAGTTTTCTTTTTAATGTACAGAAATTATATGCTATGTACATACTACACACCTATTACATAACTTCTTTTGTTTAAAAAACACTGATACTTCTTCGAGATCTCATCATATCCCTCTTTTATTTTTTAGTTTTTATTTATTTGAAAAAAATTTTGTTTTGCTGCCAGTGCTTCAGCAAATGTTAGTGAATGTTAGGGGCCAATATGCTAAATTTGGCCACATTTCTCTATGCAGTAGGACCATGAACCTTCTACTGACTAACTTCCTTTTTTTTTTTTTTTTTAATGTGTCTATGCAAGTTTGGGAAGTTTGAATATACACTATTGCAGCAGTATTTGTTGGAGGAATTCATTGAGAGGACATGACCACAGACTGTCCAGGGAGCTGGACCTGGGCAGTTGGAGGCTCCTCATCCCTCCCTTGTCCTTGGAATGTACATCTCATCATTATTTCCATAACCATTTCCCATAGCCATGAACACAACATGGAGATAATAATGTGTTGTTGAGACCATCTTTACTGTGTATGTGAGTGAACCCCATCAAAAGCTCTGTATAAACATTAAGGTTCTGGCAGGTGGATGCATACTATTTGTCCATCTTGCAGCTGGCCAAAAGAAGCCTCATATGTCGGTTCCCTTGCTTATTAAAACTGCCATCTCCCAGTCTGTGGTGGTCCGCCTCTTTCTTTGGTGTCTCGTTGTCTACTCTGGACATGGGGAATTTTTAGATTTCACCCTGGAAACTCTTGAGTTTTTGAACCGTTAAGTATTGTCCCATGTCTACCCACTTAAATAGATGGTTAGCAAATCTGAACCAAAATATCCCTGAAGAATCTGACACATCTTTTTTGACTAGTGGCTAAAGTTTTTGAAAATTCATAAATTAAAATGTTATTATTTTTTTTAAGGATTTATTTATTTGTCAGAGAGAGAATGCAGGAGCAGGGGGAGCGGCAGGCAGAGGGAGAAGCAGGCTTCTCACCAAGCAAGGAGCCTCATTTGGGACTCGATCCCAGGACTCTGGGCTCATGCCCTGAGCTGAAGGCTGATGCTTCACTGACTGAACCACTCAGGCATCCAAAATGTTGTATGATTGTAAAGGATACTTGTTGAGAACAATCACCAATTATATGATAGAGAAAAGGATTTAAAAGACATCAAGGAGTCAAGGCTCAAATGTGGTTTCTTTGTTTCATTAATATAACAATATAGGTACTCTCTGCTGATAGGGTTTAGTTTTTAGGGTTTTGTTTTGTTTTACATATGTTATTAAAGTTTGCTTTACTGTCAGGAAGCCGTGGATATGACTGCAGTGAGAGTTCCCTCTTCTATGCCCAATTCAAAGAAGCTACTGGCAGTTTTCTTTTAAGTTATTTAAGACTCAGCTTCTTAGGCACCTGGGTGGCTCAGTTGGTTGAGTGACTGCCTTCAGCTTAGGTCATGATCCTGGAGTCCCAGTGTGGAGTCCTGGATCGGGCTCCCTGCTCAGCAGGGGGTCTGCTTCTCTCTCTGAACCTTCCCCTTCTCATCTTCTCTCATTCTCTCTCTCTAATAAATAAATAAAATCTTAAAGAAAATGAGACTCAGCTTCTCATGGAAGGTAATTTTAGTGTACTGCTTATCTTTTTAAGTTGTATTTCTCAATGTACTTCATTTTTTAGAAAATGCTTGATTTATAGAAAATACGGTGAAGAGAGTAAAAAAAGTTATATTACACAGCCACTTTTGTTTTCCTGATTAATAGCATTTTGCTTTTGTGTGGTACACATGTTACAGTTAGTGAACAAATCCTAATATGTTATTATTTAAGTTCATATTTTAGATTTCCTTACTTTTAACCTAATGTCCTGTTGCGGTTCAGTGTCCTATCCAAGATACCACATTGCATTTAGTTGTCCTGTCCCCTTGGCCTATTCTTGACTGTTAGAGTATCTTATACTTTCTTTGATTCTTTCTTTCTTGTTTTTTTAATGATATTGATCGCTTAGATGAATAGTTGTTGGATATTCTATAGAATGTCCTTCAATTTGAGTTTATCTAGTGTTTTTCTCATGGTTCTTTGGGAGTTTTTTTGTTAATAGAAAGAAGACCACAAAGCTAAAGTTCTGTTACCATCACACCGAGGGTACATGTTATTCACGTGACTTATAGCTGTTGATGCTAATCTTGGCCACTTGACTAAAGTAATATTTGGTAAGTTCTCTTTTTGAGGTTACTTCCTCCCTGCCCTGCCATGTTATACTCTTGGAAAGAATGCAACTCTTAAAGAGCAGGGATTTTTACTGCACCTTCTTGAAGGTAGAATAAGTATATATATTATTTGGAATTCTTCTGCACTAGAGATTTGTCTTTCTTCCCCATTTAGTCTATTGATTAAATCAATTCTGTTAGTATGTAATCATGCATAACATTTAATAATTTTGGTTATAATAGAATACCGCTGTATTTAATTTGTTGTATTTAATTTGTTTTTTAATTTTGTATTTAATTTGTTATTTAATTTGTTGGCTCAAAATTATTCAGCTTTGGCCATTGGTACTCTTTTAGTTGGCTCCTGTGTCTCTGTGATATACCCCATCACTCGTGTGTGTAACACTCCCTTTCTGACACTGCTAGTTGCTCTAGGCCTACCTTGTATATTTATTACCTTTAGTCCTAGATTCAGGTGGCTGTCCAAGGAGCGCTGATTCCTCTTATTGGGGAGTGATATTAGAAACCAAGATCTGGGGGCACCTGGATGGCTCAGTGGGTTAAGCCGCTGCCTTCAGCTCAGGTCATGATCTCAGGGTCCTGGGATCGAGCCCTGCATCAGGCTCTCTGCTCAGTGGGGAGCCTGCTTCCTCCTCTCTCTCTCTCTGCCTGCCTCTCCACCTACTTGAGATTGAAATAAATAATATCTTTAAAAAAAAAAAAAAGAAAGAAACCAAGATCTGGGTGCTAAGTGTGCTCATTGCTACTGCTTATGGTTGTTTCCAGGCATTTCAGCTGAAAGAGCACAGAAATATATGTGCGCATACTAATGCATAAACACACACACATATGTATGTATATATACATTCATATATATATATATATATATATGAATATATCTACATATAGCCATCTGTCTTTATATTAAGGTAAACATGAATTCACACTGCTGTCTTCAACACTAATCCCTCACCACATAGATCATTCTAGCCCCTTCTTGTTTATCTGTAAACTCTTGGTCTAACCCGGCTTCTACCATCTGCCATCCGTTGGCTCAATTATCCAATCCCAGTATACATGTATAGCAGGATCAGAATTGTTAACCTGTGTATCATGGGAAACAACTTAATTGAGTATAATTGAGTACTTATGTATAGTTTCTTTTGCCATTAGTTGTACAAATTCATTCTGGCACTTCCCTCTCCCCCCATTTCCTTCACGGAGGTTGTTTCATACATTTGTAATCTAGTAATATTGTTTCGTCACATTCTCTATTCCAATTTGGATTCTCTAACCTTACAAATTATGTTTTGAAATTTTTCCATGTGTTCTATGTATTTTGATTAATACATAATGTCATATTTCCTCAGTTACAGTATTATATAGAATACTTTTACCACATTAAATGTTTCTCTGTGTTTTCACTATTTTAACCCTTCTCACTTCCCTGGGAACCCCTAGAAATTCTTTTTCTTGTGGCTATGGTTTTATCCTATTTAGAACATCATTTAATCAGAGTCATAAAGTAGGTAGCCTTTTAAGACTGGCTTCATCAATTTATCAATGTGTATTTAAAAGTCATTTAAGTTGTTAGGTGGTTTTATAGCTAGTTTCTTTATATTGCTGAATTATATTTCATTGCGTGAAGGTACCACAATTTGCTTATTCCCTATTGAAGGGCTGTGAAACTTCTAGTTTCTAGAGTTTGGAAATTCTGAATAAAACTCTTATGACATTTACATGAAGGAAGATTTTTGTGTAAACTTGTTTTCAGTTTGGTCAATGACTAAGAGTGAAGTTGTGATTACTGAATTGAATGGTAAGATTATATTTAACTTTGTAAGAAAATGAAAACTATATTTCAAAGTGGCTATATCATTTTTCATGAGAACTCCTTATGCTTCACATCCTCACCAATATTTGATATTGTCAGGTTTTGTTTTGTTTTGTATTTTAACTATACTAATAGTTGTATATTGATACCTCATGTAGTTTTCATATTTGTAATTATCTAAGTACAAATGATGTTAAGCATTTTTTCATATACTTAATTAATATTGGTGTATCTTTGATGCTTTTTCTTTTCAGATATTTTGCCCATTTAAATTTGGATCACTTATATTTTTTATTGTTGACTTTTAAGAGTTCTTGGAGACGAGTACTTTATCAGATATGTGTTTTGCAAGTATTTTTTCCCAAGCTGTGGCTTGTCTTTTCATTCTCTTAATGTTTTTCACAGAAATTTTTAATTAAAACAAACCCAACATATCAGGTTTTTCTTTCATTAGTCTTGGTTTTGATGTTTTATCAAAAAACTCATTACTGAACCAGTCAGTGGTCATGTGCATTTTCTCATAGAAGTTTTATAGATTTGCATTTTGCATTTAATCTTTAATATACTATTAAAATAACTTATTTATTTGAGAGAGAGAGAGAATGAGAGAGGGCATCTGAGCTTGTATATGTGAGTGAGCACACACGAGTGGGTGGAGGGGCAGAGAGATAGGAATAAACTCCCCACTGAGCAGGGAGCTAGACGCAGGCATGGGGCTCAATCCCAAGACCCTAGGATCGTGACCCAAATCAAAGGCAGATGCTTAACCAGCTGAGCCACCCAAGTGCCCCTAGGTCCTTGATATTTTTTGAGCTATAGATTCTTTTTTTTTCCTCTTTTTTTAAGATGTAGTGTATAATGGTTTTAGCACCATTTGTTGCAAAGTCTGTATTTTCTCCTTTTATTCACCTTGCTTTCTTCTCAAGGATCAGTTGACTATATTTGTATGGGTTTATTTCTGGGGTCTTTATTCTGTTCCACGGAATTGTGTGTCTGTTCTTTTGCAAATCCTGTACTGTCCTGATTGCCAACTTTGTGCAGGATTATGTTAGTTTTTCTAAGTCTTTAGTCTTCCCATGTGAACTTTGGAATCAGTTTATTAGCTATAAAATAACTTGCTGGGATTTTGATTAGAGTTTTTTTTTTTGACAGATATCACGGTAGGCAAAGAGGCAGGCAGAGAGAGAGGAGGAAGCAGGCTCCCTGAGGAGCAGAGAGCCTGATGTGCGGCTTGATCCCAGGACCCTGGGATCATGACCTGAGCTGAAGGCAGAGGCTCTAACCCGCTGAGCCACCCAGGCGCCCCTGATTAGAGTTTTAATCAATCTTTAGATCATGTTGAGAAGTACTGATGTAATGATATCTGGGAACACAAAATATATCTCCATTAATTTAAATCTTTGATCCTTTCATCAGTTTTATAGTCTGCATAGAGAGTCTATAGATATTTTGTTAGCTTTATGCCTAAGTATTTTATTGGTTGGTGGTATTTAAATACATATATATGTATATATGTATTTAAATTTCAAATTCCAATTGTTTGTTTCTAGTATGTATTAAAAAACTGATTTTTCTTTTTAAAAAATTTTTTAAAGATTTTATTTATTTATTTGACTGAGAGAGAGATCACAAGTAGGCAGAGAGGCATCAGAGAGGGGGAAGCAGGCTCCCTGCTGAGTAGAGAGCCCGATGCAGGGCTCGATCCCAGGACTCAATCCCAGGACCCTGGGATCATGATCTGAGCTGAAGGCAGAGGCTTTAATCCACTAAGTCACCTAGGCACCCCAAAAACTTTTCTCCTTGGAATAAATCCCATTTGGTTATGATTCATAATTCTTTGTACATTGTTGAATTCAGCTTATTAATATTTTTTGAGGACTTCATCTCCATTCTTGCATTCATGAGAATTATTGGTCTCTAATTTTCTTTTCTTGTAATGTTTTCTCTGGTTTCATTATTAGAGGAATAATGTGCTCAATGAGTGAGTTAGGAAGTGTATGTACTCTCTACTTTGATTTTCTGGAAAAGAGTCTAGAGAACTGGTGTCATTTCTTCCTTACACATTTGGTAGAATGTGTGAATGATAACAACTTGGGTCCACACTCTATCTTTTGGAAGATTATTAATTAATTTTATTTTTTTAAGATTTTATTTATTTGATAGAGAGAGAGAGAGCATGAGCAGAAGGGAAAGGAAGGAGCAGACTCTCCCCTGAGCAAAGGGCCCAACATGGGACTCGATCACGACCCAAGCCAAAGGCAGATGTTTAACCCACTGAGCCATCCAGGTGCCCATATTAATTAATTTTAAAAATAAATATATATTATTTAGATTATATATTTTTCCTTATTTGAGTTTTTATAGTTTGTGTCTTTCAAATAATTGATTCATTTGACCTAAATAGTCAAGTCTGTACAGATAGAGTTTTATGCAGTACCCCTTTTTACCCTAAATGTTTATGTGATCAGTAAGGATGATCCCTCTTTCATTCTGGCTTGAAATTTATTAACTTTATTGATCTTTTAAAAGAATCAAAATTGATATTGCTGCTTTTTAATATTGAATTATTTTTGATTTCCATGATTTTTGCTCTTTTCTTTCTTTCTTTCTGCTTATTTAAGGCTTAAATTGATCTTCTGTCTCTTGTTTCCTAAGGTAGAAACTTAGAATATTGAGTTTAAGTATTTCCTCCTTTTAATACATACAAGGCTTAAATTGATCTTCTGTCTCTTGTTTCCTAAGATAGAAACTTAGAATACTGAGTTTAAGTATTTCTTCCTTTTAGTACATACACTTAACACTATAAACATATTTCTAATCACTGCTTTCATTGTAGCTTACAGATTGATAAACTGTACTTTCATTTAGTTAAAATTTTTTTTTCCAAATTATCCTGAGACTTTTTCATTTGTCCATGTGTTATTTGAAGTGTTTTTTAATATCCAAATGTTAGAGATTGTCATGCTATCTTCTGTTATTGATATACTTAGTTTAATTCCTTTGTGGACTGGCAACACACTTTGTATCATTTCTTTTAAATTGGATACTTTTTAAAAATTGTCTTTTGTCTTTGTGATTGTTCCATGTGGGCTTGAAAAAAATGTATTTTACCATTATTGAATGGAGTATTCAGGATAACTTCTAGGATTTATAAGCTTATAGTAGTCCATTCTCATAGTCTAAGATCCATCACTCTTCTGCAGTTGAAACAGGAGAATTGAATATCTTCATCTCTCGAATCTTTGATGTGGCTCAAATCAATTCTGTCCTTAAGGAATGTGATATTACTTATTGACTGTTTAACAGGGGGAAGTCCTGAAGGACTGAAGTGGAATTTTTCTGGTAAGTACTTGCAGGTTCCTTTGTAGAAAATGAGAATAGGATTTTATATGATATAATTTTTTCTGAGGAGTATCTGCCTTCCTCTCATTGTAGAGACTCTGAGTTTATAGACTAGAGCAAGCCTTGGAATTGGGTGAGAGATCATGACTCTCTATTTTGGTGGCCTGTCAGATTACTATTCTTGATGAAGCCAACATAAAGAATCATGAATTGCTGGACATAAACTGTATCTTGTAATATCATTCAAGTCCCCAGACCCAGAACTGTCTTTATTATTTCTGGTTATATGAGCTAATAAATTACCTTTTATTTTTTTTTTTTGTCATTTTTAATTGAAGTTGCTGTTTCTTGCATCTGAAAGAATCACAGTGGCCTCCAAATGAAATTCACAAATACAGATGTTACAAATCATATGCATTGATTTGTACTTGAGCAACTCTCAAGTGGACAACTAAGTAGCATCTTCCTCCAGAATGCATAGTAGCTGGGATTTATATATCAGTGATGATTAATGATTCTTTCAGACAGCACTGGGCAGATTGTGTGTGAGAAAAATAGTAAAGGAGAGTTTCTGACTCCTTTTCCCTCAAACTTTTTCTCTCTATCAACCTTTATATCTAATAAAGCTCAGTTTACAGATACTGCCAAAGTCTTATTGACTCTTTGTTGACTCTTTTACCAAAAATACCTTAGTGGTGGGAATTTAAGTTAGAAAATAACAGCTAGAATAGGCCCAAAGGGCAAAACAATTTCACCAGATTGCACACTGTTAATGCCGATTTGATTTGTCTACAAAAAGAGTAAACTTGCTGGGAAGCATCTGTGAAGACATTGAAACTAAGTCTTTCCCTTCCATGTGTCTTCCTTGTTATTCAGGAAATATTTTGAAAATGGTTTCATAAAACATCTTTCCCTTGTGCCACTGTAATAGGAAGAAATCGAGAGAAACTGATCACTTCCTTTTGTCATAGTTCCTCATGTGACCTCCAGAGGAGTAAATATCTGGAATTACAAACCTGAATATAAGATTTTGTTAGAGAAAAGTTTCAAACACTGTTGAAATATAATTTCAAGAATCTTTTGTTATGGTCATATTCTTCTATGAATGACAAGCCTTCTGTGAATGGTAAATGTTATTGATAAGAGTCTAAAGCATTAAAGCTTATGCTGCTTCAGTCTGCAGACATTGGTGAAATTCTTAAATTGCATTTATTATCCTTATTGAGTGTTTTTACCATGTTTTCTCATGATATGGGATAAAGATATATTATTTTAATTTATTCTCTAAACTACAAAATGAAATGTCTACACCATTCATTGTTTAAAGATACAGTTTCACATTTATATTTAAGATAACCTTTAAAGAAACCTTCATATACTTCCCTGTCATTTACTTTTTAAAAAACAACTTAGGATTCAGACTTTAACTTTTTCACCTTAAAACAAAAGTCTTGTTCTTTGTTGGAAAGGCTTTCTTCCTTGATAGAAATGTAATTTTAGTTTATCTACAATGACATTTGAATTTGTATGCATTCATTAAACATTCAGATTGTATAAATAATGCGATCTGTTTTTTAACAAAGGAGACTTTCATGGATGAATAACTTCTTCACTTGGCATTATGACAGCTTTTGAGAATTGGAAATTTCTGCATTGAAAAAATATTGTGTGAAAATATCTTTACCCCCCACCAAATGGGATAATTTTTTTTTTAATTAATTTTTTATTTTTTATAAACATATATTTTTATCCCCAGGGGTACAGGTCTGTGAATCAAGAGCAGTTTTTAAACGTTTTGGATGATTCAACAATTTCAAGTATATAAAATATATGTCATATTTTGCAAGTTCTCTGGGAAGGTTTGTTCATTAAAAAGACATTGTATCCTTGGCCAATATATTCTATTTTCTACAAATTTATAATGTTTGTACCTTTACTCCTAGACGAGCACTTCCTTTATGTTCTGAAAAGACCCCTTGTCCTCCTGTCTTCTTAGTGGCATAGCCTGGAACTTCTGTTTGTACAATAATTCATGGTACAGTTCTCCTGACCTTTCCTTCTGCAGTTCGTTGTTCAGCATGCTTAATCTGCTTGTTTTCTTGACCAGTGACCATCACGCATGTTTCATCCTGGACCTGGGCATGTTGTACCAAAACCTTTATTCTTGTGTCACATAAGAGCACGAGTGTACTATTTGAAGCACATTGGTGTGTGAGAAAATACATACCAGAGTACCTGTTAGATTATGTCTTATTGTTCTTTCAAAATCTAAAACCTTGCAAAATACCTGACACACACACTAGTCAAACAATAAATATTTGCTGAATAAATAAGAATAATGCTCTTTGTGCTTACAAAGAGAAAAGTCAGGGGAAGTAGGCATGGAAAGTGCAGTAGGACTGTGGGGGAAAAAAAAGAGGATAGGGAGAAAGAGAAACTAAAGGGAGGAAAAAGAGTAGAGCCGTAGAAAAACAGTGAGGTGGCGCCCACTACATGCTTGGACCACAAGGGAGGCAAGTACAAGCAAGGAAGTGTACTGTGATTAAGGGAAGATTTGTTGAATAGCTAGCATGTGCTGGGAATTTTGGAAATACTCATATAGTCATCCTTAATTCAACATATATATTTTTAAGCACATACTATATTCCAGAGACTGCTTTGGATCCTTGAGATCCATCACTAAACAAAGAAATTCTTGCCCATGTGTAGCTCTATATTAACCCATATTTAGATGGTGTATAATAGTCATAATAAATATATAAATACACTATGAGAAAGGTGAAAAGGGCTATAGGGAAAAAGAAAATTGTAGAACAGGAAAATTGTACTGACAAGGTGACCAGGAAGGCATCACTGAGAGGCAAGGTCTGCAAAAGGGATGGATGGGAATTAGGCAAGTGTATGTGTGGAGGAAGGTCTGTTTATGCAGTGTGCACAATTTTGGTGAAGATGCTTAGGAAGGGGTTTTCCTGGGTGAGGGAGGCACAGTATAGAAACCAGAACAGATGAGCGGAGGGAACAGGGAAAAAAGCAGTAGGAGATTAGGTCGGATTTAATGGTGAGATAGAGAGAGCAGAGCAAAATTATGAATGTAGTAGGTATTTGTCTTTCACTCTTAGTGATACGGAAAGCCATGCGAGGGATTAGAATAGAGGAGTAATTTGCCTGCATTTTGTTTAAAAAGCATTATCTTATTCCGTCCTTATTTAAAAACCCTATGCAACAATGTTTCAGCAAGAATTATTTTAGAAGCAAGCAAACCGACTGAAATTGGATTTCACATTAAAGGTTGATTTTTTTTTTTAAATTAATTTTTTATTTTTATAAACATATATTTTTATCCCCAGGGGTACAGGTCTGTGAATCACCAGGTTTACACACTTCACAGCACTCACCAAAGCACATACCCTCCCCAATGTCCATAATCCCACCCCCTTCTCCCAAACCCCCTCCCCCCAGCAACCCTCAGTTTGTTTTGTGAGATTAAGAGTCACTTATGGTTTGTCTCCCTCCCAATCCCATCTTGTTTCATTTATTCTTCTCCTACCCACTTAAGCCCCCATGTTGCATCACCACTTCCTCATATCAGGGAGATCATATGATAGTTGTCTTTCTCTGCTTGACTTATTTCGCTAAGCATGATACGCTCTAGTTCCATCCATGTTGTCGCAAATGGCAAGATTTCATTTCTTTTGATGGCTGCATAGTATTCCATTGTGTATATATACCACATCTTCTTGATCCATTCATCTGTTGATGGACATCTAGGTTCTTTCCATAGTTTGGCTATTGTGGACATTGCTGCTATAAACATTCGGGTGCATGTGCCCCTTTGGAGCTGGTGCAGCCACTCTGGAAAACAGCATGGAGGTTCCTCAAAATGTTGAAAATAGAACTGCCTTATGACCCAGCAATTGCACTATTGGGTATTTACCCTAAGGATTTTTTTTTTTATTATTTTTAATTTTTTTCCTGGAACAGTGGGTCTGGACGGAGATGTTTCTGAGAATGGTTTAGTGAATTAGTTGATGCTTAATTCTGTAGGCTTCACTGTGGGCTTGCCCTTTTCCTGGTCTTCCCATCATACATGGCAATGAGGTGGTTGCTGTAGCTCTAGGAATCACATCTTCACACAATAGTCCTTAAAGGCAGGAAGAAAGAAAGCTTCTTACTCTTGATCTTGCTTTCTTTCTCACTCTCGCAGTTTCTCATTCTGTCTTTATCAGGGAGTGGAATCGTTTCCAGAAATCTCTAGCATGTTTCCTATGAGGTTCCTTTGAGCAAAATTGGATCATACTACTTATCAAACTATAAACCACTTACTAATTGGCAAGTGGTGAAAGGATTACCATCCGTAAGAGATGTCATCTGGGTTAGGGCATAGCTCCATGATATCTGAATCAAACCGGAGCTGTGTTAACCAAGAATAAAGACAAATGACCGATGAGCAGGCAAATGACAGTCTTCCAGAGGCAGTAGGTTTAATTTGGTGCATTTATAGGTGAGTGGAGATTTAGAGAGTCTTTACAACTTCCCTAATGTAAAACAACTAGAAAAAGCGGAGTAAGGATTAAACCCCAGATCTGTCTGGTTACAAACTCGTGTGTGTGTGTGCGTGTGTGTGTGTGTGTCTGTTTTTTGCTAAACCAGACTGGCTTCTCTGTAACTCTGCTATACTGCTATGGGGATTGTTGTAGGGGGACCTTTATCCAGATGGCAGCTGTTGTTAACTTACTACTATTGCATGAATTGTTTAATGCTTGCTGACAAGACAAGCATATTTTTTCTCTTTAAACAGGGTCCATGTGGGAAGCCAAATATTAGTTAAAAAAGAGGTTTAGGTGCGCCTTGGTGGCTGAGTGGGTTACACCTCTGCCTTCGGCTCAGGTCATGATCTCAGGGTCCTGGGATGGAGCGCCACATTGGGCTCTCTGCTCGGCACGGAGCCTGCTTCCCCCTCTGTCTCTGCTTGCCTCTCTGCCTGCTTGTCATCTCTTTCTCTCTGTCAAATAAGTAAATAAAATTTTAAAAAAAAGCTTTATACTTAAAAAAAAAGAGGTTTATGGGTAAGCAGAATATCTCACAATGGTGTGGTTGCAAACAACAGAACCAGCTTTCGTTAATTTAATCAGAAATGAAATTTACTAGATCATAGAACCCATGGAAGCTACACAGTCAGGAACATTATTGAAGTCATTCTAATAGCCTGCTGGTGGGCACAATCTTTTTATACCTGAGTCTAAGAATTAGGCGGCTGTTGGACATCTCCACAAGGACATCTACTACTGCTCTCCTTGAAATGTCTCCTGGACATGACTTTATTTTATCCAAGCATCGTCTCCTGTATATCTTGTTTGCAGAGCCAAGGGCACATGCCTCTATCCTATTTGCTCAGGAAGCAGGGAAACAGAATTTTCTGGAAAAAGTTGTGAATTATTGGTGTCATTTCTTTTTTTAAAAAGCATCTGGGCCTGGTGGGGTTTTTTTTGTTTGTTTGTTTTAAGTTTTTAAACTACTAATTCAGTTCTTTAATAAATGTAGGCCTATTCGAATGACCTATTCTGCCTTGTGTGTGTTTTCATAGTTTTTGTCGTTCAGAGAATTGGTCCATTTAATCTAAATTATCACATTTGTAGCATTTTTCTGGTATTTTTTTTAATGTCTGTGCAATCAGTAGTTATGGCCTCTCTTTTATTTCTAATATTGATAATTTGCATCTTCTCTCTTTTTTTCTTAGTTAGCTTCACTGAATATTTATGAGATTCATTGATCTTTTCAAAGAACCAACTTTTATTATTCTGTTTTTCTATTTTATTGCTATCTTTAATTTCATTATTTTCTTCTACCTGTTTCAAGCTTAAATTGTTCTTCTTTCTCGAGTCTCCTATAGTAGAAGCTAAGAGTATTGTTGATTTAGCTCTCTTTTCTAAATGTGCATTTAGATCTTTTCTAAAATGTGCATTTAATGTTAGATATTTCCCTGTACACACTGCTTTCACTGTATCTCACAAATTTTGATAAGTTATATTTGTATTTTCATTAAGTTCAAAATATATGTTTCCCTTGAGACTTATTTGACCATGTATTATTTAATTTGTTTAATTTCTAAATATTTGTGGACTTTCAACTATTACTTATTTCTAGTTTATTATTCAATTAATAAGATGGTTTCTATGTTTTTAAATTTGTTGAAGGATGCTTTATGTTCCCAAATGTGATCTATCCTGGAGGATGTTCAAGTTCCATGTACTTTGTTATTATTGAGTGGAGTTTTCTATAAATGTCAATTAGATAAAACTGATTCACGGTGCCATTCAAATCAACTATACCCTCGGTGATTTTTAACCTGATTCATATAGCAATTACTGAAAAAGGGTTTTGAAGTTTCCAAGCACATTTTTTTTTTTTAAAGATTTATTTATTTATTTGACAGAGAGAGATTACAAGTAGGCAGAGAGGCAGGCAGAGAGAGAGAGGAGGAAGCAGGCTCCCTGCTGAGCAGAGAGCCCGATGCGGGACTCGATCCCAGGACCCTGAGATCATGACCTGAGCCGAAGGCAGCGGCTTAACCCACTGAGCCACCCAGGCGCCCGTCCAAGCACATTTTTATATAGTGGACTTGTCTCTCTCTTCTTACAGTTTGATCAGATTTGTCTCATATTATTTTGATACTTTATTAGGTACATAAATATTAGTCATTCTGTAATGTCTCACTTTATCACCAGTAACTTTCCTTGTTCTGAAGTTTGCTTTTCTGAAATAAATATAGTTACTACAGGTTTCTTGTATTAACATCAACATGGTCTATCTTCCCCTGTCCTCTGATTAGTATATCCACTCCCGTCACATTTAAAGTGATTATTGAAGGAGCACCTGGCTGTCTGATGTTTGAGTCCAACTCTTGATTTTGGCTCAGATCATGTTCTCAGGGTGGTGACATTGAGTCTCTGTGGGGCCCTTTGCTCAACAGGGAGTCCACCTGAGATTCCCTCTCTCCTCCCTTAGCCCTTCCCCCCATGCGTGCTCACATGTGCACGCATGATCTCTCTCTCTCCCTCAAATGAATAATTCTTTAAAAAAAAAATAAAGTGATTATTGACATGGTTGAATTAAAGTGTACATTTCTGTAAACTTTATGTTCATTACATTTCTTCTTCTTTTCTCTTCTCCCTTTCCCCTTTAGCTTTCTCTGACATTGTTTTATATATTTCCATTCCCTTTGCATATCCTCTCCTTTTTTTAACATATTAATTATACTTCATTAACAATTTTTTTAGTGGTTGCTTTAGAGTTTGTCATATTATTTTGTAGCTAATTTAAGTTTACCTTCAAACAACACTATATGCTATACATATATGTAGGTACTCTATAACAGAGTATTCCCAGTTTATTACCTTTATTCATTGTATTTACTTCTATGCTATAATCACCCAAATACTTCATCACTATTATTACTTTAAACAAGCCATTATCTTTTAATTAATTATGAATGAGAAAACCGTATATAGTTTATACATATTTTATATAGTTATTTATAAAACTAGTTATTATACCAGAGCTCCCTCTGTGTGCTGGTAAGATACAGAGAAGGGGAAGTATTCTTCAATTTAAAAAATTTTAATCTTAGTCCTTTAGTTGTCCTGTGTCCCTAGACTGTGATTTTCAGACTTTTTTCTTTCTTAACCTTTAAGTATGTGCAGCTGGAGTGGAGACGATGCCCTTCCTAAGCTGTGAAGAGTCTGGTAATGTCTTTTTCCTCAATAGCAGACCTTTGTTATGGAGAAAACTCTGGGCATATTTCACAAAGTCAGATCTAGAGTGGGATCTTTCTTGGATCTTCACATGAAACGTAGACTTTCTGGATGTGAGTCCCATGAATGTGAACCTCCTCTAGGTCTCCTGTCCAGGACGCTTTCATTTTCAGTTTGGTCTACTACATGCAGTTTCTCAAACATCAAATTCCCTTTAAGTTTTCTTACATGTTTCTGGCCCCAGCGACTTTGGTTTCAGGTTAACTGATATTGGCTGTGTTTGTTTATTTTACCTATATTCCCAGATTTTGGGGTGATGTTTTACCATGTAACGTGTATTCTCTAATGGTAAAAGAAGGGCCACTGATTTGCAGTTTGTTTAGCTTCGTCTTTTTGTAGGGAACAAAGTGATGACTTCTGAGCTCTTTACAAATCAGAAGTCTGAGAATCTGAATTTTACCTTTTACCTTTGGAAGCCATGACTCATAATATTGGAAATTCCAACTTTATAGGTATATAAAAATATAAAAAATTATAGGAATCAACAAGTACAGGATGAGTATTCGAAACATGTAAAACTACCACAGATATCCTTGGTGTTTAGTAGACTGCGCAAATCAGCAAAAAAAAAAAAAAAAAAAGAGTTAGAAGTGATGTATGTGTTTAATAAAGTTCATCTTAGCTAGTTTCACACAGGTATTGCTACTGAGACAGAATATTCAAAGTCTGTTGTCTAATGTTCTCTAGATAGTGTTTAAAAGGGCAAAGACGGTATTTTCACGGTGACTTCTTTTTCTAGACTTCTATTGCTGACCAGGTGCCTACTTCTCTGTTCCTTTGATTGACATATTCTTTCTTAGTTAAATTTAGATATTTTGGTAATAGAAAATCCTGGAAGCTATTTTTATAAGGAGAATATTTCCTTGTTTCTGATCTGGCTTATAATATGCGTTATTATATTTTAACAATAAGTACATCGTCTTATTACTTTATTTGCCTTTACTCAGTGTATATGTTACCTTATTATAAATACTGAAAATAGACTAATTTCCCAGTTGATAATATATCCTTAATGCCATTTTCCATTTTGGGCCACTTTTATTTGGAATCTTCTGGAAGAAGAAAAGAAACTTACATAGTCAAACCTGTCCAATATTTGGTTAGGAAAGTATTATGAAGCTCTTGATTTAATGAGGTTTGAAGTTTATCCTAAATTCCATTTCTTCATGCTGTCTTTGCTGCCCCATTATATGGATGAATGTAACCCAAGGGTGGACTGCAAGTACTTGTGACTGACTGAAGCACAAATGTTAGTTGCCACAAAATAAAGTTGCCTACTAGGAGGCAACAGGGTCAAAGCTTTTTACCCTAAACGAAATATTTTTTGACAGTTTTGCTTATAAAAGAAGTTAATAATTTTAACAGGAGCTACAGTAATATTGTTGGCTTTTTCACAGTATGTACAGTATTATTGAAATATGTAAATGTAAGAAGTCTATTTTAATAAGCTCTTTTTAAAGGTATGAATGTGCCCTTTTGATGGGAAGAATAAAAATAAAAGATAATTAGGTTGACTGCTATGAAAGACTCACAGTTCTACCTTGGGCGATAGTGAAACATTCTGCCTGAGTTACACAGCTTGATTTATCCATGAAAATTGCATTTATAGTACTCCTAGAGCAAGGAAGTACAGAAACTAATGTCATGACCTTAAATAAGAATTCTAAATCTAATAAGAGCCTATTTTAATGTAAGGAAGTGATTTAGAAGATGCATTTTAATAGCACTTATTAAACGTAATATATAAGAAAATTTGTACTTGGACTATGTTGTTGAAGCTCTTGAAAATAGGTAGAGAGCTTTGACTTCTAAGGCAGAATATTAACATGAGAAGACATAGTAGTTTCTTGTTCTCCCTTAGATTCTTATCCCTCTGCATAGTCTCTGCCTGTGGTTTGAGCTTCAGGTATGGCCGGATAGGAAACCAGTCAGACCTTTGGAAAAGGAAGCTTCACACTAAATTTGTGGCTGACTCCGCCCTGGTCATGATAACTTAGTTGCCTATAACCAGGACTCTGTGTCTTCTGATGAAGGATCTCCCTCAGTACTCTGGCATCACAAGTAACATTTATAGTTTCCAGTTCTGTAGCAGCTGAGCTGCTGTCATGACATATCACATCTCCAAATGATTGGGTTCCTGCCCACATATTTTTGTCTCTTCTTTTGCTTGATGCTTCTGAATTTCCAATGTCCTGTTTTCATCTTTACTTATATAGAGAGCCTGACTCTAGGATTCATCTTACAGATTTGCTTTCAATACTCAATTTGGGGTTGTAAATGAATCTGGACCCTATAATTTTTAAGAGAGTCCCAATCATAAGAAAAAAAACCCCTATCTTTTATAAAATAGAAGGTAATTTCAAAAATATGAGGTTTGAATATATCTTTAGGGTGACTTTTAGGAGACAAAATGATAAGTTTTGTTTGTCTGCAATAAAACAAATAAAGAACACACAATGTTTGTGGCCCTCAAAGTTACGTAAATGCAAATTAAATATCCTCAACTAAAACAGATATTTGAAGCTGGAAATGTTCAGTCAGTTAAGCTACTTTGTGTGTTTATAGAGACATGAGCTGATAACAGTTTTGTTAGTTTCAACTTTAAAGATTGTTTCTGTTAAAAATATTTAGAAGTGCGAGTTTAAAGTATTCTGTGACTTTACTATTTTTATTATTAGTTAGTTTTGCTCTTGAGAAAGATAAGTTTTATGCATTTTTACCACATTGCTCACAGTGGCTTGGGAACAGAAACTCCAAGGGCGAGGGAAAGTCTAGTTCTGCAACTTTGAATGAAAGGAGAAACTGAAGAGTTCAATGGCAGTCTGTCATCTTAACATAAACTATACCCTAAATTCCCTAGATTCAGACCAAATAGCAAAACATGCTCTGGTATTGGGTTATTAAACTCTGTCTACTTCAGCTTTCCCTATGGAACTTTCCCTATGGAAGGTAAGATGAATCCCTTTATAGGGAGGATCTGCTTTTCCCTAAAGGCAGTGGCTATTTCTAAAGTCAGTTCTTCTGGGGAAAGATTGCTCTCGGGACTATTTTGCAGAATTGGGAAGGGGTTATTAAAGGAGAGTAGCTAACATCGTCAGGAGGTAGTTGCACCCATAATCCCCTATTGTGGGAGACTTGTGTCCCCCCAGTGGCGATAGGTTATAGAAACAGTATTATAGGAACTGGACTAGAATAGGAGAAATTTTGAGGTTATTTAATTAGGGGGAACATTTGCTGGTAGAGGAAGTAGTGGTGAAACTAAGTTCTGGAAATCAAGACTATGGGAGCTGAGTCAGTATAATTTGAGTACTTAATGAAACTGTAGTATTCTTTTGGAATCACATCTTTAAACCAATTTTTTTCTGGACTGATGATCTTGTTTTAGTTTAAGTTTCAGACCATGCCTCAAGGTCAGAGTCCTTCTGAGACTTATTTATGAGCTATTACTTCTAATTATTTTTATTTTTTATTTTTATTCTAGCTATATTAGTGAGGTGACATGATCTTTTTTTTTTTTTTAAATTTTTGTTTTCAGAATACACAGATGACACAGTCGGTTAAGTGTCCAACTCTTGGTGTCAGTTCAGGTCATGATCTCAGGGTCCTGGGATCAAGTCCCGTGTCAGGCTCTGTGCTCAGCGAGGAGTCTGCTTGAGATTTTCTTTCCTTCTCCCTTTGCATCTCCAGCTTGTGCGCTTTCTCTCTCTCTTTCAAATAAATAAATAATATCTTTTAAAAAAATAAATAAAAGTTTTGTTATCTAGTGAAGTTTGTGGAAATTCTTTACATTGCTGCTTGAGTTCATTCTCAAATTTGAGGATCTAGTGTGACTTTGGTTCTATGCAAGAATATGCTGAAATGCTACTCATATGAAATATTCTGTGGCTCCTCTCAGGGAAAATAATTCTATCTTTTGACGGTACCTGTTTTTTTTTGTATCTGTTTTAAGCTTAATTTTTACAAGGGTCTATATTACTGTTAGTTTTGTGCATATCCTATATGTCCTGGGTACTCTACCCTTCTCTAGAGCAGGTATAAAGTAGTTTATTTACTCAGAAAATATTAATTACTTGCTATGTTCTTGTTCTTCTCCAAGCAGTTAACACAGTATAGAGCACCCATACAGTAAGTGCCTAATAAATGTTGGCAAGAAACTTACAAAAGATAATATTTTCATTTTCTCAAGCTCCTTGGAATAGCTTCCCTCAATGTCCTTAATGGTCAGAATGGAAGACTGATACAGTGATATCTCTGTGTGTATATTTTTGGTAATTAAAAAAACTCCCACACCTTGAAAATATCATTTAGATATGTCTGGTTTTTGCTAATGTGGGATAAAACTTTTTACTGAATTACATATGGAAAACCACTCTACTAATTAATAGTTATGAGACAGAGGCAGAATGTATTTATTTGTTCCTTTCAAAGAGATCCCAAGGGGACTTGATGGTAATGCTTAAGAATATTAAAAAAGGAATGAGGGGTGCCTGGGTGGCTCAGTGGGTTAAGCCACTGCCTTCAGCTCAGGTCATGATCTCAGGGTCCTGGGATCAAGTCCCGCATTGGGCTCTCTGCTCAGCAGGGAGCCTGCTTCTCTCTCTCTCTCTCTCTCTCTCTGCCAGCCTCTCTACCTACCTGTGATCTCTCTCTGTCAAATAAATAAAATAAAATCTTTAAAAAAAAAATAAAAAATAAAATAAAAAATAAAAAAGGAATGAAATGTGTCTACTTAGTTATGACTTTAGTAGCCTATAGCTCATTTGGACGAAACACGGATGCACTTCTCAGAGCTCACAATTACACTGTTGACATTGCAAGAACATTCAGTTTTTCATAGAAGAAATAAGTACATGATCTCAGTGCAATACAGACAACTGACAACATTGCAAAGGAAATGGAAGAAATGGGGAAAATGACAACAAAATAGAACTTTTAAAAACTGCGTAAACTTGTCGCAAATTTTGAGTTTCCCATATTAACTGAAGTTGCGTCTATGCTTTCTACAATTCTAATTTCTTCTGCAAAGTATAAAATGAAGTTTATGGGTTGAAGCAAAAAACCTTGGCCAATTGTATATTTAAAATATGTTTCTCCTTTTCTAGGTTACAAATCCCTTGATGACAGGGATTATTGTGTTTTTTCTTTCATTTTGGAATTCCCAGCATTTCTATAATCCATGGTAAGTAATAAATACTGAATATTCACTGAATGCAGTAATTAATTTGATACTTCCTTATTGATCTCTTCACTCCAAGCTTTGTTATTTCTATTAATATGAAGTATTTTATTGCTTGCTATATTTTAAAAAAACTCCTGAAAGTAAATTAAGAATAAACAACATGCAGTTTTTTTCATTTTATTTATTTATGTTTTTTACATCATGCTAAGTGCACTCTTTAATCTCCATCCCCTATTTCCCAGATGCTCTCACCATCTTCCCATCTGGTAACATCTAATAACCAGTTTGTTCTATATAGTTAAGAGTCTGTTTCTTGGTCTCTCTCTGTCTCTCCATTTTTTCCCCCTTTTACTCATTTGTTTGTTTCTTATCCAGATATGAGTGCAATCGTATGGTATTTGCCTATCTCTGACTGGCTTATTTCTCTAGCTCTATCCCTGTTGTTGCAAATAGCAGGATTTCTTTCTTTCTTATGTCTGAGCAATATTTCCGTTTATGTGTATATATGTGTGTGTGTGTGTGTATGTATATATCTCATCTTCTTTATCCGTTCATCTATGGATGAATACTTGGGCTGCCGCCATAGTTCGACTATTGTAAGTAATACTGTAATAAACATAGGTGTGCATATATCCCTTTGAATTAGTGATTTTTGCATTTTTTTTGGTAAATACTAAGTAGTGTGATTCCTGGATCGTAGAATAGTTCTACTTTTAATTTTCTGAGGGACTGCCCACATTGTTTTCTACAGTGGATGCACCATTTTGCATTCCCACCAGCAGTGCAAGGCAGTTCCTTTTTCTCCATATCCTCGCCAATATATGTTGTTTCCTGTGTTATTAATTTTAGCCATACTAGCAGGTGTGAGGTGATAGCTCATGGTTTTGGTTTGCATTTTCCTGATGGTAAGTGCTGTTGAGCATCTTTTCACGTGTTTGTTGGACATCTGGATGTCTTTTTTGGAGAAATGTCAGTTTATGTCTTCTGGCCATTTTTAAATTGAATCATTTGTTTTTTGGGTATTGAGTTGTATCAGTTCTTATGTATTCTGGGTACTAACTCTTTAATGGATATGTTGTTTGCAAATATCTTCTCCTATTCAGGAGGTTGCCTTTTAGTTTTGTTAATTTTGCTTCCTTCATTGTGCAGAAACTTATTTTGATGCAGTCCCAATAGTTTATTTTTGCTTTTATTTCCCTTGCCTCAGGAACTCTGTTTAGAAAAATGTTGCTATGGGTGATGTTAGAGAACTTACTGCTTGTGTTCTCTTTAAGGATTTTGATGATTTGAGGTCTCACATTTAGGTCTTTAATCCATTTTGAGTTTATTTTTGTGTATGACAAAAGAATGTGGTCCAGGAACACCTGGGACACCTGGGTGACTCAGCTTATTGAGTTTCTGATTCGTGATTTCAGCTCAGGTCATGATGTTGGGGTTGTGAGATGGAACCCTGCATTGGGCTTTGAGCTCAGCGGCAAGTCTGCTTGAAATTTTTTTCCCTCTGTCCCTCCTCTGCTCTCTCTTTCTCTCTCTCTCCGTTGAATAAATAAATATGTATTCAAAAAAAAAAAAAAAAAAGAAAAGTGGTCCAGGGGTACCTGGATGGTTCAGTCGTTGAATGTATGCCTTCAGCTCAGGTCATGATCCCATGGTCCTGGGATTGAGCCCTGCATTGGGCTTCCTGGTCAGCAGGAAGCCTGCTTCTCCCTCTCCTACTCCCCCTGCTTGTGTTCACTTTCTCACTGTGTCTCTCTGTTTCAAATAAATAAATATACTCTTTTTTAAAAGAAAGGTCAGTTTCATTCTTTTGCATATAGCTGTCCAGTTTTCCCAATACCATTTGTTGAAGAAACTTTTTCCTATTGTATATTCACTCCTCCTCTGTCGAAGATTAATTGACCATATAATTTGTTTCTGGGTTTTCTGTTCTGTTCTATTGATCTGTGTGTATTTTTATGCCACTACTATACTGTTTTAATTACTATTGCTTTGTAATGTAACTTGAAATCTGGAATTGTGATAGCTCCAGTTTTATTTTTCTTTTTCAATATTTCTTTGACTATTTTAGGCATTTTGAGGTTATATATAAATTTTAGGATTGGTTGTTTTAGTTCAGTGAGAAATGCTGTTAGTATTTTGATAGGGATTGCATTAAATGTGTAAATTGCTTTGGCTAGTTTTGACATTTTAACAATATTTTTTCTTCCAACCCATGAGCATGGAATGTGTTTCTATCATTATTATTGTGACATTATTTAATTGAAAATTGAGGCCAACCTTCATGTACTGTGAGATTATGGATATGTGAACTTTTAAACATTATTTTTCTTTTTAACAAATATATTGAGAGGGGATTCACAGAAAAACCTTCAATCATTGGAAACCTCACTGTGTGGGAAGATACTGAGTGACTGAAAAAATTTTAAAGAATGAAGGTATTATCTTTCCTCTGAAAGATAATTGATGATATCAATGAAAGGAGTTAATTTAAATTATTTAGATGAGATATCTATATTGAGGACAGTTATACAATAAAAAAAAATAATGTGCAATTAGAAGAAGGTAGCATTGTAAAAGCAGAGCACCTATAATACAGAGAAGGGAAGTAGACTCTTTTTTTTTTTTAAAGATTTTATTTATTTATTTGACAGAGAGAAATCACAGGTAGATGGAAAGGCAGGCAGAGAGAGAGGGAAGCAGGCTCCCTGCTGAGCAGAGAACCCAATGCGGGACTCGATCCCAGGACCCTGAGATTATGACCTGAGCTGAAGGCAGTGGCTTAACCCACTGAGCCACCCAGGCGCCCCGGGAAGTAGACTCTTAAAATAGACTCTTAAAGGGCAACATAAAGGCTCCTGATTCAATAAGTAAGACTTATAGTTTAGCTTCCATCTTCCAGTATGATGATTGTGTCTTGTTGAAGGGATGAAAGCTCCACACTGAGAAGGGACAGTTTCATGGACCCTAGAATCTTTAATCTCATTCAGAAGGTGGGAAGACACAGGAATGATATTAGCATATTAGAGAGTTACAAGTTTTGTTTGTTTGTTTATTTTGGTGGGTTTTTTTTTTCTTTCTTTTTTTCTGTGTTTAGTATTAACTGTGGAAAACATACAAGTGATGTGCAGAAACTGGGACCTACTGGCCTCTGAGAGTGATTTGTGCCATGTTTGATCTTGTGATGTTGAAATTGGCCATAGTTGGTATATTTATTTACATGTTAAAAAAGTGACAGTTGCTACATGTCAAGGTTTTTTTGGTTTTTTGTTTTTTAAAAGCTGGTTTATCAGGATGCTACTGATGAAGTCCCAGAACCTAAGTCAGGTTTGGTGGGGTGAGGAGGTTCGGAGCCGACGACTAAAGAAAGAATTCTTAAGACGTCGTTGGTGCAAAATGGTGGTTTATTAAAGCACGGGGACAGGACCCGTGGGCAGGAAGAGCTGCTGCTCTGGGTTGTGAGGGTGGGCATGTTATATACCCCACGGTTGGGGGGATGGTGAAGGGATGGGAGGTTTCAACAGAGTTCTCACATGTTAGGGAGGGCCTACAAGGTGCCGGGGGGAGTCCTTGCCCTTATGGCCTGATCAATGTCGTCTTTAGGTCAGGCACTAACATCAAGATAATTGGGGGATTCTTGGTGGGGTATTATGATCCTGCTGTCATTTACATTCCTTTCTACTCCAGTCTCCTCCAGTTTATGGTGGGAGGGAGACATTAGGGCTTCAGGAACCAAGAGTTATTTGCCTCTGGAAATTTGTGCTATTGATAAGGTAACCTCCCTGTTTAGGTCTCTAGGACATCTGTAGAGCAAGGGAGATTCCTGTTCTGCAGGATTGTGATCCCTGCAAGTTAACTATTATCGTTTTATGGCAGTCAGGGGTGCCTGAGGAATGCTACACATATGGAGGGGAGCAGGTGAAGAGGGGGTGCAAGGTGCCAGCTTTTACTTTGTCCTCAGCCAGCCTCCTGCTCCCTCATCACTACTGCAACAGATTTGGAAAGTTAATCAGAAATTTTAAATTAAAAACAATTACTCGTTATACTTCTTAATAATTTTTTGAACTCATCCTCTTCTTTCTATCCTTGCTCCTCTCTGCCTACCAGATAAAATGCACCCACCCCAGGTTAAGGCACAGGGCAAACTCTGTATTGGTCCCTGCATATTTCCCCAGTGCTTTAGTCACATTTATAAGCAGTCCTTGCTTTCTGCCTCTATGAACTTTTGCGTATGGTGGTCCTTCCGTTTAAAATAACTTTCTCCTAAGTTTGTTTCTCACTAAATTCTCATTCCTTGAAACTAGGCTACAGTATTCATCACTCCTTAAGGAAATCTTTCTTGATATGCCTGACCACTATCATGAGCTAAATTAAGCATCCTGCTTTGTAATCCCATTGTAGGCTCTGATTACCCTTATTATGCCATATTTAGTTATAGAGTCTGCATTAGTTTTCTGTTGCTGCTATAACAAATTACCTCAAATTTAGTGTATTAAAAATAACAAAAATTTATTCTTAAATGGGTCACTGTAGGGAAAAATGGGGCTGTATTCTTTTCCCAAAGCTCTAGGGGACAGTTTATTTCCTTGCCTTTTCCAGCTTATAGAAACTGCCTTTATCTGTGACTCAGTGGGTGTCTTTTATCATAAAACCCAATGACGGCTGGTCAGTCTTTCTCACATATCACTCTGGCACAGACTCTTCTCTCTCTCTTCCATATTTGAGGACTCTTGTGATTATATTTACCCATCTGGATGATCCAGGAAAACCTCTCTATTTTAAAATAAGCTGATTTGCAACTTCAGTTACACCTTATTTATTTATTTATTTTGTAACGTAACAGGATATATTCATAAATTTTGGGGGTTAGAATATGGACCTCTTTGGGAGGCCATTTTTCTGCCTACCACAGAATTACAAATATTATTTAACTTGCGTGTGTGTAGATACAGTTCCAAACCCTGTATAAGTGCTCAATACATACTTTTTCAGTAAATTAGTATTTACAAAATCATCGATGAATTTTTCATAGAACTGTATAGGTTTAAAATTAGAACAACTTTTTTTAAGGTTTTGCTCTTTTACATTTCTTGAGCTGTGATAACAGTTTAAGAAGTGAATGGGTTATACATCCTTGTTTAAGTTTTAGTCCCTGCTCTTGTACTCCCATTCTAACTCTGCTGCATAACAAATTATTGAATACATCACAATGATGACAACATATTTAGAAGAGCTCAACTTTAATAAAAAATCCATTGGGCAAACTTCCTGAACTCCTATTTAAACATTCTCATGAACTGCAGGTATTTTTGAATATTTTAAGAATCTACTCACCACCATTCTCTACAGTTTTTCAACATTTATAAAAAATGTACCATTTTGTAAACAGAAATCTGATCTACTTAGACTCTAGCATATATAATAATCTATAATAGATGTTTGTGTCTTGTTAACATGTAAATAAAAAGTATGCCATGTTTAAATCCGCAGAGAAAATTTCTATCTTTAAGTTCCCAGGTTTTAAGTAGATAATGAAAAGCTGGCTTTTTTGTTTGTTTGTTTGTTTGTTTTTCCCCACAATGAGATATGGGTTGGCAGTTTAATTTGGGCTGATATCCCAAAGGTATTGGAAGGTCACTTCAAAATAAAGAAAATGTAAAGAAATATCTTAATCAGTGGCCCCATGACAAAATATATATTCTCTATCTGTCCAAATGAGAAAGGTAATATTCTCATCTTTATATAAATTATTACTCAACAAAAGTTGTTGCTTAACCCTAGAGTCCTCCATAACTACTGTGATTTTGTGGAATGCTATATTGGAGAAGCTGATTGTAGTGTGAATATATGGATTAATGTAATTTAACATCAGAGTGTTACTATTCAAAAAGACTTCTTACACAATATTTTAAAATTATATTATTCAATACTAGTGTATTGATTTCGATAATGCCTACAGTATGGTTCTAGAAAGGCAAATGGAAAGAGGACATAAAAATTCAAAGGAACTTAATTCTGTTTACAAAGACATGGGGTTCTAATATTGGCAAAATCAGTCAATTATATTAATGAAGCTAGGTAAATAGTCAGCCACCAGATAATTTCTAAGCTTTTTCATATCTAGTTCAAAGTAACTTATTATACTGGATTTCCCTTCCCTCCTCTTTTAGGTATTGGTATCTGTGAAAGCTGTATCTTTCTGTTTGTGTGATAGGATATTTTTTGCAAGTAATCTTTTTTCGTTTGTTTCTCCAGGTTATTGTCATTAAATTGTTCTTATAAAACACAAAATATGCAAAGTACTGTGTTGCATTATGTAAAGAACATTCAGCAGACATGGTCCAGCACTCTCATTTCTGTAATCTTCACAGTTCTGGTACAGAGTTCCTGATTGTATAATTTTGTCCTTTATTTGTTTGGTTTTAATGCTTGTGGAATTGCTGATGCAATTACAGATCGTGGGCAAAATTGTAGACTTGATCATAGGCAGCATAATGAACCAGGGAATTACAAGTCTGAAATTCAGGGGAAGTTACTGAACTCCGAGCTCCAATTTAAAAAAGATAATATATATAAATATTTCTATTTTCAATATATATTTCAAGAAATATGTATTTATGTAAGCATAAAAATTTTTACATAAGATGTATAACAGTACTATAATATCAGTAGATATTAATATAGTATATAAAACATAATTATTAATATGTAATAATAAACACTTCAACATATATATATTATATAATATATAGTATGAATTAATAGATTATCTTTCTCTCAGAGAGAGTGAGAGAGAAAGAGAGAGAGATTTTCTTGCAGGATTAAATGAAATGAAGTAAAATAGCTAGCACAGTTCTAGCACTTGCTAGTGATCAAAACATAACAAACTTTCCTCTCTGGAATGACTGTAAAGTACAACAGTAGTACTTTTTGAAGCACCAAAGCAAAGGTGGGTCCCTGAGGAAAAGTCAAGCATTAAAATAACAGTTGTAAAAGGTAAGGATACATATGAATATTCATTAATGTATTTACTGTTGTACTCAAAGTTAGGAAGAGAATGCCCTGAAGACAAAGGTTAATGGTAATGTTGTAAACAGAAATCCTCAAATATTTTATCCTGTTACACTTTACAGAAAGAAAAATTGGGATAATTAATGACTAACCTACCATTAGCCATCCCAAAGGATGATAAGTATTTTTTTCTGATTGTAATTCTTAAGCATGATTAAAGATGATGATTGTATAAAAATCCATTTTTCTTATGGAATTCTTTAGCCCCTTTATGCCTTTAATTTTAACTATAAAATAAATAGTTTATTTCTATGGTAGCTTTCTCTTTAATATAAAGGAGTTATGTGGTCAACTTTTGATTGAATACATAGAACTGGTCCCAAATCACTTTGTTTTTCTAGCTCAATTAAATCTTTGGTTGAATGCCAAGTCATGCATAGTTTCAAGTTGAAGCTAAAATTCTGGATAGAATTTATGTGTCCCATGTTTCAAGGCTCACCTTGGTATCAATAATCTGAGTAATAGCTCCTGTTTATTGAGCACCTACTCTGAGTAAGAAACTGCACTCAGTGGTTTATTTCCATGATCTCATTTAATGATTACAGTAGGGCTACTAAATGCATAGTGTTAGACTTTGAGAACAGACAAAGAAATAGTCTCAGAAAAGTTTAAGTGACTTTTTCAAAGAAGTCACACAGAAGTCTCTCTCTGTCAAATAAATAAAATCTTTAAAAACACAAAACAAAACAAAACAAAAAAATAAATGAAGCTGTTCTATTTCTGATTCCTTTATTAGTTCTTATTACCAGGTGAGTGGGCCTCTGATGTCAAGGATACATGTCTCAGTTTCTTCACAAATGTGGTGACTCATGAAATGTAAACAAAGGGTAGAAATAAGGGAAATAGAAGCACATATTAGATGCTTGTCAGTTCTATTTCTTCCTTCATTTTAGATCATAGGAGATAATGATCAGTTCTATAGCTGACATTATATAGGTCCATATGCATGGACAATACAAAAATCTTGAATGAAATACTAAATTAAGCTACTTCTGTGCAATCTGAAGGGGGAAAGAGAAGACATATTAATTTAGTAAATAGATTCTAAATATTTTAAAGTCAGTTTCGATCAAGACTTAAGTCATTTCTTGTACTATTAAAGGCAGGGTAATTATTAATAATGCAGCCACTGAATAGGGGCATAAGTAATTAAGTAATTACAAGCCAATCACCTTAATTAATACAAAACACAAAACACTCAATAGCAAAGATTAGAATTGATCCTATGCAAATTACTTTGGATTACTTAGGTGAGATTTAAAGTAAAGAGTCACCGAGTAATACAAACTGGTATTTTGGTCTCAGGCTTGTAAATTTAAGCATTTAAATCATACTGGGACTCTAATAGTTGTTCAGTAGAATAGCTTTAGAGAGATTATTTTAGCTTTTGAAATCACTCACTTTTAAACAAGGCAAAAAATGATTTTAACCTGTAATTTAACAGAGATAGTTTATAGTTTGCTTCAGAGATAACACTGTTACAATTTTTCAGAAATTATCTACCATGACCATTGCAAGAACTGTTGTACAGGTATGGCAGTCATGGTTTTACCAGGTGGGCAGAACCACTAGGGGTATTACAGAACTGATATATTTTAAAGAGTAAGCACTGTCCAGTTTGTGGCTGCTGGTAAAGAACTCTACAGAAGGTTGTTTCTTTCCCATTTAGGAGTGGCCCTAAAGTTACTAGAGGGAAGCAGGGCCAGGAGAAACGAAGAAAAGCTGATGAAGAAGGGGAAAGTCGGAAAAATCTGGCACCCTGAAGAAAAACTGAAACATAAGGGGAAGCAAGGCAAACAGGACCTACTACTTTGTAGATCTGGGTGATGGGCAGAAGCAGCCTTCACCACAGACCTGTCCCCTTACCTGGCCCAGGACTCAGAAAAGATCAAAGTTGCTGAGAGTCTGGTGGCTGTCCCACAACAACGCAATCCAGCATATTAGCCCAGCTAGGTGATCTTTGAGATGCCTGTTTAACTCAATACTGACTTTCAGAGCACAATGGCTGTTGCTCTTCCTTTGCCTTCCACATTTTGTACAACTTCCCTTGTGGTTAACCCTAACTCAGAACTATGCAGAGGAGGAAGTTCTGGGAAATGTAATTTCAGCTTAACTACATGACAGTACAAAACTTCCTTCCCAAATAAAGGAGTGCCTGAAGCTAAAAATAGGCGTAAAGTGATACAGCTTCCACTCAAGTCAGATGGATGGACCAGCACTGGAACCTCAACACCAACGTTTTCTGGTTGTGTGACTTGTTTGTTTTTTGTTTTTTAAGATTTTATTTATTTATATGACACAGAGAGAGAGAGAGAGACAGCAGGAGAGGGAACACAAGCAGGAAAGCAGGAGAGGGAGAGGGAGAAGGAGAAGCAGGCTTCCTGCTGATTGGAGAGCCCGATGCGGGGCTTGATCCCAGGACCCTGGGATCATGACCTGAGCTGAAGACAGACACTTAACTACTGATGCCACCCAGGCATCCCAAGAACAGCTTTATTTGTGTCCTCTTTGATGTTTAATACCTTCTATGTGCATTAACTTAATATTCATAAGAAATGTGTGGAATAAGCAAATATTATCAGACTTATTTCTAAGATGAGGAAATTAAGACTCAGTGATTTTAATGACAAAATCACAGATCTAAGAAGTGATTGAGATGTTTTTGATTGTGTTATTTTTTTGTTTAATGGAAAGCAAATAGAATAGGTAATAGAAAGGCTACATATTTTAGTGTTTTATGACTCTTTCTGAATCAAAGATCTGCAACTTTGACCAAGTCACTTAATTTTCCTCATCTACTTTTTCTGATTTATGAATGAGAGTCATAGCATTGATCTTGCAATTTTATTATGAAAAACCTCCCAGTTTGTTTTGCAGTATGGAATTGTTGCTTATTAAATTTGTTTAATTAGAAGATTATTATTGGCCTTTTAATGAATATTTATTTTATCTGGCAGTATTTACTCCCTATGTAATTATATTACTTTTTAAGGTTATTTTTATCCTTAGGAGTATATATTTAATATTATAGGATAATAGTTCTCAAATTTTAGCATAGAGTTAGAATTACTTTTTAAAACCTAAATTATTGCAACATCAGAGTTTGTGATTCAATAGATCTGAAGTGGGCTCCAAGAATTTGAAATTATAGTAAGTTCTCAGTTGATATTACTGCTGCTGGCTCAAAGGTTCTCAAGGAACCTTTGTTACTGGTGAAAATATCAAAGAAAATAGAATATGATGAGAACTTTATTTTTCAAAAAGAAGCAAGCAAGCAAACAAAAAACTCAAAACCTGTGCAAAGAGAACACCTGACTAAAAATGCACTTTTAAATATACTTCTTTAAAAAATCATTTTAGATTTATTGATGTATTGAGAATATAGTATAGAATTAACCATATCGTACACATCAAGTTTTTTTTAACATTTTTTATTAGTAAGATACATTGTTATAAGTAATAAACCAATGATGATAGGTCATTAATTAACTAAGGTCAATAGTTTATTTAGATTTTCTTAGTTTTACCCAATGCCTTTTTTTTTTTTTTTTTTTTTTGGTTCTAGAAAAACATTTTTGTCTGTTTTTGAGTATTTCCTTTCTGGTTTTGTTTGTGTGATTGTTTTTGAGTATTTCCATATTTTCTGTTATGTTAGTCCATATTCATTTATATTATTTCCTTCCTTAGTCTTAGGCTCAGCCTTTTCTCCAAGGATCCCTCGTTACTTTTTCTAACAACGTTAGAAACCAAGTTCTGGGACTAGGTGTGCTCTTTGCTGCTGAGTTGTTTCTCTTAGACTAGCTCATCTGACAGAGGAAAAAAATACATGCATCTGTACTAACTGTATTTATGTATGTCTTAGCTAGAGCTGATATAACAATAATATAGAGTAGATGTCTTAAAAATTGAATTTTATTTTTTCATAGTGCTGGAGGCTAGAAGTTTGAGATCAAGGTGCCAGCTTGGTCAGGTCTTGATGAAGGCTTTTTTTCCTGCTTTGCAGATGGCCACCTTCCTGCTATGTCCTCATATGGTCTTTACTCAGTGTGTTCACATGTAGAAAGAGACAGAGACATCTCTTTCCCTTTTCTTAGAAGGCCACTGATTCATCACAGGTGGCACATTCTTGTGACCTAATCTAACCCTAATTACTTCCCAAAGTCCCCTTCTTTAAATACTGTCATACTGGAGGTTAGACCTCAACATAAAAATTTGGAGGAAAGGACAAACATCTAGTCTGTTGCATTCTACATGTGTGGGAATGGATGCTTAGGTTGTAGGATAATGAAAAGCTGTAAAGAAGGGCTATATAGTTGGATCAGGTTGACTGTATTGATATGGGCTCACTAAACAGAGATTCTGCATTTAATATTATAGCTGAAGGAGTTAGAGTTCTAACAGTTTGGTGAGTTAGCTAGCTGAGAAATGGACCAAAAGGTGGCTCATAGTGAGTGAGTTGGAAGTGCTGGACCTGGTTTGGTTTAATGTAGGTGAAGAAATTAAAAAGCTTAAGTAGATTGGAATATTAGATATGTCATTTAAGACCTACTCACCTATGTTGGCAATGTCCAGAAGATGTACTTTTTACCAGTACTGTAATCAGTAAATTTATGAAGAGAGCACCAGCATCTGTAAAGCGCTTTTTGATTGCTCTTTTCCAGAAGCCAGACCTGCAGCAGGAATTGCAGTCACTGTATTAGGAAACCTGTATGCAATGGGAATAATTGGTTTTTAGGATGCTAGGAGCCAAGTGGCCACACTCAACCACCAAAGGCAGGATGAGCTTGGTTACTATAATGGAAAGCAGCATCAAAACAGCAATCAGAATAGTCTGACTTGCATAGACCTGTAGTGATGGCTCATGGTGTTCATCAAGGTGTTCCTGGAAGTGAAATACATGGGAAATCTATTGAATTCTTAGTTAATCTGTATAAACAGAAAAGTTCTAAGTGAAGTGAACAGAATTCTAACCTGAATCATAAAAACAGAGAGTCATGGCCCTTCCATCAGTTTTCAGACGTGAGCCAATTTATAGACTTAGAACCCTTTGAATGAAAGGAAAGCTGTGTTCTCCTGAGCAAGGACCCTGATGCACTGACAAAATTTTTTAGTTAATCTTTCTTTCCATCTTTCTAAAAGTATCCTATGGCCTGTGGAAATGAGGACTGAATAGAACATATGAGTCAAATATGTAATAATAGGATATTTATTGATTGTTGATTTGATGGAGTTAATAAACTCATTAAAATGCTATTAGGTATGGAGGTCTTAATGGATAGGACCACAACACTGAAGTGGTGCTAACCCACTATGAGGCACCATTTATTCTTTCAGTTTAAGACTGGGCAAAAGTGGGCTGTCAAATGGAAAAGTAGTTAGGAGAGCTATTCATTAATTAGATCTTATGTATAATAAGTTTGAATTCTTGAAGGTCAAGTTTTGGCATTCATTGGGCTACATTAAGTATTTTAACTGGGAATCTGGAACTTCTACTCCCCCTAAAAATTTCCTCAATATTTAAATTATAAGGGTTAGATAATTAATTTGGGCTTTGCCTCTGGTATCCTACAAGAAGCTAAAATTAGTGCCCCAGAGCATTTCCACAGATAGTATGGACTACCAAGAAGATGAACAGAAAACTGCTTAGTAAATTAAAGCACACTTAGAGATAATAATGAAATCAATAGTATATCTTGTATGATGAAATTTGATAACTTGTCCTTGGTAAGGAAAATCAACATCAGCCAGGAAAAGACTGTCACATATATCTATACATCATCCTATTGGCTAGTTAGTCTTTTTACTCTTGGTCTGGGTGCTTTCATTAGTTGGTGATCTCAAAGCCCAAACGCTCCCAATAAGCCATTGTTTCAGACAAGCATGGTAAATACTGAGGCCCTCATGTCATTGAGTGGCTAAATATAAGCCCTGCAGCACAAGGACCTTGCTGGCTTGCCTGTCTCCAGCTGCACTGACAACCTAGGCAAAGGACTGGTGATGATTAGTTAAATTGGGGGAGCCTGAGTATAAGCTAATATGAAAGGGGCCATCTCAACTGCTGATATTTTAGTTAACAAACAATCTGATAGGCTATTAACAACATATGACTGCAAACCTATTTTTAGCACAATCCCTATCATCTCTTCTCTGAGCAAAACCTTGGATTGTTGAGAGCTTTTAGACTCAGCTACCCTTAACTGGAGTTTTAATTGTGCTGGTCAAGTTCCAGCACTTTAGTCTAATGGTTAGAGTGTCACAGGTGACAGTGTCCTAGATTATGGCGGTGGCACATCACCTTTGCTATCTATGCAACCATAAAATTTCTTAAATTAAAAGATATTTGTAAATCAAGCTCACAGGCCCTATGTTGCCTTAAAATTCCAAATGTAGCTCAGACTTGTTATAATTCCATTATACAAAAACATGATCCACATCATCCTGTGTGGATATCCACTTGGGAAGAGTATCTAGTTCTGTATCCCAGATGGCATCAGCCTGGACTTGGAACTTTCCACTAGAGATGACACTGCATCAAGCAGCAGTGCCCAGCTCAAGTCATCACTGTTGGAGATGACTGCCCCCTATATAGAAATTGACTTCACCCCAGAGAGTTGGACCACTGCCCAGCAAAACTCATGGGCTGCCTCTCCTAAGGGCTGACAAATTGGACATGGGACATTTTGGTTATTTTTCCTCCTCAATAAGGATTCTGTTACATTTCTTGAACTCACTATTTGCCTGGCCCATGATCTAGAATATTCCTTGTTCCCTGTCAAAACATCTACCCCTATACTCCCATGCCTAAAGGAAGATCTTGAGATGGGTGCTACTATCTGTGTCACTTCAAAAAAAAAAAAAAAAAAAGAGAGAGAGAGAGATTATTGCTTTCCCCAAGGGCAGTTGCCTCATGTATGTCCATTCCTCAAGCCTTTGGAGAGGGGTTTCTCACTCTCCAGCACCTTCTCATATTCCATCTTTCCACTGTGGACCTCCCACCCATGTTTTTGATCATGATCATCACAATTACCCCTTCTCTTTGGTTACATAAATAAATAAATAGATTCCAGTAACCTTTGCATGTACATTGCTGAATTATCACTTTATGTCCTCCTACACTATGATTGCTGGACCTACCAACTTGACCCACGGAATACAAAAATACATTATTGTCATGAAAACCTTAGCTGATACCTTTCCACACTTTACAGCTACACCAAGATATTGTAAGATATCCTAGAAATCTGTTTTCTTGACTACTTCCATGTATATGGAACTTGGTTGTAGGCTGCTGTGTAAAAGACTCCTTATATTTCTTATTGTTTTTCTCCTTTTTTTTTTTTCTCATAATAAAATGTTAACCTCTACTTATAGAACATCTTATAACCCTATTCTCTGGAAGCCTCCTCTATTATTCAGGCTACTCAAATACTCAAAATAATTGAGTTCAAAACTTGTGTCAAGACATCAGTGGGTCAATTTCTAATATAGATTTTTTTGAAATGCTGTCTTGACCCAGTTTTGAGGTCCTGGCTAGAGGCCAGTCAGTTCTTTTTTGTGCAGCTGACTAACTCTACATACCAACCACTCCCTTTATGGGGCTCTCACACTCAGGGGCTACTATGTACCTGCCCTAACTGCTTCTAAAACCAGGTTCAGACAACTAGGGACAGCCCCTATGACCTGGAGCCTGGAGAATGACTCAGATTAGCCAGTCCACAGGGAGCTTTAGAAACCTAGCTAACCCAACTCTAAACGTTATATATAAGCTGCCCTCTCTACAGCCCCAGCTTGCTGTTACCCTGTTCCCAGCTGCAACCTCCTATTTGACCCTACTTGGCAGCCTTCTCCTGTTTGAATCTATAAATAATAAAGTTTGACCTTTCATCTCTCTGAGTGTCTTTGTATTGTGTCCTGCCACCAAAAGAATCATTACGTTTTGTAAAATAAATTGCAGGGTTCCAAACCAACTCAAGATGTGACACATTAAACCTGTACACCTGTAATAATACCACCAGAGTTGTAATTCTTTTTAATGGATCCCACATTTACTTTTCTGTTTGTACCAACAAAGAAACAAAGGGAGTTTTAGGAAACTTAGCAGCAAAGTAAATGTAAGCCTACAAAAGGAACTAGGAACACCAGAATATTGACTGAAAGATCCACTTAGGAGGTAATAAATACAAAAGTTTTGATTTTTGACGGCATATTAGGCCTTGGTCATCAACTCTGTCAGCCAATTAGAACCATCAAGAAGATTTTATTAAATACTGTCCCCAGGCCCTTCTTCCAGACTCTGATTCAGTCCACATATTGGTATTCATTAAAGTTTCCCAAGTGATTCTAACATGATGACAAGTGAAGGAATCATTACTAAATCACAAGAAGCTAATTCTGGGAAGCAAGGATGCAAGTGGAGGTGGATGCTAGGCTAAATAAAACAATATAGCAATAACCAGTCAAACACAGCTGGCAGCCACCTAGAGCTAAATAAATACATGATGTGTTTGTCTAGTGATAATATTTTTTTTTCTCCCATCTTATAGAGTCATTGCCTGGTAATGTCGTAATGTCTAGACAATGATTATATTTCCCAATTCTTTGCATTTGGGACTTGTGTCTTGTTCTAAAGGAACACTACAAAATGACATATGACACTCTTAGGCCAAGGTAGTAAACAAGAAGGATGTATCTTCTCCAAACACTTTCTTTTCTCCTTTGTTGGCTGGATGTCAATGTGCAGCATAACCTTTGATCATGTGTTAAATGTGACATTGTCCGTGTCATCCGGAGTCTACAACAGAAGCCTCTCCCGCCTCCAACCTGGAACACATGCAGTAGATTTTTGCATACAGAAGATACGTAGTTCTGTCAAGCCTCTGACATTTCATATGCGTGTATTACAGCAAATAGTATTACCTTAATATACAAAATTGTATTAATAGGGTGCTACTATAACAAGTCTTAAATATGTGGCCATAGCTTGTGATTGGGTAATTGTCAGTGAAGCAAAAAACTAAAGCAGGAAGTCCAGGCTGTCCCCTGATGTCTCCTGATGCTGTGGGGAAGCTGTTGCCTGTGGGAACCTTGAAGGCAGCCGTGTGCCTAATGAACCTCATGATTGAGGAAAAATTGTTGTGAATAGCCAGAATGTCATGGCCTGTGTTGGCTATTATTGGTTGTCTGTAGCACGGTATTGAGAGAAAGATGTGTGTTCAGGAAAGAATCAATTCATTTTCAAACAAGAAAAATTATGTGATTATAGCTAAAACATTCATATTATTGTGTCATTAGTTTATAAGCTTAATATTATAGATTTTAAGAAACAGTTTCATGTATTGTAGAACAGATTTCAAAATATGGAACTCAAATAGTAAATTTTTGTAATTTCTTCTTTTCACATTTTGACCCATCAGTTTATATTGCTGAAAAGGATTATGGTGAAAGTTATCTTTACCTATAATGGGAAAAATACACACTGTGAAATTTGTGGCAGGAAATATCACACCTTGCTGTTTTCTTTGACCCAGAGAAATGACTGCCATGGAATGTGGAAAGGAGTATTTACTGATTTTTATAAGCCAACTATTTTTGCATTGGACTTTGAAGTTTATGAAGTATTTTTATGAACTCATTTGATATTCTAATCCAACATATGAAAAAGGACAGAAATGACACTAATTGGAAAAAAGGTTCATGCTAGGATTAAAAATATGAAATTTCGTACTGGACTGCCTGGATTCTAATCTTTGTTCTTCTAGCTCTGTGACTTCAAATGAATTACTTAACCTTTCTGAATGTCGTCAACTGTAAAATGAGGGTACTTAATAGAACATCGGGATTGTTGTAAGGATTAAATGGACTATATACACAAAACATTTAGAAGAATGCCTGACACAGGGAATACACTTAAAACATTTTAACAATTATTATCTTATTATATTATCATATTATCTGATAATTATTAAACATAACAATTATTATCTGTTTTATTATAATATTATCATATTATCTGTTTTATTATCATCATTATTATCATATCTGTTCAGAATAATGAAATTGTGACCCAAATAATTTACTCAAGATTACATAATGATTAAATGTATGCTCCTAGAATAAACTCAGAATTCCCAGGCCTCTAATTTAAGGATTTTCTTTCTTCCACAATCACCTGTGTTTTGGATAAATTAGTATAAATACTTATTTGCTGATTTTTAAACTATGCTTCTAAATATGGGCTTGAGAAAGATTTATGTACCACATGAAGAACTATTACTTGTACTCATCACTATATGTTTCTCCTTATTTCCTGGGTATATGGAAACTTTCATTTCCTAGCGTTCTTGATAACTGACCACATGACTGGCTCTGTTAATGGACCAAGAGCAGAAGGGATCTGTGCTGTTAAGAGGTGGCCTGTGATTTCCTCGTTATGTCTCTTACAACAGAAATAGTGGATGCACATGTTGAGATGGAGGCTTTACTATGGACACAGCTTGAATTTCTCAGCACTTTAAGGAAGCAGGTTGGCCTGAAATATCACCCAGATCCTCAGCCAACTTTGTATGAAGAAGAAGTAAACTGTAGCTAGATTAAAACATTGAATTTTGGAGGCTACTTGTAATATAACCTAATCAATCTTATCTGTTACATTATATTTTCTTTTTTTTTTTTTTTTAAGATTTTATTTATTTATTTGACAGAGATCCCAAGTAGGCAGAGAGGCAGGCAGAGAGAGAAGAAGGGAGGCAGGCTCCCTGCTGAGCAAAGAGCCTGATGCAAGGCTTAATCCCAGGACTCTGGGATCATGACCTGAGCCCAAGGCAGAGGCTTTAACCCACTGAGCCACCCAGGCGCCCCTGTTACATTATATTTTCATAAAGCTCTTTGATTAGCCAACTTAGATATTTTTTCAGCTCAGAAAATCTTTTCCCTTAATTTCTTTCTTTTTTTTTTTTTGGTAATTATTTTTGTTTATCTTTTTTTTACAAGATAGTAGAGAATAGAATTATGTTTTGATTTCTAGTATATTTAGATTCCCTTTTCTGAATTTTGTCATCTTTTAACTCATACTATTTTAAAAGTTTCACTTCATATCCTTTATTTTTAGAGGTATCTAATTTCTGTAGTTCATATTGTTAATTTCTTCCCCCTGCTACATAGTATTACATAGTGTGTATCTCTTATATAGCCATTTGCTTAATGCTGAACACCAACTACATGTTGCTAAGAGATATTCCTGCTCATCTCCTGTCGACCAGTGGGGAAATTACTCAGCTGCCTATACCTATGAGTAGGATTCTTGGTTTGCATATATGTTAAATTTCACTACAGTATTACCAGAATCCTCATGAAAATGGTCATCCCAAGTTGATACATCTCCCAGTAATTCATGAAGATTCTACTTCTCATTTTGCTGAAAACTGATGTTACCTATTTTCAAATATTCAGCACTATGATGTATGTAAAGCAAGACATCATTTACCTTTCATTTTGCATTTCTATGCAAAAATTGATCTCCTCTATATGTTCTTGTTAGCTATTTGCTTGTTCTGTAAATTGCTGTTTCGTATCTTTTGTCCCTTCTTGTTGATTTGAAAACATATGCATTAGTTTTACGCATTGCATTATCTCCCAGTTAGCATTAGTGTGGATTTCTTTAATTTAAAAGTTTTAAAAAATCTTAACTTTAATTTTTAGGAGTCTTTTTGGCCTTTTTCTTTGAACTTTGCTGATGTGATTTTCACAATATTTTCCCTAGCTGCTTTCATCATGGTTTATAATTTGGCAATGAACTTCCTTAAATTTAAACAATCTCTGCAGGATTTCAGCTGCTTTTCTCTTGATGATTATCTTTGCCATATTTTTAGATACACCGTCGTCTATAATTCAGTTGAAAAATGCTAACTGAAAATCTTCTCTAACATTTATTCTGTTTCCGGAAATATTTTTTTGTAGGTGAGGTATTTTCTTTGATTTTAAAAGTTAATCCACTATCTTGGATGCCAGTTTTTTTTTTTTTTTAATGGTTCTAATTATTTTTCTTTTTGAAATGCTTACAAATAAAAAAGGAAGTTCTTTCTTCTCTAATTCTGAAAATGTATGTTAAAATTTTGAGTCAAAATATCCCGCTTTTTAAACTTACTTCCTCCTATCTTTATATTTCCTTTGTAAGGTGAAACTCTCTGATTTTATCACTTCCTCTTTATATTAATTTTCATCATCTACTACTCTTGACAGTAGTTTCTAATTCTTTCTCTTTAATCAGAACATACGTATTACTACAACTTCTGTCCAATGATCTGCCCTATACTGTTGTACTGAAATTGTGATTTCCTAAATATCATGTTTCAGCCTCTTCATTTTATATAATTGTTGGCCCTTTTCATTCTTTAGCATGCCTATGTCCCCACTTCTTGGTCCTTTTTCTCATTTGGGAAGCTTTTTTCTTTTTCTTTTTTTTTTTTTAAACCTCTTCTAATGTGGCTACCTCTCTTACTTTGTTATGTAGCTTCCTGACTCTACTCTCTCTTTAACATTTGTTTCATTATAACTGTTCGTTATCATAAATAATGGTTTGTTACTTACCTATTACCACTGTTAATCGTGGAAGCTCTTTGAAAAAAAGACTGACTTTTTCTTCATTCATCAATGTATCACCCTTAAGACCTATCTTATTGCGGGACATGTAATATTTGTTGAATGAGCACATAATGATTGGATGAGTATAGGCATACAAGCTTCAAAATGCCTTTTGATTTGCATTGCTTTAAGTCTCTTTCTGTCCTTATTTCGTAAGCTAGGAAGAAATCACACTATTCATTGTGAATTTTTTTCTAGACATGTGAATGTCACATTTAGAAACCAAATATTCCAAGTGGAAAAACATAGTGCTGATTAATAAAGTCTTTTTAGAACACAGACATAGACATACACACACACCCTATTGTTATAACTAACATATTATAACATAAATGTTGTAACTAACATCCTGTTTTAAGTCTTAATTATTAATTTATTTTTGAAATTTCTCTGATGTAATAGATTTCCCCCCTTTATAATCTATGTGGCTATACAGTGGTGTGTAAAAAGCATTACGCCCTAATGTTTTAAATATAAGTATAATTCTTATGAGATATTTTTTAAAAAATTTAAGAAATAGAAGCCAATATATAAAGCAAAATAGGACTCCAGATCTTGTGTTACAAAAGTTTATATCTCTTTAAAAGCTATAACCTTTTGAAGCTAAATCTAAAAACAGTGTTTCTTGAATCTTTTCAGATAAAAATAGAGAGTTGTATGTTTTAGAAAGAACTCTTTTAAAATCAATGCAATATGATACCTAATTTGAAAATATATAGTGTATAATGCTTGTCGGCATAAATTCCTCCCAAGAATGCTCACAGTTCAAAGGAATCCCTTAGGGGAAGAATGTAGTAATTGGTAAAAAGACTTGGTAGAGATATATCTCTGATATTAAAGAACATTTTTTCTAGTATGAAAAGGAAGCAACTAATTGAAAAAAAAAAGTGCTGTGGATTAAATCACAGATATCCTGGGATAACAAAATTTAGACTGGCAGATAAACTGGAAAGTGATTTTCAATTTGCTATATATTACAACTTAGATTTAAAGTGTGTTAAGCAGTGAACCGAGTTTGACTGTCTCCTAGAAAGAGATGCTGCTACCCTCTCTACATTTTAAGTGAGCAAATGCCCAATTTCCCCAGATTTATGAAATCTGGTTTTACTATATAATTATATATGTGAGTGCTGTTCTCCACTTAATCATATGATTTGGGGCCAATGAAATATTCAGTTTAAACCTCTTGACATGATACAGCCAGAGGCAATGGAAACAACTCTAGAATTATAGTAAAAATATTTATGTCTAAATTCCCCATTAGATCCTTCAATTATTAGGTTCTTAGTATATCACATAATCTGTGTTAACTCCGGTTTCATCCTGTGAAATTATACTAGAAATGATACTAGAAATACTGCCTGGCTTTATCAAGGAGATAAAAGTTTTAAGAAACTATAAAATATTTTAGAAATATCATTATCAATAATTGTCAATAATTCACTTGGTTTTATATTTGCACTAATTTGAGTTAGCTAAATAAAACATTTCTTTTGTATTTTATATACAGATTAATTAATTGTGGGAATGAAAATCAACAAATAATAGAGCATGCTTGAGAATTTTAAAATATATCTGGGAGCATTTGTTGGTCTGAAACTCTATTATTTGATTTCCAGACATGAATTTCCTGAGCTAGGAAATTGTGGTTGTTGTTTGTTTGTTTATTAGTTTTTGTTTTTATTTGGCAAGCAGAGACATTAAAAAGCAACTGTCATCCCTTGTATACAATTATATACGATTAAAAAAAATCAAGACCATTTGAATATCTTCCTCCTCTCTCAAATAGGAATATAATCTCAAATTAAAGGAGAATCTGGACAGCATGGTATAGTGTATTTGAGAAAGAGAAAAGGAAAAAAGGAGACTATGACTCAGAGAGAATAGTAAATTTTAGGAGACATTGTGGCACAAGAAGATTGAGAGTTTTGTAACAGGAAGAGAGCAGGTATCAGAAAAGAGAAAAGCTTCCCACTATTACATTGATGAAGGGATTCTTTTTAAGATAGGGAACAAAGTGGGTGAGGCCTGAATTGCTTTCAGTAGTTTATAACCCAGTTCCTAACTGTGACTGGCAGGACAATTTAGATTCTACATAGATAGGATCCCAGAGATCCAACTAAATGTAGGAGTTTGATTACATTTCTGGTTAAATTGGGGAATTTTCTTCACCTCATTTCCTCTAAAAAGCTCTTTTCAAAATAAGATTATATTGAATAGCTGACTCTCTTGCAATATATTAAAATTCATTTTTGTTTACTATATAATACATAATTATAACTTGTCAGAGATAGATGTTTTGTCATTATTTGGGATGGTTACCTCGTCTGATAGAAAGGGTACTGAAATGGCAATCAGGAAACTTATTTTCTATTCTCAACTACTAATTGATTGACTTTATATAAGTTATTTGATCTATCCAGAATAGAATTTTGATAATACAAGCATGATATACTTCACAGTGGATATTTTTTAATAATTTTCTATTAACGTGAACTTAGTCAAATCAAGAAACTCTGAAAATTGGATTTGATTTTTAAAATTCCTACTATATCGAAATTTCTGTGATGACTCATTCATTCAGTACCTGTAGTTTGCTTTCACTGTATTATATAAAAAATTCCGTTTGTTTCTTTCACTTATGTACTAACAACAGACTGGCCAATTTCTTACCACTCCTAGAGATAGTTATATCAGAACATTTGTCAAAAATTTTTACTGTCCTTATCTCTTTATCTGTCTGTACTAATTATAGACTCACATATATTTGGGGCTTTCTAAGATGGTTGGAAAATATGACCTACCTACTTAATTATCTTAGGGACACTGACATGTTTTCTGACTGAGCTCCATTGAGAGCTGTTTTTCCAAGGGCTTTTAAAAATAAATACAATGTTGGGTGGTAGAGTCAGCTAAACATCCAACTCTTGGCTTCTGCTTAGGTCATGATCTCAGGGTTGTGAGATGGAGCCCCAACCTGGGGTCTCTGCTTAGCATGGAGTCTGCTTCAGAATCTCTCTCCCTCTGTTCCTCTCACACCTCCACTCCTACCCCACTGCGCGCGCTCTCCCTCTCTCTCCCTAAAAATAAATAAGTCTTTGAGAAAAATTAAAAAATAAAAATACGAAAATGTAGAAGGACATACACACAAAGCACATACACATGTTTATATATATGTGTGTATAATACATACATTAATATAATGTGTATTCATACATACACCCCTATACATACATACCTATGGTATTTCCTTTCCTAAAATGTGATTTCTCCAGTATTCTCCTTTTACATATGAAGATTTAAGGCAAACAAAAGTCAAACAACTTTTTTTTTAAAGTTACATAATCTTATTATTGGCAGAACTAAGAATGTAATTTATTTATAGGAACTAGTCTGCATACTTATATGAAGTACCATTTTATTTGGAAAGAAAACCCTTTTATGTTGCAGATTGGAATAGTTACCGAAAAGCCAGTAAGAACATTAATTTTGTTTAATCATAATGGCATTCACTTTATTTTGTGCTTTATAAACAGATAAGGGATGAAACAGTCTGTGGATTAACTATTGCTTTGTAACAAACCACTTTAAAACTCAGTGGCTTAAGGGCCACCTGGGTGGCTCAGTTGGTTACCCATTGGACTCTTGATTTTGGCTCAGGTCATGATCTTAGGCTTGTGCAATCCAGCCCCACACAGGGCTCTGTGCTCAGCGGGAGTCTGCTTGGATTCTTTTCCTCCTTCTCTCCTTCCCCCTTCACTCCTCCCTCCATTTGCTCTTGCGCTCTCTCTCTCTCTCTCTCTCAAATAAATACATAAAATCTTTAAAAGCAAAAACTAAAAAACTCACTGGCTTAAAAGAACACCCACTTATTTAATCATGAGACTGTGGTTTGGCAATTTTGGTTGGGCTAATAAGCAAGGTCGTTCTTTTGGTTTTGAGTAGGATTATTCATGCCTCTGTGGTTAGTTGCTAGATTGGCTGGAGGCTGGCTCATTTTTAAAAGTGCCTCAGTGAGCATGATTTGAAAGTGCTTCATGTATTAGCATATGTTCCTAGGCTTGTTCATATGATTGTCACAGGAATCCAAGATTAAGAGTAGAGGCATGCAGAATTTTTTGAGGGACACATTCAAAACTGGCCTGTTATTTCTTTTGTATTTTATGGATCAAAACAAGGCATAATGCCAGCCCAGATTTAAGGGGTGGAGAAATAATAGAAAAGTTGCTTTGCAAAAAAGGAGTGGATATGGAAAAGGATAAAGGACTATGGTCATTTTTGCAACTTGGTATGAATAGCATTTTTGTAACTATAGTATCACATAGGTTTAGTTTCATGGCCTCACTGAGAAGGGCTTGAATAGATTTATTTAATATATTTATATTCTTTTTGGCACATTCTGGCATATACATACATATACCAAGCCCCAGAACAGATGCAGAATAACTGGTACTGAGAGTGCAAAATGATGTAGCCAGCGTGAAAAACAATTTAGCCATTTCTTGTAAAGTGTGTTTCATTAGATGTTTATCTAACTGCCAGTTGAAAACTGCCATTTTCCCGAAGCTAGAAAAACAGAACTACTGCCATGGTGCTAAATTACTGTTGGTACATATGTTTTGTTTTGTTTTTTGATGGTTGTCTGTACTTATGGCATCTCTGTTAGAAAGTTTCAAGATTTGAACAGCTATGATTATGTTACATGATCCAGGGAAATGCACCGTGTCCGTCATTTTTTTCCCATCTCGCTTACTAGCTTTTAACTTTATGGTATGTAGGAACAGGAGAATGAAACCAAAATAAATCAACTAATTAAGAGACTTTGTCTCGGGGGCACCTGGGTGGCTTGGTTGTTAGGCATCTGCCTTCTGCTCAGGTCACGATCCCAGGGTCCTAGGTTGGAGTCCGGATTGGACTCCCTGTTCAGCGGGAGGCCTGCTTCTCCCTCTCCCACTTCCACTCCCCCTGCTTGTGTTCCCTCTCTTGCTGGGTATCTTTCTGTCAAATAAATAAATAAAACCTTTAAAAAAGAGAGACTTTGGAGTAGAAATTGGGCAAACTACTACTTGTGGACCAAACTTGAGTTACTGCCATTTTTTTTTTTTGTAAAGTTTTATTGGAACACAACCATACACATTCAATTTCATATTACCTATGACTACTTCTGCATTTCAGTGAGTTGTACAGTTGTTATACTGACCATTAACCCACAAAGCCTAAAATATTTACTACATTGTCCTTTACATAAAACATTTGTTGACCTGGTAAATTCATTTGTTCAACAAACCCCTTAAATAATTTACGAATTAAAAACAACTTTTTTTTTAAGGGTGGGTCATAGCTGGATGCGCTCAAGCTTTTTTTTTTTTCTTTTTAAAAATTTTGTTTATTTTACAGAGAGAGAGAGAGAGAGAATGAGTAGGGGAGCAGCAGAGGGAGAGGGAAAAGCAGGCTCCCCACTGAACAGGGAGCCTGATGTAGGGCTCGATCCCAGGAATCTAGGATCATGACCTGAGCCAAAGGCAGATGCTTAACTGACTGAGCCACAGGTGCCTTCCAAAAAAGCCTTTTTGATAACTTATGCATTATAAAAACAGAGTCAGCAAGTCTATGAATTAAATTTGTTTTAAACAATAAGACGATAACTTAATAAATGGTATATTCTGAAGTAGGTCTTCAACTTGGCACAATTAACCCATTGACCCAAAAAGTCAATGGTGGGATCAGAAGAAAAAACAAGAAACTGATGTTAGAAAAATATGGAACTTATGAATCAAAAAGAACTTATGAATCAGAAAGAAATGATGTTGAGTTAGGATCATGAAATAAACAAATATAGAGATTTCTGCAGTTTGGGCTGAGTATTTATAAGTGTATTTATGTTTAGTATGAACAGAACTTAGTTATAAATATATGTTATAAGGAAATAATGGAAGATATATTCTATCTCAGCTCAACTGCTAAAATTACTAGGTTAGAGACAGTTGGCCAATTTTATCTTGCCAAGTAGATTATTTTGCCTTTTACAGTAGGATAAAGTTTCTTCTGTGTGGTAACAGATAGGTTTGATTAATTCTCACCAGAGGAGCATGGCATAGCTGTGTCCAAACATTCCATTTCCAGAAAATAATTTATACAATATACAATAAAGGGATTTAATAAAATGTTTTTTTCCAGTTTTTGCATTTGACTATATCATGAAATTTTTGTTTAGTATAAATGCTTGTTACTTTGAATTATTATTGTCAGCGATTGGAGAAAGCCTATCTTCCAGAACCCCATTAAGAAAGGAAAAGTCATAATTGGAAATCCTCAGAGTTTGTCCTTTTGAATTAAAAAGAAAGATACATAGGTTCTGGGGATATAATATGCAGTATGGTGACTGTAGTTAATAATAATTACTGTGTATTTAAAAGTTGCTAAGAGGGTTGTTGTTCTCTTCCCATGAAAAAAGTTCTCTTCACATGAAAATAATTATAACTGTATGAGGTGATGGATGTTAACTAAGCTTACTGTAGTGATCATTTTGCAGTATATTCACATATATCTTCTTCAACTTATGATGAGGTGTTGCACTTCAATAAATATGTTGTAATTTAAAATATTGCAAGTTGAAGATGCATTTAATACACCCAACCTAATGAACATCATAGCCTAGCTTCACATACCTTAAATGTGCTCAGAACACTTACATTAGTCTGCAGTTGGAAAAAACCACCTAACACAAAGCCTGTATTATAATAAAGTACTGAATATCTCATGTAATTTATTAAATATGAATTTATTGAAAGTGAAAAACAGAATATCTATATGAGTACAGAATAGTTGTTAAGTATATGACTTGTTTATCCTTGTGATCATCTGGCCGACTGGGAGCTATGGTTCACTGCCTCTGACCAGCATCACCAGAGAGTGTTATACTGCATATTGGTAGCCTGGAAAAAGATCAGAATTGACAATTCAAAATCCGAAATACTAAATGTCTATTACTTTTGCACCATAATAAAGTTGAAAAATTGTTAATTCAAACCATCTTAAGTTGGGGATTACCTTTATATCAAATCATTATGTTGTAAACCTTAAACTAATACAAAACTGTATGTCCATTATATTCCCAATAAAACTAGAAAAAATTTATTACCAAAAAAAGGTCACCTCATGGGAGAAACCATCTTATATTCATTTGCTCTTCCCTCCTCTAATACATGGAGAAGCCCTGCCACATCGAAGTAGTCAGTAGTTCAGGGACAAGGGCTTCACTGGCAGAAGGCTAATGAAATGGTGTAATATCTAATTTTACACATTTTATGTTGGGTAGAAAGTAGAAAAGAGTCTTATCAAAATTGTTCTCTACATCTATTGAGATAAAAAAGTGTTCTATATAAATCTATTAGCATGGTGGATAACATTTGAAATGTTTCTAATATTACTCTACTGTAGAATACTGAAGTAAACTCAATGTGGTCATGGTATATTCTTTTGTTTATTAGCTCCAGTGTGCTAGGATTCTGTTCAGAATACTTGCATGTATATACACAAGTAAGGTGAACATATAACTTTCCTTTTTAAAAATGCCTTGCCAGCTTTTGTCATGATTCTGACCCATGGAATGAATTAGGCATATTATCATTTTTTTCTGTTCTCATATTATAATTTTTCTCTGAAAAATTATCATTTTTCTCATATTATCAATTTTTCTCTGGAAAAATTTTCAGAAATGGGATTCATGAGTTTTTTTAGAATTAGTCAAATTTTCCCATAAAATCTTGGGCTTGGCATTTTCTTTGTGGAAAGATTTTCAACTATGACTAAAGTTCTCAACAGGGGACCATTCATGCTTCCTATTTCCTTTGAATATATATATGCATATATATAAATATATATATAATTTTAAAAAAGATTTTATTTATTCATTTGACAGAGAGAGACACAGCGAGAGAAGGAACATAAGCAGGGGAAGAGGGAGAGGGAGAAGCAGAATCCTGGGATTATGATCTAAACCGAAGGCAGACGCTTAACTACTGAGCCATGCAGGAGCCTCTCCTCTGGTTATATATTTAATAAATTATATTTTATTGGAGTTTCCAGTTATTCTGAGTTTCCAGAATTACCCTGTAACATCTTTGTTGGCACGCTTACTTTTTTTTTTTTTAAAGATTTATCTATTTATTTGAGAGGGGGTTGCAGCGGGGGAGGGAGAGAGAATCTTAAGCAGAATCCATGCTGAGCACAGAGTCCAGTGAGGGGCTCAGTCTCTCAACCCTGAGATAGGACCTGAGCTGAATCCTACAGTCGGACACTTAACTGACTATGCCACTTAGGCACCCCTGCTGGTATTGTGATTTTTTAGATGAGCACTAAGATATGCCACCTAGATTACCCTTCAGGATTAAAGAGCTGAATCCACTCACTGATCAGCTTATGGATATAAAGGCATCTCCCCTCATGTAAGTTGGGGACCTTCTAGAGGACCGGTCCAGCTTCAGGTCTCCCCAGAAGGTGCCTAAGGCCTTTGTTATAGCAACATAGAAGTCCAGATTCTTCTTTAAGCCATTTCTGTTTCACTCCATTCCCTTCCACAGATGACAGTCCTCAGAACGCTCCCTAGGAGAGCCTTTATCAGGTAATCACCATTTCAGAATTTAGTCCTCAGTATACCCAGTCTGCAAAATTTGGTCCCAGAAATGTTCTAAGAAAGGAATGCAGAGGTCTGTAAATCGGATATGCTGGTTATCTGTTTGGCATCAAAGACCTAATCACGGGAGGTTGGTAGCCTAGTGGTCTGAGGATGATGGAATGGCCCCATCTCTTACACTCCCCACACTAAAAATTAAGCATGATGATTGGTAACTCTCTTAGGAGTCTAGAAGCAGCATGTTCGACATCTGTGAGTAGTATTCCAACCCATATATTGGGTGGCATAAAAGGCTTACAGCTCAGAGAGGGGACACAGAATAGAAAGGGCTCTGCAGCAGTTCAGACTACATTGTAATCAGTTTTCTTGCTTGGGCCTTATAACATAGTAAACCTGTAACTTTAGAGGTATAATGGTGGGAGAGGATCTTATATGGAGCTTATGGCAAGCCACGTGAGACAGAGAGTCACAGAGGAGACCCTAGGGTTCTAGAATATCTATCGCAGAAAATTATATACTTTTCAAAACATATGCTTCTGGTGTGTTATTGGGCCTTGGGAGAGATGGGGTGTCTGATTGTGGGCGAAAATAACTATGAAACCAGAACTGCTAATCATGACCTGGGTTTTGTCAGATGTTACCAAGTCACAGGGGCAGGCTCAGCAGAAATCATTGTAAAAGGAAAGTGGTACATCCAGGATAAAGCATTAATAGGGCCACATGCCGCAAATAAGATGCAGGCGCAGGTAGCCCAGATCCCCGTGTCACCTCTGTCCTGACTCCAAGTGGATTAAAGCCTTAAAATATCAAAAGCAAAACAGAAAATTAAAAAACAAACAAACAAACAAACAAAAAACCAGTGGTAATTATCTTTCTGATCTTGGTCAGGAAGAATTCCTAAGAAGCAAATTAGGAAAAAATGTCTATAAGGCCGACACATTTGAAAATTTTAAAAATAAGAATTTTTATGTATAAAAAGATGCCCTGAAAAAAGTGAAAAGTCACAAATTGTGAGAATATGTTTGCAACATGTAACTAATGGCAGATTATTATTGAGACTGTATAAGAAATTTAAAAATCACTAAGAAAAAGTAATAATCCAAAAGAAAAGTAGGCAAAACACATGAAAAAGCATTTTAGAGAAGAAAACCTGTTTGGCCTCAAATCATAAAAGACTCAACATTGTTTATGGAAATGCAAAACAGACAACAAAGAGATGGCATTCTGTTCGCAAAAAATAACAAACCTGACACTATGGTTGGGGAAAATGGGGAACAAGCATTTCCTTCTCTGTTGCTGAGGAAGGTGTAGTTTGTACAACTATCTTTGAAAAATGTGTCGTCTTATACGTTGATCATTCGTATTTCCTACAACCTAGCAACTCATTTCCTAGGTATAGCCAAAATGAACTTTTATATATGTGTAGTTGGAGAGATACACAAGAATATCTAAGCAATGTATTTTTTTAGTAGCATAAATTGGAAAAAAACTCAAATGACCATCTTCAAGAATGGGGTAAATATGTTGTAATGTAGTGGTGAAATGGAATGATAAGTTACAATTATATGAGTGAAATCATATGAAGGAATTTAAGCAATGCAATTTTTAGTGAAAATAAGGTCTTGAAAGATTTCAAACATAAGGATACCCATTTTATAAAGTTTAAAATAAACTATTCTAAACAATGTTTTATTTAGGCATACATATGTATTTGGTAAAATAAAATAAGCAAGAAATTAAAGAATCTGGGCTGTTGGGGAAGAGGCAGGGGTATAAGAAAGGAAAGAAACCTACAGGTAGGGTTATTTATTTTTAGTTCTTTACTTGGGTGGTAGGTTCTCAAATACTCATTTTTCACAGAAAATAAATCAGTCAATTATACTAGGTTTTTTTTTTTTCTGGCTGTGTAATTAATTACAACAAATTTAATAGCTTTAAAAACAACTGCTTGTTAGCTTGCAGCTCATTTAAATGAGAAGTTTGTTCCACTGTGGCAGGATACTTTTTTTTTTTTTTAAGATTTTATTTATTTATTTGACAGAGAGAGATCACAAGTAGGCAGAGAGAGAGGGGGAAGCAGGCTCTCCGCTGAGCCGAGAACCCAATGTGGGGCTCAGTCCCAGGACCCTGAGATCATGACCTGAGTCTAAGGCAGAGGTTTAACCCATGAGACACCCAGGTGCCCACAGCGGATACTTTTGTCAGAGTGTCATGAGGCTGAAATCATGTGCCATCTGGGCTGAGTTCATGTGTGCAGTCTCTGGTGAAAACCACTGCTTCCCAAATCTTTCTTGCTATGTGGCTGTAGGGTTGATCTCCTCCTTGCCTTGCTGGTTTTTAGTTGAGGGCCCTCTTAAAGCTACCAAATGCTCACTGAATGCTTCTCAGGCTTGGAATCTCTAATTGCCTGTTTTGCAACCAGGTGGGAAAATTTTATTTTTAAAGGATTCGTGTAATTAGTTCAGGCCTACCTAGATAAGGTCCCTATTTCAAGGTCAGCTATGCCATACCATATCACATAACGTAATCACAGGAATAAAAATCCATGACATTCATAGTCTGACAGATTATGCGAGGCATGTACAACACAGGCTGGGAAATCTTAGGGGCCGTTAGAGAATTCTGCTTCCCACTTCAATAAACCAATAAAATCGACTAACAAGAGACCAATAATTACATTGGATTTAATGTGTGCAGTGAAGTTGCACTCAAAAATAAAGGCAAAGAAATGAATAAGAATTTATCATCTATTATCTGATTGATGTCTGAGCCTTTCCATTCCTATTTTATTGAGTTTTAAGTTTAAGATCAAGAGTTGGATGCCCACTTAACTGCGCCACCCAGGTGCCACAAACGTTAAGGTTCTCTTAAGTGTGAGAGAGTTTCTTTTGAACTTTGGCTAAAACTTCCCATGTAAAAATGATGTTTGATTTAAATAATTAACTTTCCTGGACTAGTGTGCTAATATGTGAAATTTGTTGTGGCTTCCTCTAAAATATTATGAGTCTAGTAGTCTAGAGACTACTTTTTCTTTCTTTTTTTTTTTAGAGATTATTTTCTTAATTATCTTTTTTAGTATGTTTTAAGTTATCAGGGGCATGAGATGTGGAAATAAGGTGTATCCAATTCATTAGTGCATCAAAGCACTAAAGATCTTGAGCTCTGGAGCCTGACTTTCTAAGTTCAAATACAGATTTTGTCACTTATTAGTTTGGTGGCCTTGGACAGGTCATTTAATTTCTCTATGTCTAAGCTTCCTTATTTACAAAATGGAAAAAACATTTTATTTTCTGAGAAATAACACTGATACTCCACAAAAAGAATGTAACAAGTCATACAGACTTTATAAATACTAACTATAATGATTAAGCTCATAATCACTTTCATCATAAAGCTTTATTTAAAAATGCTGTAATGCAGGGTATCTTGGTGCTCAGTTGGTTAAGTGTCTGTCTTCCTCTTAGTCATGATCCCAGGGTCCCGGGATCAGATCCTGCATCAGGCTCCTTGGTCCTAAGGGAGTCTGCCTTTCCCTCTGTCCCTCCTACCACTCAACTCTCCATCTCTTTCTCTCTCTCTCAAATAAATAAAATTTAAAAAATAAAATAAAAATGTCCTAGGGCACATAACAGCCTTTTCAAAAGATGCAAAACAAAAGATAGCTTACTCAATGTCTCATAAAGTTAATTATATCATTTGTCCCTTTTACTGTTTTTTAATATTCACATGCTGTTAAATATATGTCCTTTTTTATGGTGATTCTCTTGGCCAAAAATCCCTTTACATTTCTTTAACTGACTTAAATCTCTTTAGTTGCTGTCTGATGTTCTTAAAGTAAATCCACTGAGGTTTTGCCAAATCCTTTCTGTGTTTTATACTTTTTGAGATTATTTTTTTCATTGATGTAATATATGTGAACTGACGGGCTATTTGTTACAATTTTGCTCATTTTTCTATCAATGGCTTATTCTTTATTAAAAGGGAATGGGAAATTGAATGAACTTGTGAAGCATTTTCATTTTGTTTGCCTTTTATACCTCCTTTTATGGAGGAGAATTTTAGTATACTTCTCATTTTAGTCTTAGAAGATATTTTGATAAAACTCTATCATTTTATAGTAAAACATGAAAGAGAGCACTTCACTATTGAAGAAGTCAGCATTTTCTATAAATCTTTGTGCCTTGATTTTTTAAAGGTTTCATGAACCCAGAGTGGCAGCATTGCTTTTGGTTAGTTACAACACAGTGATGTGTTTCTTTTTTTGTCAGGAACTGTGGATATGACAACTCAAGGGAGTAAATGGTAAAATGAGAATTAGAGAAACCAAGCCAATTTCCTATATGAAATTACATGCCATATGCTCAACATTTAGGTCAAAAAGCTTGATTTAAAAAATAATGAAAGAAAAAATTATCTCATTTATGCAAATGAATTCTCATAAAAGTAACTGAGTAAATATAGGATGTAAAATATGCATTTCTGGAGTTCTTTCTTTTTGAGATAAATATGGACTCAATTCTAGGACTTTAGAATTAGAAAGCAAGCAGGTCATCTTTTATAGACATTGCTTAGAATTCAGTGCTGCAGGTGGAGTTTTGTGCCCTATGTCATACTCACCCCTGAGAAACAGATGCACATGCATAAAGGGTGCAGATATAGTGGCAGGGTCAGGGTTATTTGGGTTTGAGGGAGACCTTGGTAATGGGACAAGTTGTAGACTTCTGCCATTTCTATTAAGGGCTGGCTGTGGAGAAGAATGCTGCCCCAGTGGGTTGTGGGATACATTGGCGGCTGGGAGTCTGGAAGAAAGCATAGAGGTTCTTGAAGATTTTAGAGTGGAAATGACCTTTGTCAATATATCAGCAGGACTATGTGGAATATACATTGGTGGAAACATACTAGTATTCAGAAACAGGCGTCATCTATAGATAAGCTGGTAGAGTTAACAAGTAATGACCAGCTCTAACCCTTTAGGAGGAGTGTATAAACTGGTTAATCCATTCCTATTGATGCCATCTCATGTTTTGATGCTAAACGACACAGGCAGGAAAAATTAAGGGAATGGATCTGTGAATAGATTTCCTTTCATTGCATCCTCAAATTCATTCCAGTCCAGTAAACTAGAAGAGAGGGGGGAAAAAAAAAAAAAAGAAAGAAAGAAAAGGTAATTCGTTTTTTTTAAACTTGTAAAGCACTGAAAAATTGTCATGCTTGGAAAAGTGTTGGGAAAAACCTCCAGGGCAATGCTTTCTAATAGGAATATAATGAGAGTTACAAAAGTGAGCCACATGTTTAATTTGAAATTTTATAGTAGTCACATTAAAAGAGTAAAACAAAACAGATGAAAATAATTTTTAAGTTATATTTTATTTATCCCAACATGTAAAAAATTATTTCAAAAGATAATCAATCTAAATTATTGCTGAGTTATTTTACCTCATATTTGTATTGCTTTATAAATTGTGTGTGCATTTTACCTTTATACCACATACCAGTTTTGACTAGCATATTCAGATGGTCAAGAACCACATGTGGTAAGTGATCACCGTATTGACAGGTTATCCCTAGGGGATAACTAGCCCATTTCACATGTGGAATTTATGACACAAAGAGGAAAAGAGATTTTGCCACTGCTACTCTTAGCCAGTCACTGGCGTAGGCATATCTAAGCATCTAGTTTTCCCCTACACTGCACAGCTAATTAAACAACACTAGATGAATTGAAGATACTCTATTATGTCATCATATGTTTGCACAGACAGAGTAAAAACATTTTTTAAAATACAAAGTACTTAACTCACAATAGAAAGATGATTCATTTTGCAGACAGATATTTTATTTGCAGACAGACACAAAATGCCATATCATAAAGATTTCGTTAGTGATATAATTTATATATACATTAAAGTATATTTTAGTAAAATCTGAAAATATTTCATTCACTCACTTTTACCAACATATCATATAAGATAACAGATATACTTCTGTGTTGAAATGTTGTTTTTACCTAGGGGATATTCCAAGTAAGACTCTGAGTGGTAAGGGACAGAAATCATTTCCAGTGAGTTTAATAAAGAAGGTGGACATTATTTGCCATCTGATCATGTTTTATGAAATGCATAGGATGCTAATATTAATATGTGGCACTTTATAGCTCATGTGACTTCTGGGCAATTTTTTGGCCCCTTCAGAGAGAGAGATACACAGGTATCATCTCTTTTTGGACCCATCCTACTTATTCATCATGTCATGTGAGGTCATTACACAGAGGGCTAGGCATTTTCCCTTATCTAGACTGTCAAATTCTTCACGACAATGATTATTTCTTATTTTAGGAGTGCAGGTACTATAATGCTTAGCCATGGAAACACACTTTTAAATAAGTTAAAAAAACAAGTTTTGTTCTAGATATAAACTGTTCTATAAAAGGTAAGGATAGGACATATTTATAAACAGTAGATAAACACCGACACGGGAAACTAAGCACTAATAAACTGCATAAAAATAAATACTTGCCCATGATTATCTATGCTAATTTCTGTCTCAGATTTAGGATTATATTATTTGTATTTTGTATTCTTTACACAGCTTTTAAAAACTATTTTAAAGTGATTTTGCATATTTTTCCAAGTGTCCTTGTTTGTTTTTCTTGTATAAATAAATGTATTTTGGATTATCTTTTGTATAATATGCCATGTATTTCTGTCTGGATTTGATTTTTATGTTTGGAGGGGTGGGGAAGGCTAAATGTTTTGAAGGACAGATATCGGAGTTAACTGCCCCCAACACACCCATGTGTAAGAAGCATGGTGAATGGATTAGAAAATAAGAAGTGGCTTGGCCCTCATCAAGAATATTTTGAAAACTAGTTATTCTGTTCTTTATTTTTTTTTTAACTTTTCTCAAATATCTCAACATTTAATAACCCACAAGTGCTGGCAGTTAATACACTGGAAAACTGTCTAAGGAGTTCAGTGTTAGGCTCTAGCTCCATTTTACTTTTTATAACATTCTTCTTCAAAACTAGAGACACTGGGCATCTTGTTAAAGACCCAATTTTGATTCTACTTCTAGGAATAAAACTCATTTAAACTAGAAGATCTCTGTGGTTCTACCTTTAATCTTCCATTTGGTGAATTTTTTTTAGTCTCTACATTTAAACTGACCTCTGGATTGTGCTTATGTCCTGAGTTATCCTAGCAAGGATCAACAACCTCAAACCCCAATGATATAGCAGCTTGCATTAAAATTTATTCAAAAGGCATTGTTTTGATGGGTTTAAAGGTAGGCCAACTTAATTTTTTTTTATTATATTTCATGATAACCTCTGTGAAGAAATTCTATAAAATTGAAAATTTCATTCTCTCTTGTATTTGCAGTGCTGTTATTTTCTTAAATTTAATGAAAATGTTGAAATATAGAAAACAAGATTTCCTGAACATTTCTCAAATTCTCCTCATCCTGTGATCTACAGCCACAGGATTCTCCTTTCCTTGCCCTCTGCCTATGGTTTTCCATTCATAGTTTGTGATTGTTTGAGACTGAGGAGCAAGCACTCATTGGGTGTGTCCCATTCTTCTTTTGTATAATGCTGTAAGATACACTGTGAGGAAGATAGCACTGTCTCAAGTGTACATGTGTAGAACATGTCACATTTTCGGAGTTCAGTAGCTTGCCACAGGTATCACAAGTAGTGAATCTGACCGGTTCTCACCATCTGTGTCACTCTCACCCGTACATCCTCCCTTTCTTGGATGTTTGCAGTAGACTTCTCAGCACAGAATCTAGGTTTAAATGCTTTAAAGTTGTAAGCCAGATAAAATAATTATTCTGCTCAAATCCCTTAAATGACTTCCCATTCTCATTAATAGCCAAAAGCAAAAATCTTTACAATGATTTTCATAATCTGGCCCCTTACAATCTTTCTGAGTACGTATCCCACTGCTGTTAAGTTGCTAGTGGCTGTCCTGAGACTCTTTGAGGCCTGGCATTGAAGAGCCAACATGCATGCACAGAGCAAAGAAATGTGTATCAGCTTGTACTTCATGGTACAGTTTACTAGTTATGTGTGGTGAAATAACATATTATCTGAAGACTTAATGGTTTCAAACAATGATCATTATTTAATATCACCCACAGTTTTATGGGTAAGAAATGAGCAGCTTGCCTGAGATGTTTTGGCAGGGGGGATCTCTCATGAGGCTGCACTTGTAATCTTGTGTTGGCCAGTGTTGCAGTCATCTGGAGGCTTGACTGAGGCTAGAGGATTTGCCTTCAATGAGGATCACACACATAGATGGGGAATTGGTGCTGGCTGTTGTCAAGCCAGCCTTCTCTTACTTTACTACTAGGTGGTCTTCTCCACAAGACTTTCATTTCTTTTTTTTTCCCCCTATATAGCTATTTCTATATTATTCAATTAATCATACCAATAAACCCTGATTCATTGTGGAAGGTCATGAATACTAGGAAACTAGAGTCATTAGGAATCATCTTTACAGCTGGCTTACTGCACAGAACTTGAGTCTTGAATAAAACTGTGTATGAAACTTTGAACTTTTCTGTTAACCTAGTTTGGGTTGATTGTTACATCCATTTCAACACATGGAATCCTTAGTGGTACCTTGGAATCCTAACTGGTTCATTGATTTAAGAGGTTTAAGAGCTTTCAATTAGTGGATTAGCTTAAAAAGTCAAATGGTTACAAATAGGAAGACCTTTGAGCGTTCATCCCATCCAACTATGAAATAAAAGATCACTAATGATTAATCATCAGATAACCTTTATGATAGACATATTTTGCCTAAACAACAAAAACTGATACAGCATGATTTATAATAATTAAAGATGGTATTAAACTTTTAGTTTGTCTGAGCTAGATTCCTGTAGATTACATGACAGCAAAAGTTGGAATGTGACTTTATGGCCAAGTTATATTAGTTCTCATTAGGATGTTAAGTTTTGAGAGAGCTTTTGAGAATGCTTGTTCTTATGCAAATATATCTTGTCAGTTTGGGGAATGGAGGCTTGGTTTTTTCATTTCTCTGTAGCCTTTGGTAGGTGTTTATGTTTTAAATTAGTTATTCTACTGTCATGAATCTTCTAAGACCTTTCTGTACACTGGTTCCATATCGTTTTATTACTCTAAGACAAAGAAGTTTATTTTTAGTGAATTTTTAGCACAATATTCAGTTTTGCTATAAAGCTGTATCTATTCCTTAATAAGTGTCCTTTCTTAACATGTCGAAGAAAATATAAAATTTGTTATGAAGCAGATAAGAAATACAAAGAAAAAGAAAAAAAAAGGGATGATTTAATTAATGTTTACCATTTTTAATTTTTAAATTTTTTTTATTTTTTTAGGAACTTATTTTCAGACTATTCACAATTGAATAAGCCAAACCTTGTTAATTATTCTGGCATGAACAATTAGGTTTTGAGATTTAAATCAACTAGATAGATGAATACTTTACAAGTATTAATTTTAAGAATGTGATACCATTTTAAAATCCTTTTGCAGACATTTGAAGTTCTTTGTCCATTTATAAGATAATAATTAGAAATTTAAAAAAACAAAATGAGCTTTAAATGCTACTCTCTGCACTCCATTTTGTTTTATTTTTGTCTTTCTTTAAACCTCTATATTTGGTATACTCCTTTATGCATTTAATTTGCTTGCTTTTGTAAATGCAATTAAGATTTTGGCAAATTTACAAAAGAGGCTAAGAAATTGCTGTGAACACAAAGGCAGACATAAAAAGGAAATAGCCATTTTGGTAAATTTGATAGCAAGAGAACTAAAATTTCTCAAGGTTTTCTTGGAAAAAATGGATAGGAGAATGTGAGAGGTGCTTTCAGCCAGCTCTAATTGAAGATGTACATAAAATAAAGAAGCTGGAAGCCATCATTATGACTCTTTTATTTACCAGCAAACAAATACATTGGCAGTAACTAAACAGGGGCATATGTCTGTGAAAGATAGTGTATATATGAGCACTTTCTAGAATTTTGTGTAGGAAAAAATAGTAGGGAAGAAAGCCATTTAGCACAATTTAGAAATATCCTATGTAAAACAATATATTTGTTAGGAATTATATTTACAGCAACAGTCCTTGGCCAGATTATGAAGTTGGTAAATTTTTGATCTGTATTCATCTTTCTTTCAAGCTTTTCTCATCCTGCTTTTACTCCTAGATCTGTGGTATTCCTTGCAATTCCTCAGAAATAAAATTAAACATAATTTCCCACTTTCACTTAGAGCCAGATAAGGGTGTGAGTCAGCCAGTCAGTCAGGTCTCAGGAGTCTTACCTATACATAAAAAGCAACTTAACTTTAGTAAGGTGCTAGGACATGGCTGGTAATATAATTGGATGAAGAAATTGTATTTATGAAAACTCCTATAAGGGACAGTTTTACCCAGTGAATTTGCATGTTATATGAATTGCCTTCTGGGGAAGATGACTCCAGTAACCACAGGGCTTTTGTTTAGATGTAGGGGATCTGAGAGGTTTGGGTCAGTACCAAATGTCTTTGAGTAATGGTGTGAGGCAAACCCTTTGATTCTCTTCTCTTGTCCCACTCAAACTCTCTTATAAATAAATATTTAAAATACATAAAGAACTGTAGTTTAAAGTGGTTCCAAATTTTAGACTGCATTTTGGGCTGTCATATTTAGGACAGTTTTGTCTAATTTCGTGGCTAAGCAATCCCCTCATCCTCCACATCTGGCAGTTTATGCTCTTGTTTCCCTGTTTCATTTTGTTTCCTTTAGCACTCATCACTAATGTGGTTTCTCCTATCACTAAGTTTCAACCTAGATGACATTTCCTATAGAAAGCTTTCCTTGGCTTGGCTAGTTGCCTCTGCTCTTTGATCTCCCTTTTGACCCTTAATACATTGGCTTCTCCTTATTGAAATCCTTTTCATCTGGTGGAAGTAAATTCTAGTTGCATTGTCTAACTACCTTCTTGAGTCATATACCCTGTGAGAGCATATTTTATCTTTTCTACCTTGTTCACTATTTTATCCAAATATTAACATGGTAACTCTGTTTTTAATATATTTTATCAAATAAATTAATGATTGATTCCAAATAATAGAAGCTCTTAAGTCTTCCTGGCTTGAACTTCTGGATTTGATACTTTAGAAATTCACAAGCTCTTCACATTGCTTATTGGTTCTCTCTTGTGGCTGCTATGGAAACATACACCCAGGTTGTTGCCTGTAAGAGGATTAACTCCACCCTGAAAATGCCTAGCTGTACCTCCTTTAAGTTTGGCTTTCTGTAGGTCTTCCCTTTTTTTTTGCCATCTGAATAATGGCATTTAGACGGCCATGATCAGGTGAGGACTTAGGACAAAGCTTTTAATACGGAGTTTATGAAAATATTTTCAGTGGTAAACACAATACCAAAGGATGGCATTTCTTGATGATAAATTTCTGCCACCACACCCACCGAGAGGTGTACTTTATACGTTCATGTGATGTACTGTATTTCAACAGGACACCACCTTGAGCTTTGAGACTCTTGTATGGAATAATCCCATTGTGTATATTCCTCAAGAATCTGTGACCATGGTAGGTATCTGGTTGAGAACTAAAGATCTTAAATTTTACTTCTTTCTTTCAATTTATTTTTTGCCATGTAGGACTAATATGAGACCACAAGAGCAATGTGAATTAAGACAAAAGTAAATAAACAACAATAAAAAAAGAAAAAAAACCAAAGATGACAAATTTAAGGAGGGTCAGGCATGAGAATGTGAGCCCAAAGAGCAGTCCAAAATTATGGCTTTTGTGGTTTGAACTAGTAGAAAGGCCAGGGGAAGGAAAACATATTTGTCGAAGGAACTGATAGTTATAACATTCTTCTAGAGTGAAAAGAGTGGGGGGAGGGGCTTCACTGAAAGACCTGTGGATTTATACCTCTCGCTGGTGTTTTTTTTTATTTTTGTTTTTTTAAGATGAAACACTCTCTGCTTAAGAACTGTGGAGGTTTTTAGACAAAAGTCTTATTTTTTTTCATTTTTAAAAAGGTAAGGCAAAATTTGTGGCATGTGGTAGGATCTTAGAGAGTGATGATGATGACTGCTAACAATAAGAGTTTATTAGGTGCCAGAGATTTTATTAAGTGGTTTATCTGATTTATCTAATTTAATTTTAAGAACAGCTCTCTGAAGAAGGATTATTATTGTCCTCATTTATAAATAAATCAACTGAGTTACAGAGAGGTTAGAATAGCAATCTAAAAACAAGGGGCAGGACCAGGGTTTTAAGGTAGGCAGTGAAATTCAAGAGACCAGTCTCTTGAGCATATAAATGTGAAGCAAAGGACATTCTAAATAAAGGAATATTATGAACAGAGACAGAGAGTTATCAGCCCATACTTTGTGCTGTGAACAGAGATTGTACACATTCAGTTGGAATGTGAAGGGGGAGAAGGGCAGTGGTAAATGAAACTGAAAATACAGGTTTGGACCAGGTGTAGAGGACTTGTCATACTAAACAATTTGTACTTTTTATTGTGGGGTGTATAAGTGAGAAGACATTTTCCAAAGGGAAAACATAAATTGACAAATTACCAGTGCTAAGAGTATTACCAAACCTAGTAGTCTTCAGAAAACAACTATCCATTGTAGAGATATAAAGGCATTTATAGTTGTAGAGGCCATTATGAAGAACAGAATCAACATTGCTTTTCTTAGGGGCACCTGGGTGGCTCAGTGGGTTAAGCCACTGCCCTCGGCTCAGGTCATGATCTCAGGGTCCTGGGATCAAGTCCCGCATCGGGCTCTCTGCTCAGCGGGGAGCCTGCTTCCCTCTCTCTCTCTCTCTGCCTGCCTCTCTGCCTACTTGTGATCTCTCTCTGTCAAATAAATAAATAAAATCTTTAAAAAAAAAACCAAAAAACATTGCTTTTCTTAAAGTATCAAAAATAGGGAGAACATTAGGATAATAAAACTGGAGGTATGAAGTTAAAAGATGTTTAGGGCTGTCATATCTAACTTCTCAGGTACTAATAAGATGAAATTTCTTTAAACATTTTTTTAGAAAAAAATGGTGACAGACTTTGAAATGGTCAAAAAGATAATGCAATAAAATGTTGGCCATTGTCTAGTGGATCCTTCTAGGGTTATCTTATTATATATGGATCTGTACTTCTAATTGTCTTTGAAATATTTTATAATTTATAAATTGCAGAAACTGTTAGTAATGCACATGGTTCTTTTTTTTTAATGCACATGGTTCTTATCTGTAGAAATGCAGTTGAATTTTTTTTTTGGTGGAGATGTAGCTTTTTATTTTCTTATGTGTATTGACTATATATATTCAATAATTTAATAATATATTGCACCATGTAGGAAACTCATTTCAGCTTTCTTGATCGCATATGTGCCTTTCTTCTTTAAATTATTTCTGTTTTTTTACATCATACTGGTTCCCTTATTAATTAATATGATAAATTTTTAAGTATATATTTTATACTTGCATAAGTCATGATTTTTCCCTTAAAGACATTTTTTAACATTTCTAACTATAGTTGACCCTTGAACAACATGAAGGTTAGAGGTGCTGAACCCTCACCCAGTCAAAAACCCATGTATAACTTTTGACTTCCCCCAAATTTAACTACTATTAGTCTACTTTTGATTGGAAGCCTTACCAGTAACATTAACAGTTTATTAACATATATATATGTATTATATACTCTATTCTTACAGTAAGTAGGTTGAAGAAAATACAATATTATTAAGAAAATCATAATTAAGAGTTAATGCATTTACAATACTGTACTATATATTTTTTTAAATCCTATATTAGTGGACCCATACAGTTCAAATCTGTGTTTTTCAATGGTCAGCTGTATTTACTCTCTAGATTAGTATTGAAAATTTATTTACTTTCTATATTGTAACTCCTATTATTGCTATTATTACTGGTTGACTTACCCACAATACTTATCAGTAAAACATTTAAGTTAAACTGAAGATAATGACAATATTACTAGCTGTTAATATTCATTATACATTGGTTTCAGGGACATTTTCATTCATTATTTCATTTAACTCTCACAAAATATAGTGGGGTAAATACTATTATTAGAATACCTATTTTACTCATAAAGAAAATAATGCTTTAAGAGTTCAGTAACACCAGGTAGCAAAAAAATGTCAAACTCCGCTAAGTAAAAGTTTTGTGCTTTAACAACCAGACCATATCCTTTTTGTAACTTAATCTACAAGACACACTCTCAGAGCAACGTCCCTATTAATGGAACATAGTCCAATAATGAAAAAGGAATTCAGAATAGCTCATTGTATATTCTTGCTTTACTCAGTATAATACATACATAAACCCACTACAATAAACCAATGTATTTTTTAAATATCAGTATTAGAGTTATGTCAATTACAAGAGCCAAAAAAAAACAATTCAGACTGGCTTAAATTTTAAAAAGAAAAATGAAATAAAATTTTGTTCATTACACTAAAAGGTCAGTGGAGTCAGCTGGTCCATTTAATGAACCAGTTGAAAGAGCTAACACAATGTTTTGAGGGTTTTCTCTCCATCTCTTGCCTCAGTTTCTCTATGTGGCTTTATCCTCTTCAAATTAAGAGGGCTAGCTCCATGCCTCAGGGAAGATGGTTGCATGCAGCTCGAGCTTACATGTCTTTATAATCCAGAAAAGGAAGAGGCATCTTTGCTGATAGTTCTAGGAGAATAATCCAAAGAAGGCTTTTGGCAATGTATTCCACCAGACTAATTTGTCAAATCTTCTTCTGGTATATTTCCAGTTTATCCAGATTACTTGAGTAATTTTCTTTCCTAAGGATTAGCCCACAGATGTGGATAACAGCTGTCTCTTGTTCTTCTAGCCCTCCATTTTCTCCTCTATTTTCTTTTAATTCTGTGTGACAACTTCTCAAATAACCACTCTAATGATAGTAGAAATTTCAATGAAGAGTAAAACAGGAAAAAATTTGAAGGCAAAAACAGTAAAGAATTAATACATAGGAACCCATCCTACTCTCTTTTCTATGTAATGGGTATACTTTGAGATTCCATTTCTCTTAAAATTTATATCTAGGAAGGGAGTATCAAAGGTGCCATGGTGCCAACTAGAAAGCATGGAGAGAGAGTATTTATATGGTTTGGACTTGAGAAGTGGCATTAAGAGGTGTTTTGACAATCTAAGCACCTGGGTGGCTCAGTGGGTTAAGCCTCTGCCTTTGGCTCAGGTCATGATCCCAGGGTCCTGGGATTGAGCCCCACATTGGGCTCTCTGCTCATCAGAGAGCCTGCTTCCCCCCCTCTCTCTCTGCCTGCTTCTCCGCCTACTTGTGATCTCTGTCTGTCAAATAAATAAATAAAATCTTTAAAAAAAAAAAAAAGAGGTGTGTTGGCAATCAAGGTTCTGCTCTTCGATTTGATATTAATGTTTTCGAATCAATTCATTTTATTTTTAAACACTTTTAAAAATGTCTCTGCCCTTACCTATGTTCCCAATATCAAAAGAATACCTAATGTCTGATGTGGGTGGAATAATTGGCTCTAGTTCATTGATGTCATAGTAGGTTAATTATCACCTCCCTATACATTCAGCTCAGGCCCTTCAGTGTTAATAAATGTTTCAGCATTTGTAGTTTCCTGACACAAATTGTTGGCTGAATTCAATGTTATGAAGCTTAAATATTTCTAATTCTTCTGAGATGAAATATGGTGGATCTAAGCTATTTACTCTCACAGGGAACCACTGCAGGCTTTGAATCAGGTAAGTGATGTGATCAGTGAGATATTTTAGGCAGAATAATTTTGTGTTTGTGAGAGGAATGCACTGGAGAAGGGGAGGCTGAGTGTTAGGAAAACTAGTTAGGAGACAACATCAATAATAGCTAAGAGGGCATGTTATTTGCACTTTTATTTTTTCAGGAGACTGGAAAAGAGGGGATCAATATAAGAGATGTATTGGAGGTAAAATTGACAAGACTGGGCAAGTAACTAAATGGGGTTTGAGTGGCAAATATGTCAAAGACAATTTTCAAATTTTGAGCTTGGCTGACAAGGATAGATGGTGGTTCCTCTTGTTTTGGCACATAAATAGATCCCTTTCTTAGTCTTTGTAGAATTTAAAATATAGGTATTGGGTAACATTCTCTAGCAGAATTCAAGTTGGGTACTTCTGTGTATAAAATTCTTATGATTTTCTGTTACTTAGGAAAAAGATTTTGTCTTACTTTTTGATGGCATATCCGTGGCCAGGAGTTAAATATATATACAGCATTCATGCAAATAGAAACAGCATGAATTAACAGCAGGAGAACTTTATGAATAAGATTCTTAGTACATTTTTGTTAGAAAGCAAGTAATAAATCAGTTTTGTAGAAAACCTTTGTCCTGATACAACACTTACCCTCAAGGTAATGAGGATGGTTTCCTCATTTATTACTTGCCTAAGTTCTAACCTTTGCAACTTCCCCTGAGTCAACTTACAGTTCGGGTTTTAGTGTGATGATTTATGTATCACATTATTAAAAAAAAAAAAATATTCTGTATAAAATACACTTGTACTTAGTATCCCCTAATGCCATTTTAGCTAGTGGTTTTTTGTTTGTTTTTTGTTCATTTATTTTTCACTCAGTCTTTCTTTACATCTGAAATTAAGATTTCAGATTTTTTCTTTTCCTTTTGGCTCCTTAGGTACTACAGTATTTTTCTGTAGGATAGGAAAAGGAAAAAAACTTTTATACTTTTGTAGAGATGGAGGGCCAATTCTCAGATTCAGGCTTAAATCCATAGGTAGTTTCTCACTGTGACCTTGTAGTTGACCTTTGGCCTATGAATTCATGAACGGAGCCACAGAAGTATCTTTGAAAGAATTAAATCACCTATGACTATAAAGTGAAATATAATGCTGTATTTAGATAACTCAAGCAAAAATTATTATCTCAGGTAAACTAGCCTAAATTAGGAATCTTTCATTTCATATTCATAACTAGCTATATGATTTTAGTCAGTTGCTCTGACAGTACTATAATTTTGACATGATACTAATAATGGCACTGCCATCTATTGAGAACTTACTGTTTGCCCTGTACTATGTTTAGCAATTTATGTACCTCATGTCACTTAATGCATATAATTACTCAAGAGTTTGGTATTATTTTTCTTATTGACATTTAAAGTGACTAAGGCTCAAAGACATGAACTTGCTCATGGATATATAATTTTCAAGAAACAGAGCTATTTTATGTAATGTCAAAGGCTATGCTCTTGACCACTATAGTTAAATTACTTGAGAATGCCTTTATTTTTCTAATTACTGTGAGTGTCCAAATTCGTACTTTAAATGAGATTTAAATGCATTGATTTATTTTCACTGTGTTTCTTACAGATTATCCAATGTCCTATTTTTGCTTCCTCTGGCTTGTAAATGACTATTTGATTCATGCAAGTCAAGATGCAAGTTTTAATAGAGGAAATGAATGTGTCAATAAAACTGTCTTTATTCTGCATTAAAAATTTCAACTTCAAGAAAATAATACCGTTTTAAAGGGAATTTATTGACAAGAATGATACATTATTGGTTGTTAAAACAAATATCACTTCTATAAGGATAATATTAGAGGTGGTGCCTTGCCAGTGATCTGTCAAGTGTATTTACAAATGCTATCCTTTCCCAAGAGAGAAGAGAGAAACTTGTACATTAACTCAAAAAACTTTCAGTTTGAAATATTAATAATTAACATCACAGTAAGTAAAAGATTGATAACTGGTATAATTTTCATGGGTTTGGGGAATAGTGTTGTCCATGCCTAACTGTCTGGTGGACTAGAATTATAATACTCACCCATCAAAGTAAGGGCTCTCAGTTATCCCTTCCCAACGATCACTTCCCACTGATGAAAGTTGAACTGTGCATATGAAAGATGGGGTTGGTGCTTCTCAATTGCCTATTATTTACTTTAAAGGCAGACCTTAGTAGTTTTAAAAATCATTTCAGATAAAAGTTCCATGAGCTTGGAGGGGCCTATTTTTTCTTGAGATATTTATTGGTAATTTCACTATAAAACTAATATCTGCAGTGTGAGAGATTGAGTAAAGATTTCGTATGTGAATCACTTGGAAATATGTATTGTGTGTGTGTGTGTGGGGGGGTGTGTGTGTGAATGTGTTTGTATGTATGTGAATGTGTATGTGTTTACACATCCATAATAAGTCTCTTATATTAAATTACCTGGGTTTGAGATACTGGTTTTAATACATGGCGTTATGAAAAAAAGAATCAAATAAATAATCAAATGGAGATAAATCATCTTGAAAGTAGTCTTGCCTTAATATTTATTCAGTGCCTACTTGAGCCTGATACAGAGAAAATTAAGTAGATATGATCATTGGGCTACAGCATATAAGCCTTAATAAGCATAAAAATGAAATAGAGATGTAAAAAGGTATACACACTGTTATAATCACATCTATGGGAAAAACCATGAGAAGAACAAAAATGATAGATGGTAAAATAAAATGTGTTATAATTTCTTCAATGGTTCATGCAGGCAGAATATTTGGCAGTTTTATAACATGACTATTCTATTTCTTGCCTGATAAACCTTTTTTAGATAAGATGGAAACAGAGTCTGTCTCCTTTAAGTTTACAGAGTTAAAAATGGCTTCATAAATTATTCTTATTTACCTCCTATTGTTGTTTGAGGAGTTATTTTCCAGCCTTGCTCTTTTTGGTGGCTATTCACTATTTCATTAAAAAAATTAAATACGTATAAACTTTCTGTGACTGAAGTACAACCTTTTTTGTGGTTCTATTGGACCAAACTTGTTTCTCAATTTGAGAGAAAGTGTATCTCTCTGAAATTTCTGCTAAAATCTCTGAAATCATTGCTCTGATTAACTTTCTGAAATAAGACAAAATACTGCTATTCACAGAAACCTACAGATAAAAAGATAACTAACTTATTTCTCTTTACTTTTCTGCTATACTAATTTAAATGTGTATTTTTCTTACAGCACATACTTTTAAGAGTGCTTCAGTGACCACCATACCATTGTCAGTGTCCTTTTCTGAAAGCAATCCCAGGATTTGGCATAATGCTGTACATATGCTTTGAACAGAATGTAATTGAGGAGAAATGTTTCTTCTTGGCAATGGGCTTGAAATTCTCATCAGTTTGAACAATTTGGAATTCTGATGCATTCTCTGAGAAGGATATAATCCTAAACTTTATAATAGGATATAAATAATTTTGGGAAGCTTGTTTTTCCTCAAGTCCTGGAACATTATTTTATCTGTATGCTGTGATTAGAGAGAAATGAATGCATATTTGTTTAAGTCACTGTCAGTCTGAGTTTCTAAATCAAATTGCTAACAAAGACTCTCCCTTAACAAAACCAGTTAGGTTCTTCTAAGCTGTCTTCTCAACCTTGGTCATTTTGCCATGTTGGCATTGCCCAGTTTTAGCAAAATTCTGCTAAGTCTGTTTAGCAAGAAGTCCCCCACTCTTGATATCTAATGACTCTTGGTATCTGATCAGGTTTCTCATCCCCACCTTCGATATGTGAGTGTTCGACCTGCCTTTAGCAAGAATCTTATTTTCACTTTGGCAAGAATCCCCTGTTGATGTCTCTTAATATTTTTTTGTCTACTGGCTCCCTCTCTGTGTTCCTTGGTTACAAATCAGCTGCCTTTGGTGTATTTAGAATTGAGCCAGATTTCTCTCCCTTGTTAAGATAGTCTTGACATCATTTGCAACTTCCTAAATAAAGTCTTCCTTACCATTTTATCAAGTATGAGAATAATTTTTAACACTACTAGACCTAATATTTTCTGTCTCAGAAATTAACCTTTGAGGACTCAGTGATGATCATGCATCTAGATTGATTTTAGAAGAGATTTTTTCTTTTGTATTGACTGCTTTACCATTATCTGCATTAATGGGACCATTAAGCCTGTGGGGCCCCATCAATAGGAAATAGCTTATTATTTTATGAGGAGGTAAGGAAAGTAATACAGGATACAGACATGTTTTAATGTCTACTTTCCCAATAAGTATGTTTCTCTTTTAAGAAATAATTGTTTGAGAGTGTATTTTGATTGTAGAGGTTACTAGAAATTGAAAATGTGCAGAGAAAAATATGCAGTACCTTCTGTTTATATCCCAGACAAATCTGGGACATCTATTCACTTTTCTCAATTTCTGGACTTAGTCATCCCATTGCTCCAGCTCCAGAAATTTCCTCTCCAACAAAATTATCAACCAAAAGCCAAATTGTTTGGTTTTGGCTCTAAGCCACAGATTTATAGAATTTACGGCACCTTTTGGGATTTCTTTTGTGTTGTCTCTCTTTTCCCTTTGGTCTTCCCAGCTTTTGATAGATACAGTCTTTTATTTGATCTGGAAAAATCAAAAGCCTGGATCCTGGCCAGAGTAAGTCCTGTAGGGTAGATATTTAGGAGAATTACATGGAAATAATGCTAGTAGGTCAACGAAATGAAAATACAAAGTCAATTTTAAACAAGAAGGTTCTATGTTAGTAAATATCAGTATCATTAAGATGTCAGAGATTCTGCTGGGAAATATTTACACTTTCTAGAAGAAATTGTTATTTTAGTACTACCAATATTTTAATTTTTAAATACGACTACCAATATTACTACCAATATTTTAGTTTTTAAATAAAGCATGGAATCATAGCATGTAAAGATGAATATATACTATAATATATTAAGGGAAAGATTTATATAATCTTTTGGGCAAGATAACAGATCTAGTTATAGATATCACTAATTATAGAATGAATTAAAATAATTTCGGAAAAAAAAGAATATTTGGAGATACACATTAGGACAAAACCCCATAAAGAAGGTGAGTTTTAGAAAAATAAAATTCCTGTTTTCCCAGTAACCGTGGGAAAAATTAAATCTGATGACTAAAGTTTAGACAAAGTTTATTATGGATTTTTCAACAATGGCTATTGAATTTTTTTTTTTTTCTAGAAAGTCTTTGTAGAAGAATGAAGAGAGTATCTGTAAAGTAGGGGGAAATGTCTATTTCTGGGTGGCTTACAAGATTAGAGAACAGGATGAGAGGAGTATGGGGAAGACACAGAGACCGAGTAGCAGGTTTATAGTAAAGAATTAGGTTGTTGCTGATGCTGCCCTGATCATTTATTTCACAGCACTTTGCAACGCACTTTTAAAAGCCCGGTTGCCAATTGTGAAAGAAGTGGAGAACTGAGACACTTACTCAGATAAAGCTGTTTCTGCAAATGTATTACTAGCTTGAGCTATCTGGATAGTTGTTACCTGGATAGTTGTTTTTTGCACATGTAGATAATTATTTTTGTGTTGTTGAAGTAAAGACATTTTTTAGCTTTCTTTTAAATATGTCTGGTGTGTGGAAAATGGCTTTTTGTAAAATAACTATTCTTTATAAATGATTTCCAGGCAAAATGCTGTAATTCCCTGATCCACTGGTTGTGATATGGGACCCGCCCATTCCATGTTATCCTGGAGGCTTTGTTCACCTCAGGGAGCTTGTTGATTTCCCAATCCCTGAACATATGCTTTCACAAGAATGCACTCTCTGTGTTTAATTTTGTTTACCTTTGTGTAACTCAGCACACACATAAGACTTTTCTTTCCCAGATACAAATGCTGAATGTCTTATGGATATATATGAGGCAAAAAAATCTTTGGGGATGTGACTTTTATTTTGAATGAATGAATAGATGGATGAATGAATGAATGATTGAACAAATGGCAAAGTCCCAAAAGAACCAGCAAAAAGAGGATTGGCAAATTTGCAGGCTACGCTGTCAACACTCTAATTCCTTTAGGAATTAAAAGCTAGCAGCAAAAATCCGCTCTCTGAATATATTATGAATCATTATTTATTCCTTTTAAACAGAATCAAAGTAAGGAAAATATTTCAAATGCATATCTAATTATGATTGTTCATCATCTTCCATCTTGACCTGAATCTTCACATTAACCCTCTTACCCTGACAGAGAGGAATCAGGAGATAGACTTTGTTTCATCTAGTTCTCCTTGGACCTCATTTATTTCAATTTCATTACAAAGAAGACAACATCTGTGTTGTCTTCCCTTTTACCTCAGTTCTTAAATTCGTCTTCAGAAATTGTACGAGGAGATAGTGGAGAATTTCTTAACCTCTTGTTTCCTTCTCTGTCAGCGTATTCAGGAACAAAGATCTTCTCACCTATTTTTAAATTTTATGAATTTCTTAAACCAAGCAAATGATGACTCCATTCTGGTTAGTAATTATTTTGAAAGCACCTTAGGTTGCATTGATTACATTTGCCATAGAATATAAAAGTTGTCACTCATGAGAATATTTAAAAGATATTTCCATTTCAGTGTTTTACATTTTGATTTACAGTTATTTTAAAATCATTTCAGAAAGTAAAAAATATTTAAAATTTCTACCAAAGGTCAACATGATCTTTGATTTACAAACATGTGTTTGCAGAATCTAGTAAGTGGTGATATTTCATGCTTTGGGCCTTTGCAGGTCATATGCTTAGTCAGAATCACCTCCCTTCATCTGTACTCCTGGAAACCACTAATAAACTTTAAAATTATCTCCTCTTTCTTCCTAACATTGCGAAAACAGTACCAACTATAAGAAAACTTATACAAACATCTGCTTGAAATTTAATGTATCTGTATTTCTATTAAATGATTAAAGTGCTACCTAAACTCATTCCCTCCACCTGTTCTTTGAATCCATCCCTTGTCGCTTATTTCAGGACATGGCTTCTGCTTTGTCCCTAATAGCTTCCACTCCAGTTTATTTGTTCCTCTTTATAGCTAAACTCCTCAGAAGAGTGTCATTATTAGCTGGCTCTCCATTTTCTATTTGTATTTCCTCCTGAATCCATTTCACTTGGACTTTTTGTCGGTGTTTACATTGAAACAGAGCTCTTCATTGTCATGTATAAACTTTAAATCAGCAAATCCAATGGCCATGTCACCTTGAAGCAGTCAAGCTATTCGTGGTATTTGACCCATTTGAACCATCTTTCTTTTGAAAATTTTTCCTTAGATTTCTTTCAGGACATAATTCGCTCACTTTTCTTCTTAGATAATTGGCCACCCCTTCTCAGTCTATGTTGCAAGTTCCTCTTGTGTCTTCATTCCTTAAGTATTAATGTGTGCTGGGACTCCAGCTCTCAGATCACTTTTTGCCCTATTTATATAAATTTTATTAGATGATCTCATCTTGCTTCATGTCTTTAAGTACTGTATACCCATTGACAGATCTCACATTTGTATTTCTAGTACTGACTTTCTCCTGAACTCTCTAATTGTATATCCAATTTGATATATTTTGACTTAGATTTTAATTGATTTATTAAGCTTAAATTTCCCAAAGTCATACTCATAGTTTCTATGTTCCAAACTTGCTTCTCCCATGATGTTTTCCCTCAGTAAGTGATAGTGAAAATCTACCAGTTAACGAGGCCAGAAAACTTAGAATCACCCTTGATTCCTCTTCTTCTTTGATAATGCGTACCTAATCTATCAGCAAATCCATTCTCCACTACCTTTGATATAATACTCCAAATCATACCACTTCTAATTCCCACCACTGCTACCCTACTATAAGACATTGACCTTTATCACCTGGATTATTGCCATATCTTCCTAACTGATACCTCTGTTCCTATTTGTTATGTTATTAAAAATTAGGTAGAAGAAATGACAAAGAAAAGTAATGTATATATAGGTGGATCCTAATTACACTTAAATTGATCTAAAGTATTTTTATTTTTAGAAGGAGTAGAGTTTGGTGTTAGTTTTTGTTTAAACTATGCAGAATGCAAAAATCTGCATAGGGATCTCCTTAAGTCTTTGAGTACTAAACCATGCATGAGAAGGGTAAGATTCCTTAGGGCTATGTGAAGAATGAAAAGTGGAGAAGAATCATCATGTTGAAACTTCACAGTAAATAATTATCTGGAACAGGGCTGAGAGACTCTTGAGTCTGGTCAGTCAGAATGGAGAATTCATGTTGAGAACTCAGGAATTTCCACAGGGAAATTAGTCCATGACAAAGAAGTGGAGCTAAACTAAATAGAGGTACACAAAAGAGGATCTATCCAAGTGGTAAACATGTCAGTAAATATGAAAGACTTCATTGTATTTTTATTTTTTAAGATTACTCTGAAAAAATATTATGTATTTAAAGCAAAATAATAGCAGCATGTATGGGGAGAAGTAAAATTTATGACAATTGTAATAAAAAAATGAGACTGGAGACTAATAAGTTAAATATGCATATTTTGCCCCATAGAACATCTCATAAAAGGTAATTAAACAAAAGCCAAAGACAAGATTTAAAATAACATCAAAATACTCAATCCAAATGATGGAAGGAAAACAAAACAAAACAAAGGAACTATGAGATAAATAGAAAGCTGTTGCCAGGATAAACTTAAATCCAACTATATCAATAATTATATTAAATGTAAATGAACTAAACGTGCCAGTTATAAGGCAGTGGGCCTCAGAATGGTAAAACAAAACCATTTCCAACTATATATATTCTCTTTAAAAAACACATTTTAATTATAAAAACACAGATGATTTCAAGGTAAAGGGATGGAAGAGAATATATTGCTCAAACTCTAATAATAGGAAAGCTGAAGGGGTACCTAGGTGGCTTAGTAGGTTGAGTGTTTTACTCTTGGTTTCAGCTCAGGTCATGATCTCGGGGTTGTGAAATTAAGCCCCACGTGGGACTCTGTGCTCATTGGTGAATATGCTTTAGATTTTTTCTCTTCCTCTTCCACTGCTCTTCCCTCTTGCTCTTACTCTAAATAAATAAATAAATAAATAGATAAAATCTTTAAAGAAATAAGAAAGGTGAAATGCCCATATTAATATCAGACAAAGTTGACTTTAGTACAAGAAATATTACTAAAGATGGGTGACATTTCCCAATGATAGAAGAGTAAATTAATTAAGAAACATAATAAGCCTAAATGTCTATGCATAAAACGTAAAAACTTTAAACACATGAGGCAAACACTGACAAAGCTGAAAGAAACAGATACATCCACAATTAAAGTTGGTAATTTTGACTCTCTTCTATCAGTAATATAGTAGGTAGACAGAAAATCAGAAAGTGTGTAGAATACTTGAACAACACCATCAACCAGTTTAACCTGATTAACATTTATAGAACACTATATCCAGTAAGTTATTACTTTCAGTTGTACATGGACCGTTAACCAAGATAGACAATATGGTTGACCATAAAATCTCAGTAAATTTAAAAGAATGGAAATAACTTAGAGCATGTTCTCTGAAGACACAAACGTAAATAAGAAATAAATTAAAAAATATATCTGGAAAACCCCAAATATTTGGAAACTTTGCACAATAGTTCTAAAAATCTCATGGGCCAAAGAGGAAATTATAAAGGAAATTACAAAGTATTTGAGACCGAATGAAAATAAAAGTACCACCTATTAAAATTTGTGGACTGCAGCAAAAGCAATATTTTGAGGAAAATTTGTGCTTTAGTTTCTTATATTGGAAGGGGAGTTTGAGATCAGTGATCTAGACCTATGAGCTCACACTGTAAGAAGCTCAAAATACAGTAAATACAACACAAAAGAGTATAAGGAAAGAAAAAAAAATAAAGACAAAAATAAAACTAAAAGAGAAAACTGTAGAAGATGGAGAGAATCAATGCAGTTAATAGCAGTCAATTTGAATGACAACTCTCAAGCCTTCTCAAAATAAAGGTCACGAATGTCTAGTATGTTACTATACAGCATGTAAAGTTTACACATCATTAACCTTCCTTTGATTTTGCTTATATGTTGTTTGGTTTAAAAGGTTATAACACTGAAAGGTTAGAACACTGGCAGATGCTAAAATCTTACAGGAAAGGAGTTATTACTTTTATGATTCCCAGCTTACATTTTATATTAGATTAGAAAAAGTGGTGGCATTTTTTGGTCAGATGATAAGTGCTGTTTCTGCAAAAGCAGGAGACACTGAAGAGGAAGGAGAGGGTGTGAGTGTGAAAATGCCTGCTGGAGCACTACCTCAGCACAGGCCCAGAGGAAGGTGGTCTCTTTATGATCTCAGAGGGTTGGCCTGGACATGATAACGTTTCCACAGTTTTCTGGGCATGGAGTTCAGAGCTCCTGTACAGCATGTTCTCCAAGGTCTCTTGTCCAAGCCCTTAGCACCTGGACTTCATCCACCAGCCAGGTGCCACCTGCTTGCAGACATTCCCCATTTGGCCTGTGTATTCCAAAGGTCTCCTGTCCATACTAGCACCTGGACTTTCACTTCATGCTCATGCCATCAGTTGCTGATCCTTTGCATTCTGACGAGTGTTCTCTTGGTTCCTAGCAATCCAGAGTAGCTCTGGCCTAGCCAAATTGATAACTTCTCTGCTACCTGGTAGCTGAAACATGCCTTCTCTAGAAGTTCTAATTTGACCTCCTGAAGGTACTGTCCCTCAGCAGTACAGTGCCACATAGCTTCCTTATATCTTCCAGATAGTCTTTTGTTATAGATAACCATTCATTATAGTAAGTGCTTCCTGTTTAACCTACTGTGGAGTTTTTAGCCCCTGCCTGGACCTGGACTGGTATGATGGATACATGTCAATGTTCATATAGTAATTTCAGAACAATCCTTTTAGAATTATAACAATCTTTAGTTTAATTTTGAGACCTCTTGAGTATGCCACCATCCTCACCCCTCACACCCCCTAAATATAATCAGAATCTCTGGCATGCTTTTGCTCTAAGGGACATATTTAACAATGTAGGTATAAAGACACAGCTATGACATCTGGTGACCATGGGACTAATATTGTATAATACTGGATATTTTTCTCACTTTTTATAAAAGTCATTTTTAAGATGAAGCTCATTTATAAATCATCTAAGGACCTTGTAAGACTGAGACACTCAGATTTGTGAACCTGAAAAATATTTTTCAGCTTTCTTAGTTGTCTTTGATACCTATAATAAGGAAAGACAGTTTTGTTAAAGTTTATAGGCTGAATCTGACTGTCCGGGTTTTTAAAAAATAATATAGAACTTAAGTGTTCACTTAATCCACATGGACAAAAATATTGCCAAATGATGACAAGAACAATGTTATTTAGTGTTGCCTGCAAGCTAGCAACATCAGAATCATCTAGGTGTTTTATGGAAAAGCAAATTTTCCTGTCCAAACCCAAACCAAGCTCCTAGGAGTGGGTGTTTCAACAAGTCCTCCAGGTGACTCTTAGTCCAAATTGTAAGAAGCACTGATGCCTGTCATTTTCTCCTAGATTTTTAACGAAGTGGTTTAATATTCATAAACCTCTGGAATCTAGTAGACTTCTAATAGAAAGTCAATGAAAATTGAGCTAAACAACTCTTCTCTGTCCCTGGATTTTGAAAGAAAGAACAAGAGTCTATCAAGAAACAATTGATTATGAAAAGTTTTTTTTTTTTTTTATGTCGTTGAAATGATATGTCCCAAGAGCAGACTTCTTTACTCTCCCAGAAATATGTTTAACTAATGCCTTTGCTGTTTGTTTGTTTTCTCTCTCCCTCTTTACCCCTTTTCGTCAGCATCTCTTGTTTATGGGGAAACACCATTCACCACCTGGCAATGAAAATGCCACCTACTTTTCTAACCCAAATATATAGTGTAATCTGGGAGTCGTAAAAATAGCATCTCTTTCCCCATAACATTATACTATCGGTCAATATTACAACCTTTTAAACCAAAACACATATAAACAAAATCAGGGGAAGCTTAGTGATGCATAAATTTCCCATGCTATGTATTAATATGCTGGACACTGTTGACTATTACTTTGATGGGGCTTGAGTGTTGCCATTCTAGGTGATTCCTACTTACACTGACATGTCATTACTTTTCTTTAATTAACACTCTGGCACTTGGGGGATCGTGTGGAAATCACATATTCTGCACAAAAAGCTCCCTTTAGCTCATTTATTTTTATGTCTAAAGTCTTTTGCTTTGTGTGTGTTTTGTTTATGCTGAAGAGATTAGTTCAGTATGCAGTCAGTGATAGAGGAGAGAGAGTCCAGTGTTGCCGTTTCTAACCTCTCACATTCTTCTTAGACTTAATGTTAAAAGCTGTATTTCTTACCCTTGCAGAGCAAAAGATAAAATGTTGTGTCTGCCAGGAACATTGAAAATAGTCTAAGTTAGTTATACAGCAAAACTATTTTCCAAATACGATTTCACTGTATAGTATGACTTGTATTTGCATACTGCCAAAAGAGTGATTGTTAGTTTGTATGAAATTCTATAGTATTAGCCTTAAAATGGGGAAATGCAGCAAAATTATAATCATATGATCACTAAGGGCAATATTTCAAAGCAGTATTTACTGATAGAACTTTGTTGTGCTACTGCTCAACCATAATTCATTCACCCTTTCAACAGAAAATGGGGAAGGCTAACTCCTTTGGGAAGCAGAATTTATCATGCAACATGTTTTGTACTATAAGGGAAATAATAACAATGCTCTTTCTACATAAAGCCATTTTCTCCTGAATGAAGCAAAGTGGTTTATGTATAGGTTGTGCAGAATCCTCCTAGGATCTCAGTGAGTAAAGGACCAAATTCTGTGTACTTCTACTGTAAATACCTGGGACACCGAGAGCAAAATGACAGGCAGACCCACCAAGAAAATACTAGATCTTCTTGAATCCAGGTTTAGTACACTGTTCGTGTTATTTTTAATTATCTGGTAATATGAAGGAAATGTACATTAAATTGGAAAGTTTTAAAAATTAGTTATATATATTGCATGGATAGAAGTTAAGAGTATTTCTTTGCTAGCCGAGCAAACTAGAAAATGCACCTCACTTACTGGATCCTTCTGATTAAAACATCGGAGTTATTTATGGCTTAATTCTATCTTGAATTGAAAACTGTTCAAAAAATTTCTGAAATTGTGCAATTTTAGAATTAGGAGGTAATTATTTTAAAAAATATTTTTAAAAAGGTTTATTTATTTTAGAGAGAGTGTGCAGGGGGAGGGACAGAGACAGAGGGAGAGAGAGTCTTTTTTTTTAAAGATTTATTATTTTAGAGAGAGGAAGAGAGAGCATGAGTGGGCGGGGCAGAGGGAGAGGGAGAGAGAATCTCAAGCAGACTCCATGCTGAGAGCAGAACCCAAATGAGAGCTCAATCTCATGACCATGAGAGCACAACCATGAGATTATGCCCAGAGTAGAAATCAAGAGTTGAATGCTCAACTGACTGCACCACCCAGATGCCCTGGTAATTAATTTATTTTTAAGATGAACATAGTGCTTGGTACAAGGTAGGTATTCAGATTTACGGAACAATATTCAGAAATACTGAATGATGTGGCCAAGGTCTCATAATTAGTTGTGATAGTTCCAGGGCTCCTATGTCATACCCAGGTGCTCCTTCCTTTAAGGATACATCTTGTTAGAAATTAACTTCACGAAATGACTCTTTGAAGACGCTAAATGCAAAACACCAATACAGTTTTATAACAAAGCCATACAAAAGACTAAAGAGTCATGAGAATTATGCATTTGGAAGGGCTATTTTGAGATTGTAGTGAGTGAAACATAACCTAGGCAACAAGATAAGTATCTCTGACAACTAGATAGGTATACTTTACATTATTTGTTTTGAAATGTTAAAAACTAATTGATTTTTTTCCAATTTATTATATTTCTCAGTGATTCAATTCATTCCAAATGTCTTATATTTGATTAGGATTTGGCAGTAGAGTCTTATAAATTAGTTTGAAATTTTCTACTACAAATAATTTTAATTATTTATTTAGAAATAAACACCTGTTTTGTTGAATTGATTCTATGATTCACCTGTGATTTAGATTTTAATAATTTTTCTTAGCTTTGAGGGGCACCTGGGTGGCTCAGTTGGTTAAGCGACTGCCTTTGGCTCAGGTCATGATCCCAGAGTCCTGGGATCGAACCCCACATCGGGCTCCCTGCTCAGTGGAGAACCTTCTTCTCCCTCTCCCTCTGCCTACGTGTGCTCCCTCTCATACTCTCTCTCTCTCTCTCTCTGTCAAATAAATAAATAAAATCTTAAAAAAAAATTTGTGTGACATTAAAAAAAAAATTTATTAGCTTTGAAATACAGGAAAATAGAAGCTAAAAAAACCCAAACAAACCATGACACCCCATCCAGATAACATCATTTAAAAAAATACATGTACATCATTTAAAAATTCAGTGTAGAAAGCTTTAATATGAAAGATGATATCCTTCATTTAAAACAAAACCATAATTAAAAGTTTCTTAAGTATTCTTTAAGAATTTTTTCTATGCTTATACCAGTGTCTACATTATATCTGTTCTTACAATGAAGAAACATTCATTATTCTATGTATGCTTTTCAATTTTCCAAAATCTGATTCTCTTGGGGCACTTGGGTGGTTCAGTCCCTTCTCTGCCTTCAGCTTAGGTCGTGAGCACAGGGTCCTGGGGATCGATCCCTGCATTGGGCTCTCTGCTCCTCAGAAAGCCTGCTTTTCCCTCTCCCTCTCCCTCTGCCTGCCGCTCCCGCTGCTGTGTTCTCTCTGTCAAATAAAATCTTAAAAAAAAAAAAAAGAGAGAGAGAGAGAGAGAGAGAGAGATCTAATTCTCTTTATCAGGGGAAAAATGTACCCATTTTAAGTATATAATCTTAGGTGTCTTGATATATGAATTTGTATAACCGTGACCACACCCCCAAAACTTTCCCCATGCCTCATGTTCATGAATCCCTTCTACTCAGGCACTGTCACTACAGATTTATTTTTCCTCTTCTAAGGATTCAAATAAATAGGATCATGCTGTATGTACTTTTGTGTCTGGATTCTTTAGTTCTTTATCCCAACACCATTTATTTAAGAAGCTGTCCTTTTCCCACTGTATGTTCTTGGCTCCTTTGTCATAAATTAATTGGCAATATATGCATGGCATTATTTTTGGAATCTATTCTGGACTCTGTTCAGTTCCATTGATCTGTATGCCTATTTTTATTCCAATACTATACTGTTTTTATTACTATGGCTTTGTAGTATATTGAAATCAGGAAGTATGGTATCTCCAACTTTGTTCTTCTTTCTCAAAATTTCCTTGACTTTTTGCAGTCTTGTGTTTCCATACAAATTTAGGGTTGTTTGTTCTGTTTCTGTGAAAAATACTTTTAACATTTTGATAGGGATTCATTGAATCTGTGGACTCCTGTGGGTAGTATGGCACTTTAACGGTATTAATTCTTCTAATCCATGAACAGAGAATATCCTTCCATATTTTTAGTCTTCAGTTTCTTTCATCAGTGTCTTACAGTTTTGTGTGTACAGGTTTTTCACCTCCTTCATTAAATGTATTGCTAGGTATTTTATTCCTTTTAATACAGTTGAAAATGGGATTGTTTTCTTAATTTCTCTTGTTGGTAGTTTGTTGTTAATATATAGAAACACACCTGATTTTTGTATATTGATTTTATGTCCTGCATCTTTACTGAATTTGTTGATTAGTTCTAACATGAATTTCTTTCTTTTTTTTTTTTTTTGTGGAGATTTTTGTTTGTTTGTTAAGATTTGTTTATTTATTTTAGAGACTGGGAAAGGAAGAGGGAGAGAGAGTCCCAAGAAGACTCTGCCATCCTGAGTGTGGAGCCTGATTTGGGGTTCAATCCCATGACCCTAAAATCACAACCTTAGCTAAAACCAAGAGTCAGTGGTTTGGTGACTGTGCCACCCAATGCCCTTGGTAGAGTTTTTAGAATTTTCTCTATATATCATGTTGTCTACAAATAGTGACAGTTTTACTTCTTCTTTTCTGATTTGAATGCCGTTTATTTCTTTTTCTTGCTTATTTGCTCTTGTTGGACTTCCAGTACGATCTTGATCAAAGTGGTGAGAGTGGCCATCCTTGTCTTTTTTTTCTGATCTTGGAGGAAAAGTTTTTAGTTTTTTGCCAGTGAGTATGATGCTATCTCAGAGAATAGATACTTTTTTTTTTTTTTTTAATAGATGAAGACATTCTCTTCTATTTTTAGTGTGCTGGACTTTTTTATTGCAGATGTGTGTTGAATTTTTTTCAAATGTGATTTCTTCATCTATTGAGATGATCACATGCTTTTTCTCATTTTTTTGTTAATATTGTGATAAAATATTGATTGTTTTTTGCATGGTGAACCAACCTGGGTGTTCTGTTTCATCCTTTCTATATTTGCTAGATTCAGTGTGCAAATATTTTAAAAAGATTGTCTGCATTGGGGCACTTGGGTGGATCAGTCTGTTAAGTGACCACTCTTGGTTTTGGCTCAGATTGTGATCTCAGGGTCCTGAGCCACCCTGCCTTGGCTCTGCTCAGCAGGGAGTCTGCTTCCCTTCTCCCTCTCCCTTTATCCCTCCTTCCCCACCCCCATGAATGCTCTGTCTCAAATAAATAAATCTTAAAAAAAAAAAAAAAGATTTTCTACATCTATGTCTACAAGTAATTTTGGTCTATGGCATGTCTTCCTTTTTAAACATTTTTAATGTTTTTGGTTTTGGTTTTATTATGAGAGTATTATAAAGTAAACTGGGAATTATCCTTCCTTAATATATTTTCTGGACAAGTTGCTATAGGCTTTGCACTATTCTTCCTTAAGTGTTCGAGAGTTGTCTGCAGTACAAGCATCTGGTCATGGAATTTTTTTTTTAGGGATATTTTCAATGGCAAATTTAATTTCTTTATTTAATATAATACTTTGTAGATTTTTAAATTTCTTCTTGTGTTAGAAATTTGTTTTTAAGGGTATTTTACATTTTAGGGCATTTTTACAATTTGTCATTTATTGAATTCGGTGGCATAAGATTGTTAATATAATCTTGCATTCTTTTTAAGGTTTGTAGGAGCTATAGAAATAGCTCTTTGATTCTGGGTATTGGTGAGTTGTGTTTTGATCAGTCTAGTTAGAAGTTTATCAATTGTCATTGAAATATTTCAAAAATGAACTCAGCTTTGTTGACTTTTTTCTATGGTTTATTTACTCTTTCACTGATTTCTGTGTTAATTTAAAAAATTCTTCTATTTGACTATTTTTCTTTTTTTTCAAACTTCATAAAGTGAAAACTCAGTCCACTGAATTTGAACATTTCTTTTTGGTTCATTTATGAAACTATTTTTTTTCTAATTTCAGTATAGTCGACCCACAATGTTAACATTAGTTTCAGGTGTACAACATACTGTTTCAACATCTCTATATAAGTTTTTTCTTAAAACTGCTTTGCTTGTATTCAGCAAATTTTATTTTTTACCTTTTCATTGTGATTCAACAAAAATATTTTTTGTTTTCCTTGGTGAATTCTTTGATACATGAAATATTTAGAAATATGCTGTTTAAGATACTATTTTAGGGACTTTCTTAGTAGTTTGTAGATATTTAATTATATTGTAGCCTGAGAATATATTCTTGTACCAGTATCTAGCCTTGAAAATTTATTAGGGACTCTGTTGTTTATGCAAAAAAAATGTATATTTTTGTAGCTATCTGATAACAATCAGATCATCTTTATTTTTAGTACATTGTTCAGGTATACTGTAAACTTATTTATTATCCATCTTCTCTATCTGTTTTGTTAGAGGCATTTTTAAGTAATACTATAATTATGGATATATATTTTTCTCTTTTAAGTTTTATTTTCTTTATTATTTTTATTTTATTTATTTAATTTAATTTATTTTATTTTATTATTTGCATACATATTTTTGACTGATACATTTTCTAGATGAATTTATACTTTTATCATGATAAAATTCTCTGGAAGCCTATTTTATCTTAAATTAATATGGCCTGCATAGCTTTCTTATTATTTGAATTTGCATGATATATGTTTTCCTTCTTTTCACTTTTAACTTATATCTGACTTCTCATTAAAGGCTTTCCCTTATAGACAATTTATAGTTTGGTCTTATTTTTTATCCAATCTGACACTATCTGCCTTCTAATTAGTGTGTTTAGACTTTTTACGTTAATGTAATTATTAGTAGGTGAAATTTCATCATACCATCTTATTTGTTTTCTATTTTTATTTATTCATTTGAGAGAGAGAAAAAGACAGAGACAGAGAGAACACAAACCAGGGGAGACGCATAGGGAGAGGGAGAAGCAGGCTTCCTGCTGATTAGGGAGTCTGACATAGGGCTTAATCCCAGGACCTGGAGATCATGACCTGCGCCAAAGGCAGATTCTTAACCATCTGAGCCACCCAGGTGCACATGTCCCACCAATCCTGAATTATTATTATTATTATTATTATTATTATTTTTTTTTTTTTTACTTTTTACTGCTGTGATGGTAGGTTTTATATATTAACTTGGCTAGGCCATAGTCCTTAGTTATTCTACCAAACAGTAATTTAAGTTTTGCTGTATGGGTATTTTGTAGATGTGGTTAACATTTACAATCAATTGACTTTAGGTAAAAGATATTATCCTTGATAGTCTGGATAGGCTTCATACAATCAGTTGAAAGATCTTGAGAACAAAACTGAGATTTTCGTGAAGATTAAACTTCCTCTCTGTACTATAGCATCTGCTCCTGCCTGAGAATTTCCAGTGTGCCATCCTGTCTAAAAGAATTCAAACTTACCTACCCAGACTCCATAATTGCATAAACTAATTTCATGAAATAAATCTCTCTCCTTCTCTGTATATGTATGTGCTTACACATACACTAAACATATATGTACATGTATGTGCCATATACATATAGAGACAAACACATTTGTCTATTTTTTAAATTTTTGTTGGTGAACCCTAACATGGATTTTATTTCTGAGAGTATTTCTAGAAGGACAGAATCTTAAGGTTGAGTTTTTCTTTCTTTTTTTTTTTTCTTTCTTTCTTTCTTTTTTTTTCTTTTTTATGACATTTATTTATTTACAGAGAGAGAGAGAGACAGCGAGAGAAGGAACACAGGCAGGGGGAGTGGGAGAGGGAGCAGCGGATTTCCCACTAAGCAGGGAGCCTGATGGGGGAATCAGTTCCAGGGCTCTGGGATCGTGACCTGAGCCAAAGGCAAATGCCCAATGACTGAGCCACCCAGGCACCCCAAGGATGAGTTTTTTTTTTTAGTTAGTTCTGCGTTTTAAAAAATCCGTTATCTAATATGATTGGATTTATAGACATTAATGACTCCCTTTCCAGTAGTAAAGAGGACATTAGTGATCTGTGATATGAATGACAATAGAGATAAGTAAAATATCATCATTGGATATTACTAAGCAAACACTGTTATGGACTAAATATTTGTATCTCCCTTAATGTAAGGGTATTTGGAGGTGGGGAATTTGAGATGGATTTAGGTCATGAGGATGGAGTTCTCATTAATGGGATGAATGCCCTTAGAAGAAAAGGCCAGAGCGCTAGCTTGCTGTTTTCCAGCCACATAAAGATATGCATAAGAGGACAGCAGTCTGCATTCTGGAAGAGAGTCTTCACTAGAACCCAACTGTGCTGTCACCCTAATCTCGGACTTCTAGACTTCAAAACTATGAGAAGTAAATCTGTGTTTTTTATAAGCTACTCAGTGAATGGTTCTTTGTTATAGCATCCTGAACTGACTATGATAAAACCTATAGAAGGCAAGCTGACCATGTGCTCAAAATTAGAAGCAGAATTTATATGTTTAAATTTTATATATCAAATGCATAGCATTTGTACTTATAAAGTCAATCTAGGAGAATAATAGGTCACTTGTACTGAATATAAAAATATTACAAATTCAAGTTAAAAATAAGTTACCATTTCGTTAGTTTTATTATTTTATTATTTCTTTTTAAATTACCCTGTGTTGTATTTATTCTTCTGTACTTCCTTTAAAATGTCAGATAATTAAATTTATTCATTTCTGTTATTCAGAAGGGATCCCAAATTCAGCCTGCTACCTCTGACATGTGATAATGTATTTTAAAGCTGAAATTGCAATTTCTTCATACTCTTCAAATACACAGGCACAGTAGGAGAATTTTTATCTCAAGTTTCCCTCCAGGTTGAATTACCTCCAAAGTATAAACCCAAAACTGATGACAAATAATCTGTTGGTATTTAGTGTATGATATTTCAGCATGCATATAATATGTTACCATAGGTTTTAAAAATAAAGTTTTCATAAACATTTGTGGAATGACCCAAGTTTTATCCCAGGTTCACAGGAGTTCTGCAACACATCTTTTGGTGTAAATAATATCTTAGGACCCTCCCTTCCAATTATAAAATATACTGATTCTAAATTTTAATTTTTAAAATTAAAAAATTCTAAATTATGAAAATAAATACAGCATTGTTGGTAACTACTCACGGATTTGCTTTATTTACCACAATTCCAGCTTCACAAACAATATAGTTTTTATATTGAACTTTCACATTAAGATTAGACCCTGCATTTTCTAAACAGTAGAAGTAGATGAGGGATTTAATATGACAGGTGTTGATTTAGTAGGCTCCAATGGAGAGTGAATTTTCTTCTTGACTATGTGCCTAATGCTTTTGGAAAGCATTGAGCATTTGCCTGAGGCTTGTAAACATTGAACTTTTAGTTCAAAATGCTAGGATATATATTATGCAATTTTTTATGTGTGCTTGATTTAAAATAAAAGAAATTCCTGTAGAACTTTTCCTCATTAATCTACCCACTTTGATTCAATAGACTCTGACTCAGAGCTATGAAATTATGTGTTGACATAAGTAAACCTAATACTTGAAACCTGAGGGTAACTTATTTTGACTTTGCTAACTAAAGATAGAACTTCCCAAGATTAAACATGCGTGTTAGTCCCATTCATATATTTTTGTTGTTTCTTATTCCACTATTACTCTGAGGAATATAACATTATCTTTATAGTTTTAATATTGAAGAAAGATTTATTTGAAGGTTAATATGACATATTTTAAAGACCAACAATAACCATCTTCTGTTTCTTTTCCAAATATAAACTAATTTTAACTAATAACAGATTCTCTGTATTTTTTGCAATGGAGGATTTTCATCTTATGCACATGAGCCAAATCCATATCTCAAAAACTCTAGTTATCATTTCTTTTTCGTATATCAAATCCAATTTTTCTTTATCTTCTGGACATTTTTATGTATATTCTCTACTGGGCACAAACCCAATTTTGACTGTTCCTACCTCAAAACTACCTCTTTCTCCTGAATTCCTCTGCCTATAAACTCAATATTTTCTCAACCACCCAAATTTGAAAACTTAGTTATTTCTACCTCTCCCCATCCAATTAGTTGTGGTGTCTATGCATCCTAACTCTGTAAATCTAGACTTTTCTTTTGGATATGTTCTCCTGGCTTTCATTACTTTTCACTTGGTCTATTTAAATAATTTATATTTTCCTTCTGCTATAACTTTGACATTGCTGCCAAATTGCTTTCAGCAATATTCAGTTCTGATATCATTTTTCTGTTTGAAAAATGTCAGTTCCTTCCTGTTGCCTACTAAGGGGCACCAGGTCAGGCACAATCCCTTGGAACTGTTTCTGCTTTTTGGTTTTAGTCTTTCATAGAAGTTTCAGTGAGGGAATGCCTAGGCAGCTCCTCTTACTTTGTCTTCTTACCACTCAAAGGTATGTCTGGGGAATATTTGCATAGATCTACAGTCTGCAGATAATAAAGCTACAACTGGTTAGCATAAAAACAAACAAAATAGAGAGTAGCAATTCCTGATTGTCTACAACTCTTTAGTGAAGCTGTCATGTAGATGGTTGAGATGCCTGAGGAGAACATGTGATTTTACCCAGAGGTTAATCAGAGGTTTTTAAAATATACAATTAGAGAGAAGGGATTTTTGGATTGGCTAGCAGCTTACACAAGTATCCTCTCTGTAAAAGAGTAATATTAAAAACAAACAAACAAACAAACAAACCCCTCTTTTTTCGGCCAAGGAATTTTGTTCATCCAGATGGTCTCCTTTGGATAGAGAATATGACCACAAGATGGGGGCTTATAGTGGCAGCTCTCTAACGTTTTGAACAGAAACACATCTGGTAATTAAGCCAACTGCAATGCATTATTATTCCAACAATTACCTTGTCAATAGAGATATCTATTTTATAGAATACAGCCCTAAGACTCATGTAAGATTCTCCATAATATAGCCTAATCGTTTTTCAGATTTAATATTTGTAATTTCTTTCAATTTTAAGATTTATTTATTTTAGAGGAGAGGGAGGCAAAGAAGCAGAGGCAGAGGGAGGAGAGAGAATCCCAAGCAGACTCCACAGCTGAGTGCAGGGCCGACACAGGGCGCGATCTCACAACCCTGAGATCGTGACCCGAGACAAAACCAAGAGTCCGATACTTAACTGACCATGCCACCCAAGTGCCCCTGTTGTTTATAATTTCTTTATAAATGCCGTGTATTACAGCTTTGGTTACTTTTCTTGCTCTGCCTGGGCAATGTTCTTAGAGTGTGTGGTAAGTCATTTATTTGTTTGTTTTAACTTTTTTTTTTTTTTTTTCCTCAGTATTCCCTGGGTATGTGCTAAGTTATTCAATCAATTATTTATTTCACTTTTTTTTTTAAAGATTTTATTTGTTTATTTGTCAGAGAGAGGGAGTGAGGGAGCACAGGTGAGGGCAGAGGGTCAGAGAGAGAAGCAGGTTCCTGAGTGAGCAGGGAGACCAATGTGGGTCTTGATCACAGAACCATGGGATCATGACCTGAATCAAAGGCAGAATCTTAACCGACTGGGCCACTCAGGCCATCCTCAGTAAGCCATTTAAGGTGTAAAAGACAATCTCACCATCAGGTATCAGTATATGAAATGCATTTCAAGTTAAAAACAATAGAAACAATGTTTTGAGGAGAAAAGATGCAAGCCATGCCCATTCTCAGAAGTCAGTGTGGAATTTAATATTTTCCTTCCATAGCCCATCAACTATAACCTGTATCTACCCAACTCTGTTCATCTAAGTCCAATGAATCCTGTATGGGTAAAATCCAAATCTAAATTTTTAATCTTCACCATAAGTTTGAGATTTATAAATTACTTTAATCATCTTCCACAGCATTTTATCTATCAGTGCTCTCTTGACTTTTCATATGTAACAACATAGCTCTTTGAATCAAGAGCCATTTTGGTTCTAATATATATTCCATGCAGGGTATCTTGCATATTATAGTTTTTCAATAATACTTACTGAATTTAATGTAAACAAAGGTTTTTAACTATATCCAATAAATTACATTTTAATGAGAAGGAAAAAATAAGAAAAGATTTTAGGCTTATAAAATAAAATATTCTGTGATAAACCTCAAGATTTATAAAATTTGGATTCAGATTTATAAATATGACTCTATTGAAAACTCTGCTTTCTCTCATTTTTAAAAAAGTGATGGCAACCATAATATTAAATATAGTGGTTGCAAAAGTGTGTCTTTTTTTTTTTTTAAAGATTTTATTTATTTATTTGACAGAGAACACAAGTAGGCAGAGAGGCAGGCAGAGAGAGAGGAGGAAGCAGGCTCCCTGCTGAGCAGAGAGCCCGATGGGGGACTCGATCCCAGGACCCTGAGATCATGACCTGAGCCGAAGGCAGCGGCTTAACCCACTGAGCCACCCAGGCGCCCGCAAAAGTGTGTCTTAATGTAAAATTTAATGTGTTTTCTAACTAAAGACAAGAATAGAATGCCTGAATATTTATATTTATTATTATGTAAATATTATGAATCCCTGATATATCTTCACTAAGATTTATATTTTAATAGGTAAAATATTTAAAAACTTTTAGTTACAAAATATTAACGGATAAATAAGTTTCCTTCTGGAAAATGCAATGAATACTGTGAGAAAAAGATACCTATGTAAACAGAAATTACATGTGCATAACACAAACGTATTACTTTGTTGCCTAAATGATAAGAAGATAAAATAAGAATTATATTCCTGGTGAAAATGCTGAAAGTTGTCAATTGAGTTGGCATAAATGAAACTTACAAAACATTACAATTACATGTTAAAAAAATGGAAGAAAACTTTGGGAAGATCTATATGAACTTATGGTATATGTTCCTTTCTTTTTTTTTTTTTTTTTAAGATTTTATTTATTTATTTGACAGATAGAGACCACAAGTAGGCAGAGAGGTAGACAGAGGGAGAGAGAGAGGAGGAAGCAGGCTCCCTGCTAAGCAGAGAGCCCGATGGAGGGCTTGATCCCAGGACCCTGGGATCATGACCTGAGCTGAAGGCAGAGGCTTTAACCCACTGAGCCACCCAGGCACCCCCATATGTTCCTTTCAAAACTCATAATGCTTCTGACCAAATTGGCATTCTACCTGTTGCTAAAATCCAGATGATTTTCTTTGTTGTGACACTGAAAGGCAATTGAATTGATGATTGACTCTGACACACACATTACTACATGACAGAAAGACAAAGTCCAGTTTGTGGAATTTGAAAGAGGTGACTTATGCTTCCCTCAATGCTTACCCAGTCACTCAGAGATGCAGGATCTATGAGATATCCTGAAAAATGCCACACAGAATAAAGTGTAGCTTTCATTCTTTCCTTAAGTTTATCTGCTAGCATTAAAAAGGAGGGATTTGCTAATGTGGACCAAGACAGAGGAAGAAAAAGGTTGGTCCCCTTTTAGCATGCCAACTAACTGGCAATATTATTTTATTAATATTTGACCAGCTGTGGGCCTTCCACTCTCCATATGACTCTTCCACCACTCCACCCACAACCCACTTCTTTGAGAAGAAATAAATATTTTTTTTAAAAACCCTAAGAATGAATGGGTCTCAAAGTTGCTGAATGACTGAAAACCTGTGCTAGAGTCAAAGATGAAAAAGGCAAAAGAAGTAAAAGCAAAACTAGAGACTCTCCTTAAGGGAAGCATGGGTTTCCTAGGGACTAGAATTGAAAATGTCCTCTAGCTGACATGAAAAAACATGTTAAAGAAAGGCGTGAGTGAAGGGGAGTCAAATAGGGAAGAGGACCCACATGTATAATGTCAATCTCCTGAAGAGTCCATATAACCTACTTCCAGTTCTCCTAAATGCCACCAAATAAACTGTCAATGACCTCATTCAACCTAAGTCAAGCTTATCTCATTCTGCAGTAAAAAAGACTTAACCTTGCCACCTTGGTATATTTTTTGGGAGTGCTTCGGAAGTGTGTGTTGAGGATGTGGGTTGCCAAGGCTCTATATTCATAAGGTTTCGGGATTTGGTATTAGGTAGGCCTAGTATAATTGATGTAGAAATTTGATTAGTATTGGTTGTAGTTTATGTCAGAATTACTTATGATAGGTGGACACAGTGAGTCAAGAATTTGATGAGTAAAATATTTTGATAAGCAAGAGGCTTGCCCAGTTGAGTGATTTATGACCCTAAGAGAGGACTATTTACCCTAAGGAGAAATCTGTTTTCTTGAGAGAGCGGTATTTGAGTAGCATGTTCAGAGAATGTTTTTTAGAAAGTTCTTGAAATTAAACAGTTAAGTTTGTCACAAATTTATCTGCCTGGTCTAGAACTTCCTTCAGTAGCAAGGTATTATTAATGCCAAGGTATTATTAATGCTGATAGTTCTTTATTCTTTTAAACTGTATAGATGAAGGCAAAGTGTTTTCAACACGGATTAGAAGATTTCACTCAAACCTAAATTAAGGCCTGTGTTGGACATTATCCTCTGCTCTCTAATTAGTGTAAACATGTGTAGACATAACTTTTTTTAACAATAAATAATTCAAGTTCTTCTATTAGTAATGTTATTCGTAGAAGTGTATTTTTTACATAATTTTAAATTTTGTATCTTGAAACATGTAATGGGAATTAAAGATAAATTTCAAACTAGAAAAAATAGTATTTTCACCTTTAATGGCAAAGATAAATTTTTAAATACACAATTCCTTCAATTATTAGGAAAAGATGATGAACTAATATAGGAAAAAGTTATATAAAGAAAAGACCAAGGTAATGAAAAATATGAAAGTCATAATTCTGAACATTTATCCATCAGTAAATATAAAAACAATGCATATTAAAATATCAATGAGATTATTTTATTTAAAAACTTGCAGAGACATGAGAATGTCCAGTGATATTTAGAATATTTTGAGTTGGAATATTCATCCATTGTTTGTGTAACTATATTTTGCTGGATCCATTCTAGAATCCAATTTGACACTGTTGCTCAAATGCTTTAAACATATATTCTATTTCTAAGACTATTCCCTTACCAACAATCAGAGATGTGTAACAGATTCATGTTCAAGAAAGATCATTCTAGAATTGCTTATATATAAATACAGTTCCAGCCATCGTACTACATTCTAAGAAGCAGAATAAAGGTCTGAATGATGAGGAAGGGGCAAGGAATATGCACTAGCTGTATGTTAGGAACAGTTGCAGGAAGCTTTCTCTTACGTGTTATTGTGTCCATAGTCACATTACATGAGAGGCTGGGAAATGTTTTCATTTTAGGCAGCCATGTGTCCAGCTGAAAATCAGCAATTCTATTATAATGTAAGAAGGGGAGTCTCTTTTACTCTGTTTCACTGAACAAATGAACTCCAATTTGTCTCAGTCTCTCCAATCTACTGGACTCTCTCCTTAGAATAACTAAAGAGCTCATTAAAGTTTCTTCCAAACAAAAAGTTGTCCTCTTGTTTAAAAATAACCTGATAGCATCCTAGAATTTAGATGGTTGTAGTCAGCTTATTAAAAATAACCATTGTTTTTTCCTTTTGTGAGAATACATGATAGAAAATGCAATACTAGAATGTTTCGCTTTTATTTTAAATTTTAAACACCTGTGGATATGTGAATGAATTCAGGAAATAAAGCAAAATTTTAACAATGTTTTCTATATAGTAGAACAGATGATTTTTAACTTGTGCCCTGTATTTAATACATTTTTCTAAATGTTTAAAAATAAGCATAGCCAAAAATCAGAAGAGAAATATCCATTTCTACATACAATACCAAGAAATAAATCCCATTAATCAATTAACTTATCACTTTTCCAATAAAATGTATTTAGGTGTTTTATATTTCATGTACAAAACAGTATAAACAAATAAACTATGGTCCCTATCTTGAAGGTATTTGAACTCCATTGGGAGAGGTGGTAACATGCACCCTGTAGTTATAGTGGAATGACTACAGTGCACTGGGTATAGAAGCTCATACAGAATGATAATGGAGTGCTAAGCAGATTCACTTTCCCCAAACTGCAGAAACTGGAAAAAATACTCAAGCTGAGTCTAAATATTGAAAAGGTGGCTAATAGCACAAGAAGTTGCCGGGGTGAAGCTGTGAAGGCTGTAGTTCTAAAAAGTTAATCCTATTTCAAGAACTGCACATATATTGATATGACTAATAGAGTGTGTGTGTGTGTGTGTGTGTGTGTGTGTGTGTGAAACAGAATAAGAATAGAGAGATTTGCAGAGGTCCTGAATATCATGATGTGTTATTTCAAGAAGTCTGAATTTGTTGTGTAAGATTTGTGTAGAGATTGAAAGGTTGCAAGTGGGTTAGTGCTGTCATAATTTGCATTTTAGGAAGTGTCATATCTGATGCCCCTTTAATAAGTGGTCCAGGTCTCGAGGTAACATTAAAAATATACAGAATAGGGTGCCTGAGTGGCTCAGTGGGCTAAGCCTCTGCCTTTGCCTCGGGTTATGATCTCAGGGTCCTGGGATCAAGCCCCAAATCGGGCTCTCTGATCAGTAGGGAGTCTGCTTCTCCCTCTCTCTCTGCCTGCCTGTCTGTGTACTTGTGATCTCTCTGTGTGTCAAATAAATAAATAAATAAAATCTTAAAAAAAAAATATATATATATATATATACATACAGCAAAAATCCAAACTCAGGCCAATGAATGTGTTTGTTGAAGAACTTTATAATGTCCCCATTATCCTATCTTTAGTCCATGGTATGACACTATGTGTTTCTTTCCTTGAATAGCCAAACTGTGAATTCCATATCCATTTCAGTTGTTTCCATTTAGATATTACTTCTAACCAAAGTTCAGCTAGTCTGTGCACAGATTTCCTACTTCTAGTTCAAGCCCTTGCATGACTTGTCTTTTAAACCCCGAATACTAACAACACAGCACTGCTTATCTCTGAAGTATAGTACACACGTACTGCTTACACATCACCATACCCACAGCTTATCTTTTAAGCCCAGCATTGTATATGCATTCATTTTGCTCTCCTGCACTTGTTCTTTCTTTCTTAGCCCTTTTCACTCCCTAAGAAAGTGGTATAATTGTGGATGGAACCAAAGGTCAACGGTGTGAATGTAGCATACAGTAGGGCAAACCTGTATGCAGGGAGAGCAACTTTACAGACTTGACACCTGGAGATATTAAATTGGAAGATTGGTTGAATATACACAGTACCAGACGTAATATTTAAAATAGTTCAAAAATATCAAGGTGTTTTTTGTGTGTTTGGTTTTGCTTTTATCGTAATTCAGGTGGCAGACAGAACATTTTATCATGGTTTCATGGCGCGTGATGCTAAGGAGCGTCACGGGACGTGCAAGGTGTGCAGGCTCAGTACTCTGTGGAGCTTTGCAGACTTCTCTCTTTCGCATGAGAAGCCCAACAAGAAAAACAAACCAAAAACTTGTAACAACGTATGTGATCACTTAGGAGTAATTTCCACTCTTAACGATTATTATTCATGTTTTTTACATGAATAACCTGATACTCAAAGAAGTTGAATGACTTGTGTAATTTCACACCAGTACAGTATGATAGGATCATAGTTATAATCCTGACTCTAAAGCCTGTGTTGCTTATATTATAGATATTATCAGTTAAATGGTGTTCATCAACTTTATGAGATCTCCATCTTTACCTGATAAAAATAGAAAATATTTATATGCAGTTGACCTGCTAGAGGCTAAACATTCATTGGAACCTCCTCCTCCAAATTTAGTTTTGATTTTTACATTATTGGTGTTTATAGAACTGTTTCAGGTATTCTGTGTAAAACCACCTAATAAGATGACTCTTAATAATTCTGCTTCTAAATATATGTGTTACTGTGTCTTTGTCTTTAAAAATTATTTTGACATTTTAGGCAACCTTTTTCATTTTTCGATACTTAAAGCTGAATAGATCTGAATTCTCTGAATATTTAGTTTTTAAAAACCCACAACTTTAAAATATTTCAGTTATCTTAGACTAGTGCTTTTCAAACTTCCCCGACTATGAGAGAAGAGGAGAATAAGAATATCCCTGGATATTTGTGAGTAGGGCCCCAAGAGGCTAACTGTAAATGTTTTATCCTAAAATATTCATGTGGGGTTATATCCATAATATATCCTTGCTTATTCTAATAGAATCTGATTTAAATTATTTATTATCTGTAAAAATTCTCCCTGTTGTTTTGATTTATAGACTTGGTTCCATTGCATTCAAAATAAAAACATTGTACTGGAAATAATAGTCACAGTTTTCCATGTGGTTGTTGATCTGCTTTAAAAAGAATTTCTGCTAAATAAAGTGACTCCATGAGCAGCCCTTTATCATTTAGGTCAGCAGAGTATTGTATTGAATTAATTTATCTTGGGATAGCTTTTTCACATTTTTATTTCACTTATGCAAAAGAATAACAACTGAATTTAAACATCAAAATCACTGATAGGCCCACCATCCTTGAGTTAGCCATTATATACTTGTACAGAGGAGCATTCTCAGAATCCTTAGAACATGACTGTGTAGCTCAGGAGGTAACCATTCCTGTTTGAAAAGCTCCTACTACATCCTTAATCCCAGGAGAGTCTGGACCTGTGCTGAAGGAAATGAGGAAGAGATGAAAACAAAAATTTAAAGTGAAGTATGTAGGGGCGCCTTGGGTCGCTCAGTCATTAAGCGTCTGCCTTTGGCTCAGGTCATGATCCCAGACTCCTGGGATCGATGCCCACATCAGGGCCCCTGCTCAACGGGGAACCTGCTTCTCTTACTCCTACTCCCCCTGCTTGTGTTCCCTTTCCGTCTCTCTCTCTCTCTCTCTCCCCCTGTCAAATAAATAAATAAAATCATTTTTTACAAATTTAAAAAATAATAAAGTAAGTATCTGAGTGTTTGTTACCACCTAAATGTGAAATAGGCAGATGGGATTACTTGACAAGATCCCAAATCTAAGTCGAAGTAGTAAAGGAGCTTAAAATATTATTAAGAAGAATCCCAAAGTCCAGAAGGGAGCATGTTTCTAAAACTTGAGAGTTCTTAAAGGGTGAGATAAGTGAAAACACAAGGAAATAAACTGAGACACAATACATAAATTACATTAATGGAATAATGGAGACTCTCCGTCCCTTATAAAAACTCAAAGGTAGGATAGCTTAGATGTTGCTCAAAAGGCCAGTTTAAGCGTTAATGTTTATTTGTTTGTTTTTGTTTTTTATATAGTTGAGACCAGAAATGTAAATTGGCTAGACTGGGCTGTCATCTGGCCAAACAAATGAAACTACAGTTGATTAAATGGTTGTAAATGGTTGGAAATTAAAAAATGAAAAAGAAGCTGTAAATGGCCCCTTCTCTTTTATTATTTTTTTCCTGTCATTTTCCTTTCCTGCTCATTTTATAGCCATTTTGTAATCATGCCATCACAATGTTGGCTCGACTCTCCACACTCCCCATCTGTGATACTACAGAGGAGGCAGGGGTCACGTTTTTTTCTATGTGACCATTTTTTTTTTTTTTCTTGACCATAGATTATTTGGCCATTAGTGGTTCTCTTACTCAAGGAAAGTCAATTTGTAAATTATGCTGAAAAGAGATGATTTGATTCAAACATGTTTTTCTCTTAAAATTTTGTTTTTTGTGTTTTTTAAAATTTTTGTTTAAAGATTTTATTTATTTATTTGACAGAGAGAGAAACCGCAAAGAGAGGGAACACAAGCAGGGGGAGTGGAAGAGGGGGAAGCAGGCCTCCCGCTTAGCAGGGAGCAAGTTGCGGAGCTCAATCCCAGGACCCCAGGACCACGACCCAAGCTGAAGGCAGACACTTAACAACTGAGCCACTGAGGCGCTCCCAATTTTTTTTTAATCTAGTTTAGTTTTGTAAGCTAAACATATGTGTTCTTATTTTTGAGGCCCCATTAATTTCTTACTAATTTATAAATTAATACTTTTGCACAAATCAGTGAATTTAAAGTTGCTCTATGGAGAGCTTATGTGTCTTCATCCTGTAAGAAAAAAGTGATAGTTTGGGAAACATCCCTAAATTTAATACATTTCAGTTAAATATACATTTTTTGGACAAACTATAGAGGTCTAATCTTGATTGTAAAAATGTGTCACTCTCTGTGGAGGTCGGTAAGCAGATGATTTTCTAATATTTAGAATGGAGATAATGAAATCATAGAGTATAATTGCTGTCTTTGCTGCATATAACACTGGCCTACTTTCACCAGATATGAAAGAGACTGCTTCAGGAAAAGTCCAAGACATCTTCAACGCTATTAACTATTATTCATAATACTTAACATTTTTATCTTAGCTGTTTGGCTGCATTGCCCTGAATAATCACAGCAGTTAGTACTTGGCCATGCCAACAATCAAGTTAAAAAAAAAAGGAACAAGAAATGAGAACTCTCTACAGTTCTATAAAGTAGTCTAAAAGGTAGGCTAAAAAAATCCTAAAGACTTCTGTCCAACTTTATCTGAAAAATACTGTGGTTTATTTTAAGTGAACTTCCCTTCACTTTTCCTTTCTGAAAACCTTGGTAATTCATGGCTTTTCAAAAGCTGTTTTAGTTCAGAGGTAAGATGGAGAGGCTGCACACCTGAAAAGAAGATGACCCAGGTACAAATGAAAGGTGGAGCACCACAGTATGAGAATAAGCAGATGGCAGAGATCAAGGCCCCAGGCATGGTGAAGAAAGGGGGGGAAATTACAGAGGGCATAGGGACTAATGTCTCAATATTTCAAAGATGTTGCTTTCATCGTGGTCTACAAGAGAGAAGGAAGAAAGGATTGATGTTCAAAGCATCTCAAAATTTTTGTTGCTCATAAAACCCTGCTTTCTATCCTTTGATTTAACTGTTAACAGCAGTCCATTTTCAGGATTATGGAGGGCATTTAAGATCACAAACTCAATATGGCTACTTTAAGCTTCTTAGCACTTAAGAAATGGAAAATCTTTTCAGAGAAAACCATTGACTTCTGTATTACTTTAAAATACCTGACACTTCCCATTTGCTAATAAGCTCATTTGGTGCGTAAGAAAAACCCTGGGACAGGAGTGAAGGTAAATAGTATCAAAAAAGAAAGATAGTGGGATGAAAAGAGATACTAGGGAGGTTTCCCTTGCATGTGTAGAGTTAATATGTGACGAGCTTAGAAAATGAAGGCCAGGAAAGAGACTGGCCTCTGCTTCCCCAATTCGGATTATCAAAAGGATAATATTCATTAATATTATATTTGGAAGTATAAGGTTAGTTCCAACTCTTGCTACTACTCTATCCTAACATAGCCTGTCCTTGATATTTGACTTTTTCCACCTGTTCACACCCTTCCTTCCTCCTTACTAATAGGGCAAGGTCTGGCATAAATTAAGAATCCTAGAAAGGCACAATGGTACAAGTAGGCCATTAGCAGCTAAACCTGGATACAATCCCTTCCTTAGGCTTGTGAGTAGGGAAAATGAAGCATTTAGGAATAGTGTTGATTTCAAATAGAACTGGTTGGTAGAGCGTTCTTTTGCCTCCTTGGAGGTTTCATGAGAAATATCTTTTTCTCAGAGCTAATAGCTTTGAGGACCAAGAAAGATCCATGTGAGAATAATTAAATTAAATGATTAAGGGAATGAGAATGTTTGACATACCTATATTGTGGCTCATCCAGCAGATAGAAGTCCAAATAGTTCTGCTGCAAATAAAACATGTATCCACTAGAGTATCTCCTATCTGAGATTGCTCAGAAAACATTACCATGGTGGGAAGTTGCATGAAGCTTAAGAGGTTCAGGGTTTAGGGTTCCAGTTTAAACAGGATTGACATTCACTTCAGATCTCCCCACTCTCACTTCATTTTACTGTACCTTAAATATTTTCTCAGTTGTTCTGCTACTCCTTTTGTCTGAGTATTTTATCTCTTAATTGGGATAGAGAATTGAATGATGGCTTTGTTTTCTCTGCATTGTTTGGATCACTGAAGTAAAAGAATAGAGAATAAAAGAACACATTTTATTAATAATTAACTAAGAGTGTGTGTGTGTGTGTATGTGTGTGTGTGTGTGTGTGTGTGTGTATATATATATATATATATATATATATATATTTATTTATTTATTTATTTATTTTTAACCATATATCCTTCTCTTTTTAGTGGAAAAGACTCAATTGTTAGGGGGTCTTGCTTGTTTTGGAAGTTAAGCACCAGTTAGTGTTCTGGAGTCTATTTTGTGAATTTAATATTATTTAATTTAAATAATATTCTGTTTTGTGAATTTAAATTCACAATATTAATTAGTATTAATACTGTGAATTTAAATTGGTTAGGAGTTCTGTTTCTCAGAATCCCCTTCCCTGCATGGTTCTGGGTCACAGATAACCAAGAATACAACTTACGCATGATTGGAAAAGTGAACTGAAGTAGAAGCCATTACCCTGAGAAAGTTATAGTCATTAGATATGGCATCAGTAGGCTCCAGCTTCTAGTTTGTCCCAACTATTGGCCCTGGTAACTAACAGAAGTCTTAAGCTAGTTATCAAGGGCTAAATTGTACTTTGTAGAGTAAAAACTTTCAAAGATCTCTGTGTGGCTTCTTCTCTCTCTCCTTAGTACTACCACTTACCAGCCAGATATGCATTTTATCTGGGATTTTCCTGTAAGCTCTGACCTGTCCATGCAAACTGGCACTTTAATAACTCTCTCTGGTCCTTTAACATCTTTCTTTTCCAGAACTTAACTTCCTCAGCTACTCTTATATATTTGTACACTGTAATTCCTAAAATTTTAGGTATCAGTTCTGGGGAGTAGAACCTTAATGCTGTGATTCTGGTATTGGTTCTTTGATGTGATAAGATTTGAAGACATTAATTGTTCCTTTGCCAGTAGTAAGTGGAATACTGAAGTCCATGGGAAAAAGTTATTTAAATTATCACTGTAGTTATTTGGAGTCAAGTTCCTAGAGGAGGCTAGGCTTTTGATGACCACATAGCTTATGCTATTAAAAATTACAGTGGAAATAAAGGGTATAAGGTCTGTGGGTTTAGTTTCCTAGAAGTACATTGGAAAAGTTGAAAGAAAAATAATGAACTCAGTGCTTTACATTCCCATCTAAAGACCAGAGTAACTAACTAGCAAATTTCTATTTGTCCTGAAAGAAATCCTTATCTCCTGTAGTCACAGGTTTAAGATTTATGAAAACCAAACCAAAATCTCTTTCTGTGGGTGGTAAAATTATACTGTAAATTAAAATTATAGCCTTGCAGAGAAACAGTAGCATTCAGAATATGGAATCGGGAACATAAGGGCAGATTATGATGAAGTTTGATGCTCCAAACTTGGAAAAATCACTTCTACCAGTCCACCTTTGCAGGAGAAGGTTAGACAACACTTCCCTAAATAACCTGTGATGATGACTTAAAGTAAATAAATAATTATTTGTTGGGTATAGTAGGTAAAATAAAAATGCCCCTCATTGATATTACGTCCTAATCCCTGGTATCTATAAATGTTATCTTATGGGGGGTAGGAGTCTTTATACATGTGATTAAGTTAAGGTGTTGAGATAAGGAGATAATACAGGATTATCTCATAGGCCCTAAATGCTATCACAACTGTTGTTATAAGAGAGAGGTACATTGAGACCCCACACCACACAGAAAGAAGAGGAGAAAGCAATGTAAAGACAGTAGCTGATATTGAAGTGGTGTAACCACTGAAATACTGAAATTCACCAGAATATGGATTCCTTTAGAGCATCTTCAGAGGGAGCAGGACACCTTGATTTTGGCCATGGAAAGAAAGTTTGGACTTGTGGCCTTCAGAATTGGAAAGTAGTAAGTTTCTTTCATTTTAATCCACTAAATTTGGGGCTGTTATTGTTTTTAAATTTTATCTATTTTTTAAAGTAGCCTAAGGAAACTAACAGTAGAAAATGCCACATTTCTTCAAGATACTCTCCCAGCTCCTCTGTGGCTTCTGGACCCATAGGTACACTCAAAGTCTTCTAGGCTTCAGGAGGTTGGATACACAATGTTATTAGGACCATGTATAACAAAATAAATGTGAAACTTGTACATTTGAAGAGCTATATGAGAACATATCCTAAAGATGTTGGATTGGGTTAGAAGGATGTGATGTTGGAGTGGACTGAATTCATTGATATGAGTACACTTAACTGGAAATTCCATATCCAAATAATTAACTTGAGAAACTTGGAGTAGATCTAATAGTTTCCTAGATCAATTTACTAGAATCTGGACACAAAGGTCAATGATGCTGAATTCAGTGGACAATGTCAGAATTTCCTTAATATTTGGCAGAGAAAGACATGTTCTGGGAGGTTTGAAGTACTTTCTATGTATGATCTGCTGCCCTCTTCCATGCCTTCTAGGAGGGCACAGAGGTTCTTGACAGATGCATTAGTAAGGGTAATACAAACATCCTGGAAGAGCTCTGTAGTGACTCTTATAAATAAGTCAACAATGACAGTGGCAGAAGTTACCATGAAAATGAGCACTCTCTCTAAGATGTAAGGACAATCTGGCTGTGACATCTGTCACCCCATTGATCACCAGCATTGTTAATGGCTGATCTGGCTGGCTAGGTGGGTGTCCCCTTCCTCCCTTATGGCTTCATGTGTGTCCCTCCCAAAGCTGTGCCCTCAGTTGAATAGGCAGACCTTCCCAGTGGAGGAGTATCATTCTTTGGTCAAGGGTATGCAAGTAACTGTGCTACCTGCTAGAAACTCCAGGTAAGCTCTCAGGGTCCATTTGTGAGACAATGTAGGGTAGTTAGGCTTCCAAGACTCCAGACACATCCAAATGAGGCACTATATGTGGCACTCTGCCGTTCTTAAAAACAAAACAAACAAATAGGCACTGTCAGTTCTGTCAGGATAATGGGATACTGGAGTGGTAGTTAACCTGCTGTGATGTTATAGGCATGATGACCACACGAACAGCAGGACCAAAAGAGTTGATCAGAATGGTTTGATCTTTAGAAATCTTTAGCTTTGACAAACTGATTCTGATATCTCTCCTAATGAAATAGATGTTAAGTTCTGGCTCTTGATGTTAACTAGTCAGTTAAGTGTCTGGCTCTTGATGTTAACTAGTCAGTTAAGTGTCTGGTTCTTGATTTCAGCTCAGCTCATGATCTCAGGGTAGTGAGATCACTCTATGGCCAGCTCCACACTCAGTGGGGAATCTGCTTGAAATTTTCTCTCCCTAAACCACCCCCCCAAATAAAAAAAAATCTAAAAAAAAGAAAAGAAAAGAAAAAAAGAGAAATAGATGGGCAACCTACTATAGTCTATATATTATTTGATTTTATTTGTATTTGATTTCTACCTGGCTTTATTTCATTTGAATGAACAGAAGCCCAAATCTGGTTAAAACCGGGCACCTGGGTGGCTCAGTGGGTAAGCCTCTGCCTTCGGCTTAGGTCATGATCTCAGGGGTCTGAGATCGAGCCCCACATCAGGCTCTCTGCTCATTAGGAACCCGCTTCCCCTTCTCTCTCTGCCTGCCTCTCTGCCTACTTGTGATCTCTCTCTCTCTGTGTCAAATAAATAAATAAAATCTTTTTTTTAAAAATCTGGTTAAAAGAAAACAAAACAAAATAAAAGAAGAAAACCTTGATTTAATACAAAATAGAGATAAGGATGCTTAACCAGTATGAACTTGTAAAAAGATTCAGAGCCACTTGAAAATATTTTCTTTATTTTGTTACATCACCTTCTCATTGAATAGAATACTAACGGTTGATTCTGAATCTCAGTGCGTAAATATAGGATACCAAAGAGGAAGGTATGAGTCCATGTAGAGAAGAACTGACATTCAAGTTGTCTATCAAAAGAAAACAATGGGAAAAATCCTTGTGAGAGGTGCAGGTTCTGCTTGGAGAGGAATTAGCAATACTCAAAGATATATACAAAGACAAAGGTAGGTTGCTCTGTACTTTCTTTTGATAAGAGGGCTACTGTACTTTTTGTTTTTATGAGGAATAGTTGCATTACTTTAGTGGAGCTGTGATTTCACTGTTGTTTTACCAAGAGTTAAAGATGATTAAAAGATGTGCCTATGGGGGCACCTGCATAGCTTAGTTGGTTAAGTGACTGCCTTCAGCTCAGGTCATGATCCTGGAGTCCCAGTTTGAGTCCCACACCCAGCTCCCTGCTCAGCAGGGAGTCTGCTTCTCCCTGTGACCCTTTCCCGCTTCTTATGCTCTCTCTCTCATTCTTTCTCCTTCAAATAAATAAAAATCTTTAAATTACAAAAAAAAAAAAAAAAGATGTGTCTATGGATATTAAGTTGACAGGAGGATGAATTGTGCTGGATTGTGTTTTGTTAACTTGTCATTGCTGCTTCTATCTAAGGCTAGGAAAATATTTCCCGGAATTCCCCTTATTGGTGTCAAGCAAGTGTTGACTAAGAAAGGAATTTGCATGAGAGTGGAAGATACAAGAGTAGAAGAAACCATTGCTTTTGGAAGGTTGTCGGCAGCCTCCAGCTTCCAGATCATCTCCCCATTACTAGTCTAATCAACAACAGTGGCCTCGAGCACTAGAAGACGCTTTACATAGAGATGATAGCTTCCAAAGGCTTCTCCATGACCTCTCTCTGTGCGTCTGCTTCAGCAGCCAGAAGAGTATGGCTGTAGGAATTTTCCTGCAAGTTCTGAGTGGCCCATTCAAGTCAGTGTTCAGGCTGTGATAAGTGACTTTGTTTCTCCAGATCCTGTTTTCTAGACCTTGACTTCTTCAGCAATAACGTTCCTTTTCCTATAGTAGTTTTTACTCTCTTTTCCTGACTGAATATTGACTGATACAAATGGTATTTTAATAATATTTAATGATGCTGAATTTCTTATTTATGCTGTTATGCTATGAAAATTTCTATATAGACCATTATTATTTCATGGTCATGAAATGCAATAGATAATAAAATCATGCCCTGAAAGTGGTTGCTAAAGAAAAACTGCTCCTGAGTAAGTAGAAAAATATATCTTTAATGAAAATTATATAGATAAATTAGGATTTTCTTAATCCTAATAGATTAATTAGGATTTTCTTAGTGACATCCTGCAAATGTCAACTAATTTACTAGCAAGGCTTTTACTACTCTTAAAAGTGCTGTGATTTCAGATATTTTTTCTAGTGATAGAAAGTGTGTGTTAATTTGAAGGTAAAATGCCCACTTTTAAGACTGTGGATTATGATAGAATCCAGTGGTAGATTTTATCTACTTGTAAGTTCTGTTACTAATTTTTGTTGAATATTTGAAATTCACCCTACCACCACCACCTGACTATTCAATAAAAGAATTACTAAAGCAGAAGGCATATACTGTGTTTTCAATAAACAAGCAAATAAAGAAGTAAATCAACACTTTTGAAAATATTAAAAATTCTTATGTAAAGTAGGTTTTCCCGAATGGCCTGAAGCTACTGTTTTGTTTTCCTTTTCAGAAAGCAGGGGGCCTTAGGCTGCCTGATTTGACAAGAAAACTTTGCTTACCTTTGATATTTTCATAATGCTGGCCATATTGTATTTAATGTTTTTCTTCTCTGAAACTAGCTTAGAGAGTAATATCTACTACGAGGGTCATGACTTTAGAAGATGCGTGAAGTGAAATGAGTGGCACAAAACAGTAGGTAGTAAAGCATCATACAAGTCAATGAACAACAAGGTCAATTGCTTCATATCTACTTGCGGCTGAACACAGCTGGAGTGAAAAAAGTCATAATGCTTGACTGGCATTGTACACTAGTGTAATGTGGGATAATAAGGGAGCTGAAATCATCAGTTTACAAAAACTGTTAGTCTGACGAGGCAAACCCAGAAAGAAAAGGCAAGTTGTCAAAAAGAAAGATCGAGAGAGATTCACGTGATAAGCGTGAGGATGGAATACGAAAGCACAGGTCCCACAATCCTTTTAAACTACAGACCTGGAATACTAAAGTTGCTATTAAGTTCTGATTTAAATTCACTTTGAACTTCCTATGAAAGCAGTATCTCTGCTGTCTGCCACTCTCAATTTTCTGAGCAAAAATATGAATTTTGTGTATAAGTAAAATGAACACAAATGTTATTTGAAGAATAGTCATAAAATTTTACCTAGTAAATGCTGTGGTTATGCTAATATTTCCTATAGCATATAACTCAGAATAAACCTCAAATAGCAAGGGGTTTTGTGGTGTTTTTTTTTTTTTTTTCCTTCTATAAAACAAGTTATATCAACACATGCAATTAAGTATACATAAATCAGTGTAAACTTTCGGGAAGTGAATGTGTGGGAAATGGAGATTATATGGTGTTAACATCTTATAAAAAATACATTGAGGAAGATATCAAGCTGTCAAGACGTTGCCCTTTCCTTTTCTGAAGTTTCCGAAGTATTTAAGGACATTACACATTTTGGCTTCTTAACCATGATTTAACCCTGACGAGCAAAGAAGCACAGTGCCCACGGACATCAGTGAGAATTCATTTGCACTACCAGCCGAAATGAAGTACTCGGGGAATGCTCTTTTCTAAACCAAAGTACTCAGAGGGTGCATGCATTTTTCAAGGAGTCACTGCTACCCTGTACCCACAATCAGGGCTCTTTGTACTTGTCTGGGGCTGCAAAATCAATTATAGGAACATTAAAATGGAACAGTGCTCAGCTAATGACATGATGTCGGAGGTGTAGCTCTTTGCTTTTGTCTTTTTTACACATTTGCTTTTTGAAGTGAAAAATCAATTAAGATGACTAGCAAAACACACCACAGACGTTCTGAAGAAGTCTTTCCTTCTCTTTAATGTGTTTTAGAGAGCTTCCCAATCATTAACTAAGTCATATTCCGTTAAGTCTCTCATACTAATTGTCTCCTCTTCACCTTTATGGGGGAGACAATTGACTTTCATTTAGTAAAATGCATTTGTCATTTTCAGAGCCATTTAGAAAATACCATGTGGGTGGGCATCTGTGCAGTTTAGGATCTCCTCTGGAATGAGATTCTCCAGTATAAATATTCAATAAAACAGGAGAGTTGTCAAAACATATTCTTAGTTTACACCCACAGGTTGGGCCTGGGTTTCTCATCTATATTCATAGGAATTAAAAGTATTATAGGTGCCTCGGTGGCTCAGTGGGTTAAGCCTCTGCCTTTGGCTCAGGTCATGAGCTCAAGGTCCTGGGATTGAGCCCCAAGGTCCTGGGATTGAGCCCCGCATTAGGATCTCTGCTCAGCAGAGTCTCTCTGCTCAGTGGGGAGCCTGATTCCCCCCCCCCCCACTCTCTGCCTGCCTCTCTGCCTACTTGTGATCTCTCTCTCTGTCAAATAAATAAATAAAATCTTAAAAAAAAAAACTAACTAAATAAATAAGAAGTATTAGGGCATGTTTTCCTATTTTTAGAGTGCTGTGTAAAGGAAAAAAATTAAAAACATCAATCCCAGTAAAGTATGGCATATTACCATTTCCCTTAGTCACCCGCACCCCAAATAATTGAGGGAATGCCATTCATTTAGGGGAAGGGAGGATCGCAATTGGGTAGAAAAGAAATGAAATGGTAACTATTTCTGTTTTCCTGAAAAATATTCAGCAATTAGACTTTAAAACTTGTTTTCCTGCTTATAAAGTTAGTGTCCAGTTTAGATAAATAAGAGAATAAAATCAATCTTCTGGTTAGAATAAATAGCAAGCCTTTAATTAGCTCTTCACACTGTGACCAATGTATTAGTAATAGTGCATCTGCTATGAACAATAGTAAAATGTGATATAATATCAACCTCATTTTCCATTTATATTCATAATTTATACTCACTTTAATTCAGTTTGTTCCTTCGCTAAACACAATTTCTTTCCAGCTTTGCAGTTCTACTCTAGTTTTCATAATTTTGTATAAATAAACACAGTTTATACAATGAGTTGTATTTTTAATTTCAAGTTGATCACTCCAGATATAGGTAGGGCTATGGTCTTTCTCCATTTTCCTATTTATCACCATTTTATATTTATGACTGATTTTACTATAAGAATGTATTGTCAATGGTTTTCCAGCAAATAAGATGTTCCAAACTTTACTTATAAACGATCCTTTCTCTTTGCACAGCAGTCAATCAGTTATGTTTGTTACACAGGCAATTAAAGTATCAGGGCCGTGGAGACAGGGAAGGAAGGGAATAGGAAAACCGTGTATAAAACCTCTGACTTTGGCTTTCTATCACTTAGGAGCAGCCTGCACAGAAGCAAGTTCCCAGAGCTAGGGGAGGTCTAGTTTACTTAGTGGAGCAACACTGGAACCTATCAAAAATTTCCTTTAAAACTGATTTTTCATTTTTGCAATAATGCGCTGTGCTGGTCTCTAATGAAGCATTTTAGATGCAGTAAGTTAGAAAAGGTTTCTGTCCCCTGAGAAATAACAATCCCAATAGAAAAAGTTATATCTTCCTTTAGCTCCTGGGATGGAGAATGTCAGAAAAACTTTGTTGTTCTCATTCTGTCTTCAACACAAGCTAGATTTCTGACAAGCTGTCAGGCTGCCCAAAGGTTTGCATACCTTTCTTCCCTGTAGGTGACTCCTTCTCTGGCATGAATTGAAATGGGAAATATAGCGAAAAACAGGATGGAGAAAATCAGGGAATGAGATAATTAAGGCTTTTTGGATCATCTAAACCTTGCTGAGGGAAGAGCTCAGCTATTTAATAGGACTTATTCGAAACGCTTTGCAGTGTGCATCATAGCATGTGAGAAGGGAAGTTCTTATCTGGAACTATGTTGTGCTATTTGTACATTTTGTCCCTGAAATTTTGGAACAGATGCATAAAAGGTGCAGGCTAAATGACTTGATGAAATGGCACCTTCAAGGTTGTTAGTTTTTTTTTGTTTGTTTTGTTTTGTTTTTTTTAAGAGTAATATGTCTCTGAATATTTTTGCCTTATGAACAGATTTCTGATATTTTCCATTTTATAGTTTCTCTATTGTCCTTTCTGTAAAAACAGCCTCAGAAGACTCCGAATAATTTCTTATTTTTCTCCTTCTGATCCCTTTTAGTAGGTTAACGCCTTTTTATTCTAGTGCTTTTAAGATTCTTGTTATCATAGCATGACTTAACTCTAACTGGAAAAAGAACATATGTATAAAAGTGTAGATCTCCTGTAGTGAACATTACCGCAAAGAATAAATATCTGAGTAGAAAGGAAAAAAAAAGTTATGTGATATGCTGTTTAGAAATGGCATTTTGGGTATTTCAGAATTGACCTAGGTGAGATTTTTGAGGCACCTGAATGAGCAATATGTACTTTGGAGGGCTTCAAATGGGGAAGCATGGAGTAGAACTTTGTTGATCTCTAAAACTGATCTCATTCTAGTCTCATCTTTGTGATTCCTGCAGCCTCCAATTAACCTATAGTTAATTATAGTCTTGAGTTTTTAAGACTCAAAATAATGGCTCCAGAAGATTGTTTTTTAAAGATTCTCTTTAACTCAATGAGGCAATGAAAAGCTTAAAAACTGTCTTTTTCAAGTCTTAGAGTTGTGATCTTTGTTTACTTCAATCTCTGTGCAGTTTTTGGTTGTGTTGGGTCCAAACGAGGGAGGCTGGATGTTTGAGATCTGTGTGTCACTTATACGACTGGCACTGTAGCCCATTTGTTCCTGTGCACACCTTAGGAACCTTGAACTTGACTTTGCCAATTGACTTTTTCTTAATACATTTTAGTTTTTGGGAAAACACACACGTAGAAAATACTGAAATTGAATCCCTTCTTTTAGAGGCATGCCAAGTAGATGAAAAATGAAAATGTAAGTTATATGCACTATTAATCTGTGTGTATTCTGTGAAAGTACTATTTTAGACACATACTCCTGTGTACTTTCTTTAGGAAAAGAACACCTTTTTAAGGTGGCAGCATTATATAGATTGGGAAAATTATTTTTCACACATATATTATCATTCATTGTCCTTATGGACAAACTTACCAAATAATAGTCAGTGTTCTCATCCCCTACCCCATTTTGGCTTGGCAGATCTGTCTTATGATTTCTTATACATGGTGAATCATTCTACAACTGAACAGGGTAGTGCCTAGAAATATTTGGAGAAACTTTTTCACTTAAGGAAGGTCCCATATTTTAGGACTCAAGACCAACATTAGGACTATTACACATTTACATGTCCATGAGCTTTTTTCCTTGTGTCTTCACAAACATGCATTTTTAATGGCAGGGAATGCACATACTTTCTCTGGTTCCAGGATGAGGAAACTGAGACCCAGGCTGGGCAAATGGCTGACATGTGCTAGTGCTAGGACTAGATCTCAATTGTTCTGCCCACAACTCATTGTCCACATCCAGAGAACTTCCTCATTAATTTTGGGCAAGTAATTGAGTAGAAATGAATTGTTCTTACTTTCCAAAGGCAAAACAACCAACAAACCAAAAACAAAACAAAACAAAACAAACAAAAAACCTGGGGCACCTGGGTGGCTCAGTGGGCTTGAGCTCAGGTCATTCTCCCCGGGTCCTGGGATTGAGCCCCACATTGGGCTCTCTGCTCTGCAGGGAGCCTGCTTTCCCCTCTTTCTCTGCCTGCTTCTCTGCCTACTTGTGATCTCTGTCTGTCAAATAGATAAATAAAATATTTAAAAAAAACAAAAAACAAAAAACAAAAAAAACCCACAAAAATCTATAAGGATCTGACGGAATCTGCCTAAGGATTGTTAAGTTGAAGTTACTACAGAAGTAAAAATACACACTAACACTTCATTGTTTAATATCCCCAGTGTCTTTTTGCTAGACGTCCTTAGCATTATCATTGCCTAACTGGATAAATAAATTGAGGACAAGTATTTGTATTTGTCCTTCATTGGAAACTAAAAATTCTCTCCAAATCCAAAATGCTGATCTGGTGAACAAACACATTTTCAAATCCCTCAGAAAGCTTAAATTGTATTGTTAGAGGCAGAGGAGCTCCCCCACTCCCATAATGAAGCCAGTATTTCCATTTGTAATTTATCAATTGCATTGTATTTCTGTAAATAAATAGCCAAAGAGTTATACAAATGAAAATTGCTTTTAAGCTTTGCTGAATATTTAAACAGCTTTTGATGAAGAACATTGAATGCAAATACAGTACAAAATTTGCAACATAAATTAAACTACCAAAAAAAAAGACTTTAGGCTAAAATGATAAGTAGATCTATGTACATTTTAATTTGCAATGACAAATCAAGATATGACAGCACTAGCCCATATTTAAACATCTTTTACTTATAATTTAAAAAACCAGTTATTTTTCTAAATATTAAAAAAGTACTCTTGCTTATAAATATGTTACTCCAAATATTATGCACGTGGAAAAATGAAAAAAAAAAAAAACCCAAACAGAAAACTGAAGTACATATAGTCAATACCAAAAGTAAATGATGGCTTAAAGTCAGTGAATAAAACATTTGAAGACTCTGTACTTTTAAGGAATCTCAGAATCTTATAATTTATTAAACTGTTCCCCAGTCAAGAATGACCTTTATAAAACTCCTTAAGCTAAGTACAGTAATGTCAGGTTCCTGGTGAGAATTTCCAGCAGTGACAGCCAATATTCTTCCGTTCTCTCGATTCCATTATTTCAATGTATCTTTTTAAGAGGATCATATTAACCAAATTGTAAAATATTGAAATGTCTTTTCTTTGGGAAAAATTTAATTTTATGACCTAGAACCATTTATTTTTGTTTTTATTCATGATGAAAACTAGCAATTATTGTGAGAGAAATGACTATAGTCAAATTTTCTAATTTTGTATACAAGTATGCTGGATTTGTTTCTTAACCATTTGATAGACAGTGCTTAGCTTATTTCTAAGTAAGATTTTAGGGGTTAGTTGGATTCAAATCCTTGCTGGAACACTTCTCTTAATACTTGTTTGCCTCCTCTATAATGTAGGAATAAAAATAAAAATGATCTTACTGATTTGTTGTGAGGGTTAAATTAGTTAAGTGCCCAACAAATAATTTCACTTGTTCTTTCAACACATATATTTTAATTACTTTCAGAATTCTCTTCTCCTTGCTACTTTGCCACACCTGAAACTATCGTTTCATTTTCCTCCATTTTCCAGTGCATAGCATCTTCAAGGAAGCTCTAAGACTCAGATCCTTTCTCACAAGTGCTTACTCACAGAACTTTCTCTCACTCTACAGTCCAGCATCTTCCCCAGTCACCAAAATCAAATTTTCTCATTGATCCCCAACTTTGTGGAGTGTCATTGTTTCAATCTTTATGCCTTTTGCCTGTCTTTCAGATTACAATTGACCCTTGAACAGTGTGGGGTTAGGAGCCACCAACCCCTTGTCCAGTTAGAAATCAGCATATAACTTTTGACTCCCCCAAAACTTTAACTATTAATAACCTACTGTTGAAGACTTACCATAACATAAACAGTCAATGAACACATATTTTGTATGTTATATGTATTAAATACCATTTACTTACAGTAAAGTAAGCCAGAGAAAAGAAATTCTTAAGAAAATCCTAAGGAAAACAAAATACATTTACAGTTCTGTTTTTTTTTTTTTAAGATTGTATTTATTTATTTATTTGACAGAGAGAGAGATCACAAGTAAGCAGAGAGGCAGGCAGAGAGAGAGGGGGAAGCAGGCTCCTTGCTGAGCAGAGAGCCTGATGTGGGGCTCGATCCCAGGACCTTGAGATCATGACCTGAGCCGAAGGCAGAGTCTTTAACCCACTGAGCCACACAGGTGACCCTACAGTACTGTATTTATTGAAAAACATTCACAGACAAATCAACCTGCAGAGTTCAAACTTCTGTTGTTCAAGGGTCAACTGTATTTTGCTATCCACTACCTTTTTCCCCCTTTGGATTGATATTTTACTTAAGCATGATTAACATACAGTGTTAGTTTCAGGTGTACAATATAATGATTCAGCAATTCCATACATTTCTCAGTGCTCATCAAAATATGTGTACTCTTAATCTCCTTTATTTCACCCATCCCTTCCCCTCTGGCAACTACCAGTTCTCTATATTTAAGAATCTGTTTTTTCATTTGTCTCTCTCTTTTCTTTTTTTTTTTTTTAGTTTTTTTTTTCTGTTTGTTTCTTAAATTCCACATATGAGTGAAATTGTATTGTATTTGTCTTCCTCTGAATGACTTATTTTACTTAGTGTTATACCCTCTAGGTCCACATATTTTGTTGGAAATGGCAGGATTTCTTTCTTTTTTATGGCTGAATAATACTCCATTGTATGTGTATGGTATATGTGCATGTGTGTGTGCATGTGCATGTGTGTGTGTGTGTGTATGTGTACATGTGTTTGTGTATACCACATTTTTATTCACCTGTTGATGGGCACTTGAGTTGTTTCCTTATCCACTACTCTTTGAAAGGCCTGCTGTGATTTCCATGGCATTGTACTCTGTTCTGTCTTCCCCTCCTTTACAAAACAACCTGGCTCAGTGAGTTTAGTAAGAGAGAGATTCTTGACCTAAACAAGCTTCAACTCCTACTTTTAGTACTTACTAGCTCTATGACCCTAATGAAGTTATAGTCTCTCTGCTTCTTATTCTATTCAGTGAAGCTGATAACAGTACTAATCTCTTGATATTTTGGAAGAATAAAATGAATTAAACATGTAAACTGTTCAAAACAGTGACTGTCCTGTAAGTATTTATTATCTTTTCTTATACATATAGTCTCTTTCATGTGTAAAAGGTAATTAAAATAATCTATAATGAAGTTTATCACTGATCTGTGAAGTATTTATAATTTTTTTCTTTTTTTGCACTTTCTACATTTTGTTTCTACAAACATAATATAGTGAAATAAGAAAATGCCACATTTGAAAAAATTGTGAAATAATCGAATGTAAACCTTAAGTTGGAACTACTGTTTTCTTAGCATTGTACTTCATTTCTTGTAATTTTCTTAAAGAGACGAGCACATACTCCGTGATATGAGGACGTGGAGATGCAATGTGGAGGGTTTGGGGGGTAGGAAAAGAAAAAATGAAAGAAGTTGGGATCGGGTAGGAGACAAACCATAAAAGATTCAATTTCAGGGTGCCTGGGTGGCTCAGTGGGTTAAGCCGCTGCCTTTGGCTCGGGTCATGATCTCAGGGTCCTGGGATCAAGTCCCGCATCGGGCTCTCTGCTCGGCGGGGAGCCTGCTTCCTCCTCTCTCTCTGCCTGCCTCTCTGCCTACTTGTGATCTCTCTCTGTCAGATAAATAAATAAAATCTTTAAAAAAAAAAAAAAAGATTCAATTTCAAAAAACAGACTGAGGGTTGCTGGGGGGAGGGGGCACGGGAGAGGGTGGTGGGGATATGGACATTGGGGAGGGTGTGTGCTATGGTGAGTGCTGTGAAATGTGTAAACCTGGCGATTCATAGACCTATACCCCTGGGGATAAAAATACATTATATGTTTATTAAAAAATTAAAACAAACAAACAAACAAAAACAGATGAGCACATAAAAATCTATGTTTAACAAAAACTATGTTCCTCTACAGGAATATATTTGGGAACATCGAAAAACTGCCCATTAAAACAAGACATGTTCCATTGTCAAAATAATGTCACTGAGTGTTGGCAGTGTCCCAGATTGCCATGGCAGAGTCTGATGGAGATTATTTTAATTATCTAGATCAGTGATTCTTAGCTGCATTTGAATATGAGAGAGGTTGCAAGTGAAATTTCTGAAACTATATTTAAAATATTGTATTATGGCACATTGTTCTAGCTTTCATCACATTCTCAAAGTATTGTGATCCTCAATAATTCCAAACCATAAGTACTGCTAGATGCCTACCTTCAGATTAATTCCTATTTAAATTCCACAAATGATAATATATCTCTTTAGAAAATAATTTGGATACTGAACATCTTAATTTTGTAAAAAAAAAAAATTTTTAAAAAGGAAAGTTATCAGATTACCATGATTTTTATTTTGTGTATTTCTGCATTTTTAAAATTTTCTATGAACACATGTTAATTTTCAGATGAGAATACACAGTTCAATTTCCACTAGTATATCTCAATTTTTGTATACCTTCCTCTTCTCACTCCCTTCCATCTCAGATGAAGACTTGATGAAATTCTCAAACATAAGCGAGGTGCCAACACTGGCAACTTAAATGTCTGTTACTTCCCTCTCATACTACCCCATGCAGTGATAACTTCCTTTTGCGAGCTGGAGTTTACATCCTGGAGTTTCAGGAGGCGTGCTACCCATGGATTAATAGTTAAGAATGTGGGCTCTGGAGACAAGGTACCTGAAATATATCCCCGGTCCACTATAATCCAGCTGTTTCAGTTTTCTCTATGGGAAACAAGAACAATAATAATACCAACTTCATAAAACTATAATTATAAACAGAATAAATACAAAGTGCTAAAGACAGTGTCATATATAAAACAGTGACATTATAAAAACTAAAAGAATATACTCCCCTTCCCATTTTTTCCTTCTCCTCTTCCTCATTGTTCTTATATATCCTACTTCTTAGGATAACATAGTATAATCTTTACCTTTCCATTTTTATCTCTCCCTATTTCTAATAAAAATATATGCATTTTGTTCATCACTTCAAGTATTTACTGGACATCAGTGATTTAAGGAGGAAGCATTTATCACTTTTCATATTTTCTCTTTATTAAATCATGTAGGTACTCGATGGATTAATAAGCTGTCTAAGAAGAACAAAAATCAATGGACTAAAATCAAGTTTAGACGTTTTATGTACAATTGTAAGCTTGCCAGAAAGATACGTACAGAAAGGCAAGTTCTTTTAAAACACATCTTATACATGGTTGTTAACCATAACTTGTTTACTACTATTACTACCACTGTCACTAATACTTCCACCACCACCCTACATGGCATTTATATACTACTTGTGAAAAAAATAGTAAATGCTATCATTTATTGACTATTGACCTATGCTATAAAATGGCCCCTCAAGGTGTCCATGTTCTAATCCCTGGAACATATGAATATGTTACCTTATATGGTGAAAGGAAGTTTGCAGATATGATTAAGAATCTTGAAATAGAGAGATAATCTTTGATTATCTGGCTAGGTCTAATGTAATCACAGGCAGTCTTATAAGAGAGAGGCAGAAGATCCTATGACTGAAGACCTATGACAATAGAAACAGAGATTTGTTACTATGAAGACGGAGGAAGGTACCATGAGCCTGTGAAAGTAAGGCATGTAGTTCTAGAAATCAGAGAAAGCCATGAAAAGGATTCTCCTCTCAGAGCCTCCAGAAGGAAGGTTCCTGGTATACCCTTGGGTTTAGCCCAGTGAAACTGATTTCACAGTTCACACCTCTAGAACAGCAAGAGAATCAGTTGATGTTGTTTTAAGACATTATTTTTGTGGTAATTCACTACATTAGCAATAAGAAACTAATAAAACCATTTCCTATGTTTAAAGGCTTGGGCTGGGATCTTGGCATGCAAAATTTCAACACTCAGTAAACCTGTCTTGGCTCAGAGAAAGGGCAGCTGGTTTATTATCAGGTCTACCTAGTCCCTTTGTGTTTAGGAAGTGCACACTTTATACAAATGTGCACAGTAGTCCAAATTATCCAATTCTAGCTTTGGCAGCAGATTTTAAGAGGCCATAGTCTTCACATAAAAAGAAAACATGGTTTATTCAAACTAAAATTTTATTTTAGGGTAGATAGGTTATACTTAAAACCATGTTGATCTCACTTTTATCTCCTAGTATTCAACCCAAGAAATTAAAGTTCTGACCAAATGTATTTTGATAGCACAAGTAAAGGAATAGAGATATCTTCTAAGGGTAGCTTCTGGATAGATAGACATCATAGAAAAAGAGATAACTTGACCAAGAATAAAAAAAAAAAAAAAAAAAAGCCAAAACTAGGACACAAAACTGCAAACTTGCACATATGAACAACCCACCTATTGGATATCACCAAAGGTAGCAGAATTCCATTATGAAATCTGTAGAATGTTATTATGTCATGAAATATACATCTTTTACATTTTCCTTTTGACACATGCAGATGAAGAAGTTCCTGGTGTGATTGCATTTATGAAAAAGTTGATGGCTGGGTGTTAAAATGTGAAAAGTGACAGCAATTTTTCAAGCAGAAAAAAAAACCCCTTCAGAATACTAATGAGAGAAGACAGTGTGAATGTAGACTTGGTAGGCATAGCTTTTATTTTCTCATCTTATCCTTGACAAAAACATCACATCCTGAAAATGGTATCTACAATGGATAAGGAAAGGCCAAATTGTGTGTTTCTTTGACAGAATACTACATGCAAAAAATGGGCTTTTTCTACAGCCCTTCCATTTGCATTAGTTTCAAACAACGATCACATGCAACTCATGAATATTCTGATTTTTTAGTGCATACCAATGTATGATTTTTGTAAATGGTCACAGGTGCAAATTTTGCATGAGCAATCACAATTACTGCTGTGATTGAAAACACTGTGCATGTAAGAGAGGCGAAGAGGTGATACGGTTTTGTAAATGTGTAGAGAATGAATCTTATTCACAGTTTACATGTGAACTGCAAAGACACTTGAATTTGGTGTCTAAGGTAGACACATGAAAATTTTAAAATTGTCAGGTGCTTTTATACAAATTTTGAAGGAATGTTCACATACATGCAAGAGAATTTATTTCAATAGTTTTTCACCGGCAAATGAGGGTGAATTTATAACAGGTAAAGATTTTGATACTTTGACTACTAGATTTACTCTGAAGGAGCCCAAACAGATTTGCATCCGGTCAGTATTTATAGGCAAGACCTTCAAGGAAAAGGCAATAAGAAACTAAACTAGACTGATTGGAAAACCCATTAAAAGTGTGCATAGCAGGTAGGAGATGCCTACCACATGGACAGGTACTCCCTTAATAATTTGGCATAGAATTTCTTGTTCAGTTTATTTCTAGATATGATTCTTTCTGAGAGAGAAATGTTTGTTGTTTAGTGCTTATTTATTTTTTTTTTAACCAAGGAACTAGACTTTTATATTTTATTATAGTTGCAAGGCAAACTTTTACAATTACAAATTCTGTTGTACTTGAAATGATACTTTTGCTTTAGTAATATTAATAACTGTATCTATTAGGTGCTATAAACATGTAGTCAACTGTTAGATCCTTTGTCTGCAATATCTCTAATCCTAACAAAAACTCTAATACAGATACTACTTAACACTCATCTCAGCACTATTTTATGTGAGGATTTCCTGTGTAATAAGTTCATGACATAATGTTAGGTGGCATATTCCTGTTTTTAGCATTTCTTGTTTGAAATAAAATACAAGTACCCTTTTGAGACTTTTCACTTATCAAATGATTACATATATCAAGTAGTAAGAATGATGGAACAATTCATAATTTCATGTCAGCTGATATCACTGCCCTTTACTTTGCTTACATGTCAGTCCTTGGGAGACACTTGCTTCTATATTTTGGCTGCACATTTGCAAATCTTCTAGGAGTTCAGTGTGATATTTCAATACTCTCCCAACCTATGCTGGACCTATCTTTTGAGAGAGAAAAAGTAGTGCTTACTTTTTGTGGGTGACCAGTAATTTCCCTTCATGCTCTTATTTGAGTCAACTGCAGTCTTTCCTTTCCTGTATTGATGCCTCACTTCACCCCTTTCCCTTAGCTCAGAGTCCTGTGCCCCTAGTTTCTGCCTTCTTGGAAACCATTGGCCATACCTCCTAGTAGATGCTCCCTTAGGTTGCTCTCCATTTTAAGCACAAACCCCCTCTGAATGTTTAGACTCAAAACAATGAGTAGAGTCTAGTGGCAAAATAAACTTGTTTCTTAGAGAATATTTCCTTTTATGGGGCGCCTGGGTGGCTCAGTGGGTTAAAGCCTCTGCCTTTGGCTCAGGTCATGATCCCAGGGTCCTAGGATTGAGCCCTGCATCAGGCTCTCTGTTCAGCAGGGAGCCTGCTTCCTCCTCTCTCTGTCTCTGCCTGCCTCTCTGCCTGCTTGTGATTTCTGTCTGTCAAATAAATAAATAAATAAAATTTAAAAAAAAAACACCTAACTTTATAAAAAAAGAAAAGAAAATATTTCTTTTTATTGACAGTTGTTCTTTTACTTTTTTTTCTTTCAGACACTAAGATTAAGTGAGCTTTCCTGCTTCATCAGTAGCAGTATCATTTTAAATATCTTCCTTGCAAGTTTTGTTCCTTCCCAAATCTAGACTCTGTTGTTTTTGGTAGGTCTCATTAGAGACCTCTCTTTCTATTTGTAATTTTTCTATGGTATTATGTTATTCTCTTTATTTTACAGATAAGGCAGCTTGTTCAGAAAGGTTCTTATCTGAAAAAAAGAGAGTGATAAATTATCTAACTCGTGGGACTTTTGAAAAGATTAAAGAACTCAATAAATCTTAGCTATTTATGTTCATTATTAAGGTCATAGGTGAGCCAGACAGTAAATGGCAGTGTTGGTATTTGAGTGGTTTTATTTCTACCATAATTTTCTTTCGATAGAAACTAAGTTATTTTTAAATGTAATTTCTGATGATACAAAACTTTCAGGGAGGTAGGATAAGATGGACTGTAGAGCAACTGTCTTCCATTTATTTTAACACATTAATCCTGAAACATTAAAAATAAAATAAGGAAACAAAAAAATGTGTTGGAATAAAATCAGTACAGAATAACACTTCAACTGTTTAAACCTAAGATAGACTACTATTGATAAAAAAAATTTATGTGAAATAAGGTTTTTCACTTATTGCCTTTCTTTTGCTATTGTAGTCAGATTCAGCTACTATAATGAACCCATGTTTGTAGTTAGACCTGATGTTACTACTTATCAGCTATAATCTTAGACAAGTTTCTCCATCTCATTAAGCTTAATATTTCAGCTATAAAGTGGTGATCATTAAAACAGATCAGTATTTACTGAGCACTTGGCAAGTGTGTACTAACTACTTTAAATGGACTAGCTCACTTAGATAATTCTTGTGATAACATTTCAGGGCAGAGATGTCAACCTTAGATGCACAACCCTAGGTGCATAATGACATTCTTATTAAATAAGGAAAATAAGAATTTCTGGACGGGGTGAGGGAACTGACAGCATGAAATGTTTCAAAAATTTCTGAGGTGAATCCAAAGTGCATCTCAAGTTGAAAAACATAAAAAATAGAAGTAAGTACTGTTAATATCACATTTTTAGAGCCAGCCGGTGTTCCTTGGCTTAGGTCCCTCTTCCGTCTTCAGTCCACAACAGTCGCTCAGATCTTTCCCACATTGTCTTACTTTGACATGGACTCTTTTTCTGCCCTCACTTCCACTTTTAGGAATTCCTCAGCTAAACCATTATAATTCCCTGGTTTTAGGGTCAGCTGTTTAGCAAGCTTAATTCTTCTTAGTTTTTTCCAAAATTTTATTTAATAATTTTAGTTAGTTAACATAGAGTGTCATATTGGCTTCAGGAGTAGAATTTATTTTTTATTTTTATTTTTTTAAAGATTTCATTTATTTATTTGGCAGACAGAGATCACAAGTAGGCAGAGAGGCAGGCAGAGAGAGAGGAAGGGAAGCAGGCTCCCTGCCGAGCAGAGAGCCGATGCAGGCTAGATCCCCGGACCCTAGGATCATGTCCTGAGCTGAAGGCAGAGGCTTTAACCCACTGAGCCACCTAGGCGCCCCACAGGAGTAGAATTTAATGAATCATCAATTACATATAACACTAAGTGCTCACCACAACAAATGCCCTCCTTAATATCCATCACCCATTTAGCCCCTCCCTTTCCCACCCCCACTGCATCAACCTTCAGTTTGTTCTCTGTAGTTAAGAGTCTCTTATTTGCTTCCCTCTCTCATTTTTCTTTTCCCTCCCCTGTGTTCTTCTGTCTTGTTTCTTAAATGCCACCTGTGAGTGAAATTATATCATATTTGTCTTCTCTGACTTATTTCACTTAGCATCATATACTTTAGTTCCATCCATGTTGTTGCAAATGCCAAGATTTCATTTGAACAGACCTACAACCAGCAAAGAAAGTGAATCAGTAATCAAAAATCTCCCAAAGAACAAAAGCACAGGGTCAGATGCCTTCCTGGGGGAATTTTACTAGACATTTAAAGAAGTTAATACCTATTCTTCACGAAGTGTTTTAAAAAAATAGAAATGGAAGGAAGATTTCCATTCTACAAGGGCAGCATTACTTTGATTCCAAAACCAGACAAAAAACCCACTATAAAGGAGAATTACAGCCAATATCCCTGATGAACATGGTTCCAAAAAATTATAAGATACTAGCAAATTGAATCCAACAGTACATGAAAAGAATTATTCACCATGATCAAGTGGGATTTATTCCTGGGCTGCAGGGGTCAGTCCGTATTCACAAATCAATGAATTTAATAAGAGAAAGGATAAGAACCATATAAGAAAGGATAAGAACCCGGCAACAGATGCAGAAAAAGCATTTGACAAAATACAACATCCATTCTTGATAAAAACCCTCAACAAAGTAGGGATAAATGGAACACACCTCAACATTCTAAAGGCCATTTATAAAGATCCACAACTAATATTTTCCTTAATGGGAAAAACCTGAGAGTTTTTCCTCTATGGTTAGGAACAAAACAGGGATGTTTACTCTTACCAGTGGTATTTAATATAGTGCTAGAAGTCCTAGCCTTGGCAATCAGACAACGAAAAGAAATAAAAGGCATCCAAATTGTCAAGAAAGAAGTCAAAATTTCACTATTAGCAGATGACATGATACTCTACGTGGAAAACCCAAAACACTCCACCAAAAAATTGCTAGAACGGATAAAGGAATACAACAAAGTCCAGTCACTGGCTATAAAATCAATGTATAGAAATCTGTTGCATTTCTATACACCAATACTGAAGAAGCAGAAAAAGAAATCAAGGAATGGATCCCATTTACAATTACACCCAAAACAGTAAGACACCTAGGAATAAACCGAACCAAAGAGGTAAAAGATCTGTACTCTGAAAACTATAGAACACTTACAAAAGAATTGAAAGTGACACAAAGAAATGAAAAAACATTCCATGCTCTTGGATTGGAATAAAAAATATTGTTGAAATGTCTATACTACTCAAAACACTCTACACATTTAATGCAATCTCTGTCAAAATACCACCAGCATTTTTCACAGAGGTATAACAAACAATCCTAAAATGTGTGTGAAACCACAAAAGATACCAAATAGTCAAAGCAATCTTGAGAAAGAAAAACAAAGCATCACAATTCTGGACTTCAAGCTATTATTACAAAGCTGTAATTATCAAGACAGTATGGTACTGGGACAAAAACAGACACATAGATCAATGGTAACAGAATGGAAAACTCAGAAATGGACCCACAACTCTATGGTCAACTAGTCTTCGACAAAGCAGGAAAGAATGTCCAATGGAAAAAAGACAATCTCTTCAACAAATGGTGTTGGGAAAACCAGACAGCAACATGCAAAAGAAAGAAACCAGATCACTTCCTTAGACCATACACAAAAATACATTTAAAATGGATGAAAGACATAAATTTGAGACAGGAAACCATTAAAATCCTAGACGACAACATAGACAGCAACCTCTTTGATGCTGTTGACCATAGCAACTTCTTAGTAGACACGTCATCACAGGCAAGGGAAACAAAAGCAAAAATGAACTATTAGAACTTCATCAAGATAAAAAGCTGCACTGTGAAGGAAACAATTGTCAAAACTAAAAGGCAGCCTATGGAATGGGAGAAGATGTTTGCAAACAACTTTGATTCTTCTTAATGTTGTAACACAACATATGTTAGGATGCAGATATTTTGGGGGGAGATGTTATTCTGCCTACCGTCTTTGATGGTTCTTCCTCTTCTCCAGGCATCTTAATGTTACTGTGTTGTTTTCTCTCTTCTTTCATTCTTTTGGCACTCTTATCTTTAAAAACCTGAAATGTCATCTATTCAATAGACTTTCAAATGTGTATCTCTAGCCCCAGTCTTTTTTCTCTCTTCAAGACTAGAATGTCTATGTACTTACATCTCTATTATATTAGATATTAGTAGATATTTCTAACTCAGTGTATTCCAGGTGAAAATCTCGATGTATACCCTCAGCATGCTTTCCCTAATTCTGCTTCATCTCAAAGCATTCACCATGTCACATGATGACAATTCTATCATTCTTGTGAAATTAAGTCAAATATCAGAGTCATCCCTAACTCTTGGCTTTCTCTCACACACTTTATCCACAGCCCATAAGGAAATTATGTTTCCTAGGTCTTCAAAATGAAGGAATAATCTACAGAATGTCTCAACTTTCCAGCAAAACAAGCACCTTTTGATTTTTTTTTAATATTTTATTTTATTTTTGTTTATTTTTTATAAACATTTATTTTTATCCCCAGGGGTACAGGTCTGTGAATCACCAGGTTTACACACTTCACAGCACTCACCAAAGCACATATCCTCCCAATGTCCATAATTCCACCCCCTTCTCCCAACCCCCCTCCCCCCAGCAACCCTCAGTTTGTTTTGTGAGATTAAGAGTCACTTGTGGTTTTTCTCCCTCCCAATTCCATCTTGTTTCATTGATTCTTCTTCCACCCACTTAAGCCCCCATGTTGCATCACCACTTCCTCATATCAGGGATATCATATGATAGTTGTCTTTCTCTGTTTGACTTATTTCGCTAAGCATGATACGCTCTAGTTCCATCCATGTTGTCACAAATGGCAAGATTTCATTTCTTTTGATGGCTGCATAGTATTCCATTGTGTATATATACCACATCTTCTTGATCCATTCATCTGTTGATGGACATCTAGGTTCTTTCCATAGTTTGGCTATTGTGGACATTGCTGCTATAAACATTCGGGTGCACGTGCCCCTTTGGATCACTACGTTTGTATCTTTAGGGTAAATACCCAGTAGTGCAATTGCTGGGTCATAGGGCAGTTCTATTTTCAACATTTTGAGGAACCTCCATGCTGTTTTCCAGAGTGGCTGCACCAGCTTGCATTCCCACCAACAGTGTAGGAGGGTTCCCCTTTCTCTGCATCCTCGCCAGCATCTGTCATTTCCTGACTTGTTGATTTTAGCCATTCTGACTGGTGTGAGGTGATATCTCATTGTGGTTTTGATTTGTATTTCCCTGATGCCGAGTGATATGGAGCACTTTTTCATGTGTCTCTTGGCCATCTGTATGTCTTCTTTGCAGAAATATCTGTTCATGTCCTCTGCCCATTTCTTGATTGGATTATTTGTTCTTTGGGTGTTGAGTTTGCTAAGTTCTTTATAGATTTTGGACACTAGTCCTTTATCTGATATGTCGTTTGCAAATATCTTCTCCCATTCTGTCAGTTGTCTTTTGACTTTGTTAACTGTTTCCTTTGCTGTGCAAAAGCTTTTGATCTTGATGAAATCCGAATAGTTCATTTTTGCCCTTGCTTCCCTTGCCTTTGGCGATGTTCCTAGGAAGATGTTGCTGCGGCTGAGGTCGAAGAGGTTGCTGCCTGTGTTCTCCTCAAGGATTTTGATGGATTCCTTTTGCACATTGAGGTCCTTCATCCATTTTGAGTCTATTTTCGTGTGTGGTGTAAGGAAATGGTCCAATTTCATTTTTCTGCATGTGGCTGTCCAATTTTCCCAGCACCATTTATTGAAGAGGCTGTCTTTTTTCCATTGGACATTCTTTCCTGCTTTGTCGAAGATTAGTTGACCATAGAGTTGAGGGTCTATTTTTGGGCTCTCTATTCTGTTCCATTGATCTATGTGTCTGTTTTTGTGCCAGTACCATGCTGTCTTGATGATGACAGCTTTGTAATAGAGCTTGAAGTCCGGAATTGTGATGCCACCAACTTTGGCTTTCTTTTTCAATATCCCTTTGGCTATTCGAGGTCTTTTCTGGTTCCATATAAATTTTAGAATTATTTGTTCCATTTCTTTGAAAAAGATGGATGGCACTTTGATAGGAATTGCATTAAATGTGTAGATTGCTTTAGGTAGCATAGACATTTTCACAATATTTATTCTTCCAATCCAGGAGCATGGAACATTTTTCCATTTCTTTGTGTCTTCCTCAATTTCTTTCATGAGTACTTTATAGTTTTCTGAGTATAGATTCTGTGCCTCTTTGGTTAGGTTTATTCCTAGGTATCTTATGGTTTTGGGTGCAATTGTAAATGGGATGGACTCCTTAATTTCTCTTTCTTCTGTCTTGTTGTTGGTATAGAGAAATGCCACTGATTTCTGTGCATTGATTTTATATCCTGACACTTTACTGAATTCCTGTACAAGTTCTAGCAGTTTTGGAGTGGAGTCTTTTGGGTTTTCCACATATAGTATCATATCATCTGTGAAGAGTGATAATTTGACTTCTTCTTTGCCGATTTGGATGCCTTTAATTTCCTTTTGTTGTCTGATTGCTGAGGCTAGGACCTCTAGTACTATGTTGAATAGCAGTGGTGATAATGGACATCCCTGTCGTGTTCCTGACCTTAGCGGAAAAGCTTTCAGTTTTTCTCCATTGAGAATGATATTTGCGGTGGGTTTTTCATAGATGGCTTTGATGATATTGAGGTATGTGCCCTCTATGCCTACACTTTGAAGAGTTTTGATCAGGAAGGGATGCTGTACTTTGTCAAATGCTTTTTCAGCATCTATTGAGAGTATCATATGGTTCTTGTTCTTTCTTTTATTGATGTGTTGTATCACATTGACTAATTTGCGGATGTTGGACCAACCTTGCAGCCCTGGAATAAATCCCACTTGGTCGTGGTGAATAATCCTTTTAATGTACTGTTGAATCCTATTGGCTAGTATTTTGCTGAGAATTTTCGCATCTGTGTTCATCAAGGATATTGGTCTATAGCTCTCTTTTTTGATGGGATCCTTGTCTGGTTTTGGGATCAAGGTGATGCTGGCCTCATAAAATGAGTTTGGAAGTTTTCCTTCCATTTCTATTTTTTGGAACAGTTTCAGGAGAATAGGAATTAGTTCTTCTTTAAATGTTTGGTAGAATTCCCCCGGGAAGCTGTCTGGCCCTGGGCTTTTGTTTGTTTGGAGATTTTTAATGACTGTTTCAATCTCCTTACTGGTTCTGGGTCTGTTCAGGCTTTCTATTTCTTCCTGGTTCAGTTGTGGTAGTTTATATGTTTCTAGGAATGCATCCATTTCTTCCAGATTGTCAAATTTGTTGGCGTAGAGTTGCTCATAGTATGTTCTTATAATAGTTTGTGCACCTTTTGATTTTTAAGTCAAACTTTAGGGAATGCATGTATCTCTCAAGAGAGGCCCACATTTTTCAGATGATTTTTACATAGGAAAAAATTATATCCTTATCCCGAAAACCCAGTTCAATAAAATCTTAAACATTTTTTAAATGTTTAACACTTTAATAAAATACATTAACAAATATTTTAACAGAACATTTTTAATTAGCACTTTAGCAAAATGATGTGTGAAGAAAATTTTGAATACATTCCAAGTCCAATTTATATGATGTCAGAATCATGTGGAGACATTTAAAAAAGAGTTTCAATGAAAGAAATGACCCCTCAGGTTTTTCTAGTGCTAACCAGTGAAATTACTGACAAAACACATTTTTGTCAACATCTGTATTATTTGGTAATTACAGAACAATCTGCACCCTGACATAATAATTACTTTATATAGGTTTTTAAAAAAAATTATATTTTAGTTACTGTGTTTTGGTAATACATTAGGTTTTAATCATTTAAATGAATGAGAAAGAACATTTTGAGTAGAAAGTCTGACTTTCAGGAGTAAGTCACTTATATTAAGAAGGCATTAGTCATATATCCAGAATCTGACCACTTTTCAACACCTCCACTCCACTTCTGCCCTGGTATGAACCCCCATTATTTCTCATTGGGATGACTGCAGTTAGTTTCCCAACGGGTCTCACTGGCTTTCCCCCCACTTACCCCTTCATGCCCTGATAACCAGTCTTTCCTCATGTTCCTCCTCTGCTCAAAACTCTGCAGTAGCCCTTCATGCTAGTTAAAGCCAAAGTCCCTATAATTGTCTACAAGGACCTGCATTATTTACCGCTCTATCCCATCCTTACTACCTGGACCTTTCCACACTTCTCCCCTATCATGCTCTTTAACTCACTTACTATGTTTAATGTTTATTGTTTGTCTCCATTAGCTAAGATACAAACTCCATGAGGGCAGAGGCTTTTTTGTGCATTGAGGAATATCAGGTTCCTTGTATGGTGTCTGACACACAGCTATGGTCAATAAACAATTGTTAAATTAGCGATTGAATTTATAAATGAATCCTTTGCATTTGATGGAGCATCAGCTGCTTGCTGCTCTTCCCCACATCCTAGATCTTTGTGTTTATCCTTTCTTCTTTACTACTATACCATTATCTCTTCTTTCCTTTTTCTTTTCCTGTATGCCAGATTTGGCTTTATTTACCTTTCTTTCTTTCTTTTTTCTTTTGGTCTTCCTTTTTCTGGGATGATTATTCTGAATACATGAAGACTGAGCTATTTTAAAGTGTGACGTTCATATTTATTTTCAGATAATTCGGTTTCCTAGGTATTTGTATGGAATTCAAATATGGAAAAAAATTAATCATTACACATGACTGTTCAGAGAAAATTTCTCCTTAAAACAGTTTTTCAAGTGAAAATCCTTTAAGTATCTCTTATAAATTTCAGTGATAACATATTTTGTGTCTTAAAGGTATGTATTATGTCAATTAGTTAATATGGAAGGAAAGTGTGCATTAGTCCTTCAAAAATTTTGGGCATGTGATGTAGGTCCAAAAAGGGGACATTTTTGAAATAAACGATTTTGAAAATATTGCTGTCCACAGTAGTAAATGATGGACAGAAAGTTCTCTCAATCAAAACCATCAGTTAGAAACTGAAGAGACCTGATCCAATATGGCAGAAGGTTTTGACTTCTCCTTTAATAAACTAATTCAACCTTACATTCTTGAAAAACAAACAAAAAACCATAAACATGGAAAGTAAAAAAAACACTTACCTAGGGATCATATGGGAAAAAAATCGTTGTTTTTATACAGCAAAAATTCAGGAAGATTATTTTTATCCAACTGCTCAAATTGCTCTGAGGTAAGTCTCTGGAATTAAATATGATTACAGATTTACTTTTTCCATTTATGTGTTTAAATTTAGAGTATAATAGAATATAAAATAGACAAATTACCTTCCGATACAAGAGATTAAAAAAAAAAATCTCTTTTTGGAGGCTAAATGAATTTCTGTATATTTATGTATTCAGTCAATATTTGTTGAATGAATCAGTGAATAATGAAAGTGTCCTCATTAAGAAACCAGTTGCTTGGTAATATGTACTTTAAGAACTGTGAATTATTTTAAGAATTGTGTTTGCGACAATAATATCCAGACAAATTACGTTCCAAAATGTATGTCTGTTTAGAAGGATTTCACTGTAGGTGGATTATTTGATCTATCTTCTTCAGAATGTAATGATGCCAAGTGGAAGGACAAAATGAAAGGCTTGTGAGTATTTCAGGTTCGAGACGATCAATGAGAGTCCTTGGAGAAATCTGTTTTATTTTACTTACTCTACAGATATTTACGGAACACATACTATGTGGTATACACTATGTTAATAGTTGAGGTGCAGGGAAAATGAAGGACTTAGTTTGAAAGAACCCAAGAGTGGAGAGCAGACGCACCTGTAAACAATAGTAACAAAGGTGATAAGGGAAGTATGCACATGAGTTGTGTAGTTTTAGAGAAGGCATACCAAATCTATTTGAGTGATTTTGTTATAATTTCACAGAGGAAGTGTTGTTAGCTTTAAGACCTGAAAGATAAGTAGGAGTTGCAACGTGAGGAGGGAAACTCCCATTCAGAAGACAGGCGAGCGGTTCAAAATGCTCCTGCCTTAGAATGAGAGAGTTAAATTGCACAGGTAGGTGGAGGCCATGAATTCTTGAAAATATTTAAATAGCAAAGCTGTGCTTAAATAACTTTAAAATGATTTTCCTTATGTAGCTAGAGACTCTAATAAAGGCAGCAATATATGCTATAAAAGAAGAGATAGTCAAATGACATATAAAAACAGTTACACTACCTCTGTACTTCTATTTATTTTTTATATTTTTTATTGAAGTATGGTTGACATATATTCAATATGCCATATATCAATATGAAAATATGATATTAGTATAATAATGTATATTAGTATAGTATGACAATATTATATTAGTTTCAACTGAACAGCACAGTGATTTGACATTTACATGCATTACAAAATGATCACCACAATAAGTCTGGTTACCATCTGTCACGATATTATTACAGTATTACTAACTATATTCTCTATGTTGTACTTTACATACTTGTGACTTGACTTATTTTACAACCGGAATTCTGTACCTAATGATCCTCTTTACGTTTTTGCCCATCTGTGGCAAGGAAACAGTGCTAGCTGAGGTAGATGGAGAGTGTTAGAAATGATAACCTGCAGTCAGCTAGTAGAAGAGTGCTTCTTTTTATCTCTCCAGAAAGTACCTACAGATCCCTTCCCCACCAGCACACACCCTAAACTTAGTCAATAAATCTCCTTTATATTTGACCCAGGCACTTTACAAACTGCTGCCTCTCTGCTGGTTCTATGAGAGAGTGGGTTTGTGCACAAAGCTTTAGAAGCAGGGTCTTGGTTTCCTAGAAGTCCTCCAGCTCTCCCAGAGTTAAGCATCTCTGGTTTCGAAAAGCCAGGCATTACAAGGGCTCATCTTTCCAGTGTAGGTTTCCCAGGTCTGGGATGCTTGATGAGGGGCTTGAACCCCTCACTCCTCAGGAAGCACCTCCACACTTGTGTTATTCCTCCCACATATGGCTTGCCCCACACCAGGGTTGTGGTTCCTGGCCAGAGTGTGTCTTTCTCTTACCCATCTCAGTGTGGCTTTTTCATCATATCTTTAGTCGTAGGAGAGCTGTTCTGCTAGTCTTCAGGCTGTTCTTAGAGTTCTATGAATAGCTGTAGTTTTAGTATGTCTGAGAGGAGGTGCACTGAGGATCTTGCTACTTTGCCATCTTGATCTGTCTATTTACTTATTCAACATTCTGTTGAAAGTAGAAAAAAATATGTGCACCATCAAAATATAATTATAAGTTGTATGAATTGAAGTAAAAATATAAGTATAGATACTATACATATTAGTTGTATAAATAAAGTATAGGATTATTTGGATTATTTAGGAACTACCTTTAAAAGCACTGTGTGTTTTTTAAAATTATTTTCCTACAATATTCTTTGATTAATGCATGCATCCTTTCATTAATTCTATTAACATTTTTTCTTTGCTGCATGCCAGGCATTATATCTGAAGAGATGAATTACTCCATAGTAATAACATTGATTTTAAATATTATACTCAAACTTCCATATCCAGTGAGGGTTTATCTTTACGAATCTGTATACGTACTAAATACTGCTGTCTTTTCCAAGGTTATTTTGTAATTTTTTTTGGAGGGGGAATTGCCACAGAAAGAGGTTTTAAGCTGTGCAACCAAATTAGTTTTCATTACTTTAGATTTATTCCTGACCCAGACTCTAATGTTTGTCCTGATCATCAAATTTATTCCTAATGCTTGCCGCCAGATGATTCTGAGATGTTTTCAAAATTAAATCAGCTCTCAAGGGACAGATATTTTTTACCATTATGGATATTTAAGTACATGTGCTATAGGCACAGATAGCAATTCCCAAGGAGAAGTTACCTAAATATTTTGAGTAATAATATTTCTGTTAGAATAAATAAGTAGCCTCTTTAAGTGAGTATTTCAAAAAGAAAAATGTCATATAAATGTCCAAGTATTTGTGTGCTTATTAAAATTAATCAATTGCATTTCTTTGGAACCAGACTCAGTATGTAACCAGGAAGAATTTCAAACATTTTGCCTGAATTGAAAATAAATGTAACAGTTGTGAAATTACTTCACTATAAAAAGCTAAGTCCTGACACGTGTTAAAAATTGTTCTTGATTTTTATAAAATATAATACTTAGTAATTAATAAAATATTAAATTTAGAAGTGTAACAGACCGTTCATTTTAGATTTTGAAATCCTTACATCTTACAATAAGCATATTACTGACTGGCATTCAGCCACACTATTTGGCTTCTCTGGGACCATGACAGTAGCTTCTTGATGTTAGTGAAAATTAATTTATTAATTAGATTGTGCCTGGTAAGTCCATTATTATTATGTCAATTTCTTCACATTTCTGCAATGGTAGAATGAAGTTTGATATAATATAAAAAATCAAACCACTTAAAATTCTATCACAAGGTTAATTTGATTTTATAGGAAAGATCATTTCTGTTGATAAAAGCAAAAGCACAGTCTTCTTATGACAGGCTGACTTGTAATCATTACCATTACGTTTTTTTGTTAAATAAATATTAAATTCCAGAATTCACTCGCTTCTGTTCTTATTCAAAGGAACACCCATCTTTGAAATTCTCCTCTCAAGGCAAACATATCAAAAGGATCTTGGAAAAGCCACAGATGTGTCTAATCAAATGGAGAGTATAAATAATAAAGTCAACAGGAAATTTTATCACAGGAATGTAAAGAAAATATCCTGTGTGTCACTGATATTTGCCGAAGTGTGACACATAATTGGAATATACAATTGGAAGACCTGTCTTAGTTTTAAAAATAATTTTAATAGAATAAAGGGAGGTAGCAATGCATGTTAGCTGAGTATCTTACTTTATAAAAAAAAAACAAAAAACAACAAAAAAATTGAAGGTGGAAGTTGGGGTAAAATTAAATAGAAGATGTGAATGAAACCACAAAAAGAGCTATCACAAAGTTAAGATATCAAATAACAGCAGTGGTAGTGAACTTTCAACTATCCAAAAGAATGAGAAATACCATCTTGCTTAGAAATTTTCTATTTGGGGGTGCCTGGGTGGCTCATTTGGAGTCTGCTTCTCCCTTTCTGACTGCCTGCTGCTCCCCACTGCTTGTGCTCCCTCTCTGTCTCTCTGTCAAATAAATAAATAAATCTTTTCAAAAAATTCCTATTTGCCCTGCTGAATATTTCAATGATGAGGTGAACAAAGCATTTTAGGAGAATTGCTTCACTGGATCTAATTCCCATTATCAGGAAAGAACTGATTTATAATAGACTAAATATATAGAAAGTGATATTGTGATTTCAGAGCCCATAATAACCAAGGAGTAGTATGCTGGATACATCAGTCATGAGCCCTAAATCATCGATTCCCACACAGAGCTGTTCTACTAATCACTTGGAAAATAAGGTAGCATATAGGTCTTTAGGTATCTCTTCAGTTGGACTGAAATCAGAATGTTTGCAAATGAAGAAAAGAAATCTGTATTTCTAGGGTTCTTACAGATAATCCTGCTGGGGAATCAGGTTTCCTTGATAATTTTTAGAGAAACTGGTAGGAGTTTTTCTCCCAGATTGAAATGGTATACCTTTCATCACTGGTGCTCTGGCTCTACTAGGCTTTCTAGGAGTTGTCCTGTTCCTTTGGATGCAGAAAGGGTTGCACTGAGAAGGGAATTGAGGATTAACCTTTCAGATATCTAGAATAGAGTACTCATAACAAAAGAGATAGCTTCCCAACATCCTGCAGATCTTGGTTTTTAGGTTGTTGGTTTGTTTTGTTTTTAATGAGAGTGACAGACGGTGGAGAAGAAAATTAATCTCCCTTTACCTAACTTTCAGGAAATCAGACAAGTGTAGCCTAGCACAGGAAGGCTATCTTATATTTCAGTGCCGTTCTCTTAAGCTTTTACCTAGAGGAAATCTCTCCCACGTCTGGCAATTGGCTGACTGTCAGTCATAGTTTTCTGCATTGGGAATTTTTGAAATTTTCTGCCTTTTATGTGTTTATTAGTGGAAGTTGGAAGAAGATGCATCAGGGACTGCCAGCCTGATCCTATTTTAAGCCTAACTTCTGCCTCATTGATTCTATGTGACAGATACAATTGTTTTGCTTCCATTGTCTCTGTCTTGAAATGCCCTATGAACCAACAAGAAAATAAAAAAAGGAACAGAACTGTGGACATTCTGTTTGTTTATGTAAATTTTAGTCCCTGTGACAAATATGAAATAAGATCTTTTGACTGCACTTTAGAAGCCTTAGCTAAATGAGGTCAACAATTATAGTCCCTTGAAAATCACCATCTAATAAGCTTAGATTTGGTATTGTTGACTTAAAATTTACAGAATCTCTCTCTTGCATTACTTTATTTGAAAGCATTGATATTCACTCTTATTCCCTCACTAAAATGAAAATATAGTGATACCTGGGTCCAGAGAAGTTAAATAACTTGCCCAAGTCCAGGCAGTCAACAACTTTGTGTATAGTTTTATCTTTTCAAAGCAGATTTTTCCTTGATATCTGAGAAACGTTGGACCAAATTCTTATTGGATGGAGAAGATATATTTTGATCACAATATGCACATACGTTTCTGTTATCAAGTAAAACTCAGTCAATTTTTTATAAGTATTAGATTTTACAAATTAAGTAGACAGCAGTTTCTTGAAACTTGGCCAAATTAATTCTGTCAAGACTTCTTGAGATCTTAGAATGTCAGTATAAAAAAAGCACATCTTGTTTCTATCTGCTGACATCTAATGCATGCCTTTAGGGAAAAAGCAGATGACTATAGGCTGTTAGGCTGGAAACTTAATGATAAGTCAATTCAAATACAGAATTTCAGTATACCCAGTATAACTTACTATATTATCCTTTGTCCAAGTGGTATTTAATAAGAGCTATATGAATGGTTGCTCCCTACCTGTAATGGGACTAATTTTATGAATTGTCTTCCTATAAAAAGAATAATAACAAATACCTCATGTGTTAGAGCATTTTGTTAAAGCACATATCCACAGTCAATACTGATGAGTTTTAGAGATAAAAAATTTTTAGATTTTTAAAGATAAAAAAGTTTTAAAGATAAAAAATTTGTTTTTTTATAATAAAAATAAAAGATTTTATTTTTTTATTTGACAGAGAAGGAGAGTGCAACAGAGGAAGAGGGACAAGATACACAATGTCAGTTTCACATATGAAATCAATTAATATTCTCTATCACATCAATAGGCTAAAAAAGAAAAATCACATGATTATATCAGTATAAGTAGAAAAAAAAACATTGGAAAATCTCCAATAACCATTCATGATAGAAAGTCTCAATAAACTAGGAATACAGAACTTTTTAAAAGAGATTTTATTTATTTGAGAGAAAGAGCATAAGTAGAGGAGAGGGGCAGGAGAACATCAGATTCTCCACTGAGCAGGGAGCAGATGCAGTTGTCAATCCCAGGTCCCTGGTATCATGTCCCAAGCCAAAGGCAGACGCTTCACTGACTCAGCTACCCAGATGCCCTTAACAAAACTTCTTCAGCGCCTGGGTGGCTCAGTGGGTTAAAGCCTCTGCCTTCGGCTCAGGTCATGATCCCACGGTCCTGGGATCGAGCCCCACATGGGCGGGGTGGGTCTCTGCTCAGCAGGGAGCCTGCTTCCTCCTCTCTCTCTCTCTCTGCCTGCCTCTCTGCCTACTTGTCATCTCTCTCTGTCAAATAAACAAATAAAATCTTAAAAAAACAAACAAACAAATAAACAAAAAAAAACTTATTCAACTTGATAAGGACTAAGTACAGGGATGCCTGGGTGGCTCAGTCAGCTGGGCGTCTGCCTTCGGCTTGGGTCATGATCTCAGGGTCCTGAGATCAAGTCTCTCATCGGGCTCCTTGCTCCACAGGAAACCTGTTTCTCCCTCTGCCTCTGCCTGCCATTTTGCCTGCTTGTGCTCTCTCTCTCTCTCACAAAAAATAAATAAATAAAATCTTTAAAAAAAAAAAAGACTATGTACAAAAGTCCTACAGCTAACATCATACTTAATGATAAGAAACGTGAAATGTTCCCTCTAAGATCAGTATGAGGCAAGGATGTCCTCTTTCACCATTCTTTTTCAACATCCTACTAGAGGATTTACAATACAGGAAGACAAGAAAAGCAAATAAAAAGAATACAGATTAGGAAGGAAGACATAAAACTGTCTTTGTTCATGGATGACATGATGGTCTTTGTAGAAAATCTGAAATAACAACAACAGAATTCCTGGAGCTAATAAATGATGTAACATCATATAGGATATAAGATTGATATATAAAAGTAATTTTTTTCTATGTACCACCAGTGACCAAGTGAGATTTGAAATTAAAAACACAATGCTATTTAAATTAGTACCACCCCAAATGAACTACTTAGGTATAAACCTAACAAAATTAGGAAAATCACAGAACTCTGCTAAATGAGTAGAAGAACAACAAAATATGGAGAGCTATTTCTTTTTTTATAGATAGGAGGACTCAATATTATTAATATGTCAGTCCTTCCTAATTTGATCTGTAGATTCAGTACAGTCTCAGTCAAATTCCTAGCAGGCTATTTTGTGGATATTAATAAATGACTGTAAAGCTTACATGGAGAAGCAAAAGACCTAAAATAGCCAATATAATTTAATTTTTTTACAAAACTTAAAGGAGAAGTTTAAGGGAAGTTTAAGGGAAATAAAAAGTAGTAGGTATAGATTCCACTTTCTGTAGTGGGTATAATAACTAGACAGAAGTTTAACAAGAAAAATTAGATGTGAAAAACACTATGAATCTAGTAGATCTAACAAACATCTAAAGAACACTGCATGCTACAACAGGTAGAACACATATTCTCCCCAGGTGAACATGGAACATTCTCCTAAATAAGCCATAGGATTTGTCATGATAAAATTCTTGATAATTTAAAAAATATCTATGGAAAATATTTTCTCTGATCTCAGTGAAATGAAATTATAAATCAATAGAAAATTTATGAAATTCAGAAATATGAAGTTTAAACAATACTCTCCAATGAGTAAAAGAAGATATCATGATGAAAATTAGAAAATGTATTGAGATGAATGAAAGTGAAAACACATTATGCCAAAGCATATGGGAAGCAGCTAAACCTGTGTCTAGAAGAAAAACTATATTTGAAATGCCTATATTTTAAAAAGGAATAATTTCAAATAATTAAACTAATCTTCTACCTTAAGAAGTTGGAGATAATAGAGCATGCTAAACTCAAAGCAAGCAGAAACAAACAAACAAAAAAACAGACAACTTTTACTGGACTAACCAAGAAAAAAAGAGAAAAGACTCATACTACTAAAATCAGGAATGAAGGGAGGCATCTCTCTACCATCCTTAAAGAAATCAAAAGAAAACAAGGGAGTATTATGCCAAAATTAAATAACTTACATGAGATGGTCCAATTCTGACAGACACAAATTTCTGATGCTAAGAAATACAAAAAAATCTGAATAAACCTTTAAAAAGCAAAGTTGTTTCATTCCTGTTGAAGCTTCCCACAAAGAAAAGTACATTCCCAGATGCCTTCACCAATGAATTTTACCAAATGTTTGAAAATTAATGGATTCCAATCCTTCACTCTTCCAAAAAGAGAAGAAACATTTTCAGAAGCAGTGTCAATATTACACTGAAACTAAAACCAAAGACATTTGAATGTAGATGCAAAACTCTCTATAAAATAGTAGCAAGCAATCTTGCAACCTATATCAAGGAATACACACCACGATCAATGGCATTTATCTCAGGAATTCAAAGTTAGTTTAATATCTCAAAGTCAATTTAAGTGACATACCATTTTACTAGAATAAAAGTTGAAAAGAACTAGTCATCTCAATAGACACAGAAACTTGGTACAAAATTTACCACTCATAGTAAAGCTGGGAATAAACCAATAGTTTAGGAATAAAAGACAACAAAAAAACCCAACAAGAGTCCTACAGCTAACATACTTAATGCTGAAAGACTCAAAAATGTCTCTCCAACATCAGGAACAAGACGAACATATTTGCTTTCACCACTTCCATTCAATATTACATTGGAAATCCAAGCCAGGGAAATTAAGAAAGAAAAATTTAAAAATTAAGAAATAAGAAAGCTTTGTAAGATTGAATGATGTAAGATAAACACAGAAACATCAGCTAAAGGGGGCACCTGGGTGGCTCAGTCAGTTAAGCCTCTGCCTTTGGCTCAGGTCCCAGGGTTCTGGGATGAAGTCCTGCTTCAGGCTCCCTTCTCTGCCACTCCCTCTCCCTCTACTACTTCCCCTGCTTGTGCTTGCTCTCTCTCTCTGTCAAATAAATAACTAAAATCTTTAAAAAATATATCAGTTAAAGAAAGACAGTGTGATACTAGCATTATGATAGACATATAAATCAATACAATAGAATTAAGAATCTAAAAATAACATACACTGGAGCACACAGGTGAGTCAGTCACATTACATGTCTGCCTTTGGCTCAGGTCATGATGCCAGGGTCCTGGGATCGAGCCCTGCATCAGGCTCCCTGCTCCGTGAGAAGCCTGCTCTCCCTTTCCCACTCCCCCTGTTTGTGTTCCCTCTCTCGCTGTGTCTCTCACTGTCAAGTAAATAAATAAATAAATAAAATCTTTTTAAAATAATTAAAATAACATATATCTATGGTTAACTGATATTTGACAGAAGTGCCAAGGCAATTAGATGGGGAAAACATACTATTTTTAACAAATAGTGATATTCACATGGATTTCCACATACAACAGGATGAAAGTGAACTTTTTTCAATTCATAAAGAAAAATTAACTCAAAATGGATCAAGGACCTGAATGTAAGAGGTAAAACTGTTAACACTCTCAAAACATAGGAGTAAATCAAGACCTTTACTTAGACAAAGAATTCTTACGTATGACACTAAAAGCAAAGCAACTAAAGAAAAAACAAATGAGATAGCACAAAAATTAAAATCTTGTGTTTCAGAGGACACCACCAAGAAAGTGAAAAGGCATCCAACATAACTGGAGAAAATAATTTCAAATTTTACTGCTATGGACTGAATGTGCCTCCTCATACCCCAGATCATATGTTGAAATCCAAACATCTAATGTGAACAGTAATAAGAGGGAGGACCTTTGGAAGGTAATTAAATCCTGAGGATGGAACCTTCATGAATGGGAGTAGTGTCTTTTTAAGTAGAGACACAAAAGAGCTTACTTCCTTTCTGTTCTTAACCATGTGAGGAGACAAGGAAAAGATAGCCATCTGTAAACCAGAAAACAGTCCTCACATAAACCAGATCTGCCAACACCTGGATCTTGGACTACCCAGCCTCTAGACTTTGAGAAATGAACTTTTGTTATGTAAGCCACTTAGTCTATAATAATTTGTTACAGAAGCCTGGATTAAGATTAAGACATATTTCTGATAAGGAGTTTATATACAGAGTATATAAAAATTCTTACAACTCAATATGAACAAGACAACCCAACTGTAAAAAAAAAAAAAAAAATTAGGTGAAGTATTTGGACAGACATTTCTCCAGTGAATTTATACAAATGAGTAATAAACACATAAAGGATGCTGACTATTAGTTATTTAGGGAATATAAATCAAAACCACAATACTTCTTCATGTCCACCAGGATCATTATAATGAAAAAGACAGATGATAGCAAATGTTGGCAAGTATGTGGAGAATATGGAATTCTCATACTTTCTTGGTGGGAATGTAAAATATAGTAGCCACTTTGGAAAATATTACAGTTTGATTCAACACATAAAAACATAATTCCACACTAATACTTAGATACAAAGTTTATAACTTTATAACATTTTACTTGTAATATACAAAAAGTGAAAACTGGGGTGCCTGGGTGGCTCAGTTGATTGAGCATTTCCCTTTGGTTCAGGTCTTGATCCTGGGGTCCTGGGATGGAGTCCCACATTGGGCTCCTTGCTCAATAGGAAGCCTGCTTCTCGCAATCCCCTCCCTCTGCCTGCCACTCCCCTGCTTATGCTCTCTCTCTCTCAGGCAAATAGATAAAATCTTTAAAAAAAAAAAAAAAAGAATACAAATTAAAAATAAATAAATAAAAGAAAACAAAAAAGTGAAACTATCCCAATACTAATGAATACTAATGAGTACATAAAATGAATATGCTATATGATGAAATACTATTAAGCCAAAAAAAAAAAAAGAGTGTTATGATTACAAAGTATAACATTAGACTTTGAAAGTAGTAGCTGAAAGAAGCCAGTCACAAGTATTCACATGTTGTATGATTCCATTAATATGAAATGCCCATATTAGGTCGTTTTTAGAGACCACAATTAAATTAGTGCTTGCCTTGGAATGGGAGATTTGGATGGAGATAGAGAGAGTACCTTTATGGATACAGAAATTCTTTTGAGGATTGATGAAAATGTGCTAGAATTAGGTTGTGATGGTGATTGCATAAATTTAAGAATATACTAAATATCATTTTAAATGAATAAATTCTGTGGTTTGTGAATTATACCTTGATAATACTGTTTAAAAAAAGGTAAAATCTCTCATAGTAGTCCAGATGAGTGATGAGTTAGATAATTTTAAATTCATTCATTAAAAAATTGGGTTCTATAGTTCATCAGAACTGTAGAACTTCAAATATTGTTCAGCAATAATAATTCCTGAAACATAATACATAAAAAAATAAACAAATTTTAAAGAAATAGCCATCAGATAGGCAGGATACTAAGCACATAAGAAAAGATGCCAGAAAACACAGTGCAACAGGAAAATAGCAACCTAGGTTTCCAAATTAGCCAAGCTAACATTTAAAAATAAGAGCAAAATAAATGTATTTTCAGGCATACAGAGACTTAAATGTTTTCTGTAGAATTTTCCCTGAAGGATTACAAAAAGATATTCTATATCCTTGGTATTAATCCAGAGAAAAGAAGCTGCATTAATAAAGCAACAGTGAACCAAAATATGGGCAGATGATGAGCAGTGAGTCAATGAGTCAAAAATATAGTAAAAAATAATAGTCCCAGAAACAGAATAATGAGAAAAACATGTCTTACACTTTGCATATGTATATTTGAAACAAGGTAGAAGTAGCGTAATAAATAATAGCAAGTAAGTTCTGAAATGAGGGAGGTTGAAGAGAAGTGAAAATATACTATTTTCCTTACTTAACTGAGGAAGATAGACGTATCTTTATACTTTCTTAATTTGAATTAAATATTGTTGTGAAGAAATTTAATGGACTTTTCTAGTAATGTCACATAATTCAGAATGACCTTATCATTGACTTCAACTGAAAAGATGTTAAAACAACACTGAATGTAAAACCTCCTTGCAGGCATGAGAAAATTAGCAGTATTAAAGAATTACTGGACGAAGAAGACAGAAATCCACAGTGTTCATTCATGTATTTCTTCTGTGAAAGCATTTGTTGATTTCACATAAAGGCAGCCGAAAGGATGAGAAACTGACCTGCTCTTTTAGCAACTTATTGAGCTATCAGGACAAAATCCAGACCCATATTTTCTTCTTTGGACCCTGAAGAGCTATACTCTGAACAGAGCAGAAGGAAAGAAAAGCAGATCCTGACAGAAACTTCAGCTACCTGTGGAAATGTAGCTAAATTTGTTTTGAAACACCTGTTAAGAGAAAGAAGAGCCGAAGAGTAAAGCCTCCATCTTGAGAATACAGGAACTCTACTTAGAGAAATATATTCTAGAGTGCTGTTTTTCATTTTCTTAAGCGTACAGCCCACCGTAAGCATTCCATTTTACAAGGGGATCCAGTAACATGTACATGTAAATGTTAAATTGATATGTGCTTCATGATACACAACTTACACTTAAGTATGTGTTATATTCTTATATTCATTATTTTACTTTCTTCTACCTTTTAAATGATGATAATGAACAACTAAATTAATTTTAGAACCTACTACTGACTCACAACTCAAAGTTGTAAAAACATTACAACAGAGAATCTCTCAATCGGGGATTAGAAAAGAGGGATCAATAGAGAAGATGTTTTTATTAGAAATAAGATATATTAAATCAACATAGAAATTTACTATATACTTTATGTGTTCAGTTCATTGTGTATGTTATACCTACAGAAGAGTAAAATACGGAATAAAAATGAGAACCAACTATATAGTAAAATAGATTTTCCAAACTTGTAAGGCAGTATATTTGAAAATTTCAATGAAATAGGTGAATTCTAGAAATATATAGTCAAAACTGAAGCAATAATTAGAAGAATATTCAAATGAACCAAACTTGAGATTTAAATTAAAATATTAATAATAACTTTAATACTTGTCCCATCTAGATATTATTCACATAAGATTTTATCTACATATCTATCTTACATCCTTCTATTTCTCCCAAAAAAAAAAAAAGATTATGAGAGAGAGAGAAGGAGAGAGCTAGGAAACACATTTTATGTATGTGTAATATTACTGATACCAAAGCAGGCAGGAAATTAATATTATAATGCAGTTATAGTACAAAAAATTGCTGGCTAATTGCCAGTGAGCAAATTGATAATCGAACTAACTATGTATTCAGACACACACACAAATACACACAGGTATTTCACGAGCAGTTGATTTTATCCTAGAGATAATATAAGAGTGCTCAAAATAAGAAATTACCAATGTAGTGTACTGTATTAATGGACTAAATGAGAAAATTAAACCTCAGCATGGCTTTCCTGAGGGCAAAGTATACTTCCCTGTACCATTGACTTTGATTGAGTTCAACAGAGACATCAATGCCTTGCATATGAATGGGCAGAAAGTAAAAGTGTTTTAAACTAGTGAGAATTCAGAACTATTTATTCTACAGCATTGTTGCAGAACAGTCTAATACAATGAGCAAATTGTGGGGTATACATAAGTTTGATTACATTATTTGAAGAATTAATGATTTAGCTTTTTAAACCGCAAAGAAGATAGTTCTTTTTTTTTTTTTTAATTAACATATAATGTATTATTTGCCCCAGGGGTACAGGTCTGTGAATCTCCAGGCTTACACACTTCACAGCACTTACATAGCACATATCCTCCCCAATGTCCATAACCCAACCACCCTCTCCATCTGCTCCCTCGCCCTGGCAACCCTCAGGTTTTTTTTTGTGAGATTAAGAGTCTCTTATGGTTGGTTTCCCTCCCTATCCCATCTTGTTTCATTTTTTCCTTCCCTATCCCCCCAAATCCCCACTTTGCCTCTCAAATTCCTCATATCAGGGAGATCATATGATAATTGTCTTTCTCTGATTGACTTATTTTGCTCAGCATGATACCCTCTAGTTCCATCCACGTCGTTGCAAATGGCAAGATTTCATTTCTTTTGATGGCTGCATAGTATTCCATTGTGTATATATATATACACACCACATCATCTTTATTCATTCATCTGTTGATGGACATCTAGGTTCTTTCCATGTTCGACTATTGTGGACATTGCTGCTATAAACATTCAGGCACATGTGCCCCTTTAGATCAATACATTTGTATCTTTAGGATAAATACCCAATAGTGTGATTGCTGGGTCATAGAGTAGCTCTATTTTTAACGTTTTTTTTTTTTAAGATTTTATTTATTTATTTGACAGAGATCACAATTAGGCAAAGAGGCAGGCGGAAAGAGAGGAAGGGAAGCAGGCTCCCACTGAGCAGAGAGCCTGGTGCTGGGCTTGATCCCAGGACCCTGGGATCATGACCTGAGCCGAAGGCAGAGGCTTTAACCCACTGAGCCACCCAGGCGACCCTATTTTCAACTTTTTGAGGAACCTCATGCTGGTTTCTAGAGTGGCTGCACAAGCTTACATTCCCACCAACAGTGTAGGGGTTTTCCCCTTTCTCCGCATCCTCGCCAGCATCTGTCATTTCCTGACTTGTTAATTTTAGCCATTCTGACTGGTGTCAGGTGATATCTCATTGTGGTTTTGATTTGTATTTCCCTGATGCAAAGTGATGTGGAGCACTTTTTCATGTGTCTGTTGGCCATCTGGATGGCTTCTTTGCAAAAATGTCTGTTTATGTCTGCAAAGAGGATAGTTCTTAGAATAGACCTTTGTGTTAAAAGTAAGAAACTATACTTATAGCAAAATATATATCAAATACATATTTCTGGCATACTTATACAATTAATCACCCATTTTATTGATGCCTGTCAGGAACATTTTTATAGTAATGGAGGTAGGAATGGTAAAATGAGTGTGATAAGAGAGGTTTTTGCACAGAATAATGGAGATAATGTGTCATGAATCTTACCTGAGGTCCAAATGAAACATAAATATTCTTAACAAATATAGTAAAATAGTAACCATAATTAATTCTGGGTCTTGAGAATTTAGATTTTTGTAATATTATTTTTTATAATTTAGTGTGTTTTTCATAGTCTTTAATAAAATCAACCTTTACTTTTTGCATTCTTGAATTGCATAGGCATTTAGACTTTCTTCTCTTTATCTCATACTTCCATACATTCATTGCTTATGTTATATAATAGTTCATTATGCTATTTTCTTACTGTTAATATTTCATAACTGTCTAAAATAACTTAACAGAGAGTCTGGCAGTATCACTTTATCACTTTCCAAGAAAAGTTCTTAAATTGCATTAAATATATTGTCCTGATATTCCTCTTATATGTATTAAATTTGCAGTAAGTTTTTAGAGTCAAATTAAAAAATTATTTTCTTATGAATATAAGCTTAGCAGGTGTTATTTAAAAATGTATATTCTTTCTCCTCTGCCATTCTGTCATTTGTCTGTTCATGGCAATATGGATATACCTAACAGTCACCTAATCCAGGTAATATCAACTCTTTCTTACAACCCTCAACATAGTGAAAACTCTTTGAGATACCTTGTTCACTGTTGTATATTCAGAATCTAAACATGTGCTTGCCACACGGGGCACTCAATACATACTTGTTGAATAAATTAATTTACCATAGTTAGTAATAACAAAAATAACCAAGGCTAATACAGTAGTTTTCAGTGTAGGAAGTTATCAGTGATGTTGATCCTCACAATACAATTGTAAGGTGATTTTTATTGCGATGTTGCAGTGGAAAAGATTACATTCCAAGAAACCTAAGTAACTTGCTTGAGGTCATTAGGTTAGTACTTCAAAGATCCATCATGGGATTTTATGTCTTCTGATACCAAGAGATCCATAGATAATTTAATATGTTTTCAGTTTTACTACAGAAACCCTCAAAGTAATAAGTAATGTAGTGTTAGAGAAAATATCACAAAACCATTTCCAGCTTTATCCTCTGTCCTTTGGTTGTCCCTAAAGATCAGATTCTGCCGTTTTTTAGGCTGTTGGTGGAGGTGATAGAACAAAGGATTTAAAATTGATTAGTAATGTGACTGTAGAAAGTTCTGTGATCCTTCATGACTTGTTAGGCCTGAACGGCTAATTTCAGCTTTGGGGGAAAAATAAATAAAAATTAAATAAAGAAATAAATAATACACACACACACACACAACACACACACACACACACACGTAATAAAACCTAAATTTTTAGAGAGAAATTATGTTCAAACAAGAGAGAGATTAGAAAAATAATTGAACTTTTTAAAAATTGCTTTTTTAAGTCTTTAAATATAATGCAAATGCAGTTAAGTTTCTTTTTCTTTGCTGTGAATGTTGGAATCTTGTTATATGTAGAAGAAATAGTAAGATCTTAGTGCATAAATGTTAATTATTAATATTCTTAATTGCATTTGCTATTTAAGCAATTGATCATACCTGAAATATTTAAATATAATACTGTTAATGTTACTCAGACTAAATATTATAAATATTATAATATGATAAATAAACCAATTAAGAATCTATTTAAAGCAACCCCTATCTTAAAGATGTGGAGACCTCAGTAACTGGTTTAATTTGTAGGTTTTTAATCTGAGTGCTATATATCCCCAGAATCCATGGATAGAATTTAGGTGCTCTACTAACTGGATGCAAAAAAAATATATCTTTATTTTCACTATTCTCTAATTAAAATTGAGCTTTTCTCTAATCAGGAATTTTGACAAAATCCCATAGTAGTATTTGCAGTATTACTCAAATAGTTTGATACCTCATTGCAGTTGTTACACACAATCTTGAAACATTACTTCTTTAAAATTATGGCAGTTATAAGACCCACCACAAGACAGAAATATTTAATACATTAATCATAAAGTGCATACATTATTTTACTACATTACACTTAAGCCATTTTATTTTTTATTGTTTTTTTAAAATATTTTATTCATTTATTTGACAGGCAGAGATCACAAGTAGGCAAAGAGGTAGGCAGAGAAAGAGGGGGAAGCAGGCTCCCCGCAAAGCAGAGAGCCTGATGCGGGATCCCAGGATCCTGAGATCATGACCTGAGCTGAAGGCAGAGGCTTTAACCCACTGAGCCACCCAGGTGCCCCACACTTAAGCTATTTTAAATAGCATTTCAGTATAACTATTTTTAATAATTTTGTATATTTTATTTAATGCATTTAAATTATTCTGATTTATGGTAGGTCCTTAAACTTTACCAGACTGTCAAAAAATTGAAACACTTTTTTGGGGGTTTATATATAACTCAGAAATATTAATATTTGATAGTTTAGAAATAAATTTATAAAAGAAATTTTATATATTAAAGTAAAATTATATATTTGATACATGTTAATTATATTTTTCTTAATATCATTATGGCCAACATTACGATGTGCATCCATGCTCACATGGTGACTTTTAGGAAATTTCAATATATGGTAGGTAAGTTAACCAGTGTCTGCTATTAGGGAAATTAGCTTGAGATTTGTTTGTTTGTTTTTTTGTTTTTTAAACAGTCGGTCACTGAGTTTGATGTAATATTGGAAATCCCTGGTTTGTGAGGCTCTGTGGAACAAGGCAGGCATGTTTCACTTGTAACACCCCAAAAGAAAGGTTGTTCTACAACTTTGCAGGGACTAGAAATAGTTGAACCGAGACTAGAGATAGTTATTTAGTGGAAGTTGACAGGATTATTTAATGAGTTGAGTCCTAGAGCTACATCCCAAAGTCATTATAAGAATTTCTAAGATCTGGGGTGCCTGGGTGGCTCAGTGGGTTAGAGCCTCTGCCTTCGGCTCAGGTGATGACCTCAGGGTCCTGGGATAGAACCCAGCAGCATCTCAGCATTGGGATTTCAGCTCAGCAGGAAGCCTGCTTCCTGCCCTTTTCTCTCCGCTTGCCTCTCTGCCTACTTGTGATTTCTGTCAAATAAATAAATAAAATCTTTAAAGAAAAAAAAAAGAATTTCTAAGATCTCTGTGAAATGTCATTTATTTTTTATTTTTTTATTTAGACTTTTTTTTATTTAGACTTTATTATTTTTTTTTAAGATTTTATTTATTTATTTGACACAGAGAGAGAAATCACAAGTATGCAGAGAGGCATGAAGAGAGAGAGAAAAAAGTCTTTCTAAAAGACTTTAGAAAATAGCTAATTTATTTCTTAGAAGATAGAAGACAGCTCTTAGAAGAACTCTCAGTTTCACTGAAGTATCTGGTTCTCTTCAATCTACTTAATAAAAAATAAAATAATAAATAATAAATAAATAAATAAATAATAAATAAAAATAAAAAAGAAAGCTTTTTCCCTTTCCTAAAGACTCAGAGATTGGATGGGGCAACATCATGGAAAGTGTCTTTGGGGATTTTTTCTAACGATAATTCACTCCGAGCAGGACCTTACATTTTTTTTTTATGTAATGTTTCTTATCATGGCACAGCTTTGCAACTGCACTGTAGTATATAGCTTTGTGTCTTCTTTTAATCAATAAGAATCCAGTTTCTCTCCATGATCGCAGTGTCTTAGCATCTTAATATATATGGGAATTCCCTGGGGAAAAATTTATTACTACATCTAGTAATAGTGAATGGTTCTTCATACTAAAATGAGATATATATTTTTCTCTGCATTTTTTGACAGTATGATCAACATTTATTTGGGAGAAAACAGCCACCAAACATCACCAGTAATAAAACAGTACACACACACACACACACACACACACACACACTCCCACAAACAAACAAAACACATTTTCAGGTCTTACCATGTATCAAGCATGATGTTAGTTTCTGGAGGTACACACTGCCAAGGCTATATTACTGTTCCCTAAGAAATCATTTTGATTACTTTACAATAGACACTTTACAAAGTAATCATTTTGATTACTTTACAATTATCCAGCCCCCCCTTTTAAATTTGTAATTGTATTGGTGTATGGGTTTGCCCTTTATTCCTTTGTTGGTCTATCATCTCTATGTTGCTGATTTCATAATAATGTTACAGTTCAAGATGTATGCTAAAGAACCTGAACTATTTAACCTGTAAATTTCCCCTGCATCTAAATGTTGCTGATTCTATATTCCTTGTGCAGTTCAAGATATACTTCTGTCCATTGTTTCTTCTGTAGATAGGCAGGTGGATTCATTCTCAGGTTCCATCCCTTTGAGAAGACTAAAGGTGATGGTGTGTTATTTCATGAAGAGGCATCATTGTCTGCTTATCTGTATTCTTGTGACAGTTGTAGCTGTAGATATTCAATGCTTAGATCCATTAATTGATTTGGGTTTGAAATGATGATATTCTACTTCTGTGATTTAAAAAATTTAAAAAATTTATCAAAATTTATCAACTAGAAATTCTTTTATCAAATGGTACTTCCTTTAGACCAGTTATTTGATTTACCAGTTCATAGTGAAAAGGTAGGACATGCATACTTAATTCTTTCTCTTTTTTTTCCAATTGTCAATGTAATGAATGAGTTCCCTTATTATTCTTCAAAATAAAAACATTAATTTGAAAGTTTTTGATGAATTTCAATTCATTGTAATACTTTTTCATACCGATGCTCAAATTTTTCCATCTTTGACCCTTTGGTGCCTTTAAATGTTAGCCCTGATGTGTTTTTGACATGACTCTAGCAATCTCTGATTCCTTCTTTGCTATCAAAGTATATGACAATATATTTCATGGTAATCCTATACATTTACTGTTCATTCCTGGAAATAGACATTTCCCTAAAGAACTGATTTCTTTCAGTGTGGAGTGGTATTTAAAATCTGGGTGTTGGGGTGCCTGGGTGGCTCAGTGGGTTAAAGCCTCTGCCTTCGGCTCAGGTCATGATCCCAGGGTCCTGGGATCGAGCCCCACATGGGGCTCTCTGCTCAGCAGGGAACCTGCTTCCTCCTCTCTCTCTCTGCTTGCTTCTCTGCCTACTTGTGATCTCTGTCAAACAAATAAATAAAATCTTTAAAAATAAATAAATAAAATCTGGGTGTTATAGCTACCTTTTGCTGTTGGGTTGCTAATTTCATCTAGTCCTTCCCAACAGACAGAGTTTGGCTGTGTGTGTATGTATTTATGGTAATAAAGAACCATGCAAGTAAACTGATGATACTACCAAATTAAATTCAGGATTACAGGGTTTACACTTAACTTTCTCTGTATTACGTTGGTATCTCTTTTGTTGCATCCAGAGAATACTCATTCATTTGTATGTAGGGGATGATACAATTAGAAAATCTCATGATCATCCATTTACTTTATCCCACATCACAGAGAAAGCAGTTAGCGATTTTTCATAGACTGTCTCCACATTCTCCACCCATAGTTCATAGTTGACTGTTTAGTTTTCATCTGTTCTTAGTTCAATAAGTAATTATATATTGTGTGCTCATGACCAGCCTTTATATCAATATCTACCCAGTCATGTTGATTGTCTGTAGCTTGTTCTGTAGTGGATTCTTTAGAAAAGAATCTATAGAAATAATAATCCATAAATTTTTGGTGATAAGCATTCATCTGTACTGTTTGCAGGTAAGTCAGTTTTTCTGGATATAAAAGTCTTTGACTCACATTTTTCCCCCTTTGGGTTTCTTAATTATATTACTCTATTTATTTTGTGGCATATTGCATTGCTTTTATGACATCTGATAATAAACTACTCTTTCCCTTATCAGTCACTTGCCTTTTCCCCTGAGATCGACAAAGGAATTTTTGTTGTTAAAGTCAAGTGACTTTACAAGAATAAAATGATTTGGTCTTTTATTATTCCATATTGATATTCCTGGTTATGTTGAACATTATTTTAATATAATATATATATATTTTATAAATATATAAATATATTTAATATATAAATTTTTTTAATTTTAGGAAAATATCTTGAATAATTTTTAGCACTTGTTTTGTTCTTGTATTTGACTTCCTTCTTCAGGGACTGCTATTATAAATCTTTGCTTATTTGAACATTGTTATTTTCTCCCAAATCATTCTTATATTTCTCTTCTTCTTGTTTTTGATTTAAGAAAGTAAGGTCTTATTTTTATTCTCCAGTTTCCTTATTATTGTTTTTATTTGCCCTTTTATTCCTTCTAACTTAGTCTTCATTGCTGAAAAGATTGTTTTATTTTCTTTTCCAGGGTTTTGTTTTTTTTTTTTTAGGTTAAAAAAATTCTATCAGTTATAGTTTTCATTTTAGTTATTCTGGGGTTATGTTCTCCTGGTATGATGTCACTGTCTGTAGCAATGCCATTTTGCTCCATATTCTCTTTTCTTTGTCTAGGTTCTGCCTGCAGTGTTTTCTTGTGTTTATTTTCAGTGTTTGATTATAGTCACTAAATTTTAGAAGGAGTTATGATACACCATAATTTTTTTGTAACTTTAGCCAGTCCCCTTTTCTGTTGTTTTCAAATAGTCTTTGTATATATGGCAAATTACCTTCTGAAATATACCAATGTTGTCTCTCTTACTTATATCCGTTTTCTTCATCTATATTTTCCCTTTTCTACTCAATTTTGATTGTTTCCTTTCGTGAGGAGTCTTTCTTATGGAGGATCTATGGTTTTGAGATTTTGTAGGTTGTCACCTTTAGCAAATGTAGGCATTACTCAGGACCGTGGCACTTACCCACTGTCGGATAACTGCTGTACTATGACTTGCCTGGGGAGGTGGAGATAGTCAAACCCTGCATAGCCGCTACTACCATCTTCTTAGAATTACCCCTGGAAAATTCTTGACATTTTTAGGTGCTACCTGGTTAGCAACTAGGAAGTGTTTTGTTGCTTCAGGTTGAGTTTGCTTGTTTGTTTCGTTGTCTGTTGGTTGGGTTTTTGGCAGAGAATTCCTTACTTTTTCTCACTCTGCCTTTGCAGGGTTTGTGTACACTTCCAATTACCCGTGTTAAAATTTTCTGTTTATTTGAATGAACTGTGACTGATACTATTGTAACTTGTTTAAGGTAGTATTTGGAAGAAAGAGGGGCTTTAAGAATATGTCAGAAAAAATCATAGCAAGTTTTTGGTGTTATAACAAGAGGTAGAATTAAAATTCTAGAAAACCATAATGAGGATTTTATTGAGAGACTTGTACAGTGGGGAGTTGAAGTGCTCTTTCTTCATTTCCGTTCTCTGGAAAAAGTTAGAGGTACTAATTTTAGAGTTAATTATTTTAAAAAAATGTATAAAAAATAGTCTCAGCAACTACGGAAAGAAGAGTCAAATAACAGGACTTATTTTGAGCATGCAGTGACTTATTTATTCATAAGTGTAAAAGATTTTTGAACCGTTTCAAATCTATGGTGGATTATTAATTTAACAGAAGTTTCTGGATCCCCTAGTCAATGTTCAATATATATAAATTAAATAGGTATACAAATTAATATGATAAAATATTTTATAGGAAGAATTTTTTGACCATTAAAACCCACGGTATTGGGGCGCCTGGGTGGCTGAGTGGGTTAAAGCCTCTGCCTTCGGCTCAGGTCATGATCCCAGGGTCCTGGGATCGAGCCCTGCATGGGGCTCTCTGCTTCCTCCTCTCCCCCTGCCTGCTTCTCTGTGATCTCCGTCTGTCAAATAAATAAATAAAATCTTAAAAAAAAAAAAAATAAACCCACGGCATTTATTTAGATATTAAATAATATTAAATAATTTAATATTAAATAAATTAAATATCAAATTTATTTAAATGTTAGATAAATAAAAGCATTAAAAAGAAACATTATTGCTATGTTGTTTATATGTGATGTACCAGTGTTTTATAAATTAAGCTTTTAGAAAATAAAACCACAACTTGGTAAATAGAGTTTGAGAAACTAAAAAACAATGACTTTCACTTTCCCCTCCCATGTTCTGAACTACTTGAGAAAATAAGTGAAAGCAGACAGGCAGATGGTGATACCTTTTTTTTTTTTTTTTTTAAGATTTTGTTTATTTGTTCATGAGAGACACAGAGAGAGAGTCAGAGGCAGAGAGAGAAGCAGGCTCCCATTGGAGCCAGGAGCCTGATGCAGGATTTGATCCCAGGACCCCGGGATCATGACCTGAACTGAAGGCAGACATTTAACTGGCTGAAGCACCCAGGCACCCAGATATCTTTTTTTCTTACTGAAGATGCTGATACAGGGGAATATAGACATGTGATAATAATAAGTTTCCTAATACTAAATGCCAGATTTATACAGATTTACACACAGCAAATTTCACTGTGGTCTTGTGGCCCATCAGGCGAACCACTTCCAAATATCCATAAGCCCAGACTAGCCAATGGCTACTCACAACCAGACACAGTTACCAAAAAAGGAAAAATCCCAACATCCCCATACCTTCTTACCTTCCCGCTTTAAAAACAGCCCTAATACATTCCCAACTTTTGTAACAGCATGAATGGGACTGGAAGAGATTATGCTGAGTGAAATAAGTCACGCAGAGAGAGTCAATTATCATATGGTTTCGCTTACTTGTGGAGTATAAGGAATAATATGGAGGGCATTGGGAGATGGAGAGGAGAAGGGAGTTGGGGGAAATTGGAGGGGGAGACAAACCATGAGAGACTGTGGACTCTGAAAACAAACTGAGGGTTTTGGGAGGGGTTGGGTGTAGGGGGTTGCATGAGCCTGCTGGTGGGTATTAAGGAGGGCACGTATTGCATGGAGCCCTGGGTGAGGTGCATAAATGTGAATTTTGGAACACAACAAAAAAATTAAATTAAATTAAATTCTTAAAAAAGGAAAAAAAAAGAAAAGCTAAAATAAAATAATAAAGTAATAAAATAATTAATAAAATAATAAAGTAATAATAAAGTAATAAAATAAAATAATAAAGTAATAAAATAATAAAAAATAATAAAAGCAGCCCTTACCCACTCCCTCCTCTCAGACAGTCTCTCCTTTGTTGTCCTGCCCACCACTCCCTTGCCATGTATTCAGTAAATGTCTGTCTCCTTTGTTCTGCCATGGGCAAATCCTTTCACCAGTCATGCCACCAGCTTCCATCCAATCCTTGCTCCACATTTGGGGGCCCCAGGATGATCAGATCAGGAGAGACAAGACAGTCTGGTTGTTGCTCCTATAAAATTTGTAGCAGGGAGGAGCAAAAAAGAATGTATTTCTTGTGGATTAACTGCGTTCCAAAATGAAGGAAGAGGCAGGGTTGAGACATAGCACACTGATCATATTCTTAAACACACTGATCAGATAACTTGCCTTACCCTGAGAGAGTATTAATAGGTAAAAGGAAGAGTGTTATTCTAATGTTGCCTTAAAAGAAGGAAACATCAGGTGTAATAACAGTTTTACCTTAAGCACATTAGGATTTAGACTTTAAAAGAATATAGTATCCATAACAAACATTGATAATTTTGAAGTTGAATTTATTTGCAGTTGAATTTAGAAGGATTGGGAAATTAACTCGATGAATTTTATTTATTTATTTATTTACTGCTTAAATTTATTTGCTTTGGGAAAAGGATTTAGTTTCTTTTTTTTTTTTCTTTTAAAAAGATACCAGATTCCCACCAACAGTGTAAGAGGGTTCCCCTTTCTCTACATCCTCTTCAACACTTGTTGTTTCCTGTCTTGTTCATTTTGGCCTTTCTAAATGGTGTAAGGTGGTAATCTCAATGTGGTTTTGATTTGAGTTTCCCTGGTGGCTAATGATGATGAACATTTTTTCATGTGTCTGTTAGCCATTTGTATGTCTTCTTTGGAGAAGTGTCTGTTCATGTCTTCTGCCCATTTTTTGATGTGATTATCTGTGTTTTGAGTGTTGAATTTGAAGAGTTCTTTATAGATCTTGGATATCAGCCCTTTGTCTGCAGTGTTGTTTGGGAATATCTTCTCCCATTCTGTGGGTTGCCTCTTTGTTTTGTTGACTGTTTCCTTTGCTGCGCAGAGGCATTCTTAACCAAACTGCAGAGACAGGCATCCTTCAGCCCCCTTCCTGACTGTCCATGGTAACACCTGTGTAAATCAGATACCAAAGATACGTCGCACTAATATGGAGCTTACAGAGAGCAGAGACAGCTAGTTCTTACGGCATTACTGTTTGCCTACAGAAAAGTAAATGTTCCAGTTAATTTCTTTACATGTTGGTGGCAAGAATTAATTTTTAAATCGCAAAGATATCTGTACTATTATTTAAACACAATCCCAGGAAGGAAAAATTGCATCTATAGTGATCCCATTTCCATGACAGCAAGAGCTTTTGTCCCATCTGTAATTTGAACAAGATTTTCCAGGATAGTGCTGAAGAGAATATGGAATACACTGGTTATCATTCTTGCCTAGTGCATATGCCTTCTCGGATTCAGAATTAAGGAATCTAGAAGAATATATGGAAAATGATGGTTATATAACTTAGTCAAAGCATGAAACCAAAATCATCTTCATAATTCTAATTCCCCTTTTACACCTTCCACTTGAATTTTCTCCATTCCCAAATATTGCATACTTCATTTTATCAAGAGAAATTTTTCTTACTGCCATAATTAGAATACTATGGATTATATTCTAATGTTAACCAGAATACTGGCTTATATTAAATGTAATCAAAGTGAATATTACATGGGAATATTTATGTCTGTTTATATGCTTTTCTTTAACATTTATATAAAATTAAGAATAACATGTAGATGAGTTCTTTATGGATTCATTCAACCAACTCTTACTGAGAACCTCATGTGTGTCAGGTACTTTTTTTGGTCTCCATGTTTGCAGTAGTGAAAAAAAAAAAACAACAAAAATCCCTACCTTCCAGGACCTTCCCATTTGTGAGATGAAGCATATACTATAGAAAAGTAATAAGCAAACTGCATGCTATATGGACAAGATGATGAATAGGGATGCTTGGGTGGCTCAGTCAGTTAAGTGTCTGCCTTTCATTCAAGTCATGATCCCGAGGTCCTGGGATAAAGGCCTGCATTAGGCTCCCTGTTCGGGGGGCGTCTTCTCCTCCCTGCCCCGGCTTGTGCTGTCTCATTCCACCCCCCCTTCTCTCTCTCACTCTGTTTCTCAAAAAAATAAATAAAATATTTTTTAAAAATGAACAGCTTGGAGAAAAATATGCAAAGCAAGTGGATAGAAGCAATTGGCAGCCATCATACACCCCACTGAAAAGGTGATCTTTGGCAAGGATTTACGGAGGAAATAGACAAGATTTATAAACATTCTAGGGAAAAGCATTTTAGGCAGAAAGAACAGCAAATATAAATGTGGGAACCTGACTCACAGGCTCAGAGAACAGTGAACGAATGCACAATTGGTGTGACTACTGCAGATTGCATGAGGGTGAGACGTGCAAAATGAGGCCAGGAAAGATGAAGTGGGGGGAAGCAGCAGGTCTCATGGGGGCTACTGGGCACAAACCATACCTGAGTTCTTATGCTATGTGAGACTGGGGGCAGAATAGAATGGGCATCACAGAAGGGTTTTGAGTAAAGAAACAATGTATTGGTTCTTTTTAAAAAAATTCTTTATTTAAATTCAATTTGGTTAACATATACTATATTATTAGTTTCAGGGATAGAATTTAGTGATTCATCAGTTGCATATAACACCCAATGCTCATTACATCAAGTGCTCTCCTTAATCCCCATCACCCAGTTACCCCTCCCCCCTCCTCCCCTCCAGCAACCCTCCCTTTGTTTCCTAGAGTTCAGTGTCTCTTATGGTTTGCCTCCCTCTCTGTTTTCATCGTATTTCATTTTCCTTCCCTTCTCTTATGTTCATCTGTTTTGTTTCTTAAATATTGTTTATGAGTAAAATGATAAGGTATTTGTCTTTCTGATGGACTTATTTTGCTTAGGATAATACACTCTAGTTCGATCCATGTCTTTGCAAATAGCAAGATTCCATTCTTTTTGATGGCTGAGTAATATTCTGTGTGTGTGTGTGTCTGTCTATGACGATATAGATATAGATATAGATATAGATATAGATATAGATATGGCACTTTATCCATTCATCTGTTGATGGACATCTGGTCTCCTCCCATAGTTTGGCAATTATGGACATTGCTGCTATGAACATTCGATTGCATGTACCCCTTTAAATCACTATGTTTGTATCCTTTAGATAAATCCCTAGTAGTGCAATTGCTGGCCCATAGAGTAGCTCAAATTTACCTTTTTGAGGAACCTCCATACTGTTTTTCAGAGTGGCTGTTTATAGATATTTGCAAAGGTCTTATCAGATAAAGGGCTCGGACCCAAAATCTATAAAGAACTTAACAAACTCAACACCCAAAAAACAAAAATTCCAGTCAAGAAATGAGAAGTACCAATGTGTTTTCACTTATGTTGTGAAAGAATCACGTTCCCTTTTGTATTGTCAAGAGATTATAAGAGGGCCATGGGTGGAAGCTAAGAGTCCAGTTCAAAGGCAGTTTCACTGACCACATTTTCCCATATGTTACATATAAATAAATTATTTGGGATTAAGAAAAGAGTTTGATCCATACCTAATCATCTGTAGTAGGCCACATAGTCACCCCCCAAAAGATTTATCCACATCTGGAATTTGTGAGCACTGCTTTATTTGGGAAAAGGTCTTTGTAGATGTGAATAAATTGAGAATCTTGAGATGAGGAGATAATCTTGTTTTATCTGGGTAGCTCTACATCCCATAGCAAATATACTTCTGAGAGAGACACACAGAGGAAGAGGTGAAGGAGCAAAACCCCAGGAATACTGGGACATCCCCAGAAGATGGAGGATGAAAGGGACAGATTTTCCCTGAGAATCTCTGCTATCACTTTGATTTCAGACTCCTCGCCTTCAAGATTGTGAGAGAATAAGTTTCTGTTGTTTTAAGCAATCCAATCTACGATAATTCATTATGGCAACTGTAGGAAAATAATATATTATCAAAAATTAAGTCTTTAATGGGTGAATTTTTGAATTCCAACAAATCCTATTGATTTATATATATAGCATATCTTTAATACTTCAAATACCCCCACTTAGGGATGATTATTTCTTCTGGATGCACAAAAAGTGGCCAAATTCCTGGGAAATGTGCTCAGGTTATCATATGGCTGTGCTCTGTGTGTAGTTCAGCAGGAAAAGAGAGCCGCAGAAAGGTGACAGGGTGAGGAGAGGGTGATGTAGGAAACCAGCAAGCCCTCCCACCATGTGATGAGTCAGGATGTATGAACTCAAGTCTGGTGGCACAAAACCCCCAAAGCTTGAAGCATCTTGCAGGACTTGATCCAAGAGGGAAGCCTTCCAGGTTTGAAAAATCCAGAATCAAGAGACTATGTGCAGATTTCTTTGGAGGGTAGGTAAAGTGGTCCAGAAAGATCAAATGAGCTGAGAGCGCTCTTCCTGGGGAATATGCAGAGGGGATACTTGCCGAACACATAAAAGCCCACTTGTGTGCACCATGTAGCACATTCTGACTACCCATTCTGCCACATAAAAGGCACCAATAACCAGAATGAATAAGATAAAACCACAATACCTAGGATGTTTAAAAAATAAGGGGAAAATATCTTTCATTTTCCCTGATTTCTGCTTCACTAGCTTCAACACATTTAAGGGAGTCTGCTATAGAGGAGGTGGGTCTGTCATGGTTACATCAAAGAAACAGAACCAGTAGAGAGATAGGTATTAAGAGATTTCATGTGAAGAATTGGTTTATGTGATTGTGATGTCTGGGTAAGCAATTCTAAAATCTGGAGGTCAAGCTGTCAGGAGGGATAGACTGAAACTCTTAAGCTGAAGCTGCTATCCGCAAATGAAATTTCGTAAGGGAAGCCTAAGACTTCTTTTTTTTTTTTTTTTTTTTGGAAGTAGACAGGTCAGACTGTCAGGGCTCTCATCTCCAGGACTGTCTGCTTAACACTTGTCAATCACTTCTAGAAGAAACCTACTCTAGTAGTCTATTCACAAACCATGTTCTATATGAAATAAAATAACTTTATAGACTTTAAAAAAAAAAAAAAAAAAAAAAAAAAAAAAAAAAAAAAAGGGAAGCCTAAGACTTCTTAAAGGTCCATTCAGTCATTTGAGTCAGGCAATCCAGATGGCCTAGGATGATTTTCCTTACGTAACATAAACTTATTATAAACTATATACAAAATACCTTCACCGCAAAACCTACATTAGTGTTTGGATAACTACTGATTATAGCCTCACAAGCTGACACCTACAACTGGGCCATCACAAGTGGATGGAAAAGTATAATTACCATGCCCTCCCTCAGTGTTCCTTAGGCTGAAGCATAGTAAATGTTGGACATAAAGGAGAATATAAGATTGAAATTTTAAACTGCATTGAATTGTCCTAATCTTTTATTTTACCTAAAAGTGACTTGGAAATTAAGGCTTCTGCCAAACACAGCCTTAAAGAATATGACAAATTACTCATGTTTTTATTCAACAAAGATGTATTGAACATGCGTTATATGCCAAACAATTCCTGGTGTTTTTAATGGATCACAGAACATAACAAAGGCCCCTGTGGTCATGGATATAACATTGCAGCGGGAGAAGACACACAATAAATCATAAATATAAAAATAAATAAATTGTATTCCGTGTTAAAAGGTAAGAAGTGTTGGGAAAAAAAAAAAGAAAGTAAAACATGCTATGGCAAACACATTAGTACAGGTAAAGAAAATCAGATATTTGGAAAGATTTTTTTTTTTTTCTTAAAGATTTTATTTACTTATTTGACAGACAGAGATCACAAGAGAGACAGAGAGGCAGGCAGAGAGAGAGGAGGAAGCAGGCTCCCCACCGAGCAGACAGCCTGATGTGGGGCTCGATCCTGGGATCATGACCCAAGCCGAAGGCAGCGGCTTAACCACTGAGCCACTCAGGCACCCCAGAAAATCAGGTATTTGATAGGCAGAGCAGTTCCATGTTCAAATAAAGCAGTCAGGGTAGACCTCAGTGTAAGGATAGGATTGAAACAAAGCCTTGGGAGTTAAAGAAGAACATTTCAGGAAGAGGGAACAGCTGTGCAAACTCCGGTAAAGGAGCATGACTATCATTTTTAGCGAGAACATGGAAGTCAGAAGACAGAAGAGAGCGGATAAGTACCCAGGGTAAACAGTAGGGGGCGGGTTTGCAATGATGTAATCAGTTTGGGCCCTTGTAGGAGAATGGGGCCTTCAATCTACTACAGGGTTTTGAGCAGAGCAATGACACTGGCATAGCATAACTGAAGGCTGCGATTGGGGAACATGCAAAAGGTTTTGTCTTTGTCTCCCTCACTGCCTACTCCCTGCACTTCAGGGTACTGTGTAAACTGGTTATCACCCGTTGTGGGCAAGGAGCAAATCAGCATTTACACAGCAATTAAAGATATTTTAGCCTCCTGATCTTCTCAGTTTAGTATTATTTTTTAAAGTTTTAATTTCAGTGTGGTTAACCTATAGTATTAATTAATTTCAGGTGTACAATATAGTAATTCAACAGTTCCGTGTATTATTTAGGGCTCATCCAGATAAGTGTACTCTCTTTTTTTTTTTTTTTAAGATTTTATTTATTTATTTGACAGAGAGAGAAATCACAAGTAGGCAGAGAGGCAAGAGAGAAGGGGAAGCAGGCTCGCCGCTGAGCAGAGAGCCCTATGCGGGGTTCGATCCCAGGACCCTGGGATCATGACCTGAGGTGAAGGCAGAGGCTTTAACCCACTGAGCCACCCAGGCACCCCAAAATAAGTGTACTCTTTTTTTTTTAAATTTTTTATTTTTTATAAACATATATTTTTATCCCCAGGGGTACAGGTCTGTGAATCACCAGGTTTACACACTTCACAGCACTCACCAAAGCACATACCCTCCCCAATGTCCATAACCCCACCCCCCTTTTCCCAAACCCCCTCCCCCCAGCAACCCTCAGTTTGTTTTGTGAGATTGAGAGTCACTTATGGTTTGTCTCCCTCCCAATCCCATCTTGTTTCATTTATTCTTCTCCTACCCACTTAAGCCCCCATGTTGCATCACCACTTCCCCTTCACCTACATCACCCATACTCCACCCACCTGCTCTAGTAACCATCTATTTGTTCTCTATAGTTAAGACTCTGTCTTTTGGTTTCTCTCTCTCTCTCTCTCTCTCTCTCTCTCATTTTTCCCCTTTGTTTGCTTTCTTAAATTCCACATAGGATGAAATCATATGGTAACTATCTTTCACTGACTGGCTTATTTCGCTTAGCATTATATTCCCTAGATCCTTCCATGTTGTTTCAGATGACAAGATTTTATGTTTATGGTTGAATAATATCCTATATATATATGTGTGTGTGTGTGTGTGTGTGTACCCCACGTCTTTATCTGCTCATTTAATTGATGGACACCTGGACTGTTTCCATAGTTTGACCATGGTAAAAATGTTACAGTAAACATAGAAGTGCATTTATGTCCCTTCAAATTAGTGTTTCATATTCTTTGGGTAAATATCCAGTAGTGCAGTTGCTGGATCATAGAGTGGTTCTATTTTTGATCTTTGGGAGAACCTCCATCCTGTTTTCCACAGTGGCTGTACCAGTTTTCATTCCCATCAGTAGTACACAAGGGTTCCTTTTTCTCTACATCTTCACTAACACTTGTTTCTTGAGTTTTAGCCATTCTGATAGGTGTGAGGTGATATGTCATTTTGGTTCTGATTTGCATTTCCCTGGTGATGAGTGATGTGGAGCATCTTTTCTCAGGACTCACATTTAGGTCCCTAATCCATTTTGAGTTTATTTTTGTGTATGGTATAAGAAAGGTGTCCAGTTCATTCTTTTGCATGGAGCTGTCCAGTTTTCCCACATTTGTTGAAAAGACTTCTTTTTCCCAATGCATATTTTTGCTTCTTTTGTTCAAAGATTAATTGACCATATAATTGTAGGTTTATTTCCGGGCCTTCTCTTCTTTTCTGTTGATCTATGTGTCTGTTTTTATGCCAGTACTGTTTTGATTACCACAGCTTTGTAATATAGCCTGAAGTCTGGAATTGTGGCACCTCCAGTTTTCTTTTTCTTTTTCAAAATGGCTTTGGCTATTCGAGGTCTTCTGTGGTTCCATTAAATTTTTGGTTTGTTTGTTCTAGTTCTGTGAAAAATACTGTTGCTATTTTGATAGTGATTGCATTAAATCTGGATTGCCTTGGGCAGTATAGACATTTAACAATATTTATTCTTCCAGTCATGAGCATGCAATATCTTTCCAATTCTTTGTGTCGTCTTTATTTTCTTGCATCAGTGTTTTATATTTTTCAAAGTACAAGTCTTTAACCTCTTTGGTAAGTTTATTCTGATATTTTGTTGTTTTTGGTGCAATTATAAATAGAATTGTTTTCTTAATTTCTCTTTCTGCTCTTTCTGTATTGGTGTATAGAAATGCAAACAGATTTCTATACATTGATTGTATTTTTTTTTTAACAAGTTCATTTATCAGTTCTAGTACTTTTTTAGTGGAATCTTTAGGGTTTCCTATATATAATATGTCATTTGCAAATAGTGAGAATTTTATTTCTTCCTTAAAAATTTGGATGTGTTTTGTTTTTTGGTTGTTGTTGTTGTCTGATTGCCATGACTGGGACTTCCAGTACTACGTTGAATAAAGGTGGTGAGAGTGGATATCCTTGTCTTATTCCTTACCTTTGGGGAAAAGCCCCAAGTTTTTCACCATTAACTGTGTTATTGGCTGTGGGTTTTTTATCTAAGACTCTTCCTGTTGAGGTATATTCCTTCTATACCTACTTTGTCAAGGGTTTTTATCATGAATGGATGTTGTACTTTGTCAGATGTTTTTCTGCCTCTATTGAAATGATCATATGGTTTTTTATCCTTTCTCTTATTGATGTGACATATCATGCTAATACTTTTACACATATTAAACTACATTTCCATGCCAGGAATAAAAACTGTTTGATCATGATGTATGATTTTTTAAAATGTATTGTTTGATTCAGTGTGCTAATATTTTGTTGAGGATTTTTGCTGTATTCAAGAGAGATACCGGCCTGTAGTTCTCTATTTTTAGTTTTGTCTTTACCTGGTTTTGGTATCTGAGTTACCCTGGCCTCATAGAATGAATTTGGAAGTTTTCTTTCCTCTTGTATTTTTTCGAATAGTTTGAGAAGAACAGATATCAACTCTTCTTTAAATATTTGTTAGAATTTGCCTATGAAGCTGTCTGCTCTTAGACTTTTGTTTGTTCAGGATTTTTTGAGCAGATTGACTTTTATTACTGATTATCAGTCCATTCAAAGTTTCTCTTTTCTTCCTGCTTCAATTTTGGTATGTTATAGATTTCTAGGAATTTATCCTTCTTTTCTGGGTCGTCCAGTTTGTTGGCATATAATTTTTCATAATATTCCCTTATAAGTTTTGTATTTCTGTAGTGTTTGCTGTAATTTTTTCCTCTTTCATTTGTGATTTTGTTCATTTGAGTCCTCTCTCTGTGCATTTGTTTTTGTTTATTATTTTGGCTAGACGTTTATCAATTTTATTGATCTTTTCAAAGAAACAGTTTCTAGATTCGTTAATCTTTTTTTTTTTTTTTTTTTTAGTTTCTGTATCATTCATTTCTACTTTATTGCATCCCAAAGATGGACTGTTTTTATTTTCATTTGTTTCCAAGTAATTTTTTATTTTTTCTTAGATTTATTTTTTGATCCATTCATTGTTTAGTAGCATGTTATTCATGTTATTCATGTTATTTGTTCTCTTTCCAGATTTTTTCTTGTGGTTAGAAATGATGCCTGGTATACCTTTGATCTTTTTGAGTTTGTTGAAACTTCTTTTGTGGCCTAATATGTGGTCTATCCTGGAGAATGTTCCATATGCACTTGAAGAATGTGTATTCTGCTGCTTTAAGACAGAATGTGTGGGTATGTCTGTTAAATCCATCTGTTCCTGGGTGCCATTCAAAGCCACTCTTTCTATGTTGATTTTCCTGTTTGGATGATCTGTCCATCCATGTAAGTGGAGTGCTAACGTCCCCTACTATTAATTGATTATTTGATTACTATTGATTATTTCCTTAAGATAGTTACTATTGATTGTTTCCTTATTGATTATTTCCTTAAGATAGTTATTGACTGTTTTATGTATTTGGGTGCGCCTATGTTAGGAGCATAAATATTTGCAATTGCTATATCCTTCTGTTGGATTGTACCCTTTATTAATTATTAGTATCCTTCTTTGTCTCTTTGTATAGTCTTTGTTTTAAAGTCTATTTTGTCTGATATAAGTGGTGCTACCCCAGCTTTCTTTTGACATCCATTTTCATGATAAATATTTCTCCCTCCTCTCATACTCAATCTACACGTGTCCTTGGGTCTGAAATGAGTCTCTTGTAGGTAGCATATAGATGGGTCCTGTTTTGTTTTGTTTTGTTTTATCCATTCCATCATTCTGTGTCTTCTGATTGGACATTAATTCCATTAACATTCAAATTCATTATTAGTGAATATGTATTTATTGACATTTTGGAATTTGTTTTGGTAGTTTTTCTCTGTCCCTCTCTTCTCTTGCTCTTTTTTGTGGTTTGCTGGCATTCTTTAATGATGTATTTGGATCCCTTTCTTTTTATTCTTTGCATATTTATTATTGGTTTTTGAGTTGCAGTTACCTTTGGGTTTGTATGTAACATATAGCAGTCTATATTAAGTTGATGGTCACTTAAGGTTGAACCCATTCTTTACTCTTTTCTCCCCATGTTTTAGATATATGTTGTCATATTTTACATCCTCATATTTTATATTCTCTTATTTTGTGAATCCCTTGACTGACTTTTACAGATACACTTATTTTTGCTGCTTTTATGTATTCTACTTTTCTTACTCTTCCCTATGGTCTTTCCTTTCCACTCAAAGAGTCCCCTTTAAAATTCTTGTAGGGCTGGTTTAGTGTTTGTGAACTCCTTTAGTTTTTGTTTGCCTGAGAAACTATCTCTCCTTCTATTCCAAATCATAGCTTTGCTGGATAGAGTATTCTTAACTGCATTTTTTTTTTCCTTTTCAGCACTTTGAATATATTATACCACTCTCTTCTGAGCTGCAGAGTTTCTGCAAAACCTACTGATAGCTTTATGGGATTTCCCTTAAAAATAACTGTTTTCTTTTCTCTTGGTACTTTTAATTTTTTTTTCTTTATTGATGCTTTTTGTCATTTTAATTACTGTGTATCTTGGAGTGGACCTCCTTAAGTTGATTTTGTTGGGGGAATCTCTGTACCTTCTGGGTCTGGATATCTGTTTCCTTCCTCAGATTAGGGAAGTTTTCAGCTATTTTTTCTTTCTTTTTTCTTTTCTTTTCTTTTCTTTTTTTTTTTTTAAGATTTTATTTATTTATTTGATGGAGAGAGAGAGAGATCACAAGTAGGCAGGGAGGCAGGCAGAGAGAAAGGGGAGAAGCAGGCCCCCTGCTGAGCAGAGAGCCCGATGCAGTGCTCGATCCCAGGACCCTGAGATCATGACCTGAGCCGAAGGTAGAGGCTTAACGCACTGAGCCACCCAGGCGCCCCTCAGCTATTATTTCTTCAAGACAGTTTTCTGCCCCCTTTTCTCTCTTTTCCTCCTCCTCCCCCCACTTTCTTCTGCCCCCTCCTCCTCCTCTTTCTTCTTTTCTTCTGAGATCTGTGTAATGTTAATGTGATTACACTTGATAGAGCTGCTCAGCTCCCTAAGTCTATTCTCCTTTTGCATATTTTTTCTCACTCACCTGCTCGACTTCACTATTTTCCATTACTCTGTCTTCCAGTTCACTAGTTCATTCCTCTGCTTCCTCTACCCTGCTATTCATTCCACCCAGTATATTTTCAGTTTTATTTATTGTGTTCTTCATCTCTGATTGGTTCTTTTTTCTCTCTTTGGTAAGAGTGTCTCTAGCAGGCATATTACTTATATTTGCTTTGCTTGTCTCTTGCTGTGGTTTGGTCCTGTTCTTTCATATGTGACATATTTTTCTGTTTCCTCATTTTGTCTAAATCTCTGTCTGTTTCTGTGTAATAGGAAAGTCAGTTTCATCTCCTGCTCTTGGAAGTAATGGCCATATGAAGAAGAGGTCCTGTAGTGTCCTGAGGAATGGTGTCCTCTGTTTAGTAGAACCTGGTGCATCAGTTGGTGTTGCCTACATGTGTTGAGTTTTTCCTGCTCTTGTGTCCTGGATGCTTTTTCCTTCAATGTAGTCATCTGCAGTGGCTCTCTTTGACTGTTGTGCAGAGTTTTTGTTTCTCAGCTGGGGTGGATATACAGTTTTCACAAGGTGTATGTTGGCCTACTAAGAAATTAGTCCTGCCTTAGCATCTGGGAGGGACTGGCCTGGGCAGATCCACAAAGCAGGTGGAGTGTCCAATTTGAACAAAGTGTGCCTTGGGCTTCTGAAGGGCCAGCCACTACTGCTGCCACCAGCACTACAGCCACTGCTGTCACTGTAGCTGGGACCAAGACCCCAAAAATGCCCAGGTCAAGAGTCAGCAAGTGTTAGGTTAGTCTTCTAGTGGTGGACACCTGCCATGCTGAGACTAAGGTAAACATGACTTGGGAAGACTAAGGTAAACTAACGTAAACATGAAACATCAGCCAAAGCATGTTGAGGCAAGCCTTCGTGTAAGCAAGTTAAGCAGTAAGTGATGATGCTGCACTGGTTCCCACAGGTCATTGTGTGTTTATGGTGGGATATGGAGAGGGAGATGGTGCCTTCACCTCCTTTGTTCCTAAAGAAGTCCCTCAGCAATCTTAACCCCTCCAGGATATACTCTGAAATGAGTATACTACTCTCTTCTGTATATACCAGACCTTTTTGAAACTGTTGTTTCTATGCTGTAACTCTGTGGGCTCTCTGTCATGCTGTCTCTTCAAGGTCAGGAGCTCAGCTTCCTATTGTCCTCAGTCAGTCAGAACTGAGTCCACTGATTTCTAAAATTATAGGCTTTAAGTCCCACTCCTTGTAACTCACAAAACTAGGCCCCCTTTGCTTTCAAAGGCAAATGTTATGCAGCTTCATTTTGCTTGTGCAGCCTTATTAACATGACAGTCTATTTCTCTTCCCTTTCCATGCCCATGGCTCTCTCCCCACCATGGATAGCGGTGGTCTGTTTGGCTCCCCACTGTGTCTCCACCCTTTCAATGTGGCCTCTTCTCCACCTTTAGTTGTAGAATTTATTGTACCAATATTCAGGTGGTTTTCTGGGTTATTTAAACCAATGTGAATGTTATCTAGTACCTATGAGAAGAGAGGAACTAAGGGTCCTCTTATTCGGCCATCTTTCTAGGCTCCCCCAAATCATTTCAGTTTAATTCTTGTATGAGATAGCACAAATGGGTATCTAATAGACTTTACGTGTTTAATCAGTATTAGAACCAATGTTGCTTATACTCACAAGGTAAAGAAAATGTATCTTTTGAGTACGATCTAGTCATTAAAAGGACACAACTTTCCTTTAAGAAGCTGTCGTAATATTTATAGTAACTGTAATTCTGGCTGGATAGAGAGAAAAATACTGCAGAATTGAAAGATGCTGTGGAAAAGTGGCATGTTTGGATTCTTTATTTGTACGAAGACCCTGTAGAGTTTAGTGGCAGGAAGAATTCCCCCACCTCCCTAGGGTTCATATTACATTCCTAGGTCTCAGCATATTAGTAGCAAGCCTGCTGCAGCCTAGCTGGTCTTTGACCTTGAGGGTACTCAGCATAAAGCCAAGGAGAGTATCAAAAGGTAGAAACAAGACTTAATGATTTCATCCCTTGCTTCTTGCTCTCTGTTTCACTTGTGACTAAGATCTTAAGTTCCTATTTTCACTAAGCCTTCTGCAGTGTAGCAGACAGAGCTTGGGAATGTTTAATCGCTTATTTTAAGAGTGTCGGATTGTGAATGTGTGCACAAATATGTAAACGGAAAAGGGTTATGGCTTCTGAGGGGCTTGTGAGGAGGGGAGGTGAATTCCACATAAATAAAAGCAAAAATTGTCTAAGATCATTTCTGTCATTGCAGATCAATACCCTCTCCATTAAACTGGTTTAGAATTATAAACTAAATAAGGGGCTTTAATGTGTTTTTAGGGTTTAAGGGCTGTGGTACACCTCTGCGCAGGTGTTGTTTATTTACCTGCCTGGCAAAAGCTCTCTTCCTGACAGATCTAACAGGATATTTTAGTCATTTAACACTTTTAAAGGAGGTCAACTTTTTCCAAAAATACCCTCTAGGAAATGACTTTTTTGCATTTTATGCAAAGAGGGAAGGATCCAGCTAAAATAATAAGGAAACCAAAAACAAATCTTCCCAATTGAGCCCCTTATCTTCAGTAAAACATGGTTAAAACACAGTGCAGGAAATGTAATGGCTGATATGTTTGTGTTCCAAGGATGAAGCATTTTTTACATATGACCACTTGCTTGACTTTAAACTATGAAAGTCTTTCTTTATATTATTTAGAAACTGATGTAGCACATGTATAAAGGCGTACAGTAGGTTGCTCATTATGAAAAGCAATAATTTCAGATTTCTGAGTAATTAGCATCTCTCTTGTTAGGTAATATTTCAGATTGTTTTTAAATGATTTTTTTGTTTTGGATCATAGAATAAATGCCAATCTTGGAAAAGATTGTTGTTTAGCCTTTATTTCTCCCTCGCCAGGAAAGGAAAAAGAAACAAAGAGAATCATGGAAAGAACACCAACATAATATTCATCAGGATTGTGGTTGGAAAAGGATTTGAAATAACTGCAGCCTGTTTTTTTTTTTTTTTTTTTTTTTTTCCAATGTGATTCGAATTACTGGGGGAGAAAAAGAAATTGTTAATGCACTATTGCCTGAGTGACGACCCATGTATGGTGCCCTCTGTTCTATCTCAGACGGGCATGATTAAATGATGTTTGTTCTTTTAGTTGTATGGTACTTGGGGATGTCATAAACATTATACAGATACTAAGCCTTCCATTCCTTTTCACTGCCTTTCCCCCACAACCCCAAAAATGAAATGCTAAGTTCTGTCACCTGGGGGTAGTTATAATAACCACAGCTGCTGATATTGCCAACGGGCAGGCACAGAACTGGATCAAGGAAAATGTGACCCAAAGTACATGACTTTAAACTCCAGTTGTGACAACTAATGTAATCACTGCCGGAGGAAAATGACTCCCTTGACTAAACTCACCCTGATTTGTTATCTGACTAAAAATGTCTGGTGGAACGAAAAGTCAACATTTGTGGGCATGCTTGGTTGTTGTACATAAATCTGATGACTGAGACTTGATAATGACTCTTGGGATGTTATAGAGAGTGGGATCTTACATATACTTTAGAATATATTACCTGTTGATAGCATAAACATTAAAACTTAGGTTTTTATGATAGAAATAAAGACAACAGAAAAGAATTAAAAAAGAAAAAAATAACCCTAACAATTTGCCATAATTAAGAACTACATTTCTAAGAGAAATTTAAGTCATTAAGATTACAGGCTTATATAATTTTTTACATGAATACAGCCAGAGGGCTTTCTTAAGCATCAGCCTGTGACCAGTAGACCAGGCTTTGTGATTCTCTGGGAAAGGAGGAGATAGCATGTGATCCTCCTTGGATAAAAGGAAGTGAAACTTGAGTTAGTAAAGGTCAAAAAGATTCTTAGAAACCTATGCTATTAATACATGTTTGAAAACAGTTACATTATTCAGTCAGGGGGTTAAGCTCAACCATTTTATTGGGACTTTTTTTTCTACTGATAGCATCTATATATTACAGAGAAACTGATTTCCTTGTTAATGTATAATAATTGTTTCTAAAGTCTGAATTTTTACATCAAATGAACACATTTCCAATTAACTTTGAGTAATTCCTAAACTATTATTGTATTATAGAGATTCTGCAAAACAAAATACTTGTTTTTGGAATTGAGAGTTAGTGGTTCTAACTGGTCAGTGACCAGACTTATCTATAAAGAAGTGGGCCTGACTTTTCTTGTGAAACCTGTAATTTTATTCAGAAGTCAAAGAACTTTTTTTTTTTTTTTTTGGTTTCTTCAATTTGATTTTTTATTTATTTATTTATTTTTATTTCCAGCATAACAGTATTCATTATTTTTGCACCACACCCCGTGCTCCATGCAATCCGTGCCCTCTATAATACCCACCACCTGGTACCCCAACCTCTCACCCCCCGTCCCTTCAAAACCCTCAGATTGTTTTTCAGAGTCCATAGTCTCTCATGGTTCACCTCCCCTTCCAATTTCCCCCAACTCCCTTCTCCCCTCTACGTCCCCATGTCCTCCATGCTATTTGTTATGCTCCACAAATAAGTGAAACCATATGATAGTTGACTCTCTCTGCTTGACTTATTTCACTCAGCATAATCTCTCCCAGTCCCGTCCATGTTGCTACAAAAGTTGGGTATGGGGCTTAAGTGGGTAGGAGAAGAATCAATGAAACAAGATGGGATTGGGAGGGAGACAAACCATAAGTGACTTTTAATCTCACAAAGAACTTTTTTTTTAAGGATTTTTCAAGCAAGGGTTGCATCATTGGAAAAAGTAATGGATTCCTGAGTTAATTGCTTTAAAGACCAATATTCACTTGGTTGAATAAAGTCTGAGATGTTTTAGTTCAATATTCGAAATGTACTTGTTAGCCTACTACGAGCCATAATTGCTAGATTCTCAGGCTGCCTGGGTGGCTCAGTCGTTAAGTCTCTGTCTTCAGTTCAGGTCATAATGCCAGGGTCCTGGGATCAAGGCCTGCATTGGGCTTCCTGCTTTGCAGGGAGCCTGCTTCTCCCTCTCCCAGTCCCCCTGTTTGTGTTCCCTCTCATGCTGTTTCTCTCTGTCAAATATATAAATAAAATCTTAAAAAAATATATTGCTAGATTCTGAGTCAACAGTAATAAACGATGCAGCCTTTTATAACACTATTTACTATTGTGTTTTTTATTAATTAATTCTTATTAAGGTAGAATTAATATACATTGTAATATTAGTTTCAAGGATTTAATATAATGATTCAGCAAATCTATACTTTGCTTAGGGCTTATCAAGATAAATATACTCTTCATCTCCTTTTAAGTTCCCTACCTTCCCTCTGCAACCACTAGTTTGTTCTCTGTATTTAAGTGTCTGTTCAGCTTTTTTTTAAAAGAAATACATTTTTTAAAAGGAAATAAATTTAGAATCTATAATGTTGCAAAGTCTTTCTTAATAGAAGGTACCTATACGTGCATTTCATTTATTCAACAGATAGGTATTGAGAATAGCTCTCTGTAAGGTGTTGTATAATAGGTAGCAGACACCAAGATGAATGAAGTGAGGCACTTGATTTCAGGAAGTTTAAGGTCTAGAGAGGGAGATATTCCCATAACTATAATGGAAGGTGGCACAGTAAATAAGATGGTAGACTTAAAATGTAAAATAATATATTTCATAATTTATTAAAATCTGCATGTAGGAAGGAAATGAAGGGGGTATTCATATCCCTGTCTTTTAATTCATCCAATTATAAGTTTTCTTTTTATAAAATCATACCGCTCAGAATGGTACCATTTTATACCACACAGGATTTGAAAATTGTCTTGTGATATTCCAGCAGGAAGGTAAGAATTGATTAGATTTAGAAAAAGCTGATACTCCAGACGTCAAACATAAGCTTCAGAAAGTCTTTCTTAAAGAGTGCTGTTTGCATATATTTCAATGCTGCCAATGTTTTCTCTTAGTTTCCTAAAGACATAAATTTACTTCTTTTGCTGAAGGATCTATAATGTTTGGTGTAATAGTGCCTAGTTTCTTTATCAGGTATAGTGTATAATAAGTAGGTGGAAGCTGAATTGCCTAGAACCTGCCAATCTTATTTCCACCAAAGGGCTCATATTCTTGCTTCAACCTGTGCCTGGAATGTTTATTTTTGTTTTTGTTTTTGTTTGTTTGTTTGTTTTGCTTTTTTTAAGTCCATTCCTTCACCTCTCTGCTCAAATACCATCTTCCTAAAAAGCTGTTTGTGAACTCCTGCTGAAACATTTTCATCTACCTGCCACATCAACTCTAATTTCTTTACTTTGTTTTATTTTTATCTTAGAATTTCCTAAATTGCAAGGCTGTGTTAATAACTATTTTGTTTACCTTTTAATTATTTCTTGTCCTCACTAGAATTCTGTTGAGGCATAAACTGTATTCTTACTGCATATGACATTAACTTCATTAACTATTAGTCAATATATAGTATTTATATTTGTCTGGTTAAAAATTAATAATCTAGGCTGAAATACAATTGCATGTGGGCAACTAGCTCCCCAGAAATTCTTAATCTCACACATCTTTCAAAAACCTCACTTCAGCATTTTATTAAGAACACAAATTTCTTCCCAAAAGAAGGTTATGAATCCTGTGACACACACAAAAAAATGTTCTTTCCCAGATCAGGTTAGAGATAATTTTTCCTTGACAGAAGGAAAAGACAGCCAGCCACTCACTATGACATATCTAGAATGGGTGAGGCTGACCTGTTGTCTAGTATGAATTTAACAAGTTGGTCATGATCTAGAGCTGTCCTTCAGTTTTCTTATAGACAGGATTTTGTATCCACAACAGAAATGTATTTATCTAACAGGTGTGGACTTTCTTACTTTAAATTAGGAGGCCAGACACTTGGATTATTTGGCCAGCGTATTTACTCTCAGAAAGCATGCTACTGGGAAATCAAATGATAATCAAAGCAGCCAGAATCAGAATTCATGTGTTTGCTGGCATCGATTATTGATCATCTGATGTATCCATTTCCATAATAAAGTATTATGACGAAGTATTACTTACCTCATTCATGAGGTAATTTGCAAGATTAGAAATGTAGTTTAAAGGAAGATATAATGACTGGGATTTAATGTAGTCAGTTAAAAAATCTTAAATTAGATAAAAACTAATTAGTGTACCATAGGACAATAAACCCGTAAGTTTTGGTGTTATTTTTTTCTATGGGACAGATAAAAATCATTGAGTATTATTAATTTTCTTAATTATGACATAGAGGCTTTTTCCCCCAAATCAGTATAAATGGTAAATCAAAGTGCCATTAACTAATATCAGATAGTTCTTAGGCAGATTTGTTAGACAATTAAAAATTCACATGCACCAACAAAAATTCACACACACACAGAGGAAAGTGTGAATATTTTCTCCTCATAATATGCTTTTGTGTGTGTGTGTGTGTGTGATTTCCCTTTTCCATGCTCCCCAGGCTACTATGTCCCTTTCTGATAGACTCATTTCTTTATAGTGTATGTTGATATTTTCAAGCAGTGGTCATGGGTAACTCTTAGTTGCCTGGGAGTTAAGAAAGCTGTTCAGTCACTTTTAATTGACTAGGCAAACCTCTCCCTTAACATTTGACGACTGCTTTTAACTCTCAGAAGATGATTTTATAGGCTTTAAGTTCTTGGGAGATAGTTCCTTTTAACTCCCAGTTACTTAACATGGGATTGGATACAGTACTATGGTAAAGAAAGTCAGGATGGATGTGAGAAAAACCCAACACAATTTTTGAGGGTAGAATTGGACTAAACATGATTCTGATATTGGGCCTAGGGAAATGGAATCAGGGGAACATTAAGGGAAAATAAAAATCTGGAGAGGAAGACAATTTAGAAAGGAATTTAAGTTAAATTTCATTTAATAAACTTTCTCTGAAAATGGCATGTAGAAGAGAATATGTAAAAGTTAGGACATTCAGGGGCGCCTGGGAGGCTCAGTGGGTTAAAACCTTTGCCTTCGGCTCCGGTCGTGATCCCAGGGTTCTGGGATTGAGCCCCACGTTGGGCTCTCTGCTCTGAGGGGAGCCTGCTTTCTCCTCTCTCTACCTGCCTTTCTGCCTGCTTGTGATCTCTGTCTGTCAAATAAATAGTTTTTAAAAAAAAGTTATGACATTCAATAATGTATGATATCAAAGAAGTACTATGGTAAGGAAACATCTCAAGTTTTCAAAGAAAAAAAAAACTGCTTAGGGACTAGTTAGTTTCAGATAACTCTATTTGGTGGTAGTGCGATTGGGATTTACTTCTGTTTCTTTATGCTTTTCTTTGTTCTCCAAGTATGGATATGAATTCTTTTTTTTTTTTTAAGATTTTATTTATTTACTTAGAGAGCAAGAGAGCATGAGTTGAGAAGAGGGACAGAGGGAAAGGGAGACCCAGATTCCCTCTGAGCAAGGAGCCTAATGTGGAGCTCCATCCAGGGACCCTGAGATCATGACCTGAGCTGAAGGCAAATGCTTAACCAACTGAGCCATTCAGGTGCCATTTGGATGTGAATTCATAAACTATGGAAGACAGAAATAATAAATGTTATTTAATAAGACTTCCTTGAGTCTTTTTGATAGAGCATGTGTCCTAAATATGGCAAAAGGAAAGTCTGTTTATTTAATATATTTTAAATTACTCTCTATTTGTATGGAATTTGTACTGTATTTGGAAATATTATTGAGACCCTTCAGAAGAAGATTAATGGTGCGAGAAACACAAGTGATTTTATACGTTTGTTTCTACACACACATGCAAATTTTGTTTTCAGATGTGTAATGTGATAAACACTTTTTTTCAAAAGTAAAATGCAGTGGAAAAAGAATATGCATTCCTTGGATATGGTGGTAGGTTTTTACTTTTGATTTTGATGAAAAATGTTAAAATACCTCTTAGCAGGACACCTGGGTGGCGGGGTTGGTTAAGTGTTTGCCTTCAACTCAGATCATGAGACCAGGGTCCTGGGATTGAGACCAGCATCTGGCTCCCTGCTTGGTGGAAGCCTGCTTCTCTCTCTGCCTGCTGCTTCCCCTGCTTGTGCTCTCTCTCCCTCTCAAATAAATAAATAAAATTTAAAAAAATATTCATTTTATCATGCAACATTTAACCTTTAATAAGTAGGCCCATAAGTTATAATTTCATAGTGAAAGTAGATTATATTTTATTTTTTCTCCATGAAATTAGAGATGAACATGCTTTTCCCCAGGCTGTATTTCCACCTTCATTTGCAATTATCTGTGTATGTTATTTTCCCGTTTTACATTTCTCCTAAGAAAAATGATTCCTAAGACCCAAATAAGATGCTTTAATACAGACTTAAATACATTCAAAGAGGCAAGATCCAGTAATGATGAGAGAAAAAGCTCTCTGTATATCTGCTTTAAGCAGTATAAACAGATGGTCATCTGATACTTTCTAGTAAAGTTCCTAAAAACGTAGAGGAAAACCAATGAATTGATTACCTACTGGGTAAGGGACATTAGGCATTGGGGTAAAAAGAGGCCAGTGTGATCAGTCTTTGTAGGATACAGAGATGCCCCAGAGATGCCTTGAAATCCTAGCTCCCAATGTGCTCATATTTGGAGATGGGGCCTTTGGGAGGTATTTAGATTCAGATGAAGTTATGAAGGTCAGGATTACATGATGGCATTAGTGTTCCTATTAGAAGAGGAAGAAACCAGAGTTTCTTCTCTCCCTACCTTGGGAGAATGGACCAAGAAGTTAGCTGTTTATAAGTCAGGAAGCTGACTCTCACCAGGAAGTGAATCTGCTGGTACCTTGATCTTGGACTTCCAAATTCCAAAACTGTAAGATATAAATTTCTGTTATTTAAGCCACTCAGGCCATGGTATTTTGTTTTGATAGCCCAAGCTGACTAAGAAGACATCTTGAATCCAAAATTAACCTTCAGCTCAATTCTCTATGACCTCCAGCTCTCTTAGTTTATTTCTATGAAAGTACAATCTCCTTGTTATCATAATTAAATCTTTATAAAAATCCCCCCCCTTTATTGATGCTTTTTGGAGAAGACCAATTTCTTCAAAACAACACAAAATAGCTCTTACTAACAAATGATATTAAGTTCCAATTAATTAAAGAAAATTGTTACAATCTGGTCCTCCAGACATGTTAGAAGTGATCTAGAGACTGCATTGGTATAATTACAGTCCAAACCTAAAATAAAACAGTTTATAAAAACTTCCTTTTACATTTGATACCATTTTCTTGGTCTAATTACCTGAGCTATTGTTTCAAATGTCTAATAACTTTATGTGTAAGGAGACAAAAGCCTTAGTGATGCTGAAATTTTGTCCAATAAAAATAATATTCTGGCTTAACTTGATTTTAAAAAGCCAGGTGGCTGTAATACTTTACCTTTAAAAATATATCAGAATTATAATATGCAGCTTATTAAACTGCCCACAGGTATTTGGCAGAAACGATAGCAGTTTACTTACCAGAATGAGGTACAGAGTAACAAACCAGGGACAGCACAACCTGGCAGATTTCCTGGGATAGCAGAGCATGTCAAAACAACAAAAATGCCCAAATAGTCATGAAGCTTTATAAAACCATATTTCTCTGAAAACTTCTAAAATGTTCTTAGCTCTGTATTTTTTAAAAACAAAATGTCAAGGGCACGGATTGCATGGAGCACGGGGTGTGGTGCAAAAATAATGAATACTGTTATGCTGGAAATAAAAATAAATAAAAAAAATAAATAAAAACAAAAACAAAAACAAAAACAAAAACAAAAACAAACAAACAAAAACCTCAAAAAAAAAAAAAATGTCGAGCAAATAAGATTTTTCAAACAAAATACACAGTGATAAAAAATACCAGCATTTGCATGGAGTAGCAAAGTATGACCTTCTTTTTCGATGCACTGTAGAACTCTTAAGTACCTGAATGATTATAAGAAGCACGTGATAACAGTTTTCTTCTTAGAAACTTTAAAACCCTTGCGTGTGAAACAGCATTTGATAAATCAGTGTTATTATGCTCTTCTTATCGGCCATGCCAGGTTGCTGCTGTCTCCTATCTTCTCTGAATGGCACTGGCTCTCCCCAGTCTACTCCTAAATACATCTTGTAATAGTTAGCATTACAGATCATCTCATCTCTGTTACCAGATGACCCCCAAATCAGCCTCCATGTTGATTTCTATCTAAAGCCTCCCCAGCTCTTAGCAGAGTGTCTAGCCACAGTGGGCACTATATATGTATTTGCACACTATTTGATGAACATAATTTTTTGCTAGGTAATTTTACCAACTCTGTAAGAATCTTGACAATATTAACCAGATAACTTACAGTCAGCCCAGATAATCTTTCTATAAAGTTGTTTTATGCCTCTAGGTTTAAGGTAATTTGTTATATAGTCCTAGCAACAGGAACAGAAAATAAAATTAAGTTCCCTATTAAGGAGAGGCTTAATTGAAATATCTCAGTGCATGTATGTATATTTTAATGGGAATTTTCACCATGTCAGAGATAGATAATGTAAGTCTATTTTCCCTGAGTATAAATTAAAGCACTTTTCTTGTTGAGAGTAATACAAAGATTCTTAAAACTAATTACATAATTATGTATATCAACAATAGCTGCAAGACGTCATGGTGATTAGAATGTCAATGCAGTGTTAACTTCACTGCTGTGCCATTGATTAAAGTGAAGGAATGGGATAAGCTATTATGGAAGGGGTTGGTATATAAATTATTTGAAGGTGAACACTGGGTACTGATGTAGGAAAGATGATGTTAGGGTTTGAAGCCAACAGCCAAGAAAGAATTCTTGAGACATCTTTGGTGCAAAAAGGTGATTTTATTAAAGCATGGGGACAGGACCTGTGGGCAGAAAGAACTGCACCAGGGTCATGAGGAGTGGCCTATTATATACTTCCAGGTTGGGAGGGGGTTAGGGATAGTCTAAGTGTGGAAGGAATTTGGAAGCAAGGCTTCCAGGACCTTGAAGGGGAAAAGGTCACATCTGTCTAATAAAACCTTGGTCCCAGGGCACCTGGGTGGCTTAGTTGGTTGAGTGTCTGCCTTTGGCTTAGATCATGATCCTGGGGTCCTGGGAAGGAGTCCCACCTAAGGCTCCCTGCTCTGTGAAGAGCCTGTTTCCTTCTCTGCCCCTCTGTCTCTCATGAATAAATAAATAAATAAATAAAAAAAAAAACCCACAATAAAACACTTTAGTCCCTTCAGATGTTTATCAGTGTCCATATGCTTGGGGAATGATTGCCAACACATGTCTTAGGGGATTTAGAGATAAAGGAAGTTTCCAAAGGAATTTTTATACATTAAAGTAGACATATAAGATCTAGGTTGGAGAGGGGGCAGTCAGGTTGGGATTGACTTTTGCCCTTAGCAAAGTGTTAATATTGAGGCTGTTGAGTCCCTAGAGGATTGTCAGTCTGCCTGTTTCAAGGACTTGTCAATGGGCTGTAGCTAGTAAGGAAATTTAATAATTTTTCTTCTGACTTTGTTTCTCACATCAGGTACCTCCAAAATATATCTGTATATGGATATAGGTATAGATCTCCTCACTTACTTAATTGCTTATGGTTAGATATGACCCAAGTTACTTAGCAAACGTGATCTCTTGCTGCAATGAGAGAATTCAAGGATCTGGACAAAATTCAGATCCATAAAATGTGATATGAAAAGTCTTAAGCTTAGCACTGATGTTAAATGACATAAACACCCTAGAATTTATGCATCCTCACAAGAGTACCACTATAACATAATTCATCTTGACATATTGTGAACTGGTCAAGTTAAATGCACTAAACAGAAACAGATACAAGAAAAGCAATGTACAACCTAGTTAGTCTGTATTGTGCTAGGCATTTGTGCTGTGGTTTAACATGAGAAAGATCTATGTCCTATTTAAGAACTGTTGCAGTTGTTTTTCCACTGAATTTTATACTTCATCAAATTGATTTAAAAATACTCATTCTTTTTGTATAGACATTTACCAATCTGTTATATGACCACATGAAAAATGGACCATGCTTGTTTTATATATTAACTTGAACTAAAATGTGGTAAAAGAAACAAAACTTTTCTGCCAAAGGCATAGCTGTTTATCTTAAAATATCTATAAATAAAATATATTATACCATATATTAAAACTCCATTAACATATTTTAAGTGTTGTTAATTTATGTAGGAATAAATAGTAAGTTGATGCAAATTACTGTAAAAATGATAATACAATTTAAACTTAATATTCTTTACTACCCTTTTAAATTTTATGTAGTACAGCAAATTTGTTTTTTCTCTTTTAAAAAAGGAAAAATTCAGTCTTCTTTTGTTTTTTTCCAGTTATTTCTTAAAGCCAAAATCTCATTTTTTAATATTTAACACAACTTTGAGGTGTTTTTCTAATTATTATTCTATCACTAAGTAAATTTCAGCACTAATATTTAATGTTTTGATATCTTTGAAAATATACTGTGACAGGATATTATACATAGTTCTTTTTTTTTTTATACATAGTTCTTAATGTTAACTTAGTGATTGAATATGGTTGCATCAAGTTAGGTTTATCTTTACACCTAACTTGTATCTTTAAAGTCAGCTGAAGTTGCTCTGTTCTTTCACACACACACACATACAGACACAACACACACACCAGCATGCACACACTAATAAATTGTGGCATCCTGAGCCACATCTTTGTCCAGTAACCTTCCCTAGGTTTTAGTAAATTCTCAGGGGCTTGTGATTTCATGGCACATTTGACTTCTAATGCTGCTGAAAATCCTTAGTGTCTTACCTCCTGAGGGTGTTCTGTCTCTTTTCTCTGCCCTAACTTGAAAGTCAGCCCTGTTTCCCTTGTTTACACAAAAGCAACATGAAACAAAAACCATCAGAAAACATTTGCATTTTCTGATTGTCTTAACCTGAGATGTCAAATTAATGAAGGGGTTTACCTCACAGCAGTGCCAACGACTTAGAATTAGGAGCAGACATCACCATCTTTAAACTACAGTTGGATAATCCATCAGGAGGAATTAGGAGACAACTTTACCCATGGTATCCCCAGATTTATGCCAGTCTGACTGGCCCCTCTCCTCTTTTCCTTCTCATCTTCTCTCTGTATTTGCCACTTGTCCCCAAGCCCTAAGTATTTATTTTTATGCACATAAAAGTATTCATTTTATTGTTAGGGTACGGAGTCGACAACCCCTCAATTAGACAGAGAACACTCTTGATAATGCAAGTCACACAGCGAGGTTTATTTGACAAGCTTAAACTTGGGCCCAAGTATACCCGATGCAGCGGAGTAGGGACTTGGACCCCGAGCCAGATTACAGTCAGTTTTTAAAGGCAGAGTAGGGGTGGACTCAGCGGTGGGTGAGGACAAAGGGGTTCTGGATGATGTAAGTCTCTAAGGAATTTTGGAAGCGAGGTCTCCAGGACCTTGAGGGGCTAGCTGTTGTCTGGGGAAAAGCTTATTCATTACCAATAATAAAAATCTTGTGAGACCCTTTAGATGTATATCAGTGAGTCATATGCTTGGGAATGATTGCTGACACTCTCTTGGAAGTTTGGAGGTAAAGTTTCACATTTCTCCTATCAAGTGTCCTTGTTAGTGAGATTTGGGTTTAGAAGAAATTTAACTTTATTTAGGGCTTGAGGAACTGAGTTATTTGCCTCTGGAAATTGTGCTATTGTTAAGATAGCTTCTTTGTTGTAAATCACTAGGACACTTGTAAACCAAGGGAGACTCCTGTCTTGCAGAATTGTGATCTCTGGGAGTTAACTATTTGCTTTTCCTTTAGGTCAGGGGTGCCTGAGGAATGTCACACATATTACCGAGGGAAGCGGGTGGAGAGGGGGTGCGAGGTGCCAGCTTTTGGGCTTTTGCTTTGCCAAGATGGCTGTACTTATATTAGGGCTAGACTCGAGGTGGGTACAGCCTTGTTTTTCTTGGCCTCCACATTATGTGGAACAATTCACTTCTTTTAAGCATATGACCTAAGTGCCGAAGTCATCCATACATTCATTGATGATCTTGTAGTGTCAGAAGAAGCTTCCGAATTATCTTTTTTCAAGAGTACCTTAGAGTAGGTCATTTTGTATGAGTAGAACATAGAGAGTAGAAGGAATTATTGTCCTTGTAGCATGGTTGGAGGGCAGTGTATACACTTCCATTTATACATTTATTCAGTGAACAATTAGTGAACTAATACTTGTTCAGTTACAAAGACAGGTGCTAGGAATTCAAAGTTGAATAAGATCTAGCTTTTTCTCTCCAAGGTATTTATGGATTCTTATGAGAAAATAGAGAGAAGAGGTAATAACAATTAATGTGATGTGTAAGAGATTCAGAGCAACCTGCAGCACAAAGGGAAACAAAACCTTGGCTGGGCCAGAATGTATCTACATGGGGTGCACTGAGGTGAGGATCCAGTGGGGAAAGGGTATCTTCAGGAAGACTGACCAGAAAAATAAATAAATAAAATAAAATAAAATAAAAAGTTGTCCAAATAGATGATACTGATGAGAGAGTCAAAGGCAAGCTAAGGACAAAGCAGAAGGTGACACCTCACAAACACCACCCCCCACAAGATATATGCAACATTCCTCTTGCACTCCTGGCTGATGTAAAGCTAAAGAAAGGAAAACCAAATAGTTAATTTATAGATATCACAATCCAGCAAGACAGGGCTCTCCCTCGGTTTATAAACATCTTAGCAATCTATGAGAACAAAGCATTTCTGTCAATAACCTAGCTTCCAGAAGGAAATGTAGATACAATTAAATGTCCTTATAACCTGCAGCCCATTGACAGATACTTGAAGCTGGCAGAGTGTAATGTTTCTCCAGGAAGCACCCAACTATTTTCGTGTTAATGCCTTGCGGGAGGGAAAAACGACCTTAACTTGACAATGGCAAGGCCTCCAGTATCCTGTGAATCTTCTTTAACATATGAAAATGCTTTTGAAACCTCCCTTTTCCTTACCTTCCCCAACTCCCAAGTAGATAATCAGCTACCCCTCACAATCCTGGTGCAGCAGCTCTTTCTGCCCCAAGGTCCTGTCCCCCTGCTTTAATAAACCACCAATTTGCACCAAAGAGGTCTCAAGAATTCTTTCTTGGTCATCAGCTCCAGACCTCACCCCACCAAACCTCACCCATCAATACATAAGAATGAGATGGAATCATTTAAGTGATGGAAGAGTACTTAAAAGATTTCAAGACATAGAAAACAATTTGGGCAAATATGTTGAGAAAATGCTTGAGTATTAGATAAAAGGGGGAGGAATGGCCAGAGAAGGGGACGCAAGGGTAGGTCGGGGGTGGTTATAAAAAGTGTGTTAGCCATTAGCAGTAATTTTAAGTTAAGAAAAAATGTTGATAATTTTGAAGCAAGAAAATAATTCAGGGGCTTTTTTCCCCTCAATAAAATGTTTACCTTTATTAGAATTTACAGTTTTTTAAAGGAAAACTATAAATGGGATATATATTTTTTACTCAACTGTGCTTTAAAACATGTTAAAAGTATTATTTTGAGAAGGAAACACTTTTCTGCTATAAAATCTACCTTTTATGACCAAACATAACTGTCCCTTATATATGTGAATAGACTGATTCCATTTAGAAATTCACTTTAAAATAACTCAGGTCTTTGAAAAAAACAGGTGTCTTTGTGAACCTTCCTTTAGCTTTCTGGAGTGAGTTTTTAAATGGAAAGTGACCTCGAGCTATGAAAACTCAAAACTTCAAAAAATTCTACAAAGCTAACATTTGCATAAGAGGCAGTGGAAAAGCTATGCAGTAATTTTCTGCCCCAACACATTCTAGTGACTTTCATTTTTTTTTTCATTTTACAAAAAAAAATATTTAATTCACTCCAACTATTATTTTCAACTTCCATCATGAATTCCTTTGAAACTATTTTATTTGGAAAAAATAACCCATAAATTCTTTTATGTGGATCTTTTTAAAATCTTTCACTTAGCTTTAGGATTAGCAACGGTAGAACCAATGCTGTTCTGCATAAATAACTTGAGGATAGCCTTCATTCTTCATTCAAGTTCTGACATATTTGTATGGAAAATGAAACCAGGCAGCCTTTCAAAACCAACTGCTCTGGCAAGCAAAGCTTCGAGCATACATTGATCTAAGTTAGCTAAAAAGTCATAGGTGCCAAGAGGCAAGTATATTTTAATGAAAGAAGTTTTATTTCAGTGATCTTTTCTCTAGCACCTGTAATGCCTCATAATGCTTAGTCTCTCTTTACTATAAAGCACCTGTTAAAAAGATGTGCCAAAGTATAAATACTGGAGCACAAAAATTGCCTTTCAGAGCCCAAAACTCATGTGGTAATGCAACAGCTGGCGGTAGAATCAGTGATCTGAAAGTCATTTGGAGTCTTAAAATCTGCTTTTATGGGGAAAAAGGGCAGAGTTAGAACAATAAACTGACTAAATGCTCTCTCATAAGGCCAAATTTGACGTTGGGACTGAATAGGATAGATTTACTGCCATTTCCATAGGAACTAAGCTGGTAGAATTTTGGGAAAAATATTTTTCATTCCATCCTTATTCTTGGATGGATTTTATTTCATCTTTTTATCTGGGTTTTAGTCCTGTAGAAATAAACATATTTTCCATATTTCATATTTCTTCTTCATTATTAAGCAAAAGAAAAAAAATGCATTTGGAGAAGCATTTTCCTGATACATATATTTGCCTGTTGTAGTTCTTTGCCTTTGTGAGGTTTTTCTGACAAATTAATGAGGTTATTTTGCCTGACCAATAAACACAGTAAGTTGTGAATCTGTGAAGCTGGAACCAACTTTTAAATTATCGTTTTCAGTGATGTTCTAGTTATTCCAGGGTGACAGACATTGTAGGGATGTATGGGTGATTGAGGGTGACCAAGAAGGACATAATAATTATGGTTCCAGACCATTACTGCCACACTGTCCAGGATGATGAACTTTTGGACCAACATGGGTCATGCATTTACCAATTTCTAAACTAAGGGAAGTTTAGTGGTACACTAAATACATCCATGAACAGCTGAGATCCACAGCTGTGATTACTAGTCTGCGAGCAGATTCAGAGCTTGGGCCAGGAGGAGTATCACCTACATAAGTGAGAATACTCTTCAATTCACTTTCATGGTTTTCTTTTTCTCAAGCAAGAATTTCTTGATGTTGTTGATCTACGTTCTGAAACAAGCCCTTTGTCTCTTTGTATATGTCACATGCTATCATTAATTAAGATAGGCAGGATCAAGTGATTTACAGCCCTAGTGGGAAGAGAGAAGCCATCTCCAGGAGAAAAACAGGAGGTACTGAATTCAGAAGAGGTACAAAGCTATTCTTGACAAGTACCACCTCTCAAACTATGCATATACGTCAAAAAATCAAAATACAATCAAATAGCCATCAAAGACATAGAGGTTCCTTAAATACCAACTTGAAAAGGTTAAATACTGTATGAATTCAATTAAATAACATTCTAGAGAAGATAAAACCATTGAGATCATAAAATGACCAGTGGTTGCCAGGGACTGGGGGTGAGGAGACATGAATAGGTCGATCATAGAGGATTTTTTTTTAAATTTCTTTTCAGCATAACAGTATTCATTGTTTTTGCACCACACTCATTGCTCCATGCAATACGTGCCCTCCTTAATACCCACCACCTGGCTCCCCCAACCTCCCACCCCAGCCCCTTCAAAACCCTCAGGTGGTTTTTCAGAGTCCATAGTCTCTCATGGTTCACCTCCTCTTCTAATTTCTCTCAACCCCCTTTTTCTCTCCATCTCCCCATGTCCTCCATGTTATTTGTTATTCTCCACAAATAAGTGAAACCATATGATAATTGACTGACTCTGCTTGACTTATTTCACTCAGCATAATCTCTTCCAGTCCCATTCATGTTGCTACAAAAGTTGGGTATTCATCCTTTCTGATGGAGACATAATACTCCATAGTGTATATGGACCACATCTTCCTTATCCATTCGTCCGTTGAAGGGCATCTTGGTTCTTTCCACAGTTTGGTGACCGTGGCCATTGCTGCTATAAACATTGGGGTACAGATGGCCCTTCTTTTCACTACATGATCATAGAGGATTTTTAGTGATAATGTTCTTTATTTAGTGGTAATGCTCTGCATGATACTATGGTGGATACATGCCATTATACATTTGTCCAAACATATAGAATGTACGACACCAAGAGTGAACCCTAATATAAACTATGGACTTGGGATGATTGTCATGTGTCAATGTAGGTTCATCAGTTGTAATAAATGTACCACCCTCCTTGTGAATGTTGATATGTGGGAGGGTGTGCATGTGTAGGGGTGGGGGATATATGGTAGTCTCTGTATCTCTCCTTCAATTTTACTCTAAATAAAAACAGCTCTGAAAACATGAAGTTTTAATAAAAAATACAGTCAGTTCAAAAATAAAACAAAACATGGTTTTATGCTACAAGTACTTAAAAAATCTTTTAAATTCAATTAATGTACTCTGTGGGAGAGGCATTATAATTTATGTGTTAAGCTTGAGAGAGCCCTGTAGAGAACGCTCTACAAAGTTTAGTTCAGTGCTGAGGGTCATAAAGATGGCATGCCATAAGATAGGTATGTCCATTTAGGACTCCAAAACTCATGTCCTTTTTATTATAACCCAATACATTAAAGGTACCATCGTTTCGGGATTGAGGAAGAACAATAGAGAGGATCAGGGAAGGTTAGCAGAAACTTGCTTGGAGTTGAAAATTGAACTGAGTCTTCAGGTATTGGCCAAGTTATCAAGGTAAGCAGTATGGCTGGAGAAGAAAACCCTCTGGGCAGAGGAAAGGACATGAGGATGGTCATAGAAACCTTGCTTTTTAGTGTTGTCAAAGCAGAATTGCACTGGACAGAGCTAAACAAGCAAGAGATAACTTATTCAAACTATTGCAATGGAATAGAGAGATTGAACCCAAATTCCAGTGACTCTAAAGGTGGAAGTGAGCACCTTTTGAACTCTTGAGTTCAAAATTACAGAAAAATACTATAAGGTGTTAAGGGTGAGATTGATTAATGGGATGTGCCTAGCATATAGAGTTATTCCTGAGTTTACAAATACTTTTCTCTGTGATCAGGCCATCTGAGCTGCAAACTGACAGAATGATCCTAGACTCTTTCCCTCCCAGAAACTGAAAAATAGAGTTGCTGTCTCCTTTGATGTTTCCATTTCAAAGAGATGGTTTCTGAGTCCCAGAGAAAGATACTTCCTGGGCTATAAAATTGCAGTAGGATTGAAGAACATTTACAAATATTTCAAAAGGACAAAGAAAGAATTTACATTCACAAGCTTTCTAAAGTAAATGCTCTAAAGGGTCTGTAGTGAGAAGAAATCTGTCTTAAATTTAGTCGAGTTGAGGGGAACATCAGAGTCATTGGGGGTATATCAGAGTCACTGATGTAATTAAGAAATAGAGAGCTTGGGGCACGTGGGTGGCTCAGTGAGTTAAGCCTTTGCCTTTGGCTCAGGTCATGATCTCAGGGTCCTGGGATCTCTGCTCAGCAGGGAGCCTGCTTCCCCCTCTCTCTCTGCCTGCCTCTCTGCTTCTTTGTGATCTCTGTCAAATAAATAAAGAAAATCTTAAAAATAAAAAAAAAGAAATATTGAGCTTAATATAGAGTTAAGAAATATAGAGCTCTAGGTCCCGTCCCCAGTGATTCTGATCCTATATTCACCTTTCTCCATACTTACTTATTTAAAGAATGGTATTTTCCATGGTGTTTGAGGGTATGTGGCAAGGAGTGTGAGAAGAAACTGGAAGGACAAAGGAAATAGGTCATCTAGGGCTTTGTGTATAACACATGGTTGGGTTTTATTATTTAGGTCAGAGTTCTACAAAGTATGGACTTCCTGTATCAGAATGACTTGTTTGGGATACCTGGGTGGCTCAGTTGGCTAAGAGTCTGCCTTCTGCTTGGGTCATGATATCAGGGTCCCAGGACTGGGCACTGTGGTGTGTTCCCTGCTTAGCAGGGAGTCTGCTTGTACCTCTGTCTACCCACCCCCCTACTCCTGCTATCTTTCTCTCTCTCTTGCTCACTCTGTCTCTATCTTGGTTAAATAAACAATAATTAAAAAAACAAAACAAAAACAAAAAACAAAAAATCACTTGGAAAGCAGATGTCTAGTTGTCACCATAGAACCATCGTTCAGAACTTCTGTGGTTGCACTGGAGATCTGGAGATGACCACTTCATGTTCATTTTGTTTCCTTTGGTTTTTTCCTGCATAGTTAATACCATATTATACATTAACCTATAACTTAAGTGTTTCATTCTTTTATTTGAAGACAAGTGGCATAATAATATTTTATATTGATGTATTACAGTTTACTGAATGGCTCTCCTATCCTTAAATATTTGAGTCATTTCTAAATTTCTTTTTTTAAGAAATAATCCTTTAATAAATAAATTTGTGTGTGTGGATTTTTGTTGGTTTGTTTCTGTTTTTTAATATTACTTCCTAGTGAGATTCCAAGAAGCAGGATTACTAAGTCAAGGCCATAAATATTTATAAAACTCTAGATTTCTAAGTTGTTATCCAGGTAGGCTATATAAATTTATACATTTAGCAACAGTGTTCAAAAGATCAATTACAAAGAATTATTGCTAACACTAAACATTATACTACCAAAATCTTTTCTTTCTTTCCTTCCTTCCTGAATTTTAGATTCAGATTCTTTTTTTTTTTTTTTACTTCTGGAGTGTTCCTCCTTTTTGTTATTGTTGCTATTGTTATTGTTATTATTGTTGTTTCCATTGTAATGACTCTCTAGACACTGACATTTGTCCTCTAGTGATGTAATATATTTTCCCCAAGTGTTCTGTTTATTTTTTGTTACAGTGGTGAAATTTTGATACACTGGTGGTTTTTATTTTCATTCAGTCTGTTTTATCAATAATTACTTCATGTTTTCTGACTTGGGGGTTATTATGTCATTTTCTTTCTCAGCCTACGTTTCTCCTTTGTCTTCATTTGAGCATCTTCTTCTGGGGAGGGATGGAGGTGAGAGTGGAGATGGTGTGACTTTTTGAAACAAATGTATTCATTTGTTGAAACACACTACCAGAGTTGCCTTGTGATACCATCAGTTCCACTTGCCTTCTTGTATGTTGTTTTCCATGTGTCAAATTCTCAATAAAAAGTAGGATACCAGTACCCTTAGACAGGCTGCATGTTGGCCTTCTGAAAAGCAGGATCTGTATAACAGAGGGAGAGCTGCCCAATTTTTTTCTTTGGCACAGACGCTAGAACTCTGATCAGGGGCAAAATGTTAGAAAGGGGAAAGACATCTATTACAATCTCTCAGTTTCTTTTATATGGTACAAGGAATGTGACGTAACTGATATTCTAATTTCAGTTTTATGGAACGTTGCTCTGAGTGGAACTTATTCCTGGAATCTGGCAAATGACTTGTTATCTTTCAGTCTTTTATTTGTTATGTTTTATTTTGTTTTTGAAGTCTTTATCTATATATTTTTTCTTTATCTTTATCTATATTTTAATGGGAAATTAAAAGAAGCCGATTTATAATTATTAGTCAAACCTGATTTTAAATGGAAATTTGTGTTATTCATCTTTATCTGACCAGCAGATGGGCTGTCGGAGGATTTTTCTCTTTCCCTTATTCCCTTAGTAGATGTTGAGTCTTGCTCTCAATCTGAAACTGGAAGGTTTAACTGAGAACAAGGTCTCTTTTTCCTTAAAAAAGAAAAAGAAAAACAAACAAGTCTTCAGCTAGTATAGCTTTGAAAAAATTAAACAAATCTTTTGTGCTACATAGTTTCTCTCTGGCCCTCCCACCTCTCTCTGTCTCTCTGGTGCCTTACTTTCTCTTTTTGGTTATTTAGTTGCTTAAGATCTCATGCCTTCAAAAGTAAGAACAATGAGTTAGAGTGTGATATTGCATAGTTTTTTCTTCCTTACAATTTACAGAGATTCCTGTATTTGATCTTCACATGTTGTAAGCACATGTATACAAATTCACTGCTTAATAGTAGCAATTGGTGTAATTTGAGCAGTATTAGAGCAAAGATAATTACTACTAGTACACACACACAAACACTTAAAGTGGTTAAAACATCTGCCTGATTTTCCTCACAGTCTTTTTTTTTTTTTTTTTGTAGAAGAAATTATCTTCTGTTGTTGCAAAGCATTTGAGGATTGAGGTGTTCTGCTTAATTGAGTATGATGGTTAAAAAAAAATCTACAGCTGGATTGCCAATTTAAAAAAATGGGCCACTGTATAATTCATACAGAATACATTAAACATAAACATAATGTTTGCTGAAACCATTCTGTTCATCATTATGATTTTCCCCAGTCATTTTAATGTAGTAATTTAAATACTCGGAGACCAGAAAGGAATTTCTATAGCAGCTTCTATGTGGCCATCAGTATCTGTGAACTAATGCACATGAACCCTTTAATGTGTTTCTCAAAATGTGCTCTGATACCACCTGCATTGGAGTTATCTAAGATGATTTTTAAAATATAATTTCCAGGATGTAAGGGACAAATTTTCACCAGCAACCCAGGTGATTTTCAGATTTAGGACATCACTGAAATTAGGATGAATTTACATCAGTGATTCATATGAATCATTATTGCTTGGGTCTCTTTTGCTTTCCTTATGTCAACTTTTGAATAGTTTTGACATTTTCAGTCTGTAAGATCTTTAGTCTTGTCTACATAGAGCCCTATAAAGCAAATAACTAAATGAGAGATTTAAGAATTGGTATTTAGCTTTATTAGTTGTCTCAGCACTTTTATATTATAGTCTGTATTGTAGGGGGTGAGGAGTGTCAGATCAATTTGTAAATATATGGTAATACCTTTGGTGATACTTGTGCTGACTTTGGTTCCAGCTGCTTATTGTGTTTGGTGCTTAAGAAATTAATTTTTTTCAAGAAAGTACAAGGCTTATACTCTATATATGAATAAATATAAATAATTTGCATTTCTTGAAGGCAGCTATAATTAAAAATATACCTGAGTAAACAGAAATGGACATAATTCTCTATTTTTTTTAAATGTATCTCCTTTGGGATTATTTACATATCATTGTAAATTTTTACTGGAATACTTAACTTTGTCTCTGTTGATTCTATAATCCATGTAGTTGAGAGGAGCTTATTAGTGAATGATTTAATTTAAACATGATACCAGTAAGGCTAAGTTTCTGGGTTTGTTTTGTATCCAGGACAGTGAGAATTTAAACAAAGAAGAAAGAACTGTTTTACAGTTATATGGCTATAACCTTAACAATGCATTGTCCTGAATACATTTCATATACATATGTTGATTTTTATGTATCATGAAAATTCAGATTATTACCAAACAAGTGCTAATTATTTATTTCCATCAAAATTGTAAATTTAAGAATAACCATTTGATATAAAATCACTGAAATGTTTATGAACAGAATTCTTGGAACCAACAGAATACATATTAAAGAAGAAAGGAAAATCATGGGGTGCCTGGGTGGCTCAGTGGGTTAAGCCTCTGCCTTCAGCTCAGGTCATGATCTCAGGGTCCTGAGGTCAAGTCCCGCCAGGGAGCCTGCTTCCCCCTCTCTCTGTGCCTGCCTCTCTGCCTACTTGTGATCTCTCTCTAGCAAATAAATAAAATCTTAAAAAAAAAAAAAAGAAATGAAAATCATAGGTCAAAATTACTAATACAGATGCATGTTTGTATAAAATACTAGCAAACTAAGTATAAAATGCTAGCAAACTAAATCCAGTTATGCATTAAAACACACACAGACACAATTTAGATTTAAGTCCATGAATGGTTAAATGGTTTAACATTAGAAAAGTAGTCAGTATTATTTTGTAGAATACTTTGGAATAAAAGAATAATAAATTATTTTAAGAATATTATAAACTCTTAATTGAAGATATATAGATGTGAAAAAATGGAAATAGATTTCATTATTGGATGGGAAGACTGAATTTCAAAAATATTATTTTCCAAAACAACAACAACAATAATGAAATAATTCAAAGCAATCCAAGCTAGAATTTCAATACCCTTTTTATCATCTCTGTTTTTCTCCTTTTAGAGTTAGGTAGAATAAATTAATATTTAAGTGACGAACAAATTCAGGAAGATATCTAGAAGATGATGAAAATGAGAATAATGGCATAACTTCAGAACTTATTTTAAAATCTAGACAATATTGTCCATACACTTTTGGTGTAGAGATAAGAAAATAGTTTGGTGTCACAAAAGAGAGAATCCATAATTAGAAATAATTAAACATTTGCCCTGACTTCTGACTCAGTTAGATGCTCCTTTATTTGAAATTGATGAAAAGATTCCCAAGACACACTAGGTTCCAAATATATATTGCTGAATCAAGGGGGTGCGTTTGACAATAGGGCTCCCAGTGGATCAGCAACTGCAGCAGGAATTTCACAGTTTGCCAAACTCAGCTTACTGGCCATTGCACTACTTGGAACACACTTGGTTGCAAGAGATGTGTTGGAAACTTGCATGGAATAATTTAGTTCAGGGGGCTACCAACTCCATCCTTACTGATTTTATTTGTACTTACCACATATTTTCTCTGAGAAAACTCAGTTCCCTCTAAGTGAAGCTGTAGATCATTCATTTAGGCATTTCACTATTGACAATTATTATGATGATGGGGTATAATCTAAATATGCTATATTTATCTTAATTTAGCCCATACCAGCATACCAGGCAAATCCAAGATCATACCTCCAGACATCTCTGGGGTATAGGAAGGTTTTCTCAATCATCACTCTTGATACATGAGACTGGCAATTTTTTTTGGTGGGGGGGGGTGGTTTGCTGGGAGAGGGATATCTTGTGTATTGTAGAATGTGTAACAGAATCCCAGGCTCTCTTCTCACGTTGTGGAAGCCACAAATGTGCCCAGAGGGCAAAATCACCCTAATTTGGCAACTACTGATTTGGCATAAAAGTTTTATTAACAGCTTACCCTTACATTTTATAATAGAAGTTAACATTTGACAAAAGTAATAGTTTAATTCAGTAGGTAAAAGGTGGATTGCTTAATAAATCGTGCTAACACAACAGGCTATCTGGGAAAAATAAAAATGGACTCATTTGCCACAGAAAATGATAAAATGTAGAAGGACCATGTAATTAAATATTAAACATAACATAAACAAATACTGTGAGAACTATAGGTAATAATACACAAAATATAAAAGTAAGAGAAATCTTTCTAATTAAGACTGGAAATTCATGGACCATTAAGAGGAAGGAAAGACACATTGACCACTACTGTGATTTTTAAATCCAGCATACCAAAAACACAGTACACAAAGTCTATATACAAATCAAACGGGATAAAATATTAGGATATTGGTAACAAAGGGTTAATGTATATGACATACAAACATGTATTTAATATAAAGAGTCATAAGAAAAATACAAATGTATCTGGGTAAATATGAATAAGGTTTTTGGAACAAATCCAAAAGGCCAGCAACCTCATATATAGATACCTAACTTTAGCAGTAGTTGAGTAAATGCAAATTAAAGTAATAAAAAAGTATTATTTGTACTTTCCATATTGTTAAAAATTAAAGCAGTAATAAAAACATTACTACTGTGACTTTATAGGATATATCTCTATGGATTTGGAACAATGAAGGTTTTTTTAACATGCCATTAAAAACAAATCATAAGGGGCGCCTGGGTGGCTCAGTGGGTTAAGCCTCTGCCTTCGGCTCAGGTCATGATCCCAGGGGCCTGGGATCGAGTCCCGCATTGGGCTCTCTGCTCAGCAGGGAGCCTGCTTCTCCTCATCTCTCTCTCTCTGTCTGTCTCTCTGCCTATTTGTGATCTCTCTCTCTGTCAAATAAATAAATAAAATCTTAAAAAAAAAGTTTAAAAAAAAAAACAAATCATAATAGTATAGCTTATTAATTTTAGTACACTAAATTTTAAAATTATATAAAAGAAAGACTACGTAAAGTTTTAAAAAAGTAGAAATTGAAAAAAGAAATCTACAGAACATGTATTAATGCAAAGAAAAAGGTCAGTGTTCAAAATTCAGGAATGCACACACAAATCAATAAGGAAAAGTTACAAAGTCCAGTAGAAAACCTAGAAAATGATATGAACAGGTAATACACAGAAAAGAAGCTTTAATGGCCAAATCCAGTGATAGAGGCATTTGACTTTACTAATAAGAAGATACAAAATAACAGAATATGGAAAAATATTTTTTCTTCTGTCAGTGTTTTGTTTGGGACAGATTATGCTCGGAGACTGAGATTTATCTTTGCTGATAATTTATTTAACACAAGTTCACTGTGGGAATTATAATTAATAATATTTTATAAGCCAAGAACATACCAGATAATGTCTCTTCATAAGCTGATAGAGAAATAAAGTGTAAACCAATAATAGATTAATTACACCATTATGCCGGGAAGGGAGAAATGAAAGAAATAGAGTCCAAATTTGATTAAGGTATATACCTTTCTGTGAGTTGGTTCTGGGTAGTCAGTGCTTTTAACTAAGAGCTGGGCATAGATTGCTGTCTTGGGTCCCTCTCTTTTGGGGCACATAGCTAGTGGACAATGGCACCAGTGTTGGCAGGCAAGGTGGGCTGCTCTGAAAGTTATTACTGGAAAGACCATTATACAATTGGCACCACTTCCCCTAGGATTAATCTCACCAAGGCAGGAAGACACTTGTATGATTTAACACTGTTTTTGTTGTTGTTGTTTTAAGATTTTATTTATTTATTTGACAGGCAGAGATCACAAGTAGGCAGAGAGGCAGGCAGAGAGAATGGGGGAAGCAGGCTCCCCGCTGAGCAGAGAGCCTATGTGGGGCTCCATCCCAGGACCCTGGGACCATGACGTGAGCCAAAGGCAGAGGCTTTAACCCGCCGAGCCACCCAGGTGCCCCTGATTTAACACTGTTGCCAATTAAAAGTAGCCTGGCCAAGGGGCATCTGGCTTGTTGGTACAGCATGTAGCTCTTGGTTGTGGGGTTGTGAATTTGAGTCACATGTTAGGTGTAGAGATTACTTACAAATAAAATCTGTTTTGTTTTTTTTTTTAAGATTTTATTTATTTATTTGACAGAGAGAGATCACAAATAGGCAGAGAGGCAGGTAGAGAGAGAGGAGGAAGCAGGCTCCCTGCTGAGCAGAGAGTCCAATGCGGGACTCGATCCCAGGACCCTGAGATCATGACCCAAGTGGAAGGCAGTGGCTTAACCCACTGTGCCACCCAGGCGCCCACAAATAAAATCTTTAAAAAGAAAAAGAAAAGTAGTCTGCCAAGATAGGAGCAAGTGTCTCTAGATCTTTAAAGAGCTATTCAGATCAGCAAAGAGAAACCTTGCCCAGATCTAACACTCTGAATGAGTCCTCACAAATTCTTGTTATTTAAAGTTTAAGTGTCCATTATGTTCCTTGCATATGTTCTTATTGATAAGACCCTCTTCTAAACACTAATCTTCCAAATATTCTTATTGATAAATTGCCAGTAGTACCCATCAATGGTTGAACTACTAAGAACTTACTGACAGCAATAAATGTTGATACAAAAATTCCTGATACATCTTCCTTAAGGTAAAAAGATTCACCCTTAGACTAAAAAATCTTTAAGTTATAAACAAATGGATTTGAAATAATAGCAAACCAATACACAACAATCCATTCTGTTATTTCAAATCATTTATATGTATCCAAAGGACCTAATGTACTTGACAAATATAAGTTGACATATATATATATCTGTTTCACCCTGTGATTATAAATCACTTACTGACTTTAATCACAACCAGCTATATTTTGTGTGTGATTTTCTTTTGACTCTTTTTTTTTTTTTACATCATAGGTTAATAACCAATATAAGCAACCATACTCCTAGTATTATTAACATAAGAATGGCAAAGGACCCTTTAACATAGAACCATATGCACTCACTAAACAACGAAGAGTGAAGCTTCTTAAAAGGCTGTTAAACTTCCTTGACAAGTACATTTTCAAGTAAATATCATTTTTATAAAACTCCAGAGGGTACAGGCTTGCATAGCATGATCAAGCACATGTTCACATGCCATAACATCAAAATTGAAAAGACTGTCATAATTTTAGGAAATGTATGTTTTTGTTCTTTTTTCAATTCCTCCTAATTATTTTTACTTTATTTACTTTATTATCTTCCAAATGTCTTTTTCCTTGTCTTAATTTTTTTAATGTATTATTTGCATTTATTAAATGTGAAATTTTCTTGTTATCTTAATAGTTCCTTTATCTTCTACTTTCCTTGAATAGTATCTTTTCCCCTTCTGTTGTCACATTTATTACCTGTACTGTAATCACACATTCCATCGCAGTATGTATCTTTTCTCCTCCTTGACTCCAATTGGTTAGGGTAAGTGTCTTAGAACATACTATTGTCCAATTTCCCATATTAAATATAACTATTTAAGGAGACCTTGAGACCATAGTCATGGTATTTGTACCATAGGTTTATCCCAAAGGCATAGCAGTGCCAAAGGTGTTTTGGTTCCATTTCCCTAACATATCCTTAGGAACATGTGTTTCTTCTATCAGAAGGGGGCTTTCTGTGGCCTGAAGGCGCCTCTCTTCTTTTTGATATTGGGTAACTGCAATATCATGTTTCTTGTTTAAGTGCCAATATTCTAATTTCATATTTGCCCAAGGACTCACAATCATTAGGATGTGTAGTATTGATTCTAGTCCTGGTTGAGTTATTTGTTATCTCAAATGACTAGCATTGCCCCAAGATTTTAACTGTTTAAGAATATTCCACATAACAACCAATCTTAACAGCAAAAATTGACAATCTACTCTTAGAGAACCATATTTTATATAATTTTTTAGTACTTCATTATGTTTATTGTTTTCTCCAATTGCTTTATATAGAATTTCTACTCTATTTACTTCTGTCTGAATTTTGTGTTTTATAATATCTTGCTAATTTTATACATCTGTGTACACAACAAAGACAAAGCTGCCATTGCATGTGTGTTTATTGAGATTGTTTGGTTTCAGAGTCTCTAAGATCTAATGTAACTGTTTAATTTGGAATTCAGAAAAAATGACTGTCTCCAATTAAATCTACCAGTCCAACAAGGAGCTAAAGAGTTTATTTCCTTTCAGTGAATCTGTTTTGGCCATAGCTTGCAAATTGGGAATAAACAAAGAGGGATAAAACTGAGTACAGTTTGGGGCTCTATAATTTGCCTAGAAAATGTTGGATATTAAATTAAAAGGTATTGACTACTGTTGTAAGTTTCAATATAACCATGAGAGGCTTCACAGCTTCCCATATTCTTGAGGTAGAAATCTGTGGTGTGAGATAGAAGTCTGATGCATACTATCAAGGATAATATGTGTTATATGCTAAGCTTCCTGTGTATATACCTTACAAAGTATCTCTGTTCTTTTAGAGTCTGGACACTGTATCCATGGATCTACTGGTAATCTTCTAATAGGTGAATATGAGTTGGGGGTGTAGTAAATGATCAATTTGGGGCCTATTTATATTTAAAGATATAATTCTAGAATTCTCAAATCACTATGTCATATGCCTGCAACTAATATAATATTGAATATCAAGTATACTTCAGTAAAAATAAAGATATAATTGCCCAACTGCTATCATGTGGATGTGCTGTGACAATGTTTATTCCCAAAGTGTCATCATTACCTGTGGCTGGGACTACATATTTAGCATTTCCTGTGGTAAACTCATTTCTGTATTTTTTAGTGGTTTCTCTAGGTTGTCCTAAATTATTTTTAAAAAGATTTTATTTATTTATTTGACAGTCAGAAATTACAAGTAGGCAGAGAAGCAGGCAGAGAGAGAGGAGGAAGCAGGCTCCCTGCTGACTAGAGAGCCTGATGGGGCTCGATCCCAGGACCCTGGGATCATGACCTGAACCGAAGGCAGAGGCTTTAACCCACTGAGTCACCCAGGCGTCCCTGTCCTAAATTTTTTAATTTAACATCTAACTTCTCATTCTTTCTCTTTTACCAGTCATCTGTTTATTTTTCATTTTTCTGTTCCATAAATAGAGCATAATTCTGTTCCAGTTGGCAGTTTATTATATATTATTAATATAAAGTAATTATGTAACATAATTACATTTGTAATTTATGTAAAAATTAATGTAATATAATGCAATGTCTCTAAATACTGGTATGGCCGTGCTACTGCCCACCATGTAGTGGTATTTATATGTATATTATCTTTTAAATATCCAAAGGCATGCTTTATGTATTAGTTCTGAGATTCCTATCCCATCACTAGAGGAACAGTCTGCCTGGGTTCATACTCAACAATACCTGTATGTGACATCACATATTCTATTCAAAAACATGCTGTTTGTAAAAAAGTTAAAGTTGAATATGTGACCTTAGGCATGGGCCATGATAATATTTGAGTCATAGTTGCATTATTTGGTGCATCCCTACACAGTTATTTAGTATTAGCTGGTAAAGTGAAGGTCAAGTCATAGTGTATGGATGGACCAAAGTATTTATATATGTGTTTTGTTTTAGCACCAAATTAATAGTTTATTTTCCTTTAATATGGGTATGAAAGGTCTGATAGTGTTTGGTTCTGCAGAAACATTGTATAACATCATACCACATGGAGGAATTGCATACAGCAACTTGTGCCAAATTACCCAGAGTCTTTGTTTTCATTACTGTGTTAATATTTGTCTGTGCATGTACTAATACTGGTCTTCTCTCTGGGTTATCAGACTGTTTAGCTTTGATCATGTTTACTGGTCTACAGTTGTCTTTATAGCATCTGTTAAACAGAAAGGATCTTTCTGTTATACATTGTTGAGACATGACTTTGCTTTCTGAATATCCTAATGGGCATTTAAAGAGTTTTGATGGGTTAGGTCCATCTAACCCATCATTTAAGGTCATCAAGACAAATGGGGAAAATCCTACATTGCCATTTTAGCATGGGACATACAGGAGAATCATTATACGTGTCTTTTTATTAGTTTCAGAGGTAGAATTTAGTGATTCATCAGTTACGTATATCACCCAGTTATCCCTTCCCCCACTCACCTCCCTTTCAGCAACCCTCAGTTTGTTTCCTAGAGTTCAGCTTTTCTTATGGTTTGCCTCCCTCTCGATTTTCATCTTATTTTATTTTTCCTGCCCTTCCCCATCATTATATTTTTTAAAGAACATGTAAGACTTAAAGAATTCTGCTGGGGATGTAGCAATAGATGACTCATATATGGTTAGATTGACATGGTGAAACCAGTTAGGCCATTGTGTGACATAAAGTCTAACCATTTTGCCATTAGTGCTATTGTATTTTGATGGGAATCCTAAGTATAGATATTTTTTATATGGAAGCGGAGATAGTTTATAGTTTATTTCAGGTAACTTTTTGGTGGAATCAATAAGCATCTCATTAAATATATAGGTTGGTATGGTTTTATTGTCCCCATCATTTTCAGAATAAAAACCACCATTATCATCATCATCATGTCTCTCACCTTATCTCATGCAAATATCCATTGCCGCATAGCTAAGTGATATAATCCTTTGGATGATGTATCTAAATACCAGTAATGTGTCCTGAGAGTGTTGGGTTGTGGTTCTGTATATGTCATTAACATTGTCATTTTATGCCCTGCCAACTGACAAATTGACCTCAAAGAGCATCCTGCAAGGATGAAACAATGCTGAATTTCCACAAATGCATCTTCTGGATCTGTGTGTATAGAGCACATATAATCTCATTTGTTTATATTTAGTATTTCTGGGCATATTCCACCAGTGTAGTGATGAAAATTTCTTCTTATTTCATGCTTGATTCTTTTAAAGCATATGTATTTTATATATATGCTTTACATATATTTTATGTATATATAAATAAAATCAATTCAATACATTTTATGTATATATAAATAAAATCAATTCAATACTCAATGCTTTAAAAGAATCAAGCTTGAAGTAAGAAGAAATTTTCATATATATATATATATATAAAATTATGTAAAGTCTACCCCCAATATAGGATTTGAACTCATGACCCCCTGATCAAGAGTTGTGTGCTCCACTGTCTGATCCAGGCAGGTGCCCGTAATTTATTTCTTAATATATCCTTATTATAATTTTTATAATTTCTTATAGCTATGCTTGGTCTATTGCTAAAGCCAAATATTTGCCTTGATATTGTGTAAGATTTTGATGTACTGGATAGGGATTAGTGGTAGTTGTGAGAGGGCTAATTTAAGATATTTCACTTTTGGATGAAGTAGGAGATGTATCTGTGTTAGAACTGGGTGCTGAAGATGCAGAGAGTGAAGTAGAGTTATTTATGCCATCAATATATAGGCTTCTCTTTATTAAACAAATTAGTAAGCAATTTAAGAACATGCAATGTCTACGGATACCAAATGGATGGATAACTAGTCTCCAGATTCTAAATGAGCAAGAGCAGCAAGTTGACCTAGTAAATAAGTAGCCATAAGATTTGAAAGGGGTCTTATCTGTGGGTACACAAGTACCCATTCTGCATATTCAGCATCTGCTCTTTTACAATAAAATACTAGCACACAAGTAAATCAGGAATTAAATTGGGGTTATTTTCTCAAGGTCTTTGCCATATGCCTAATGCTGCACTTAATTCAGTAAGCCAAGGTAGAGGTAAAGAATAAAGTCAAGTACCTAGTTGACTTGGTATGTATGCTAGGTTATAATACCAAGAGACATTTAGTAGATTATGGTGATCTTCATCCTCTGAGTTGGTGTCTAATGTAATAGCAGCATTGTTTAGGATCCATGTTGATTTGCGGGGAGATTAAAATGGAAGTTTCCACTGCTTCATCAGTTTCCTACAATGCAAGGTTTCTCCTTTCATCAAAGGTTTCCCAATGAATAGATGCTGCTAATAGCAAAGGATGGGGTGGAAAGTTTGAGCTTGGTAATGCTGGTGAATCTGGTGGTACTGGTGATCCCGTACGTTCTCAGTTGTAATGAGGTCACAAGGATAATGATCTGTGGAAGAAGTGAAAGATGTCACAAATGGTAAAGTTGTATCCTGACCAGAGGGTGGCATTCCAGTTTGGAACAGTTGAACAATTGCTATTGTTGGTGCTATTTGTGGAGTATCCATAGCTGCAATGAGTATAGTATCCAGTAGCGGGCAATAGACAAAATATGTGTCCAGCATCCATACTGACCCCCTCAGTAATGTTTATAGGGTTCAAGATGCACAGTGGGTTCATACCTGCAAAATTAAAATAGTGCCCTACAAATTCCTTATTATTTCTTGTTGTTTTTCTTGTCACTCAAGGGAATCTATAACTGTAATGGCTATTACTTGCAGTATTGCCCTGAATGTATTTGTCCAGTATCATGCTAGGCTAAATATTAGGCATTTGGTAATGATATTGTACAAAAAGTTGTCTGCTGGCCAGCATATATGGAGTAAATGCCATTAGTGTTTTTAGTGTTTTTAGTGCCGGCATCCAACATTGATACAATAAAAGATATTTTTCATACTTAAAAACTTTATAAAGACATCATATTATTTTCTTTAATTTGCTGTAATATATTTTCTCCTTTGCTCACCCAATAGGTTTTATTAGTGGTGGGTGCTCTAATTTCACTGAAATTTTATGTGCCATTTTGTTTTTTAATTAGCGCTTACACCTGTAACTTAGTGTTTGGGGTGCTGTTGGTGGTTATTTTTACTTTTGTGGGTTGTTGTGGTATAGATTCTATAGTTGTTTTAACATTAGTTCTATAGATACATGAGTTAGTTCTATAGATATATGACCTGGCTGCTTACCATAGCACTTTAGTCTCGGTTTTCATGTTTAGATTGGTTAGTAAGCAATTTAAGCTTTTGTTTAAGCAAGCCATTATACTTTTCAGTCCGTCCAAGGGCAATTGGGTTGTAAGGTAGGTGGAAGTTTTTCCTTATGCCCTGGTCTTTTGTCCAGTTGTATTATTTTTCCTGTGAAGCGGGTTCCCTAGTCTGGTTCTATGATGGATAGGGTACCATAGCAAACAATTCAGATTTCCCGTGTTCTGATGGTGAGTTGTTGATCATTATTTCTGCAGGAGTAGGGCAATCTTATTCCTGATTGTGTGTCTAAATAATGCATTCCTATGGTTTGCTCTCTGATATAAACAAGGGTCCTGTGTAATCAATTTGTATAATTTGGAAAGATTTATCGACCTTAACTTTGGTGTTTTGAGTAAAGATTTCCAAGCTCTAAATTTCCTTATGTACTTGCATTTTAATGTGATGCTATAGATATTTAGTTGGCTTATATATGTTTTTGTTTTCAGCCAGGTTTTAGTGCTATGTATGCCTGGGTGTCCCTTTTGATGATGTACCCATATAATATTCTTAATTCTTGAAGGACATGGGCTTGAATTGTGGGGCTCCACTTTTATGTGGATTTTTTTTTACATTAGAGTACTACAGATGTATTTTCTATTCCTTATGATTTCCGTAATAACTTTTATCTCTAGCTTACTTTATTATAAGAACATAGTATTAAAAAAACAAAAAAATGAACATAGTATATATTACATATAACATACCAAGTATGTGTTAATTCACTGTTTATATTATCAGTTAGGTATTCAGTCAAGAATAGGTTATGTTTTAAATTTAACAGTATGTTAAGTTTCAAGAGAATCATAAGTTATAGATGAAATTTTGACTGCTCAGGGGGTTGGTGCCCTTAACCCCTGCATTATTCAAAGGTCAACTGTAATTCTATCAATTGGCATGTCTCTCGTTTTCTGTTTTATCATCCACTATTCCTTTGGTTTATATATATTTTGGTTAGACTCTCTCTCTCTCTTTTTTTTTAAGATTTTATTTATTTATTTAACAGACAGAGTTCACAAGTAGGCAGAGTAGGCAGGCCGGGGGGGCGGGAAGCAGGCTCCCCATTGAACAGAGAGCCCTATGCGGGGGTCCATCCCAGGACCCTGGGATCATGACCTGAGCCAAAGGCAGAGGCTTTAACCCACTGAGCCACCCAGGCGCCCCTGATTAGATTCTCCTTTTATGTATAAATCATTGTGGGTCTTTTTATGATAAAGTTTCGGAATTCTAGCCTCATTAGTTTTTCTAGTGAGTTTGCCTACGTGATTGTTGTACTTCATTACCATTGTGTCATCTCTGGTGAGTTGAGACATGTATAATAAATACAGAGATATAAGTTTGCACTGTTTTCTGTCATATGTCTTTACCACATTTGTTCATAGTTCTATTTTCCAGTCATTTGTTTCTCCATATTCTTGACCAGATAACTATTTCATTAGCTACTGCCCATGAGTTTGAGAAAAGACTCTTTCTGGGTTCCCTTAACAGATCTTTCAGTTGCCAGTTTTATAACTATGAGCTTGGTGTATTGTACTGGTTCTCCTGAGCCTGGTTCTGACAAAGGTAGACCATCATTCGTCCTTAAGGGCACAGCTCACACCATATTCTGGATGGTGTTATGGAGACTGAATCATCTGTAAACCAGACATGTTTTAGTTCTGTGGGCAGGGATGATCCCCACTGCTCAATTTCTTGGGCTTCGGTAAGCTCACCCCTTAGACTCTGGCAAATCCACTATTGGCATTTGCTGAGATTTCCTCAGTTAGTGTAGAACATCTTTTGTTGGCTCTGTATTCTGTAGGCCCTCATGGAGTCCCCCAGGGAGCCTTTCAGTTGGTTGGTATCTATTCTTGGAAACTTCCTAGTTACAAATCCAACTGGGTAAAATTCAGGATCTCACAGTGCTTTAGTCCACAGTGACCATGTTGCAAACCCTTATGAGCATAGGCACTTTAGTTTGTATTTAGAGTCCTCATTAGCTGGCACCAATGTGTTAAAAGTTCTGACAGCATTTTTCAAATAACTAATGGCTGCCTCTTCAGTTTCTGTCCAACTCCTTCCCTACTTCCTAGTTATTTCATCTATACGTCTTAATATTATCCCCACATGTGGAATGTGCTTTTTCCAATATCCAAACATCCTGTTACTTTCTGAGCTTCTTCTTTTGTGGCAAGAGTTAGTATGTGATCTATACTGGTTATGACTGGGTCTCATATTTTTCTACCTTCAGGGGACTAAATTATACCTAGAAATGTGACTGTAGTTTGAGGTCTTAAAATCTTACCTGGATTGATTATCCATTCTCTGGGTGTAAGGAATTCAGTTAACTCTATTTTGACCTTACCCTGTTCTTCCAAGTTATTACCATAAATAAGATGGGAAATGATGGTTTGTGTGTGTGTGTGTTGTGTTTCCTGAAAGATCTGGTTATATTCTGTTAGAAAATTGAGGGTATTAGTGGACTGTTAAGGTATCCTATGGTAACGTAGTAAACTGATATTGTCTGTCTTCCCATGTGAATGCAGTCAGAACCAGCTTTTCTCATCAACTGGTAGGTATAACAAAGAACATGTCAAATTAGTTTATTACTGTGTAGCAAGTTCCAGATCCAGTGGTGATATTGTTTATTATAGTGCCTATCTAAAAGTGTCCCCTCAATTTTTGGAAAATGTTTGTTTAAATTCCTATAATCTGTTGTATATCTATATGATCCATCTGGCTGCTTAACAATCCAGATTAAGTTATTATATATTGAAGTAGTAAGGATGGTAATTTGTTCTTTTAGGAATTCCTTTCTGTCTCTCTGTCACTGTAATTAGTTCTGGGTTTCTATTTGAGTTCCTATTTTTATAATTTGGATTAAAGGGTGATAGTCTAAATTATTTAGGTCACCTAGGCCAAGAAGGCCTTATGGGTTTTCTGCTGTTAGGCCCATTTACATTGGTATAGTCCTGTTTTGTCTATATATATTATATGGCTTTTATCTTGACTCAGTTCTTCAGCTCTTCTGATCAAGTCAAACAGTTTTCTTGTGTTTCTTCCAGCAGCAGGTAGTGTAAATATGCTGTTGGGTCCTTCAGGGGCACATATTTTAGGATGGACTTTTTAATTTGTTCTGTTGTTTCTGCATGTAGCAGTGAGGGTGTCTGTCCCCTATCATAAATCAGAGTCAGTGGCCCTAATTTAATTATTATATTCATAGTTTCCCCTGCTATTGCCCATGGAGATATTGATGGGGATAATCTATTACCTCTAGGCCTATCTTTTTTTTTTTTTTTTTTAAAGATTTTATTTATTTATTTGACAGAGAGAGATCACAAGTAGACAGAGAGGCAGGCAGAGAGAGAGGAGGAAGCAGGCTCCCTGCTGAGCAGAGAGCCCGATGCGGGACTCGATCCCAGGACCCTGAGATCATGACCTGAGCCGAAGGCAGCAGCTTAACCCACTGAGCCACCCAGGCGCCCCCTCTAGGCCTATCTTAATCTCTAGTCTCCTGATACCCTGCCAAAGATCTTTGTATACATTAGTATAATTTTCTCCAAATACTCCAATGTGTTGATTAAATTTAGCATCAGTGGCAATGCATCCAAGTTACACAATCTTCTCCTGTGAGGATCAGGTCCTCATTTGGACTATAAATCTAATAGCCATTGGGTTTCTGTGTCCAAATGAGTTTGTTGGAATTCCATCCTAATTTTTGTCATTTCTTGTCTAGTCTAGGCTCTCTGTTCAGTAACTCTGACGGGTTCCATATTATTATTTGTTGTAATTTTGTCTATTCTCATGGGCCTAATTTCTAGTAGGTTAAAAGTTACCAGAGTTAGAGGTTTATAATAATCATCATGGACCTTGTGGTGTAGATTGGTACTCTTAGGGATAAAAGGGTCTGGGTTTCTTCTTACTCTGGAGATTATGTTTTGGGCTATAGCCTTTCCTTTCTGTCTGCATCTATGTTGCTGATTGCTCCTAATAAGAGTGCTGGAATTTCTTTCTTATTTGCTTTTTTTTCTTTTTTAACTATAGACTATATCTCATTGGGTTTGGTGATCAGGCCAATACCTGGAGTTCCCTTAATTTTAAGTTTTGTCCAGACTAAGTCTTCAGCAGGTCTTTAGGGATCTTCAACCCCTTTTGAATAATTTTGGTAGTGTTAATGAGTGAGGCATATTCACTATTGTCCTTCTGCTCTTCACAACAGTGTTCAAAGCATGCTTTATTATACAGATGCTTAATAAAGTATCCCAAATCATTTGTAATATGGTAAGGCACTATTAAGATAAATACTGTGACCAATATCGGCATCCGAACTATAATATCTCTATCAATTTTGTCCATTCATTGTCTGTTTATAGTTTCAATAAGAAGCCAAAATGGTAAATGGCATATCAAGTTTAAAGTTTGTCAACCCAGTAACAGGCTTTAGCAGATTTTGGTCAATTATGAACTTAGCATAACTTACCAACCTGTATTTCTAATTTGGCATAGAGTATGGTATATCCTGAAGCACTGACCATTTTTAATTACTACTGGTTTGGGTTGGGCTGCCAACGACGCCAATTGCTTTGTTTGGGCCAAATTATGCTCAGAAACTGAGATTTGTCTTTGCCAATCATTTATTTAGTACAGGTTTACTGTGGGAATTATACTTTACAATAATAATATTTAACAAACCAGTAGTATATAGAATAATATTTCTTAATAGGCTAATGAAGAAACAACATACTCCATACCAATGATAGGTTAATTACTCTTCCAGGAAAAGGAGAGATGAAAGAAATAAAGTCTAAATTTAGTTGAGGTGTCCCTTTCTATCAGCCGGTTCTTGATAAAGTCAGTGCTTCCAACTAAAATCTGGGCATCAGCTGCTGTCATGGGTCTCTTGATGCTAGGGCACACAGCTAGTGGGCAATGACACCAGTGTTGGCAGGCAAGGTAGGCTGCTGTAAAAGTTATTACTCAAGAGACCATTACATGGTTTGCACCACTGCCCACAGGACGTAGCCTTGCCAAGGCAGGAATGGATGTCCCTTCTCTTCCTGAGTCTGCTGCATGATTTAATACCACTGCTGACCACAAATAACCTGGCCATGACAAGAGCAAGGGTTTCAAGATCTTCGGAGAGCTATTTAAATCAGCAAAGAGTAACCTTGTCCAGACCAGACATTCTAGGTAAGCCTTCACAAGTCTTGGTATTTAAAATTTAAATGTCCCTTATATAATAGGCACTCTTCTTTATGTTCTTCTCAGTGAGTCCCCAGTAGCACCAATCAACAGATACTGAGTACTTATTAACAACAGATGTTGATGACAACATCCTGACACAGCTTCCTCAATGTAAACAAATTCACCCTCAGATTCAGAACTTCATTTAAGTTATGAAAGTAGATTTGAAGTAATAACAAACCAATACACAACTTTCAGATTGCCAAAAAATTAAAAAGTTTTAACAAGTAGTGGTAAGTATGTATTGAGATGAGGAAACTAGCACACATTGCTTGTGGAAAGAAACTTTCACAGAAATTTAGAAAGTCATTTCAGGAATACCTAATAAAACTCAGAACAAAGATCCTTTATTACCCAAAAGTTTCACTTACATGCATGAAGATCTATGCACAAGGATGATCATAATAGAATTTCCTACAATACAGAAAATTTAGATATAAACTCACTGTCTACATCTAGGAGAATGCACAAAATTCAACTTTTTCCTATAATGGAATATAATTACCTGTGTATAACACATAAGAATCATGTATTAAGACAGATTTCAAAAAATGTAATACTGGGTAAAAAATAAGTGGCAAAATAGACTATTAAATAGATTTAAATTTATTAAGTATATTTAAAGTTAAATATGTTTGATATGTAATATGGACATGATAGGTTTTTTATTTGAACATGGATATTCTTTCAGAGCAACCAAGGAAAAGGGATAGAACTTAGTTCCTAAGATAGAGTCATTCATTCATTAATTCATTCACTTTATCTTATAGGCAAGAACATTTTAAAGAATGCTTAACAATGTGTCAGGCACCATTCTAGGAAATGTGGACACATCTTTGGAAAAAAGAACAAAACAAAACAGGCAGGACTTACTTTTTGTTGTATCTATAAAATTTTGTTCATGTGTATGTGTGTCTGGTGATTTGTATCTTACGGGTTGGTACCTTTGCATTTCATCTGTCATTGTTGAAAGCACTGTATTAAGGAATCTTGTAAGATTAACTCATTTATTTTTTAAATCATTTTGTTTCATGTTATTTTATTTTACCTTATTTCATCATGGTAAGTGTATTCTTTAATCCCCATCTCCTATTTTACCCACTCCTCCACCCACCTTCCCTCTGTTAACCATCAGTTTGTTCTCTGTAGTTAAGAGTCTGTTTCTTGGTATGTGTGTGTGTTTGCATGTGTGTCCCTCCTTTTTTTTTTTTTAAATCTTTGCTCATTAGTTTTGTTTCTTAAATTCCACCTCTGAGATCATATGGTATTTGTCTTTCTCCAACTGACTTATTTTTTCAGCTTTATATTCTCTAGCTCTATCTATGTTCTTTTTTATGGTGAAATTATAATATACATAATATAAATTATTATTATTATTATATAATTATAATGTAAATTATAATTATAATATACATAATATAAATTATACATCTTCTTTCTATTTATCTTCTTTATCTATTTATCTGTGGATGGACACTTAGGCTGCCTCCACAGTTTGACTCTTGTAAATAATGCTGCAATAAACATAGGGGTACATGTTTGAATTAGTTTTTTGTATTTTTTTGAGTAAATACCTGGTAGTTCAATTCCTGGATTGAGGGTATTGAGGGTAGGGTAGTTCTAGTTTTAACTTTCTGAGGAACCTCTGTACTGTTTTCCACAGTGGCTGCACCAGTTTGCAATCCCACAAGCAGTGGATGAGTGTTCATTTTTTTCCACATCCTTGCCAACATTTGTTGTTTCTTCTGGTTTTGATTTTAACCATTTTACTAGGTATGAGGTGATATCTCACTGTAGTTTTGATTTACATTTCCCTGATGATGAGTGATGTTGAATATCTTTTCATGTGTCTGTTTGCCATCTGAATATGTTTTTGGAAAATGTTCATGTCTTCTGCCCATTTTTTAATTGGATTATTTGTCTTTTGGGTATTACGTTGTGTCAGTTCTTACATATTTTGGATACTAACCCTTTATTGAGTATTTATCTTCTCCCATTACATAGATAACCTTTTGGTTTTGTTGGTTTTTTCCTTCGCTGTGCAAAAGCTTTTTATCTTGAAGAGGTCTCAATAGTTCATTTTTGCTTTTGTTTCCCTTGTCTCAGGAAACATCTAGAAAAATGTTTCTCTGGCTAATGTCAGAGAGATTACGATCTGTGTTCTCTTTAAGGATTTTTATGATTTGAGGTCTTACATTTAGGTCTTTAAAAACCATTTTGGGTTTATTTTTGTGTATGGTGGAAGAAAGTGGTTCTGTTTCATTCATTTGCATGAGGCTATCCAGTTTTCCCAACATCATTTGTTGAAAAGACTGTCTTTTTCCCATTGCATATTAATTTCTCTTTTGTCAAAGATTAACCATATAATTGTGGGTTTATTAATGGGTTTTCTGTTCTCCTCTGTGGACCTATGAGCCTATTTACATGCCAGTATAATACCATTTTATTATTATAAGTACCATACTGTTTTATTTCTACGACTGTATAAATATACCTTGAAATTTGGAATTGTGATACTTCCAGTTTTGTTTTTTTCTTTTTCAAGGTTGCCTTGGCTATCTGAAGTCTTTCATAATTCCATATAAATTTTAGGATTACTGGTTCTAGTTCTGTGAAAAAGCTATTGATATTTTAATAGAGATTTAATTAAATCTGTAGATTGCTTTGGATAATATAGACATTTCAACAGTATTTGTTTTTCCAACCCATGAGCATGCAACTGACTTTCTGTGTCTGTTTCTGTGTTAGGGAAGTCAGTTATTTCTCTTGCTCTTAATGATAGGTCCTGTGGTGCCCTTCAGTGTGGTGTCCCCTGCGCCCCAAGACCAGAGCTTTAGAGAGTGTCTCCCGTATGTGCTCCATGTGCTCTGCTATTGAGTCTTGGCCTCTTTTTCCTCAGTCAGTCCAGTCGTCTGCAGAGAGACAATTTACCTATATTTCATATTTAGTATAGTGTATGGTATATCCTGAAGCACTGACCAATTTTAATTGTTACTGGTTTGGGTTGGGCTGCCAACTATGCCAATTGTTTTGTTTGGGCGTATTTGCCTATTGTGGGCAGTGTTTGGTCCCCAGTAGGGGTGAGGTGCATTTTATCAAGGTCTGCAGTGGTCCTCTAGTGAAATGAGACTTGCCCCTGCTGCCACCGGAACCGAGGTTCCACACAATCCGCAGGTTGGGAGATGTAGTGTTGGCTGGGTTTGCAGCAGTCTTCTGGGGGAAGGGCCCGCAGGGCTGGTACTGAGGTGATCGTGACTGGGAAGGGCAAAATTACTGAAGGACAGGGGTGGGGCTTGGTACAAGCAAGTAAGGTAGCAAATGTCGGTGCTGAGCTGGTTCCCACATGTGGTGGCTGTTTACACTGGGGGGTGGGGAGGGAAATAGTGCTTGCCATCTGCTTTTAACTGGAGGAGCCTCCTAGTGACCCCTGTCTCTCCAGGCCAGGATCTGAGATGACCATATTCTTCTCTGTCCTGTCTGCTCTGAGGTTTTTCCAACTGCTGGCTCTAAACTGTAGCTGGACGGGCTGCTTGTCCCACTGCCTCTTTAAGGTGGAGACTCCATTTCCTAATGCTCTTATGGGGATTTATCCTCTCCATTCCTGGACTCCCCAGCATGAAAGTCTGTTTTTGCCCTTCTCCGCACCACAGGCTCCCTCCCTACCGTGAACAGCCATGGTCTGTTTTGCTCCCAGACTACATCTTCACCCTTCCTACCTTCTTTGATCTGGCCTCTTCTCTGCCTTTAGTTACAGAGTGTGTTCTGCCAGTCTTTGGGTCATTTCGGGGGCTTTTTATGCTGATGTGAGTATTGTCTCGTTATATTTGTGGGACCAGGTGAATTTAGGGTGTTCTTAATCTGCCATCTTCCTAGCTAACTGAGATTACCTCATTTAACCATCAATATCTTTATGAGCTAAGTATTAATCTCACTTCACAAATTAGGCACTGAGCCTTTCAGAAATTATGCATCTTGCCCAAAGTCAAGCAGCTAATAAGCAGTGGCTCTGGATTTGAACTCAGCTATCTGATGCCAAAGTACGGATGTTTAACTCTCATGTGATTCTATGGGAAGAGAAGAGTTGGCAGCAATTCTTGCTCCCCGGTCCTTAGGGATGTCACTTTTGACTTTAACTGATCTCCTTGCCAACTGCCTTGCCATTTACTAGCATAGAGATAATCAGGGAGTCAGGATTTATCTGGTCTGTATTGATTGCTTATTATGAATACATTTAAAGCTATGGATTTATGGAATATAGTTTGTTGAAGAACTAAAGTATGTCAGTCAGGTAGGCTCTCAGTCTGAATGAATAATAAAGTATAAACAACAAGAAGCCCACATCAGAGCAGCTTTCTTGTCTAAGTCATACTGCACTCCTTGTTAGATCTCATCTACCATGAGATGACAAACATGTCTCAAGGCAGGAAAAGACACTTTTTTTGAAGTTATTTGGCAGTTTAGATCCTTTCAAGAAAAAGTCTATCAAAGCAAATGGCTACACTTAAAAATTGTTGATATGGGAGCGCCTGGGTGGCTCAGTCGTTAAGTGTCTGCCTTCAGCTCAGGTCATGATCCCGGGGTCCTGGGATCGAGCCGCACATCGGGCTCCCTGCTCAGTGAGAAGCCTGCTTCTCCCTCTTCCGCTCCTCTGTTGTTCCCTCTCTGGCTGTGTTCCCTCTGTGTTCCCTCTCTGGCTGTATCTCTCTCTGTCAAATAAATAAAATCTTTAAAAGAAAAAAATTGTTAATATGATAAATCTTATATATATTTTGCCACAATTACAAAAAAAATATTTAGTGGCACAGCTAATAGTGCTGACTGGCTGTGTGTGTGTGTGTGTGTGTGTGTGTGTGTGTATTGATGTGACCTTTTGTTTCATGTATAAGTGTTTGTGCTACATGACTGTTGGTGGTGGCAAGGGTAGGCTTCCTGATAGACACCTCTTCTTTATTGATCTAGAAGTTAAAATAGCAGGAGTCTTTAGTAGTTTACCCTTAACTGGAAGGAAGCTCATATACTTCCCTATTCTCTTTCTTAACTGTTACACAGATGACTATCAGATCTTTAACTTGCAATAAGAAAGAGTGAAGGCAATTTCACATTTTGCAATTCTCTCTCTTTTTTTTTTTTTTTTTTTGGCTGTCTAAGTTTGTCTGTTGTTTATTTGAAAGACGATTGGAAAGCCTGAAGAGGCGCATGCTTTCCATACAGATAAAGCGGTTTTTTGGGGGTTTTTTTGTTTTTTTTGTATTTTTTGTTTGTTTGTTTTTGTTTTTTTTTTTTCTATCCGACTTGCAAAGTGAAAAACTCAAACACTAATCTCAAACACAGATCTTTAAGCTGAATCCAGAAGATTACCAGGTCAGGGTTTTTGTAATTTTTGCTTGGACCTAATGTGTGCAGATAGATAGAAAAGGCCTTATTTTTCTTTCACTGAGGTGGAAATGATAGTATTATTTTAGATGGAACCTGGGAGTGGGTTAATAATGAAATGTGGAAATAAGAACATAAGGACTCTTCCATGCTGAAAATAAAGGAGAGAGCAGGCTTAGACAACAGAGCTAGGCTTTAATTAACAGAGCTTAATTAATGAGCTAAACTAAAGTAAATGTTATACATACAAGAACTATGTAACTACAATCTATCTAATATCTGTAGAGTTTATAATTGGTAGTCCAAGTAAGAAAGTGTTGATATTCTATTGGAGAGGGTACATTCAAATTTTAATAAGCAGAGGACTACTAGAAGGAATTAATATGCAGAGCAAAATTTAAAACACAATATTTCAGGTAATCTTAGATTTAGTATGTTTTCATAATTTAAATAGAAAGGAAAAAAAAACCTGATCTTATGCTTTTTAAATCAGGGCATTTTTATTATTAAATTCCTGGCATGGGATAACAGATTTCTATAGCTTCCGTGTGTAAAGGTTCAAGATGATATTGTAGAAAACATTTATATTTTCAATAGCTAGAAATGCAAGGTATTTTGGCCTTCTCAATTATCACAACTACTTTAAAACCATGATATCAGGTCTAGAAAGGTTTGTGTTACTACTTACACATTCATTTCACAGTAATTACTCCTCTGTGACTTGATTATATGCACCTATATCACCTACCCTAGAATGGCTGAGAGTCTGATTATGGTTGTGGTCAGGATATATTGTAGCATTGGCCTAATAGGGCTTCTCTTCACATGAAGCATTTCTATTGCTATGATGTTGAGCGTTGTTCCAACAATGAGGTTATTTTAAATCTGTACTCTGGAGTAACAATAGTTTCTGTGAATACATTCCTAAAGATATTATCTGGTAAAAGGAATATTGTACAGCCAAAAATATCTGGGGTTATAAAGCTAGAAGATTAGTATGTAATTCAGTTACAAAGTCAATCAACCATAAGTCATAAATCCCTAAGAAAACAGGCTTAATTAGTTTGGGTGCATGCCTCGTGAAACATCTTGTCAGGGAACTTAATTAATTTTATTTAAAAAAATAAAAATAAAGCTTAGATTAGAAGCAATAAAAAATCCCAGTGGCATTTTGCCATTAATAGCCATTTTGTTGACATATGCGACCCAGAATATTATATTTTAGGATTATATATTGCTAACCCATAGTTAACATTGCAGAATTTCTTTGTCCTTCTTGTGTGCAGAAATCTTAGTTCATACTATACAACTTTAACTCAGTAAGAATAAAATTCTCCTTTGTAAAATATTCTTTCAAGTATAGTTGGTAATTTAAGAGCATGAACCACCTTTTAACCAAGCTCTTTTGGGGGAACATATAATTTTGGAAGACATTTTCTCATTAAGTTGAAACTAGGCTGCAATTCTCTCCTGTAATTCTGTCCATAGTACTTATTTTATGCTAATGTGTCACCGTTTTTCATTATTTATTCCACAATAGATTTTAATCATGATAAAATAAAAATTGATTAAAGAGAAAGAACATATGAACACAACTTTGAATGTTTATGAAAAATATCCTCATATTCTGTTTTCTTCTGAACGGTTCCAGTTGCATGATCATGATTTTGATATTCCCTAAGTTATTTTAGCAATTTTTACCCAATAATTAAAACTTATTTTATTTTATTTTTTGAATTTTTTGAAAGATTTTATTTATTTATTTGACAGAGAGAGAGAGATCACAAGTAGGCAGAAAAGCAGGCAGAGCAGTAGGGGGAAGCAGGCTCCCCATTGAGCAGAGAGCCTGATGCAGGGCTCCATCCTAGGACCCCAAGATCATGACCTGAGCCTGAGCCTAAGGCAAAGGCTTAACTCACTGAGCCACCCAGGTGACCCTTAAAACTTAGTTTAAACAGCATTCATTTTTTCTTCTGACTAATCATTGAAATATGAAAGGAAAGTATATTTTCCACATTTTACAAGTGCTAGTGAAGACAGATATCTAAAAGTTCAAGGTAAACTAAACAGAACCTAGAAATGGAAGTTTTCATGAAGTGATTTCTATTTCTGTAGGGAAAATGTTATCTTTGTGTAAGGTCTTACCAATTGTAAATTACATTCCACACTTAAGTTCGTTTTTCTCACCAACTCCTAGAAATGTAAGCATCCCAGGTCTAAAGAGTAAAAGCAAAGTGAGATCACTTAAGTTCAGAAAAAAATTATGAACAGAGCTAAATACTTAGGTCAACATAGCTACATAGGCACAAATACATGGATTTGGAGGTTAATTGTGGTAAAAAAAAAAAAGAACAATTGGCAGGACACGTGGGCAAAAACTTAAATCAAAAGAGATATAGATAAAAGCATCTTTACTTTTTTTAAAAGCATTGTTTGGTGATTACCAGGTTAAACATGTGAAATTGCTTCTTTTTGCAAATTATACTTTTGAATATCAGAAAATTTCAAATGTTTCAACCTAAGAATCAGATACTACAATGTATTGTTTTATGAAGAAAAAAAATCTCTTCTGCAAATATTTGTCTATTTACTAGAAATTATACGTTGACTGGAATTTTTTAAAAAAAATTAGCCTTTAGAATTTTTCTTAATTAAAATGAGGGGAAATACATTATCAACATGACAGACAAGGTAACTCATTCGAAATATGTCAGATCCTGTTACTACTCTACTGACACCCTGCCTTGTTTACCATTTTATTCAGTTTTAAAGCTGAAGTCCTTGGAATGGTCTAGAATTCCCTCATAACCAGCCTTCTCCACATTTTTACCTTCTGACTTAATCTGCTACCACTTCTTTATTACTACATTACTCTACCACATCGACCTTCTTGCTATTTCTTGAACATAACAGACACTGTCTTGCTTCCCTCAGGGATTTTCCACTATCTTCCTGCTTACCATGTTCTTAATTCACATATAAGAATGCATTACATCCTTATTCCCTCCAGGACTCTGGCTAGCATGAGGATAAGTATTTCTCTCAACATCTAATATTAAGGAGCATACACAGTTATTGAACTTACTATTTTCTTTGTCGCTTAGATCTTTTCTCCCTCTATTCCACTCCTATCCATCTTATGTAATAATACTTACTTGTTTATTTGGTAATTGGCTGTCTTCACCCACTAGAATGTAAGCTCTATGATGGCAGGGACTTTATCATTTCTGTATCCTAAGATCCTAGAATGGGAACTGGCATGTAGTTGGCACTTAATAACTAGTTGAGAAAGAGACTACACTGAAGAATAGAAAATCTCCTCTCCAGGGGAAGTCCTAGATATCAAAGTCTTAAATTTGTGGCAAAGACATAAGAATCTAAATTAAAAGTTTTTCTCTAAAATCTTTCCATTTTGAACTTAAATTTTAATACCTTACTTTGCTGAGCCAAGCAGGATATCCTCAGTGGAAAGATAAATGAATCTGAAGAAACTGGTATCAAGAATTTGCTTTTACATTCTCAGCTGAGAGTAATTTGAACTGGCTTGGTAGGAATCTGGGTTTAGAAAATGAACAACGGTGATAGTTTATGGTAACTTAAAAAAATAATGAGTATTGTGTTGAGAGGGAAGGACCGGATCCAATGCCTGATCAAGTTGATCTAAATACAAGATACAGGAATAAATAAGAAGCTAGAGGAGAGAGTGTGCTCTCTTGTCTGGAGATACTCATTTATTTAAATAATATTTGAATGGTTGCCACATGTCAGACACAGCTCTAAGTGTCATGCAATTTTCAGTAGGCCAAAAATTCTTGCTGAAAGTTCTAGTTGAAGCAGAAAAATGAACCAGTAAATAAATGAAGAAAATAATTTTGTTTGGTGATATGATAAAAATAAAAGAAGATATAAACTAGATTCTGATGGGATAGATTGGGTAGTTAGGGAAGGCCTCACCTCCCTAATCAGAATGCTGGAAGTAAACAATCCTGAAAGGATCAGGAGGAATGCTTGCTGTGCAGAGGGAACAAGATATGCAAAGGCATTAAGACCAAAAGGACCTTGGTGTGTGTAGGAGGCTGACAGGGTTGGAACACAGGATGCTGGAGGAGTAAGAGAGAGAGACACATTAAGGGAGATGAGGTTGGATGGGTAAGCAAGATGTGGCCTAGAGAAACCCATGTCAGTCATAGCAAGGAGGTTTTGTTTATGTCAATGCCATTTGAAGATTTGAAGCAGGTAAGTGGCCTGATTTGTTTTTAAAACAGTTTCTTGAGCTGCTATGTGGAGATTGTAATGTTTCGCCAGATTTTTAAAGTAATTTTTGTGTAATAAAATATTTTACTTATATTAATACTTTTGGATTAATACTTCTTATCATAGAAATATGTTCCTAAATACTGGATGCAATTTTACATTAAGGTTTCATAATTTACCTAATATGGTTTTGTTTTTCATTATAATTTTGAATTACCTGTTTTAATCTTTCAAAAATTTCTTCCTTAGCCAGTCTATCCCTTCACTCTCCTTGATTCAGTTATTCTAATTATTAGAGGTAGGGTAAAGTGGAAAATAAAATAATTGTAATTAGAAAGTCTTGTTTATGTTTAGGCTAAGTTGTTATAAAATTAAGAATTTGGCATCACTACCAATTTCATGAAAATACTTCCAAAAAAGCCATCTTTTCCTGATCTACATAATTTATCTCTTGCTTTCACCATTCTCGATCTATTAGTTTCCTGCAGCTGCTGTGACAATGATCAGATTTGGTGTCTTTAAATAACAGAAATGAATTCATTCACAGTTCTGAAGGCCAGGCATCCACAAATCATTATCACTGGGGTGGGACCAAGGCGTCAGCAGAGACACATTCTCTCCCACGCGTCTAGGGAAGAATCCAACCTTACCTCTTCCAAATCCTGGTGGCTGCCAGTTTTCTTTTGACTCGGACCAAATCACTCCAGTCATCAAGGACAGCATCTTCAAATCTCTCTCTTCCTTCTTCATATCACCTTCTAATTACATAATTGTGTCTCTAAAGGCTATCTGTGATTGCTTTTAGGACCCAACCAGAAAATCCAGGATAATCCCAGCATCACAAAATCTTTAATTTAATCATATCTGCTGTCTTTTTTTTTTTTTTTTGCCATACAAGGTAACATCCATAGATTTTAAGCATGACTGTATATATGTGTATATACATGATAGACAATATCATATATAAACTGCAAAAGAGATATAGATAGATATCAATATATCTATATATTGATATCGATATCTATATAAATTGATATATATCTATATATCGATATCTATCTATCTATCTATCTTTTGGGAAGTAATTTTCTTCAGTTTACTAGACTGTTCACCATGTCAGTATGTGTCTTTTTTTTTCTTAGCCCCATTTGTTTTTGTTAATGCAAAAATATTTCCTATAACTTCAATATCTTAAACAAATGGGAGGAAGAAAATTTTTTGAGAGATGGGTGGATTTCCAAAGGCTGAAGTTTCATATATATGAGAAAATTAGGGACTGTGAATGACAATTCATATTAATAAACTTGACACTCTCATAAGAAATGAATTCTCTTCATTGGAATGTGATGAAGTGTTTTGTTTTGTTTTGTTTTTTCCTGGCATTTGTGCCCCTTGATATTCCCAGATGTTACCAGTTCCTACTATATCTCAATTTTACTATTCTTTCTCGAAAGTGGTTTCTATTACTACTGCTAACTCACCTTGGAGTAGGACTTAAAACTCACTGCTGAGATTCCTGCTTATTTTCCCTGCCCCTCAACCACTTCCAGTTCCCACTCGTCCTTGGAGCAAGTCACTACTAGTTCTGATCCCACCCATCTGCAGTAGTTCCCTTCTATACATATTCTGGGCTGCGGTTTAAATTTATTTTTTTAAGTAGCTATCACCTACTTTTTAAAAAAAAAACGATTTTATTTCTTTATTTGACAGAGATCACAAGTAGACAGAGAGGCAGGCTGAGGCTGGGGAGGTGGGGTGGGCAGGGATGGCAGGGGGGCGGGGAGGAAGCAGTCTCCCTGCTGAGCAGAGAGCCCAATGCAGGACTGGATCCCTGAGCTGAAGGCAGAGGCTTTATCCCACTGAGCCACCCAGGCACCCCAGTATCACCTACTTTTTATTGTTCAATAGATCTAAAAGTTAACTTTGTTATAAATCAAGATTGCATTTATCTTTCAACTTGTATTTTTTCCTGATTTGCTATAGAATAGGTAGTATTCTTCAGCCCGCCATCTTTCACAAGAATGTATCATAATCTTACCAAGTACCAAGCATATTGTCATGTTATAGGATTTCATTCCTAATGGGATTTCATCCCTCATGACTTCACATGCTCATTAACATGATAGAAAGGAAAGCAAACTAAGATATTTGGTGGTATTATAGAAGAGTTCACACTGGAGGAAACATTTGGGATGGATCTTGTAAAATGATGAGGCAGAGAATGTGAGAAAAGGTTTTACAAGAATAGCTAAGAGCATGTGTCAAGACAAAAATGCATGAAATGGCTGTGTATTCTGTAAAAGGTGAAATGTTTAATATCTTTGAAACACAGGGTGAGGTAAAGTATCAGAAGTTGGAGCTGAGGAAATGAAATATAGTGATTTTTTAAAAAATTAACCTTTTTTTCTATAATTCAGTAAACAAATATCTATTAAATGCATACTATAATCCAGACAGTTCTTTCACGCTGCCTGTTGCCCTCACAAGTTTATATTGCTATGTCAAGACATTTGAAATTTATTTCAAAAAAAGAAGAAAACTAAAATATATTCTATATAAAACAGAAATAAAATTCAAATTTGATTTTTAGCAACCTGAGTTTAGTGGCAGACTAAAAAATGGTTTAAAATAAAGAGAAGCCAGTGGCATAAGTAGGAGAGGCAGATACAATCTGATCAGAAATGATAGGGTCAGAACTAAGACTCTGACAGTGGAGATATAAGTAAAGATTATTCCCTAAAGGTGTTGGTGAAAAGAAATTTCGGTTCAATTGTCTGCCAGAACTTCCTTATAGGTAGACGTAAATGTGGTTTAAGGACTGGACAAATCTAAAGTATCCAGTTTGTTTATGTGGATGCAGTGGAACTCCATTTATCTGGGCTGGGTGATGGGAGGTAAGGAAGACACTTATCGTGATGAGCACTGAATGTTGGATGTAAGTGGTGAATCACTAAATTCTGTACCTGAAACTAATATCACACTGTGAACTGGGATTTAAATAAAAACTTGAAAAAAAAGAGAAGAAAATGGAAAAATATGTGTTTATATATTGTTAATATATCCAAAGAATCAAGCAGACACAGGAGAGGAGTTTCCTGCAAAAGCAACAAGAGTATCATAAGGAATTAAAATTTATCCTGGCACAGGTGGAGGAGGTGAGGGTGGATAGTGACAGGTTCTGATTCTAGAGACTGAGGTTTCAAGCACTTTGTGGAAAGGTTGACATGCTATTTCTAGCAGTTTGGGCTTTACCCTTCATCTTAGGTAGAGAATACACGAGAGTATCTGCAGAGTGACCAGATCAGATATATTTCTCAGAAAGACAAGTATGGTGACATTGTGGAGAATGGGGTGTAGGTAGAAGAGGCTCTTGTCGGGATGACCAGTTAAGGTCAAGGAGAAGATGTTGAAGTACAGAACTGAGATATATAGCCATGAGGATTGGGAACTGAGATAATATTTATGAGAAATGTCTGGTGTACGATTGACTGGATTTGGAGAATAAAGCGGACTGTGTGGTAAAGGAAATAGCAAATCGATTCAGAAAGTTTTTAGTTTATGAGAATGTACGGATTGTTACCCCATTTGCTTGGGGAGTACAAGAGACCATACAGAAACAGGGTTAAAGATGTCTATTAATTTTGGACTTATTGAACTTCAGGTAACTTTGTCCAGGAAAAGCAAATATATATCAGTCAACAAAAATATGATCAGCAAGTTAATATATGCCAACATGTTTCTCAAATAATCAGTGAAAATTTTAGACCATAAAATTTTACTTATACTTCTGATGACATTAATGGAAAAATTGTATCCACTTAAAAAGTATAAGAAGACACTCATGAGAAACAACAAATACTTATTATTTTCAGGTGAGATTTTAAGTGTAAATTTAAGTTTTGAAATAAAAATGTTTAAATGTTGTATTTGTATATAGTTGTATAGGATGTAAATGAATTTGTGACTGACTTGAAGAAACATATTTTACCTTTATAGACTACCATGGTGACAAATTTATATCAAAAGATTGTGTAAGAACTAAAAAATACTTCTATTACAAAGTCCATACAGGGGACATTTTTTCAATATCTTGTCATTCAATAAGTACCTAGCATGAAAAAATAAGCTTAATATTATTAAATAAAATATTTTTGAAGAAATATATTTTTACAGTGTTAGGACTCACTAACAATATAAATTCATATATTTAATTAAGATGCATATGTTTTTATTAGATCGACAAAAACAGTTTAGATTGATTCATAAAGTTATGAAACTAACTTAGCCTAATTAGAAATATTTTTGGTAAATCATAAGCTAGGTTTAAATATCTTGTCTTATTTTGTTTTCTAACATGTTTAAACCAATTGCCTTATAATGACACTAAACTTAGTAAGACCTGTTATTCTTCCATAGTCCACTTTTGATGGCTATTGTTAAATTGTGACAAATGGCAAATGTAGAATATCAGTAATTCACTATGTTCGCTCTCAGTTCTCAACTATCACCCAAGACCCGCAAGGATGACAAGAAGCCCCAGTTCAGATATATCTTCTCTCTCTTTATTTCCGCAAGTCTACACACTTATATAAACTTACATGACCAATCAGCGAGCAGGGTACAGGAGGGAGCGAATCAGGCTGTGCACCTAAACGAACAACTTCGCTAGCAACCAATGCTGTTTACTTCCTCTTTGGGCGTTCCGCTTAGTCTCACGAGGCAATCCTAACCTGGCAACTAGCCGGGCACCATCTTTTACTGGCGGAGGCCGCCCTGGCCAGGGGCCTGCCTCTGACATCTCTCCCTTTTTTCTTTTATGGCAGGGATCGTGCCTGTCTTGGGTTGTCAGTGGCGGGGAATATCCTTACCCATCATCAGACGGCAGATATCAATGATCTGCGTCCTGTCTTAGGTTGGTATATTTCCCCCACCAATCTTACCCGTCATTGACTACCGGTCCAGCATACTTAGCCACACTTGGGGGGATGTTCCAGCCTCGATGGCTAACAAGGCCTGCACCATGGCTTGCTGTTGCCTAGGTTGCTGTTGCCTCCGAATTTGCAGTTTCCTTACTAGTAGAATCAAGCCCACTATGAGGATTGTCAGCAGACCAATTACGCTAGCCCATTGTTTCGTAAAGGTTAACACATCTTGCAATGTTTTGATTATCTCTGGGAGGGTTGCAAGCTCAACTCTGGTGTTATTTATCCTTGTTATGCCTAGTAGCAGGTGCTGAGTGTAGTTTTGGAATTCTGCAGACTAATTCCCCTGCAAGTATTGGGAGAGCTGTCGGGAGACATTCTGTAAGTCACTCATATTAGTATAGGCTATGGGAGTTACACAAATTGCTGGGAAGGGTGTTATACATCCCAGTCCCAATAGGGCCCCCAATATGTCCACTTGTTCTTGAACCAAATCCACTCTCTGGTTGACTATTAGGATTCCTGCTTGCAGATGTGCATTGATCTGAGTCTGTTTGAAGGGCAGCCACCGTTCCTTCTGCAAGGGTGTTCACAGCTTCCGCAGTGGGTATAGTTGTAGCAAGCGAGACTGCTGCTGCCGTGGCAGCTGCTGTAGATATAGCCAATGCTGTCACAACGGCGTCTGTGATACCAAAATCTCTCTTCTTTCTGGATAGCACCACCGGTAACTTGTCCTCTGGAATGGAAACTGGGATAGGAACATGGGTAGGGATACGCATAATCACAGCCAGCTTGAAGGCCGTGACATTCCAGCACTGGGAAAGATAGCAATTCTTAATGCAATTCAACGTATCATTCAGCTCGCTAGCATTTGTTATGAGGAAAAGGAACGGTGGTGAGACGCATATGGGATTGGGCTGATAAGTAATATTATTGGGACAAGACACATTAACTGTTGTCTCAAAGGTCTAGAGTCATTTTGTTTATAAGAACAGTTGAGGAATTTGCCACCATTTAACATGGACACTGCTGAGATATCAGTACATGCTCCTAGCAAGTTACAGACCTGCCAGGCATCAAAGGGAGAGGAGGGATTGCCTTGCTTAGGATTTTAAAAGGAATAACTGCACCCTGTAAAGGTATTATTTTTATAAGTAGGAAAGTGTGGAGTGAATGTAAAGCTATGCATTTCATTGATGTAAACTGAGCGCAAGGTACTCTGACATCCAGACCACTCCGGTGGCCATACCCTGTTATTTGTGCACCTGGGCAACTTAAAAGGTTGATATGGCCCCGAGGCATTAATAGGTTTCACAGGGGCCAAACCCTGGATCACATGTGGTGCCATTGAGGTATGTTTAGCAAGCCTTCATCTAGGAACCATGGAGCCGCCTTTTCCACTGTATTCAAAAAGACCCGAGCAGTTTTTGCTTTTAGTGGAGTTCCATTGGCTTTCAGCAGGTCTTTTAAAGACCTTTCCAACCGCACTTTAGATATTTCAGATCCTATTATGAACACACAGACAACAGACGCGGACGTTAAAGACACTAACTAGCACATTAACTTTTTACACGCATATACTTCAGTCGACCTCTACTCCCTGCTTTACCGCGGAATTCCCACTTTTGAACTTGGCTAATGTCCCCGCTTACCTACGGATCTTTACTCCCCGCTTTCCTGTGGATTACCTTGCAAGATTCCTTTATTTAGTTCCCGGGTTTCGGCACCATTTATTGCCCTCGACCTGCAAGGACAACAAGAAGCCCCAGTTCAGATGTATCTTCTCTCCCTTTCTCTCTGCAAGTCTACACACTTATATATGTTTACATGACCAATCAGCGAGCAGGGTACAGGAGGGAGCGAATCAGGCTGTGCACCTAAACGAACAACTTCGCTAGCAACCAATGCTGCTTACTTCCTCTTTGGGCGTTCCGCTTAGTCTCACGAGGCAATCCTAACCTGGCAACTAGCCAGGCGCCATCTTTTACTGGCGGAGGCCGCCCTGGCCAGGGGCCTACCTCCGACACTCTACCTAAGTGCTCATAATATTGTTGGATCCTGAATACTTAGTGTTTCAATAAGGCATAAATAATAATACTTAACAGCAAAATCCCCCAAGGTTTTGGGGGATAATGCTAGAGCTTTTATTAGAATAAATAGAAATCAGTAGTATCAAAATTTAATAAATCCTAAAAACTGATGACTTAAATTTTCTTTAAGAGAAGTTATAATATGCTGCAAGGAGAATGGCAAATGACCTCTGTGATATTCTGCCCTCAAATCCATACCTCCAGTGGAATCAGGAGAAACCATCAAACAACCAAACTGAGGGACAGTCTTCAGAATTCCTGGCCATTATTCTTCAGACATGTTAAGGTTATGAGTGAAAAGGAGAGTGAAAAATGGTCTCCAAAATGCAACATGGCATCTTGAATTGAATCCTAGAACAAAAAAATGAGAAGAAAAAAAAAAAAGACATTGGTAGAAAACTGGGAAAATCTGTCTTTAGATCATGTCTCTGCAAGCTGTGGCCCATGAGACAGATGAATCCATCTCCTTGTTGTAAAAGTTTTATTAGACTCTGGCTGCACCCATTTGCAACATCCATGGATCTAGAGAGTATAATGCTAATAAGTAATTTAAGTCGGAGAAAGGCAAATTACTGTAGGATTTCACTCATATGCGGAATATAAGAAACAGCACAGATGAGCAAAGGAATAAAAAAAAAGAGAGAGAGAGAGGGAGAGAGATAAACCAAGAAGCAGACTCTTACCTACAGATTACTGATGGTCGCCAGAGGGGAGGTGGGTGGTGGTACACGGGTAAAGTAGGAGATGGGGATGAAAGAGTCCTCAGGATGAAAAAACAAATGGCTACAACCATTTGTTTTTGTAAAGGCTGCTTTCAAGCTGCAGGGACAAAGTTTATTATTTGAGGGAAAGACCATTTGGCCCCTGTGCCTAAAACAATGACTAAGTAGCTGTTCAAAAGTTTGCTTACCACTGATTTAGTTGATCGTATTATACCAGTATTAGTTTCTTAGCTTGGATAATTATATCATGGTTATGTAAGAAGTTGACATTAGAAGCAGTGGGGTGAGGGTATATGGGAGCCCTGTACTCTCTGCAACTCTTCTATGAATCTAAAGTGACTTCAAAAAATGCTTAAAAAAGATATAATGGTTAAGAGTTCTGGCTCTGAAGTCAGACAAAACTGGATTTATTTATTTATTTATTTATTTTTAAAGACCATTTATTTCAGAGAGAGAGAGAGAGAGAGACTGTGTGAGCATGAACAGGGGGAGGGCCAGAGGGAGAGAAGCAGACTCCCTGCTGAGTGGTGAGCCCTACATGGGCCCAGTACCACAACCCCAAGATCATGACCTGAGCCAAACAAAATCAAGAGTCGGAAGCTTAACTGACTGACCCTCCCAGGTACCCCCAGACAAAACTGTATGTAAATCCCAGCTCTGCAACCTATCAGCTGTATGACTTTCATCCCCCAAATTTCAGTAATAATAATTTCTACTCACAGAGGTTACTGGCCAATATTAAATGTAATGATGTACTTTTGGCCACTGCATATGATAAACCCAATTTAAGATAATTTACATGTAATATTGATAGTGTTTATCCACAATATTATAAAACATAATAACATAGGAAAATATTTTTTTGTCTCTAAAAAATTAAATCCTTATAGGTCCCTTACTTTCCATTTCTACTTTACAGAATGGGTTGTCTCAAACCTATTGGGATTGGTAGATATTTATGAGGAAGAGAGTTGTAATTTCTGGTGGAATCAAGAGGGAGTGCATCCATTTTCATTTTGATGGGAAGTTTCTGAACTATTGTGCTGCCCAGAATTAATAAATTCAGTGAGGTTTAGACTAATTCCTGAAGAGAAAAATATAGGAAGATATTGAAGAAGTATACATGGATCAGTGCTCAGAAGTAAATGATAACTTCAATATAAAATTCTCCAAACAAACAAAATTAACTACTTAATATAATTTTAGAACCAGTAAGATTTTTATAAACCGTTAATGTAACTCCTTAAATCCTCTCATTTTTCAGACACAAGTCTTCTGGATCATGCAAACTGTCACCCTGAGACTAGAATTGGTCTCACTGCACCAGAGCATATAAGATACGAATACATGTTGTAAATTAGACCTCAGTCCTATGACTGTATCATACAGATATTTGAAAATCTATCCTCAAATATTGTCATTTATATTATATTAATATTCTCATCGTTCCATTGTGTTCAGAAGAAAAGTTTAAGAGAACTTAACCTGTATGTATGTTTGATAATTAATAGCTGTCCATTGGAGACATTGTTGTAATTTGCTCTACCAGGCACATTTCAATGGTTGACAAAATATCCTCATAGGCATCTGGGAGAACTCTTTGACCTTTTTTTTTTTTTTTTAAAGACTTTATTTATTTGACAGAGAGAGAGAAATCACAAGTAGGCAGAGAGAGAGAGGGGAGGAAGCAGGCTCCCTGCAGAGCAGAGAGCCCAATGCGGGGCTCGATTCCAGGACCTGGGATCATGACCTGAGCCAAAGGCAGAGGCTTTAACCCACTGAGCCACCCAGGCGCTCCAGAACTCTTTGACTTTTGAGGCTAATAGAGGGTTGACTAAATTACATGTCATCTTTGAGATTTGTTAAAACTCTAGTATTACTGCCTATAGTTTTCAGTTTTACTGTCTGAGTGTAGTAGTCACCTTTAATGGCAATCAGCCTAAATGATTTTATTTCTCTTTAGGTCTGAGAATAATTAAATGTGAAATATTGCTTTTGTGCTTGTCACACTATTACATGTTAAAGATTACAAGTGATTGTCTCCATATCATTCTTAAAATGGATTTTCGTACTTTGTTGGTTCATTGGTTCTTTGTATCTCTATTTCTAATTCTTTCCAATTCACTTGTTTACTATTTTGTAAACAATTTACTATTTTACTATTTACTTTACTATTTTGGAATCTTAGACTGTGGATTTTCATGCTAAAACTTTTGAGAAAAATTGTACTAGTGTCCTCCAAAGAGGAAAGCCAATTGAAAGCTGTGCCATGAAACTCTAACCAAAGATGGCATTCTACTGTTCCAGAAGACACCAGACATGACATTCTTCCACAAAGAAGTCAGAAGTGGACACAATGGCTTCTCAACACAGAGGCCCAGACAACCATTACTCTTAGCATTACCATCATTTTGCTATTCCTACATTTGAACTATTTCTCATACTATTTTGTGCACATTCTACTTCTTTGGGGATGAGCCTGAAGACACTGATAAGCTATCACATTATTCTGCAAGTACAAACATCAATGCAATTAAACAAATTATTTTAGAAATATATTCTGAGCTCCATGTTCTAGTAGACACAAAGACTATGAAGATCAACAGAATGTGCCACTTCATTTCCCTGTGCATAGCAATGGATATGGATTTAATACAGATCTCATTTTTTGGAAAAATCCTTTTGGTCACAGACCATAATGCCCAACTTACAAATGAAGGACAATTTAGACATTTATTCAGGATCACTGTTTTAAGTTAATGAGGTTGGATTTACAAAGTCTAAATGATTCCAAAGCTTACACTTAAATGCACTTAAAAACTCTGTGCAATTATGTGATAAATGTTCCTCAGCCCTGCAGTACTTTCTCCTAGTTTACTCTACTGTCACTCCAGCCAACATAACATTCTTCAGTAACATAGAGCTTTTCTGTAATTCTGTGAGAGAAGAGAGTCATAAAGTAAGTATATTTAATGTGGGTCCTAAAGAATGTGTAGGATTACTACAAACCCTGGTTTCCTAATCTTTATATGTTTTGGGGGGCCATCCTCTCAGCAGCATCCAGTTCAGTCTTCCTCCTTAAACCATGCTTTTTTCCTTTGCTTCTCGAATGCTATTAGAATTATTTCTCTCATTGTATTAACTGCTCCTTCTTCATCTCCTTTGATAGTGATTCCTCATCTTTATGACCCATAAAGAACAAAGGGATATATTGCCTAATCTCTTCACCTGCCCTTTTTCAGCTCCCCTCCTGTCTCTTCATTCCTTCTTCTGCACTTTATTCTCTTCCCTAGGGGTATCACATTCCTTCATCTGCTCATTTATGATTTCAAAAAAATGTACATTGAATGACTGTTGTATGCCAGGCTTTCTACAAAAAAACAAAAACAAAAACAAAAACAAAACAACAACAAAAAAACATAGTCCTGCCCTCCTTGAGTTTATGTGCAGATAGAAGACATATTTTATAGATTAATAAATAACTAAAATATGTAGAATGTCTGAGAGAGATAAGTTCTATGAAAAATTGAAGTTGAGAGAAGTGTAAGGAGTGTGTGAAGGAGTCATTGCAATTTTATTCGAGGTGGCAAGGAAAGGTTTCATGGAGAAGGTTACATCAGCAAATAGCTGACTGAAGATTGTGAGAAAGACATGAGCATTCCTTCCAGCAGACATAGCAACAGGTTTGAGGAATTTATGCTGGATAAAGAGGGACACAGGTATATGACAGATATGAGAGTCACACGGGATGCTGAAAAGATGATAGGATGAATATATTTTAAGTATTGACTGAGTTAAGGAATCATAGGAGTTAAGGTATTAGTGAGAGGCTGTTAAAAATATAGAGATCATACATAAGAGCAATCCTTAAAATTTAGAGCTAGAAGGATTGCATTTATCAAAAATGACAAAGTCTAGAGAATGAGATAGAGACGAATCATAAATCATAGTGCAGTATGAAAATAGAAGTGCAGCTGGGGCAGGGTAGAAGGTAAGATCATTGGAGGAGAGAAGATCTAGGCATTGAGATGCCAGGGTATTGAATACAGCATTTATGAGATGAAATAAATCATTGAGTTGAAATCTGTAAGAATTATGGCAGGATTAATATCGGAGGGGGTGACATATTGGGTGCTAAATTCTTCAAGGAACAAGAATTGCATAGGGGTTTGTAGAAGTTTATAGTAAAGAGAATCAGTAAGAAGGACTACATGTGGCTGATGAGACACTCACCTCAAGCACAAAAGTTAAGGAGGTGTGTAAGCCTCAGTCAACAAGATAAACAATATTTTAATGCTATATTTAACAAAAGTAAAAATTAATACAAAAAATCTATGACATACAAAATATCAGAATGTTAAATTAAGACAGGATCATGATAGGTAGGATATTCAGGTAATTTGAGATTCAAATATCATGACTTTTTATACCACCTCTGTCTGAGATTTCTTCCATGAATTATTCAAATGTGTACTCATCTCTCCATTTCTGTGTCTGCTGGTCATCTCCAACCTAAAATAGCCAAAACTTAACTGTTGATTGCCCCTTCATTTTTCTCTGCTCCATTTTCAATCTTTTCTACCTCAGTGATCGGCAATTCTGTTCTTCCTGTTGCTCAAGACAAAAACTATGGATTCATCATTAAGTGCCTTTTTACCCCTCTCAGAATCTCCTCTCATCAATCAGCAAATTCTCTATCTCTTCCCAATATATCCAGTCAGATTTTTGACCACTTTTTAGCACTTTTACTATCACACTAGATTATGCAAACGTTGTTTCTCAGTTGCATTTTTGCAATGCCTTCCCAGCTTGCCTCCCTTTTTCTGCTCTAGGCTCCCTGTCAGGTACTCCCTACCTTGCAATTAAAGATAAGATTTTTTTGTGGAGTCAGATCAGGTTGCACGTCTGCCCAAATCTTCTGAAGTATCCTCATAGCTCAGAGTAGAAGCCAGAACTTTTGTAGTCTCACGTTTATGGCTCCTGGTTATTTTTGCAACATCTTCTCCTACAACATTCTCCCTCAGTGCATTTCAATAGAACTGAACTCCTTAGTATTCTTCCAACACATCCTATGGGGCCTTTACCCTTGCTATTCCTTCTATTTGTAATGCTCTACCCCCAATATGCATATGGCTTCTTACCTCACACTCACTAGGTTTCTCCTTGGGTATCGCCTTATTGTACTCTAATCACCTTAACTAGATCATCCAGATGGGGCAAAAATAGCATCACTCCATCACTTCCAATGCCTCATATCCCTCTCCCATTTATCTTTAAGGCCCTTACAATGACCCAACAAATTGCACACATATTTGTTTATTGTCTCATAAGTCCATGAAAGCATGTGGTATGTCTGTTTTGTTCTTTGCCTAACACAGTATCTGGAACACAGTATTTGCTCTATAAATATTTGTGAATAAATTAGAATGTTAAAGAAATTACTCAATCTTTAATATTTGCTAAATATAATTAGATTGGACCTTAGATGTATTTAGAATTTAAATTTTAGTAATATCACCTTTTCCTACTTTCAGATTTAAGTCATTCAGCTAAAATATTTTATTCTGAAAAATGAATTTCTTCTATTTTGGAATATATCACTCTTTAAAACAGAGTAATAGAGTTAAAATAATTATCTGAAAGTAGAGTTGAAAAGCACCTGCTATTTAGACATTTCTTTTATACATTTTTCCCTTTCTGATTAGAATCTGTTTTCTTTTCAAAATTAAGCTTAAAACCAGTCAAGCAGATTAGCATGAAATGCTATCCAGAATAGGCCAATAGTTTCATACCAAACTCTAAGCTACATTTCAAGGAAATAAATTCAGTGTTGTCTCTGAAAGCTTATCAGCTAAAATTACCATACAAAATTGATCAGATATTTTTGCTTCAATCAAAAAGACTCCAGGGTTTATAATCAGAATAATTTATTTTCTTATTTATGTAACCTACATTGCTTTATTTCACTTCATAAAAAGAATGCAGAAAAACAGCCCTCCAAGACAAATGTTATAATGCAGTAATTTCAGAAAAAAATAGGGGTATAATAGGCCTCTTTGCTTTATTTATAGGTAATACAAGTTTCTTACTATGTAATTCGTTTAGCACATTGAAAATGAATGGCTTTATTTTTTTTTTTTTGACCCTTGTATTGAAATCTCTATGCTCTGAGATTTCTGTCTAATCTTAATACAGTGAGATTCATATTACCAACAACTCTTGTTAAATTGGTAGAAGAAAAGCACAAATGAACAAAAAGATAACCACTTGTAGAGAAATTTTAGCACATCTTTTGTCAAATAACGAAGTGTAAAACTCTCCCAAACTCCTTATGTAACATTGCAAGTTGGAGCCAACTGGTTTCTCTATAAATCAGAAACTAAACTCACAGAATAATGGTACTTAAGAAAAAAGAAAATTAAAAAAGGAACATATTTATACAGGCCTGTATCTAGAGAGTGATCTTGGCTGATGTAAGAAAGCAAGGAAACTAAGTTATGAAAATCATACAATCTGGATTTTCTCCTCCTCCTCCTCCTCTCTTCTCCTCCTTCTACTTGTTTTTTAAACATAGAGTCTACCTTACCTATTACGCCTAGGACAGACAGAATGGATGTACATACATTTTGGGAGAAAATAACTTAGAGGCACGGTACATTTGCCAAATCACCCCATTTTATTATAGATACATTTGTCTCACTTCTGAGATTCTGCATAATTTTAAACTCACGTAAATGAAATAGCAGCTTATCCAAACGGTTGAATATTTTCCTATCCAAACTGTGAAGTTCTTTTATCATTTATATACCATATGCTGTTGCTTTTTCCTTTAATTTATATATGCATTAGTAACTAGGTGATTCAATGGCCTGTGGTTTAGAGTCACCGTTTTAAGCTGTCAGGTTTTTTGGTGCCTTAAAGGAATTTGACATTTTGAATGGCAGTGAATCCTGCTTTTCTCAAGGATACCTCTTCTTTGCCCAGGAGCAGAAATTATAGTTTAGAATATTTCCCTCAAGTTTTGATCACTATTCTAGAATTTGACTGATGATCAAATCAGGTATACTATTCTTCCTCATCATCCAGTGAATCTTTTTGGAAAATAAATTACACTTTACTCTGCTTTTATGTGTTTCTCTTATAACCACATAAATTTAAAAAAATCATAAAGATATTTATATGTCAAGTTATCTCACAGAGATTGATAGGTGGTTTCTAGAGGTCCATGTACAAAGAGGGAAATAGCATAAACTGAGTATGCATTTTGATAGACAACTATTCTAATTGTTTTACTTATGTAATAACATTGAATCAATAATACACCTCTGTGATTAAGCAGTCATTTTTTATTTTCCTCATTGTTTCTAATAGGTACCATTCTATTTGTTTTACATATGTGATGGTATTGGATGAATGACATCTCCATGATTAAGCAACTGTTTTTTCAGAAGAGATAAAATATCACTGTTCGAACCAAATTTTGCCAGACTGACCACCCTAGCATATTTTAGCATCAAGTTGATTTCATTTAAAATCCCTAGATTATGGTGATCGGTTGACCATTTGTTCATCTGGCAAGTATTTTGTATCTTCCATTTCCTAAGGTATGGAGGGAAATACCAAGAGGAAGACTTCCAAGGGCACGTTGAGTAGTCATCACAACAAGCGCACAGAACAGCATAATATATTTCCAACCAAGATAAATGGAATTCTTACCAACCAGACTCTCCATGGACAAATTCATACTGAATATGACTCCCAAATTCTTTCTCTTAAGCATGTTGTGTTCCTGCTCAAAACAAACAAAGTCTTTAGTGGCTCAGCATTGCTTACTATTCTATATTTGGATTCCGCTTACTTGTTCTGCTTTATTCCTTATCATCTTTTTAACAAACATTTTAGAACAATGGTCTTTAAAATTTAGCTCATCATGACCAATTAATTCCTCTCTAAGCTGTAGAAATTAACTTAATCTTTCCGAGTGGTACTCATTTTTCTGGTTTGTCAATTTATTTGAAAAACTGTGTATTTGGATAATAAACTTGAAAGTGAGAAGAGAAAGGAGAGCTCTACAAAAAGAATGATTGTATAAGCCATGCTTATTTTAAGTAAAGAAATGTGTGACAAAGCCATAAATAAAATATTAAAATAGAAAGAAAGGAAATGAACAAAACAGGGCTTTGATAAAATTAAAGAGCTAAGATAAAAAAAAAACCTGAATATTATAATACTGAATTCTTGCCTTAGAAATCACTCATGTGCATTCAGACATCACCTCAACATTTTAAGTTTCTTAAAGCATTCCACATCATCTAGTCCAACCTCTCCATTTTATGGTTGAAGAAACTCAAGGATAAACTGGATGTGTGGGTTGTTCCAGGTCACACTGCCAGAGTTAGGTATAGAAAACTCAATCTAGACTTCCTGAGGGCCAGTTTCCTATCTTTCTGGTATATTACACTCCTTGTGTAGCAAGCTCTAAGAACTGAAGTTCAAAAAAGAACACAAAATGAATTGGGACAAAAGCCAAATAAATCAAGAAATATATAAGAAGATAAATGGAAAGTAATGGTTCACATTTTTTTCCCCAAAGGGGATATTTGGCAATTTCTGGAGTCATTTTTGATTGTCGTACTTTGGGGAATAGGGATGCTACTGGGATCTAGTGAGTAGATGTCAGGGTTGCTGCTAAATACCCTAAAATGCTCGCAACAACCTGCAGGGCAAAGCATTATCTGACCTAAGATGTCAGTAGTGCTTCTGTCAAGAAACTCAAATAAAATTTTAAAATCCTAGTAATTACATAGAGAGAGAGAGTGAGAATGAGAGAGAAAGAAAGAGAAAGAGAGAAAGATTAAAAAAAAGCCTAAGGAAAGCAGAGTGAAAACAACAGGGAAATGAAAATATAATAGAAATAAGAAAAGTGGAAAATATCTAACAAGCAAGACACTGCCCAATTTTATATATGCATGTGAATAATTCCCCGGGGAAGCAGATAGCTTCACCTATTTCCAAGTATATTCTTTTTTTCTGGTAGAGGATGAAGAATATTTTATCTAAATAAATAAGTTCTTCCCTGGGTAGCTATGAGCAAAAATGTTAAATGATTTTACTGGAGGAAAAGGGCAACTTTAAAACGATACCTTTCATGTCAGACTTTGCCTCTCATAGAGAGGATGTGCACAGAGGTATGGTGTGTTCTTCTGAGCTCTAATTATATAGGAAATGTTGTCATGCCTTAATCGTCAGGGTTCTTTCTGTTCAGAGATAAGAATGTTTTAGTTTTCATTTTTGTGTGGTGTTTATATCTAGGATTTGAATAATTTATTTCATTTCTTTGAGGAGAAGTAAACATGTTTTCAGGTTCAGCTTCACATCAGCTATGGCTGCCTGCATTTCAAAAGAACACTTCAATTTTCACTCAAATGTATGAAGAATCAGAAGCAAAGAGATGTATTTTAAATAATTATAGAAATTATATAGCACTTATTAGGTGATTGTTAGTTCCAGGAGCCCATTTTGAGTGCTTTAACTAATTTATTTTGTAGTTTTTATATATGAGGTAGATAGGATTAGTATTATATCCACTTGATACATGAGGAAACTGAGATACCTTGAGGTTAAATAGCTTGACCACTGTCTCACTGAACTGTGGTACAGGTTAGATACAAATTCAGGTATCTGGTGCCAGAGTTCTTATTCCTAATCACCCTGATATATTTTCTTTGCCAATTTTGTCTGATTTCCAGGCAATTATCTTTTTGTGAGAAATTTCAGGAGATCTCAATAGATAATTGCATTTTTTTTCATTTTATGAATGGAAGCTGATATTTTAAGTCATTTTCAGAGTTCAAAAATATATTTTTAAAATGCTTCTTTGCAAAAATATCTAGTAGGAATTTGCTGCCGATTCATCAAGAGTAGAGCCTAGTGGATTAATGTTAGCAAAGATACTTCCTCACTAATATCTATCATCCCATTATTGTTTAATAAAAATAACAATAGCTTAATTTTGATGGCTCTTAAAAGAGCTAGCATAAGCCCCTCAGTGCCTGTTCCACTGTTCATATCTTGTGCCTGGAATGTAGGCTCTATGTATGGAGCCTCAGCATCTATTTTAGACAATGAGATGACCATCACAATGAATGTCCCTTACTGAAAATGACAAAGCAGAAAAGGAGCCTGACCCTGCTGATTATGGGTTAATGATCCCAACCATGGATCAAAACTATTGGATTTTGTTTATATGAGAGAAAAACAGACAACCTTTTTATTGAAGCTGTTGCTATTGCCAGGCTCTCTCTGGTACTGCCAGATGAATTCAAGTCCTAAAACATATGCTTAAGACAATGACTTATTACCCTTTGCTTTCAACAATGATTTTTTTTTCTTTTCTTTTTTTTAAATAAAGGAAACAGGAGGCAGATGGTTTACTGAGCACATGTGTTTGTCTCCTCTCTCTTTAATTCTTACGAAATTACAGGAAATTTCATTTAAAACAAGAGAACAAAGACACCTATAACTATATGGAAACAAAAAAGAGAGTTAGGAGTGGAGCGGCATTTGTAAGAAATTTTAGAAAGGAAGTAATTAGCATAAATACGATTGGCTGAGAAACCGGACAAGTCAATGTACAGTCATGAGAAAGCTGTTGTAGAGGCGGTAGTAGTTCTCGGTGGAGCCCTAATGAAGCTCTGAATTTAATGTCACCACATACAGGAAGAGGCCACTGTGCAATCTGCAGGGCTATTAGAACCATCATAACCCAGAGTTATCATCTACTACACATCTGATCTTGCAGTAAATCCTGCCAGCTCTCACTGCCAAATAAGTACAGGTTGTAATCCATTGCCGCACCTTCACTGCTGCCATCGTCAGCTCATCTGAGTTATTTATAGTGTGTCTCTTCTCTGTTCAGAATCCTCCATTGGCTTTGCATCCGACTCAGAGTGAAAACCCAACTCCTCCCAGTAGCCCTCCAGGCCCTAATGATCTCACCTTTCTCTCCCACTGTGACCTTCATACCTACTACTTTCCCCCTGAGTCACTCCACTTCAGCCATACGGCGTCCTTACTCTTACTGGAACGTGCCATGACACACCCCCATGGAAGTCCGGCAATGACTGCTCTTCCCTTGTCTGGAATGCTGTCCTATCAGGAAGCCACATGGTTCCTTCTCTCACTTTCTTCACGAATTTCCTTATAAGTCGTCTTCTCTGAAAGTCCTTTCTTAACTACTTTATCTATAAGTTTAACACTATCCCCCAACTCTCCCTGTCCCCTTGCCCTATTTCTTACTATTTATCACCATTTAAGGTATGAGTTTTTTAACTTATTTATCTAGTTAAGTGTTTGCATCTCCTTACTAGAATACGAAATCCATAAAGACAGATCATTACATTTAATTTTATATTTATATTTATATATTATAAGGATGCTATATCCTTATCCTAGAGCCTGACCCCTGATAGCAACCAATAAGGATTTTTTTTGTGAATGAAGGATGAATACTTTAGCATTTGTGGTGCCAGCTGAAATATTCCATCTCTCTGCTTAAGTAAAGAGTCATTGAAAATAGTGTTTTGTCTCTACGTCCTAAGATTGTCCTCTTTAAAAAGGTGAATAACGGGCACTTGGGTGGTTCAGTGGGTTAAAGCCTCTGCCTTCAGCTCGGGTCATGATTCCAGGGTCCTGGAATTGAGCCCTGCATCAAACTCTCTGCTCAGCAGGGAGCCTGCTTCCTCCTCTCTCTCTCTCTGCCTGCCTCTCTGCCTACTTGTGATCTCTATCAAATAAATAAAACTTAAAAAAAAAATAAAAAGGTGAATTATCTATTTAAGAGAGATCCTGGATGGCCTTTGGGGCTCACACAAAACAAAGAACTACAGTTTCTTCCCTATCTCCATAATAGACATTCAGAAAATTAGAAAATGTGGTTCTGTTGTAAAGTTAAGTAAATGAGCTCCCCATCCCTAGAGTAAAGTCCATTTTACATCAAACTTACAAAAAAGGGGCATTTTCAAAATAATGAAATCAGGCTTGTAACTTAATGATCACAAATAATCCATAAGGAGAGGAGAAACAGAAATCCAATGTCAGTTTCACTGAAACTACACAAGAACTAAACTCTTCCCCACAATTCTTCCGCATCCAAAATGAATGTAAGATGCATTGTGAACCCTGGAGGCTGAGCAAGTGCTCAAGAGAGAAAGTGAGAGAAAATACTGTGGATGCCAGCAAAGAATATTTCAGATTGATGAGGGGATCATTCTCAGGTATAAAACCTTAATTTCCTGTCTGTTATAACTGAAATGGGTACCTGCATTGGAACCATGGGTTTCCTTAGAATTGGTTTGTTACTAAAAAGCAGGGAGAATAGAGTGCCTGGGTGGCTCAGTCGGTTGAGTGTTGGACTCTTGGTTTTGACTCAGGTCATGATCCCAGGGTCATGAAATGGATCCTGATGTTGGGCTTGGCACACGCTGCAGGTAGTCTGCTTAAGTCTCTCTCTCCATCTTCTTCTGCCCCACTCCCGACTTGTGCATGCTCTCTTCTTCTCTCTAATAATAAATAAATGAATAAATAAAATCTTAAAAAGGGTGGGGGTGGGAGAATAGAGCTGAATCAATAATTACACAAAAGCACCATAAAGGCAATGATGAGTTGGGTACTTTCCTAATCAGAATATCAAGAATTAATACTCATAGAATAAAAAATAAAATTGAAGAATTGTTACATTTCAGCAATGTTTTATTTCTTCAATTCCTAATGATTTCTCTAAATTTTTAGATTTTAAAAACTGTTAAAAATTTAGTTATTAGTTTTTATTTATTATGTATTTTAATGAGTTCAAAATGTCTAAATTCATTCATGGCTTTCTTCTCCATGTGACTTCTGTACCTTATATTCAACAACATTCATCCAAAGGATCAGGGTCAGAGCCAGAAGTCAAGAGAAAGTGACAGTTTTCTTCAGACATATTATCATAGGTGCCCTGTTATACTTAATACATCCTAAGGAACAAAGGGGGAAATGTAGTTGAGCCAAGAAAGATAAAAAATGATTAGCCATTTAAATATTTAAATGTTAGCTCTAGTAATGAAAGTTCACTTCCTTTGTCCACAAATGACTTATAATAAGAACTGGGTGTGTGCATACACAATGAATCCTGGAACACTGAAAAGAAATAAAATTTTAAAAAAAAGAATTTATTTTTTAAATTGAAAAAAGTAAGTAGTTAATTTAAGAAGGGGACCTTAGTAGCTGGCTGTCGGGGACATGAAGTGGGGAAAATGCACAGAAGTAAGGCAACCGTAAGAGAAGAATAGTTTGTAAATACAGAAAGTTATAATATTTAATATTAGGCTTTTAGCTCTGCTCGATATGGCATAATAACCTCTATTATCCCCACATAGTCATAATGATCTTTTACACAAAATTGGCTTTTGTTTGTATTGTTCAGGAAATCAATGGAAAAGAGCTGTTTTCTTTAACTGGATAATGAGAGGGAGAGAGACAAGAGTAGCAACAAAAAAGAAGGGAGATTTGATGAGACTGCAAATTGCCAGAGGTAGGAAGTCAGGTGAAAAATTCATTAAAGAAGATATCAATAGTTTGGGAATGGAAACATATTTCCACCTGTCTGTACAATGGTGGAATGAACCACTGTGTTAAGTTATTATGAAGATCCTGAGGATATTTTGTTACAAAAAAATTTTTTAAGAAGTTGTGCTTCTGAAATTTGGCCACAAAAAAAGTTTTTTTGTTTGTTTGTTTGTTTTTAATAACAATAAAATTTATTGGAAAGGTTGACTTAAATTGGCAAACTAAACACGGGAACTAATTTCCACTAATTTTCTAAATAACTAGAAATGAAAAACATTTTTTAAAAATGAAGAAAGAGGAAAAAGGAAGAAAGAAAAAATACATCAAAACTTTGGAAAAACAAAAATAAAAACAAACCAAAAATAGTACACTAGAAGCAAAATATCTGGAGAAAACTTTCATGAAAAAAAGATTAACATAAAAAAGAGAAGATTGTGGATTTCCCACCAAAGACTAGAATGGTTCTGTGGTAACCCAAAAATCAGTGTAACAGAAACTAAAAGTAGGTAGGAGCCAGCATGTGGGTGATTGGTTGAGAAACTGCACTGGAAATGGTTAAATTGGTAGGGTCTTATCCTACTTTGGTCCATTCTTGCACTACAGTAGTTAGAAGAATCATTTGTCCAAAGAAGAAAGCAGTGAGGGTGATGTGAAATGTCTTAAGAGTGATACTAATACTCACCCTTCCACAGCCAGAAGATGAACTAAGGAGACCTAAGAAAGCAATTAAATCCCCAACAAGTTATTTTGTATATATTGACAAACTGATTCTAAAGTATATGTAGAGAGGCAAAAGATCCAGAATAGTCAATAGAATGTTAAAGGAGAACAAAGTTGGAAGACTGACATTACCCAACTTCAAGAGTAACTGTCTTAGACATGTTACAATGTTGGTCATCTCCACAGGGTATTTTTAGCAGTAAAAAACATGGAAGAGAAGAGTGTTCGTAAATTGCAACACTTGGCAGTTAAATAAAACTCATCATTTGTGCCCCCCCCAAAAAGAGTTACTGTCAGCTACCATAATTAAGACAGTGTGGTATTGATAAAACAGCCACAGGAATTCTCATTCATTGCTGTTGGGAATGTAAAATGGTACAATTTAGTGGTTTGGAAGACAATTTAATGGTTTCCTAGAAAACTAAACATACCCTTACCATGTAATCTAGCAATTACACTCCGTGGTATTTACTCAAAGGAGTTAAAAACTTATGTCACTCAGAAACCCATGCATGATTGTTTATAGCAGCTTTATTCATTATTACCAGATCTTGGAAACAACGAAGATAACCTTCTGTAGATGAATGAGTAAATAAACTATGGTATATCAGACTATGACATTATTCAGTACTAAAAAACAATGAGCTATTGGGGTGCCTGGGTAGCTCAGTGGGTTAAGCCTCTGCCTTCGGCTCAGATCATGATCCCAGGGTTCTGGGATTGAGTCCCACATCGGGCTCTCTGCTTGGCGGGGAGCCTGCTTCCCCTTCTCTCTCTCTCTCTCTCTCTTTCTGCCTGCTTGTGATCTCTCTGTCAAATAAATAAATAAAATCTAAAAAAAAAAAAAAAAAAAAAAAGCAATGAGCTATCAATCCATGAAAAACATGAAAGGATTTCCAATGCATATTACTAAGTGAAAGAAGCCGATCTGGAAAACAATATATTGTAGTATTCCAACTCTATGACATTCTGGAAAAGGCAAAATTATAGGATTATTATAAATATCAGTAGTTGCTGTGTTGTGCTGTGTGTTGTGGGGTAGGTAATGGGATGAATAGATGGAGCACATAGGATTTTTAGGATGGTAAAAACACTCTGTCTGACACAGTAATGATAGATATATGTGATTATATGTATATCTAAACCCCGAGAATATAGAAAACCAAGAGTGGACTATAATGTAAACTATGGACTTCAGGCAATTCTGCTGTCTCATGTAGGCTCATCAGTTATAACAAATGCACCACTGTGGTTGAGTACAATGATGGAGGAGGCCATGTATGTTTAGGAGCTGAGAGTATACGGGAAACCTGTCTTCCCCTCTGAATCTAAAACTGCTCTATAAAATAAGGCTTTAATCAAAAAATAGAAAAGTTTTGGTCCCCTGTGAGATGACCACATAGGGGCATGATATGAAAATGAGCATCAAATACCTGGCTTGTATTTTTGAGCAAACTGTCATATGAAATAGAGGGAAAAAGAGAATCAGAGAAAAAGTAGTAGATTTTGGTTTAGATATAATGTGTTCAGGAGTGTCATCCAGGTGTGATTTCTACAACTAAGAAGTGAGATATTTGTGCACCTTCAGTTTAAGAATACCTCAGATGTACAGATTTCAATTTTAGAGTTTTGGGTATTTGAATATAGTAGAATTGGCCACAGGAAGAGGCCAGAGTAGATAGAAGACAGAGAATTCTTACTTGAGAGTTTTGCTTTAAATGGTTTAACTGCTTAACTATATAATATTGACATATTATTACAACTAAAAATGCTACTTTATACACTAAGTTACTTAAAAATTATTTTATCTTCTTAAAATTACGCTTTGGGGGGAGAGTACGCCTGGGTGGCTCAGTGGGTTAAAGCCTCTGCCTTTGGCTCAGGTCATGATCCCAGAGTCCTGGGATCAAGTCCCACATCGGGCTCTCTGCTCAGCGGGAGCCTGCTTCCTCCTCCCTTTCTCTCTGCCTGCCTCTCTGCCTACTTGTGATCTCTATATGTCAAATAAAATAAATAAAAAAATCTTTCAAAAAAAATTGCACTAGAGGCTATTTTGAATAGCTGAAATGATGACTCTGTTCCTGTGAAAAACAAGTTTTTTTCCAATAGAGAATTTTCCCAACTTAACAGAATTTGGTATGTTTTCCTTATTTGGTTAGTCCTCTTTCAGTTTGAGGAATAAAAATGCACAGGTGAAGATCTGGAAATCACAGGTCTGCACTATTCCTGGAATGTCTCTAACCATTAAGCTAAGTGAAAGGAACTGTGTATTTGTGTTTGAGATGTGGATTACTCTTCCCTAGAGGTTAGGGCTTAAAATTCGAACTTGAAAAGGTCAGAACCTTTATCCATTAAGCCATCAAGCTTTTTTCTATAATAAGAGTAGATGAAAGGTTTTAACTTGAATCACAATGTAAAGTTCAGGAGGATGATCGTATCTCAAATTGAAAGAACAGGCAAAAAATAGTTTTGTCATTCCATGTATTGGAATCCAGTTGTCTAAATGTCAGTACAGAACGGCAGAGTATCAAATCTTGGATCTTATCACCAAGAGCCATAGGATAGGGCAATTTTCAGCTTTCTAAGTTCAAATTATATTTGTAAATAGGTTACCTATTTGAACCTTATTTATCTAGTACTGGCATGAGTTTAGGTTTTATGGGTGCATGTTTATCTCTAATTGTATGCTAATAAATGTGATTCTTCATTCATTGCTTGGTACCTCTATGGTATAATATGCCACACACTGAAGAAAATAAGCAGGTGTTGTGCATACTACATAAGCAGAGTTTAATTTCATATTTGATATGATGAAAATGAAGACAGACTTGGGTTTATTTTCTTATGATATATTATTGTATGAGACACTTACAGTTTGTACTGACATATTTATAGCTCCTTTATTAAATTGTAACAACCAAATATTTTCTAAGACATTACCAAGCTATGGTGTTCATATAATTTTGTTCCTGAATGATAAACATTGGCTTTGTTTTATTGTATTTTTTCTTTCTTAATACTGTTCTATTAAATTTAATAAACTTATACAAGAGGAGGAAAAATGAAACAGAGGTTTTTTAAAAAACCTTTTTCAGCTGAAACACTGTCTCCTATATATTGAGAGATACTTCATATTTTCTCATAAAGGCCAATAAATTTTATAGTATTCTTACTTGAGGAAATAGAGATTTCTGACAAATAATAAGAAATAAAACAACAAAATTGAACAAAGAAATTCTTACTAGATTTCTCTAACGAAATGATCGGGAAACAAAGCAGAAGCATTTTCTGCCATTACATTCAGCACAGTCAAGGGGTAACCCACTCTGCATACAGTTAACCTTGGGTGTTGATTTAAAAAAAAAATAATGATAAAGTGCAGGATGTTTGTTAAAGGTTGAATTGTATTCCCCACAAAGATATGTAGAAGCCCTAATCTCCATCTCTGAGAATGTGACCCAATTTGGAAATAATAGGGTCTTTACTGATGTAATCAAGTTAGGATGAGATCAGTCAAGATGGGCCTTTAATCAAATATGACTGATATCCTTACAAAAAGATGGGAATTTGGGAAGAGCCACACAAGGAAGATGTCAAGTGAAGATGGAGGCAGAGATTGGAGTTATGCTACCACAAGTTAAAGAACCTGGAAGCTGGGAGAAGAAATGATCCTCTTCCTGAGCCTTCTGAAGGGGGATGGCTCTGCCAATATCTTGGTTTTAGATTGCTAGACTCCCGGACTAAGAGAAAATAAATTTGTTGTTTTAAGTGACTCATTAGGTGACTTTGTTATAGTAGTCCTATGAAATGAATACAGGATTTATTAGAGCAGTTCTACAATAAATTAAAAATGGAGTAGACCAAAGTTAAAATTAGCTTTTCAAAAAGTAAGTGGCCATATGATAGCATCGTCTGCTTTGCTTTGTCACTCATCTTTCTAACACTGCTTGTCACTGAGGATTTAATTTGTGGATCAGGCTTTCTGGGTCAACACTGCTCCTATAACCAGTCTTTGTTAACATATGTAAAGGTAATCAATCCAGCAGCCAGATCTCTTAGTTTCTCAGCATCCTCACTCCCAAGATCATTTCCTCTACTCTGTCTTAGCTGTCTAACCAATGTCCTGTCCTAGACGCTGTCATTGCCAGAAGCTTGATTTCAGGTTAGCCCACCCCAGGATCATTACTTGACTTCTTATCTTTTCATCTCACTTCGGTTAGTGTTGATACTCATTTTTTAATAACTGTATTGTCTCTACAGTTTTCCAGTGACCTTCGGTCTCCTTCAGTTTTAACTTCTACCCATAAGCAGATTATTCACTGAAATTTCTTTTACTAAAATTACTCCCTTTTTAGATGTCATCCCAACTTATGGGATGTGACCAAAAAGCAACTTTGGTTTTTGTCTTACACTGCCCTTTTAAGATTCTTCTTTCATCTTAAATGCAAATGTGTGTCGGCTCCATGAATTTTTAGTTGTTTTAGGAACTAGAATGTCCAGACAGGCCTGTGGTTGTTTTAGGTCACAATACCAGTTTAATTAAAAAATCACAATAAGTTATCCCCAACAATAATACAGTTTGCAAGCTCAGTTTAACAGTATGTCTCTATCATTGTATTGATAAGTCAGTTTGGAGAGGAGGATATGGGTATGGTCCATCTCCCCTTTCCTGTCCTTCCTCAACTGGTTAATTCACCTTTTTGTTCTCTCCTTAGTTGAGACTTAGGAAAACAAATAAGGGAAATAAGATTGTTTTAAAAAACTGAATTGGCACTATCATAATTTGTCCCCACCCTCTCTCGTTTTGGCAGATGTTTAAATTGGACTCTGTCTCTTCAGGAGCACTTTTTTATTGGCTCCTCATAAACCCTCAGCATTGTCAATCAGTTTCATCTCCCTCTGCAAGATGTCAGAGCAGGGGTAAACCTCCAGATTCCTTTCTGCTTTTGGTTGATAATATTGGGCATGATCTAAGATGATCATCCCACCATGCATTTCTTATATAAATGCCATCCTATCCATGAGAAATAGTTCTGCATTCTTTGCCCCAGCAAATTCTGGAAATAAAGACTAATTCCAAAGTAACAGTAGCTTACATTTAGGTATTTCCAAAGTAACTTGCAATTCCATCTCTGCTACCTTCCAGAGTCCTTAGCCAGGACTGATGTTCCAATCTACTGTTTTTCCTCAGTTGGAAGGAGCACACATTAAGATCAGAGTAGTCCAATTGAAGCCCAATATCTCTATGCTTGAGGTGAAAGGGCAGGTACCCTCTAATTTCATTTTGTGGGTGGCAGTGGTGATACTAACAATAACTTTATTTAAAGTTCAGTTGTTTGTTTGAACTCTGTTATTTCAGAGTTTGTTCTTCTGAAAAATCCTATTTCTTTTTATTTTTTTAAGATTTTATTTATTTATTTATCTATTTATTTATTTATAGAGAGTGAGCAAAGGAGGGGCAGAGGAAGAAAGGGAGAATTTCAAGCAGACCCCATGCTGAGTGTAGAGCCCATCTCAGGGCTTGATCTCACGACCCTGAGATCATGACCTGAGCTGAAATTAAGAGTCAGAGGTTTAAGCTAGGAGAAATCTCCTTTCTAGAATTTCTCTTCCTCCCTACCAGTGACTCTTTTTTCTATTCTTCATTTGGATGAGAGTTCAAAGAACTTAAAAAAAATTAAATTATCAAGTATTTCACTTGTCTGTCTTACATTCTAAAAATCCTGATACTTGTATGGACATGCTCCCAAATACTTTACCTTAACTTCTTCCCTCATTTGCATCTACCCTGTCTTAATTAAGGTAACACTAATGACACTAGTTGTAACATTCATTTCCTCTGTTAACAAAGTAGAAGTTTATTTTTTCACTTGCTAAGAGTACGATGAGTTATTATATGAATGGATGGATTTGATTAGAGAGAAGAAAATACAAACGTTCTTATCAATCAACTGGGTTCTGTGATTTAGCTGGTGAATTCAATCTCCCTCCCACTCACAAAAAAAATAGTTGACTTTGTTTCTGCTTAAACCTTTTGTGTGTCTTCCCCTATTCATCTTCATTTTCTTATTTCCCTGGGAAACAGAAGCAATTAAGGGAGCTAACGCCCTTTCCCACCGTTAATTCCTGCTTACATATCTATCCAGAGCCTCTGACTTCCTCCTTACTGCAGATAAACTCCGGTGGATTTTATTGGCAAGCCCTTTACTTCTGCACTGGATTCTATCATTTTATTATGTTGTTATTGCTCTTGTTTCCCTTGCCAAGACAAGAACTTTGCTTCTAGAGTTGTTTTCCTCTCTGTGGCATCATGGAATTTCTCTTCTCAGTCCCATCCTCTAAACATTTGAGTAACTCTGGGCTCAACCCTCAGTCTTTTGTTCATTGTCAACCTACACTACCTAGATGATCTCACATAGTCCCTTTGTATCCAGATGATTACTAATGAACTATTTCTAGCCACAATATCTCCCTGAGTTCCAAATGCATATACTTTACTTAACTGCTTACTTTACACTTAGATATCTCATATGTATATGAAATTCAATAAAGTGAAAAAAGAGTGCAGACTTGTCCTCATAAAAATGCTGTGCCTGATGTTTGTGTGTGTGTGTGTGTGTGTGCTTCTTTTATAATTTCTTCCACTTGAAAATCTGTGAATTTTATGGGATATTACTCCTATGTGATTATATGGAAAAATTTGCCATCATATAATTGAAGTCTCTAGTCAGTTAACTTTGAGCGAATCAAAAGGAGTATTACCCTAGGTGGGTCTGATCCAATCAGGTGAATTATTAAGAGATAAGAAACAGCAGCTGAGATTCTCCTCTTGGCCTTGAAGGAGCAAGATACCATGTTGTAGAGAAGTCCACATGGCAAAGACTTAAGCAGACTCTAGAAGCTGCGAGTAGTACCTGATCATTGACCAGTAAAAATCTGGAGACCTTAGCCTAACAACCACTAGCAGCTGAATTCAGCCAAGAACTAGTGAGGTTAGAAGGGTTCTCCAAACCTGAGTTGATATTGCTGCCCTGGCTGCCATCTAACTTTGAGCCTGGTGAGGCCCTAAGCAAAGTACCCAGTTGACCCACACTCAGACTCCTCCACAGAAATGGGTGTTATTTGGAGCCACTAAGTTTGTGAAAATTTATTGCATAGTTAGTAAAAAAAATCATCCATCTACTTCCTCAAAGTCTGGGCTAACAATCTTAGAATCAAACTTGCTTCTTATCTCTTTCATGGCCCATATCTAATTTCATCAACTAGTCTTGTGAGTTCTCAAAATACAACTAAACCTGGGCCACTTCTGACCTCCCTATGACCTAGTTCAAGTCTCATAACACATTGCTTGAACAGCTATAATACTCTTCTAGCCAATCTCTTTGCTACTACGGTTTTTCGCTTACAGTCCTTTATCCACAGAGCAGTCAGGGTGTTTTTTAACAACATCAATTACATTATGCTAAATTTTGTATGTGCATTTTATCACAGAGAGCATAAAATCCCTAATCCATACTCTGACTATAAGAATCAAAATTATCTGGATCCTGGCTACTTCTTTTACATAAGCTTCTGCCATTCTCCTACTTTCTTCTTCTACTAGAATCCCACTGATACTATTCCTTTCCTTGGATGGGACAAGCTTATTGCCAGTCCTGTGCCCTCTGTCTTCTATGACCATACTCCAGATTTCATTTGATTTTCTTATTCACCTCATTTAGACGTTTGTTCAAGCTTTTTCTTGGGAAGAACTTCTGTGATCATCTTATCTACCACGCACTCTGTCTCCCTCATTTTTCTCTTTCCTGTTAGTCTGCACTATTTTTTGCATTATATTAAATGTTCATGTGATTAATCAGGTAATGTCTATTTTTCTTTACTAAAAAAAAGGGAAGAAAAGAAAGATTTATGTATCTCCATACATTTTTAAAATTTCTTTTTATTCTTATTTTTCCTCTTTTAGATTAATAATTTATTAATCTTTCTCAGATTTGCTCTAGAATAAATAATTAATTGAACTCTACCAAATGAATGGATTTGGGGCTTACTCCTGAGAATAACACAGGATATTTAGGGCATGACAACACTTTATATGAATAATTGTGACAAATATGTTTTATGATTTGTTTGCCGAACTGAAGGAATCTTGCCTGCTGATTATTAGGGCATTACTAATTTCTATGTGGTATATAAAATATAGCCATATATTTCAAATATTAATGTGCATAAAGATTTCATGAGGAAGAGTTATATATGCAGATTCTTAGGCTCCAACTTCAGAAATGGTGGGAAAAAAATTTTTTTTCAAGAGTGAGCCAAGAATTCAACATTTACCAGGAAATACTTCAGTGATTCTGATGCATGTTATCCTCAAATACAACCTGATTAGCACATATAGTGTGGGTGTATAATATACTTTTTATTCAGCCAGTTAGTTTGTCAGAGTTGTGTTCCGCAATTTACCATTTACTTTGCAAACAGGTAAACTAGTAAGCATGCGACTGACTTATAAAATGTGTTTGAACTACACCTGTTTGGTAGAGAATGGTAATTTCTTGTTTTTCATTTTTGAAGATTGTGAAATCTTCAAATGAAGATTTCACAATCTTCATTTGAGATAGTAAATTGTGAATTTCTCTCATATTGCATAATATTCCAGAACTGTGCTGTTTGGTATGGTAGCTATTAGCCACACATAGCTATTAGGCCCTTGAAATGTTACTGTTCCAAATTGAGATTTGTTATAAGGATAAATATACATAATGTACTTTAATGACAGTATAAAAAAAGTAAAATATATGATAAATATTTTTCATATGGATTAAGTGGTCAAATAAAATTTTGGGGTATCTGGGATAAAATAAAATGTGTTATTAAATTTAACTTTATTTTTCTTTTCTAATACGGCTACTAGAAAATTTTAAATTACATATGGGACTCACACCCACACATATATATGTATCTATATACCTATAGGTAGATACATATTTACATATATGCATATCTATCTATAAGTAGATAGGTAGATTTTTTTTTTTTTTTAAAGTAAGCTCCATGCCTAGTGGAAAGCCCAACTTGAGTCTTGATCTCACAACCCTGAGATCACGACCTGAGCTGAAATGAAGAGTCAGACACTTAACCAACTGAGCCACCCAGGTGCCCCCACATGCCCCTCACATTTATATTCCTATTGGGCAGTAATGTTGCAGATATGACCAGTTTTTGCTGCTTTAATATTTAGTTCAGAGAGACAGCAATTTTTTCTTTAACAACTTAAAAGAGATTTCATGAGCCAGAGAATACTTAGATTCTTGGACAATCCTAAAATTTTAAACCATGATTATCTCTAATTATTTTCATTGTAGATCAACCTCGATTATTGTTCTTTGAATATCTGTGGAGTGCCAACCTCTAAGAAGCAAGTTTATTCTTACACATAAGATTTTAGCATTATATCTCTCATTCCAAATGTAATTTATTTCTTTCATAAATTTTTTTCTTAAATAGAAAAAATATTTTATATAAAGAAATAAGATCTCATAATACACTAGTGACAGCATACAGAAAAGAAGAAGAGAAAGCTACATATATTTAAGGTATGGAAAAACCACGTGATCCCTCAGTCATCAAAAACAAATTAGAACCATGTATCAGAGGTAGTACATAGCTATTGAAAAAGAGGAAAATGAAAATACAGATAGGACCAATCATCAGCTGCACCAGCATATCTTGTAAGGACAATTAACTTCAACTAGATAATAACAAGAGTGGAAAAAAATGCTATAAAATTATTTACTTTATAATATAAATATGTAGTCTATAATTATTTAAAGTAATCCTTTGTATAAGAAATAGAAGGTTGTTTTTCTTGTATCTTTTGAAAATTTAGATACTTTTGTATATAACTAATTTTCTTTTCACTTTGTTATTTGTTGTATTGCCTCATACAGTGTAGAAATTTTTTTCTTCTTTAAATGTATGTAAATTATTCAGTTTCATTTTCTTAAATCATTCACAATGCAAGTTCAATTGAATACCAGAACTGAGTCACTATGCAATTACCTAATACTGAATTCCAATTTAGAGAATAATGTGAAGAAAAGAATAACTGATGATAAGAAATGTACACTGAATGCCTATTTTTAAACTGAGTAAAACTACAAATAACTGAAGTTTGTCTTCTGCCATTATAATGAAGTAAAGGAGAAACAGAAATATCACAAAGATATGCTCAAAATGTTAATAAGATACATTTTCTGGAATGTCTGCAGAGAAAATCAGGCAAACAAATGGGTTTGTGCTCAGTTTACTCTGTGTCTTAATGCGACCAGGTATTAAAGTATAATCATAAAAAAAAATCAGTATGACATAACAGAACCATGTATTGTTCAAATGAATTAGTCATTACTCTCATGAAGCTAATTTAAGCTAATTGTTTAATAGGATATTCCATAAAGTTCAAAGAAATTAATGATCTTTTTATTATCATCAATTTATGTGTCTTGCCTCCTCAGCTAAGCCAGCACCTAGACTTGGTGTACGGGACAAGAAAGAGTGTCAGTAAATTGTTGACAAATACATGTGGGGATAAATGAATGTCTTTGATAGCTTGAAGATATTCATGTTTTGGAGTCAAAGAAGGGTGGTTTAGGGGATTTCTTGTTGGGTATTTGCTCACCCAAGTTCTTGAAATAATTTAGTTTTCTAAATGATTTTGATTTAGGTCAACATCTGATTTTTTGGACTGCATAGCATCCAATTCCTTTTTTATTTTAGAGAAGCTTTCTTTTCCATGAGAAACCCATTCCATACAATTTAAGTGAGGTTTAGCCTACCCCAAACGACCCTATAGAAATAGGTAAATGATCCCAGATAGGTTAACCAGAGGAAGCCAGGGCTGATTATCAGAGTTCTGACCAGGATTTTTTTGTTCAGAGTTTTAAGAAAATAATTTCTACTTGCTGTGCTAAAGTCTGCTTTGTCTTTGAACACCCCAGTCATATGAACTAATATAATTCTTTATGCTTAGGCTAACATGAGATAGGTTTCTGTCACTTTTAGCTAGAATGACCCTTTCTCATTCTTTGACTACACATACTTTGTGGGCTTATGTAGTGCTTTATTCATTTATTCATAAACACTTGGAGCTCCTGTTGAGAATTAAATGTCTGGTTCTTTATGAGGTGCTAAATATACTAAGATATATTATTTTGAATCCCTGCCTTTGAAGAATGGAGGTTGGAGGCATGCAGGGAGAAGGTTGGGGCTATAATGGAGAAAATGTGCACAATGGCCTGGGAACATAGAAGAAAATAACAGCTAACTTGGCTTGAGAGAGGGACCTCATTTGAACTGTGTTTTTAAAAGTGTGTCATTCATGAAAGGGTAAAACTACTTTCTTCCTGCTATATATATATATTTTAATTTAGATTCAATTAGCCAACATTTGGTACATCATTAGTTTCGGATGTAGTGTTTAATAATTCATCAGTTGCTTATAACACCCAGTGCTCATCACATCATGTGCCCTCCTTAATGCCCATCACCCAATTACCCTCCACACCCCACTCACCTCCTCTCCAGCAACCCTCAGTTTGTTTCTTATAATTGAGAGTCTCTCATGGTTTTTTTTTCCCCCTCTCTGATGATTTCCTGTTTAGTTTTCCCTTCCTTCACCTATGATCCTCTGCACTGTTTCTTATATTCCAAATATGAGTGAAACCATATAATTGTCCTCTGATTATTTCACTCAGCATAATACTCTCCAGTTCCATTCACATCAGTATAAATGGTTAAGTGTTCATCCTTTCTGATGGCTGAGCAATATTCCATCATATATCTATCTATCTAGATAGATAGATATACACACATATATCTTCTTTATCCATTTATCTGTTGATGGATGAATTCATCTGTTGATGGATATATATACACATATACGTATATATGAGTATATATATCTCACATCTTCTTCATCCATTCATCTGTTGATGGATGCCTTTCTGATTGCTGAGCAATATTATTCCATTACATATGTATATACACACACATATATAGATAGATAGATACATATCTTCTAAATCCATTCATCTTTCAATAGACATCTCAGCTCTTTCCACAGTTTGGCTATTGTAGACATTGCTGCTATGAATACTGGGGTACAGGTGTACCTTTGAATCACAACATTTGTATCTTTGGGGTTAAATACTAGTAGTCCTGCTGTATTTTACTATTAAAGTCGCATATATTTTGTTAAGGATTCAGCAGTGTTACTCATGTCAGCCATGTTTATTGAACAGTTAACCTTCTATTCTCTCTTCTCTATATCTCTATTACTGAATAATTAATTCCTACTTTAAAAAAAAATTTCCCAGAATGTTCCCAGAACATTCCCCAGTGTTCTACATGAAGACATAGACCTCAATATATGTCAATCATCCATAAAAGATAGGCTAGCTGTTGACAAAGACCCTGCATATCTTGCAGCTAATAAACCCCAGAAATAACTGAAACAGCAGACGTGTCACCATTTGAATGGTGGTATAAGCCAGTTCAATTCCAAAGTTCATACAGGGAGCAGGTTAATGAACAGACAATAGTTTTGTCTTGCATTGTATCAGTTGCTGGAAGCCACGTAGCCCTTTGTTCTGTGTACTCTTTCCTGTTGCTTGAGGCTGTTTAGGAGAGGGGTCCTCTCTGTGGAAGAGGGACAGGCACAATTTACCTGAATAGTACTCTATTCCTTGAATATAAGACCCATGGCTTAATTGAAATAAACTAAAATAATAAAAACAAAGCAAAAACATCATCCATTGGGAGAACATTATTCAGGTGATAATAAATCTAAGCAACACTAAAATATTTTTCCCAGCTAGAGAAATGTTATTCTTTTGGGTGTCAAGGACATTTTCTCACTCCAGATTTTAGTACCCTTACACATACCTACATGCATACTCATATACACCTACATTCACACAAACAAAGATGGTCTGCATATCTCATTTCTTTCTATGCATGCTGTAAGATTACATATATGTATATACATATATATAGATTTATAATGATGTGTGTGAAACTACCATATATATATGGTATAGTGTGTATCAGCTACACACCACTGTTTTGGAGGGGGTGGAGCTTACATATTAAATAACAGAATTTTGTTTAATCTGATTCAGAATTTCATTTTACAGGACATACCGGGAAATCTCTGAATCTCAGGAAGTATAAGCAAAATATCTTCAAAGTACACTGTTTCTACATGATACAGGCAGGATTCACATCCAGATTTGTCTGATGCTGACATCAACACACTTTCTATTATGCTGCAGGAGAGGTAAGACTGTACAATCTAATCCGAAAGACTGTGTGTGTGATTCATGTGATTCTCATTCAGAGGACTAATTTTAATGGTAGAATGAAAATAGTTTACAATTACCAAATTAGTAAATGGTAGCTATCACAGATACTTAAAATATTTTCCTAAATAATATATATTATACCTGGCAACTGATACTAGTGCTATTATTTTACATTTTTAAATATTTTTTTCAAATGAAGTTGTTCAAAGTAAAGCTTTTCAAGTAAAGTTTAACTTTAGCCTTATTCTGTGGTGAATTTTGTGGTATTTTACATTCATGGCTAAAAAGACTTGCATTGTTTGAAGTGCCCAAAGATGCCATAAGTCTTCTAGGTAGTATATATAACCCTGAGTAGTGATTAAAAAAAAAATCTTCTAAACTTTTATTCTCCAAAGATTATGTATAGTCAACATATCATGAAATGTTTATCTAACTTTATTTTCTTAATCTCATCTTTACTTTATTTTATTTTTATTTATTTAACTGAAACAGGAAAATTGTGGTGAAAGATGAATGTTTTCATTATTAGAAACACACAGGAATTCTTGTTAAGCACTATAAAATGTAGTTGTGTGTTTAGAATGCAAAAAATATATTGATTTCTAGGTAATTGAAAATAATAGGAAGAGAGATGCTAGAGTCTAAAATTTGATGAGAATTAGTTTCTGAGTATGGTCCTACATGGTATCTCTTCACGGAATTTATTGCCTGAAACCATGTTATACCTTTATCTATAAATACTACACTAAGATTTTATATAGCCAGGAAATGCACAACAAATTTATTTAATGACTTTCATAGGACTCTGTGATCTGCTGTTACTTTGCCTTAGACCTTTAGGTCTTTATATTTTAAAATTGTGTCAGCTATTATTAATCTCTATAGATCTATTTGCATTTTTCCTGAATTAAATAAATTTATTTATTCATGAATTCTTACACCAGCATCCTTTTATCAACTGCTTTGGACAATGGTTTGAGAAGGTGGGAGTTATAGAAAGATAAGTAGGGCGTCATCTAAGTAGGGGAGATAATTTTTTTAAAAGATTTTATTTATTTATTTGACAGAGAGAGATCACACAAGCAGGCAGAGAGGCAGGCAGAGAGAGAGAGGGGGAAACAGGCTCCCAGCTGAGCAGAGAGCCTGATGTGGGCCTCGACCCCAGGACCCTGAGATCATGACCGGAGCTGAAGGCAGACGCTTAACCCACTGAACCACGCAGGCACCCCGGGGAGACAATTTTTTGACAAAATAATGAAAACATGGCAAAGTAAGAATATGAGAGGCATATGAAAAAGGCAGATTAGTGAGGTTATATCAGGCAAGCATCACAGAGGAAATGATTCTTAAACATAGACTTTTGGATGATATATGAGTTTGTAGGATAGAGAAAGTGAGGGTGGGCAAGGCAGGTAAGGGAATGAGTGTGAAAAGGCATTGATATTTGTCTGTATCATGGAGTTAAAGATGGCATGTGAGAGATGAGCTTTTGGATTTACACTACTGCTGATAGCGAAGGGGCATGAAATGTATTGATCAAGGGAATAGATAACCACACTTTTATTTTAGATGAATAATTGGAAGCACTGTAATGAATGAATTAAAGGAGTAAAAACTAAAGACATGAAAACTGTGGAAATAGTATAGGAGCAAGATCTCAGGTGTTCTCTGATTTAAAGCCATAGCAAGACAGATGGAGAAGCTGTAATGGAACTCAAGGGGTTTGCTGTTTGGTATGCATCAAATTTAATACAACCCAAGGAAATGTGAAAGCAAAGAACTTTTCATTACTTGTTACAAATAAAGAGGCAGGGATACAGCTCTCAAAGCACTGTCTCCCTGTGGGGTTAGTACAGGAAGCTTTTATTCAGTATCTTAGGTGGTGGGGACAGGCAGCTTGCACGGGCAGTTCGGGACAGTTGTGCATGTATGTCAGTATGCTAGTGCATACATCAGATGTTCAACAAATGGTAGAAAACTCCACCCTTAGGAGATCTTAGTCTTATAATGAGTTAAAAGTAGTTTCAGGACGAGGCTGGGGGGCTTCTGCGCAGGTCATCAGCTCAAGAGGGTTTGCACAGGGGCTGTCAGGTAATGTACCTTGAAAAGTCCTATGCCTGAAACACCTCCTTGGGTGCCTCCTTAGCCTCAAGTGTTGGTTCTGCAAAACAAAACACATTCTTTTCATGCTTTTGTCCCTCCTCCCTTCTGCTGAAGGCTTTTAGCCCCCTGATTTGAATAACATCTTATCTCATTCTGGCTGACAAAAACAGATTAGAATTTTGTGGTATATAGAAAATAAATACAGAAAATAAATAAATAAATGCATGTTTTGAGTTTTGGAAGAGGAGAGTGGACAACCTTGGGCTTTGGTAACTATCTATCTTAATTCTAGTATTTAAGCCTTCAGCAGCTATTTAAGTGATATCACTTGCCAGGCATTTTGTATCTTTTAGGGAAGGGTAAACACAAAAGCACTAAAGAACAGAGATTCTTACAGTTATAACAAAATTCACATGTAACTATACAGTCTATTTAAACTTAGAGACAACTTTAATCTCTGAAATAATGTCTCATTTTAGCCCTTCATAACTATACTTCTGCTTGGCAGGATATTTTTATCACTCAGATATTCCGTGTCTTCTTGGAACTAAAGTGACAATCCACCACCATCACTATCCCAGAAGTGTCTTCAGTGGCAGAACATTATTTAATTTACTAGGGTTGCTGTAACAAATTACCACAAACTCAGTGGCTTAAAAAAACAAATTTATTCTCTTACAGTTCTGGGGCTAAAAGTCTGAAATCAAGGTGTGTCAGAGAAGTTCTTTCTGGAAGCTACCCAAGAAGCCCCCCCCACCACCACGAACCCCAGGCCCCCTTGAGCTTGCTTTTCTTTAGAGCATTTATTTTTGAGAACTTGGAACTATAAATTGTGCCTTTACCCCTCTGATAGGCAAATCTTATTAAAAGCTTTGTGTCAGTTTTACAACCCTTGAATGTCTTTCTCAAGGTCCACCCCTATCCCCCTATTCCCAGATTCCCTGAGAAGGTAGGAGCCTGGTTTAATAGTTATAAATATCTCCTTAAAATTCCTGGTGTGAGGGTCTGTTAGTAGCACATGTTCAAGACTATTTATGTGCAAATATAGCAACTAATCTTTTATCTAGGTTTTCAGGGTCAGCTTTTCTCTCTGGCTCAAGCAGAGGCTCCCTGGGATAAATCATTCTCATATCCTCACTCTCTTCTGACTCCTTAACAGGGCTAGCTTCTGGTATATGTTGGGCCATACAGCTCTCGTCACTCATGTCTGTCCCTCGGAATTTCTCAAGGTTCTCAGACTGGCCCATGTCCCACTTGATTCAGAGAAGGCCAGAAGACAGCAGATGGAACTCTCATAGGCCCTGTTTTTGGCATTGAATTTGTCCAGTTCTGAAAATTATAAGACTACAGTTTCTGCTAAGCCTACTTAATATCTCTTCTATTCCCTAAAATCTCTCCCTAACAGCTGACCCATTTTCAGGGACTCACTTTTGCTGGTATCACTCTGGAGCTGGTGGTAATTACACTGATAAGGTTTCTACATTTTTTTTTCCTCTTTCTCTGTGGAAAGGATAAGAAATTTTCATGTTTTTGCTTATCTTAGTTGGAGATCACTTTCCAGATTTGCTGAAAATTCACTCCTGCAGACCTTCTCTGAGAATGACTGACCACTGTCTGTTAGGTCTCTTCTTGTATAGCAACTTCATGTTTTCTTTCCTATCTCCATCCTCTTTGCATTTCACAGCAAGGCAGGTCATTGAATAGATGAAGTTGTGGAAGGCAACCATTCCTTCTATTTTGTGTGTTTTCCTTCAGCAAATTTCCCGAGACAGCACCAAGATTTCTGGATCACTGAATTTTTATATTGTGTATCCAGATTTCTCAGCCTACAAAAACTATGCATAGCTTTTGATATTTTGTCATATCAAATATTTCCCCTAAGTTTACTGATGTTTTTAAGTCATGGAGGTAAGGTAAGCTATGAGGTCTAGAAGAATGAAGATAAGGTTGTTCTGATTTATCTTGATTAATAAAATGTGATGCCATTGATTAATATGAGGAATGGAGGAGGTCTGGAGAAATATTAGTTGGCTTAGGTTACGAACATATGAACAGAGAGGAATCTTTCCCAGAGTTTTCATGTCCTAATTCTTGCTGCACCTCACCATCACCAAAGTGAAGCTCTGATCTTAGTAATTAAATGGAGCCTCTCATTACACAACCTCTATTACTTAGCTCTTCTTGTCTCTATGCTGTAGAAGAAGGGTCAATATTTTATGATTTGGGGGCCAAATCTAGCCCACTACCCATTTTTGTAAATAGAGTCTTACTGAAATACAGCCATACCCTTTATTTATGTATTGTCTATGGCTGCTTCTGCTCTCCATTGGCAGAGTGAGTCAGTATAATAAAGGCCAGTGCCTGGCAAAGCCTAAAATACTTTCTGGTCCTTTACAGAAAACAGTTTGCTGCTCTCTGCTATGTGGCGGTGTCCGAGTTGGATGGGGAGGCCAGCAGCATGGGCAGTCAAAGAACTCACCCAAGGCAGAACAGAAGAGTTAAAGGTTTATTGAATACACTATAGGGGAGCAGTAGGCAGGAAAGCAAAGGAGATATTGTCTGCCACAAGGCAGTGGTGAGGGGCCACAGTTACAGAGGGCTGTAAGATGGAAGGTGGATGTATGGAATTTTCCCTTTTTTGGTAATCTTAGTAATGAGGGATAGTTGGAAGAAAGGCAAGCAGGGACAAGGGGTCCCTACCCTAAGAGGAAACCACCCTTAAAAGGATTTACACAGTGCTGGAAGGAGCCCTGTAGCCTTTTCCATGTGAAAAACTACCTGATAGGTAGTTGAGTGTGTGGACAAAAACCTGATTGAGAACAGGCTCATGGAGGGTTAATTAGATTAAAACAGCCCGCTAACAAGCCCACAAAACCCCCTGGACTTAGATAGGCCAGTGGCAACTCTCTTGGGTCCCTTCCCTCTTTGGGAGCTTTGTACTCTGATCATTCAATAAACTTTACTGTCGCTCAAGAAACTTTACTGTGCACCACTCTTCTCTGGTCTACTTCATTCTTCAAAGTGTTGTGACCAAGAACCGCAGGCACCGAAAGAAGAGAAATCCTGCAACATTAGGAACTCTACTTGGTTGTCTTTGTCAGTTGGGGCCTATGGTTGTTTTGAGGTAGGTCACTTAAGGAGCCTGTTTGTATTCAGCTACGTGGTCACTGTGGCCCCTTTGCCTTGCTCAAGTTTCCATGGCTCAAGCCTGTTGCCTAAATGGTCTAGATACAGTAGAACCAGGTTCTATATGTCTACTTCCTGTATTCACACTAAACTTTACTTGGAATCCTCCCCTGCTCTTCCTTAACCCAACCACCTATGTGTAGCTTCAAAATTCTACTTATTTTTTAAGATTTGGGGAAGGGAAGTATGGACATTTAGTTTCAGGTTTTAGTTTTGGAAATTCTTTTCTTTTCCTTATAAAACTTATATGCAGACCTAAATAATTATATGGGTATTTTTGGTCAACAGTGCAGATTAAATAGTATGAATGTAAAGAGTTTATTGAAAGGGCTATAGGGGTAAATACAGAAAGTGGTTTTGTTTCTCCCATTAATGCTTCCTGTCATCTTCTGTCTGGTTTCACTCCCATTCCTTTGACCAAACTCCCTCCATTGCTGGAATGATCCTGTAGCTTTGTGTTAATTTTAAAGCATAAGACCAGTTTCAAAATAAGGGGGGGCAGTTTCATTTTATAGATATTAAAACCCCTGCTCTGTCAATCAAAAGGCTAGTCTCACATCCAATTCCAGCCCTCTTCTGTCCCCATTTATCAAAACCAACTAGAAGCTAAGGAATGGGAAAGGACGTTGTAGCTTGTTCTTCTTGCTCCTTTTCTTTCCCCTTCCTAAATCTTCTTAGACTTCAAGTATGGGGGAAAAGGATAGAATGGAAGGATTAGATATCTTTGTATTATTAAAGCTGTTTTTAACTATCTCCTGACTGATGCTTATTAGCCATTATGCTCTCTATCGTGGCAAGCATCCAAACTATTTCATAGATATATTTGTAAGTTTTGCAGAGAAACCTTCCCATGCTACATTCTGTAAGACGCCACTACTCTATCTTTATGGTTGTATCCCGCTTCTCAGGTTCTACCCTCAATGGTAGTCCTCACTATTTCTTCTGGTGCCCCTTTTTCAGAGAAACAGTCCTCTCAGATGTAAGCTTCTCACATCAGCCCAACTATATACACCTGTTTTCTTCATCTTAATGATATGACAGGTAAAACTCATACAATGTAAAATGGTGAATATGGAGTTTGATCAACTGTTCCTATCCTCACTCCTCACCCTGTAATCACTGACAGCTCCAGGCAACTTTCTGTATGTAGTTTTTTGTTTCTTCCAGGAGAGACTAATACAACAGGTTATTCATGTATGTTCCCATACATTTTGGGGGTATATTTCAAATTCTCCTCAAAATTATCTTTCTCTTGAGATGTTCTTGACTTCTAATTTATAGAGAAAGAAGAAATAGGAATAATCACTGATCCTACATATTTGTTTTATCTCTACATGACGTATTTTTTTCCTTTTTCTCTTTCTCTTTTCCTTTCTAAAGCTCATCCCTCTACCAATACTCTTCTACATTTGCAAAGACTAGGGACCATCCATGATCTTCTGTTTATCATCAATCTCTTTCTGTTTGCTTCTTTTCAAAATCATTTAACATGCTTGAATTACATTTTATTTTATTTCATTTTACTTATTTGACAGAAAGAGAGGAAATGAGAGAGCACAAGCAGGGGGAACAAGAGAAGGAGAGGGAAAAGCAGGATCCCAATGTGGGGCTTGATCCCAGGACCCTGGGATGGTGACCTGAGCTGAAGGCAGATGTTTAACTGACTGAGCCACCCAGGTGCCCCTTGAATTACATTTAAAAAATAAAGCCAAATAAGACAATCTTACTGAAATAACTCCACTAGACTCTCCTATCCATCCCCTTTAAGAAACAGAACTCTTGACAGAGTATACTGCTCTTACTTTCTTCATTTTTCACCTCATATTCACTGCAATCTGTCACTTAACTAAAAGTGCTAAAATCACTCCATGTAACTACCTGGATGTTAAATTTGAAGTCTCTTGAAATACCAAGATATAATGCATATGATAATCTGAAGTGAGGTACTAATCTAATACTAATATTTGATAATTCAGTGTTAGGGAAGGGCTTAGAATACTCTTAAAAGTCCTTAAACCAACAGACATTATGAAAGGATCTGGAGTTGAAGATTGGAGAGAATTTGAAGGGGAAGATTTTTTTTCTAAAGATTTATTTATATCAGGAATCCATCAAAATCCTAGGGGAGAACATAGGCAGCAACCTCTATGACCTTGGCCATAGTTAGACACATCTCCAAAGGCAAGGGAAACAAAGGCAAAAATGAACTTCATTTTTTGGGGACGTCCCATTTTATTGGGACCTCATCCAGATGAAAAGCTTTTGCACAGCAAACAGTTAACAAAACCAAAAGATGACCATTGGAATGGGAGAAGATAGTTGCAAATGTCTTATCAGATAAAGGGCTAGTATCCGAAATCTATAAAGAACTTAATCAAACTCAGCATTCAAAGAACCAATAATACAATCAAGAAATGGGCAGAAGACATGAACAGATGTTTCTCCAAAGAAGACATACAAATGGCCAAACATTCAATATCACTTGGCATCAGGGAAATACGCATCAAAACCACAATGAGATACCACCTCACACTAGTCAGGATGGCTAAAATTAACAAGTTAGGAAATGACAGGTGTTGGTGAGAAGACAGAAAAAGGGGCACCCTCTTATGCGGTTGGTGGGAATGCAAGCTGATGCAGCCACTCTTGGAAACAGTATGGAGGGTCCTCAAAAAGTTGAAAGTAAAATAACCCTGTGAGCCAGCAATTGCACTACTGGGATTTACCCCAATGATACAAATGTAGTGTATCTGAAGGGGCACCTGCCCCCCAGTGTTTATAGCAGCAATGTCCACAATTGCCAGCCAGACTATGGAAGGATCACAGATGCCCATCAATAGATGAATGGATGAAGAAGAAGAGGGGTGTGTGTCTGTGTGTGTGTGTGTGTGTGTGTGTGTGTGTGTGTATAAAATATAAATTCCACATATAAATTCCATATAAAAATATGGAATACAACTCAACCATCAGAAAATGAAATCTTGCTGTTTGCAATGATGTGGATGGAACTAGAGGGTATTATGCTAAGAAAAATAAGTCAATCAGAGAAAGACAATTATTGATTGATCTCCCTGATATGAGGAATTTAAGAAACAAAACAGAGGATCATAGGGGAAGAGATGAAGAAATAAAACAGGATGAAATCAGAGAGGGTGACAAACCATAAAAGATTCTTTTTTTTTTTTTTTTTTTTTAAAGATTTTATTTATTTATTTGACAGAGAGAGATCATAGGTAGGAAGAGAGGCAGGCAGAGAGAGAGAGGAGGAAGCAGGCTCCCTGCTGAGCAGAGAGCCCGATGCGGGACTCGATCCCAGGACCCTGAGATCATGACCTGAGCCGAAGGCAGCGGCTTAACCCACTGAGCCACCCAGGCGCCCCACCATAAAAGATTCTTAATCATAGGAAACAAAGTGAGGGCTGCTGAAGAGGAGGGGAGTGGGGGGATGGGGTAACTGTGGAGCTGCACATTAAGGAGGGCACGTGATGTAATGAGTGCTGGGTATATAAGATTGACTTCTACCTCTGAAACTAAAAATCATTGTATGTTAACTAACTGAATTTAAATTAAAAATAAATATATAAATAGATTTATTGGGGAGGAGAGAGGGTAGAGGTAGAGAATCTTTCAAGGAGACTTCCTGCTGAGAACAGAGAACCTTACATGGGGCTCCTTACCAAGACCCATGAGATTATGACCTGAGGTGAAACCAAGAAACTGACTGTGCCACGTAGGTACCCCATGGAATATTTATTTAAAGAGAGTTGTCACAGTGATGTGATTACCCCACCCTGCCCTCATCCAAACACATAGGTCCCTACTTCCTTATCTAAGAATAAGAGATAATGTCAGAGAGGCTATTAGTATAATATCTGCACATAGTGGATGGAAGTAGATTTAACTTCCACCTAGTAGATCTAAAGGGACAAAAATTGGCTTCTAACTGATAGACCATCCAAGTGATTTCTGAACTGTTAGAGATTACTAGGGAAAAGGGCATGTATTTTTCCTGGATCAATGATGGATCAATGACACAAGAGAAAGAAGGGAACAGACAGCAGAGAGAGAGAGAGACTTAGACTCAACCCAAAATGACCACCAGAGGACAAAACAGATATCAGTAAAAAGAAGCTAACAATATTAAAGATACCACCAATTTAGGTAGACTAGATGAGCAAGAATTAATTAACTGAGAGGCATTTATTTGAGACATGGGCTTTAACATCATGTCAAGTAACCCACATGTTAGAGAAATTTTATGGCTAGGGTAACTCTTAGAAGAATAGAGAAAGAAGAGGCTAACACTGAGCAAAGGTAAGATGCCTGGGCTGCAACGTCATATGGTATAGGAAAGGATAAAAACACTTTAAGAATATGGTCAAGATGAAATAGTTACTCTACATGAGGCTACTAGAGCCACTGTAGGAGATGCTCAAGAAGACCCAGAGGACACAATTATTATTGAGGCCACCCAAAAAATGCTGGTGAGAGGGTTACCAACATAACCAAGTTCAGTGACTAGTCTTATATGCAGGCCAAGAATGTCGTAGGAGAAGCAGTCTTAGAACGGTCTCATTAAATGACACAATGGGCATGAGGAGGGCCAGAAGCAACAGATGTCAACTGGGAGTGGTGGTGTTTAATCAACAGAAGGCATGGGTCTACAATTTTCACAATGACTCACACAATGGAGGGTGGTTGTAGAGATCAATATAACATGGGATCCCTCAAGACAAATACAAGGACAGTCAATCAGGATTCTGTATAGCATCTACTACTCAGAAAAGGCCAAGGAGGTAGGAGCAATAAGATGAGGACACTTGCCTCAGTATAAAGTCACAGTCCCCTGCTCAGTTTCCATGTCTGACCCAGTTTTAAGGTCTGTATCACACTGACGAAAGAGATGTCTATGTTTACAAGAAGGATTCTGTAGCACCATAGTAAGGACACATTACAAGGATTTCTCAGTACCTCCCTGGTGAAACCTATGGCAATTTACTTCGTTGATTGAACCCTGGAGAAAGAGGAATATCTTGACATATAAAGGACAGTCAGACCCAGGATCTTAGTTGGCATCAATACGTGAAGACACAATGCTTCATTGTAGCTTCCTGCTAGACTGGGGATGTGTCGCTCTCGCCAGCAAGAACGACCAGGAGACCTCAGCGAAGCAAGCTTTATTTCTGGATAGCTGTTGGGATCTCTCCCTCCCCCGCCCGCGCATGTCTATATATACCAAGGTTGCACAACCAATCACTCGCAGCCACATAGATACAAAATCTTAAGTTCCGCCTACTGGCTCGCATCCAGCCGCCATCTTAATGGCGTGTTTACTTTCGGGCAACGAAAAAGTCATGCGGCGCCCGAGGCCCCCACGGGCCCAGCCGGAGCAGCTCCGCATCGTCGCCACCTGGCGGCGGCAACGGCTTGAGGCAGTGGCGGCCGAGGCAACGAGCGGGCACGGTGGAGCCCAAAAGCATCACCGCGCATACGCTACAAGCCGCTCGGGCACCGACAGGGATGTGTAATGATCAGGTAATAAATGAATTTGTAGCTGAAATTCAGCTTATTCTGGATCCACAGTGTCAATAGATTCCCAAGTTGGTCATTTTGCCAGTACCTGTGTGTATAATTGGAATGACACACTGATCATTGGATAACCCCCATGTTGGAAGTTTGGCTCATGTGCTAAGAATCACTGAATTTTGAAAGGCCAAGTTCATACCTCTGAAACTGCACTTAGATCTTTTTTCAAGAGAGAACCTGCTGTGAGGTGTGGCATCAGGTGACAGAATTCATCTGTAAAATTTGTCTCAAGGTTCTCGCCAGGGTGTCTCTCCCCAAGCTGCTGTTGGATAATGACTGAACATAGTGAGGGTACTAGAACTGGACTATTCTTACTCCTCTAAGGGCAGTCTGTGCTCTGGGGCTCCTAGAGCCTACATAACACTCTGTTGAAGCTGCACTGCTATCTTTATTCCTGTACAATCCTCCTTTTCCCTAAATGTTAGTCCTGAGTCATGGTCTGAAGGCTTTTCCTGAGTACTTTAAATTTTTACAGGCATTTTTTTTCCAGTATATCTCTTATCTTCTAGTCTGTCTTGGCATCTGCTTTTTAGAAGACTTGAACTAAAACAAAATCTGTAACTTGACCTAACAGGCACTTAATGATTTAGAATTTTCTGTGACACTGGCCTTACCAAGTACAATTTTCCCTTTTTGATCTTTAGGAATACAGACTTATTTTTATTTTCATGAGCCTGTGTTTTATATATTTATATATGTTATATATATTATAATTTAAATAAATAAATTTGTTCATTTGTTATATGAAATGGAAATTAATAAATATAACGAAAGTAAATAGATATAAATTATATATAAATATTATATATAAATACACACACACATACACACACATACATTTATTTATTTATTCATTTTGCCTGGAATTCCTTTCTTTTTTACCTACTCAGTTTTAAGTTAGTTACTATGACTCTCAGGATGAGCTACATAATTTTCAAGTCCCAGCACAAAACAAAAATACAAAAATATGGGACTTCTTTTCTAGAAAATTTTAAGAATGTCGAGAGAATGACAGCAGAACTTAAGCCAGTTGTGAAGCCTATTAAATTTAGGGTAGTGTCCAACTGCACAGGTCTCATATCCATGCAGCTGGCCCTGCCTACTCTTCTTCTGTGACTGAGCTGTAATGTTTGTCAGGGATATGGTGACAGATCCTTTGTATGGAAGAGTCGGCATGCTTGAGTTGATGACCTTTTATTGTTGACTGATAACCTAGATTCATACTTTACATGTCTTGATGAACTCTTTTAAATGTATCAAAGTAATCAGATCAAAAGAACAATTTATATCAAGTTTTGTAATAAGCCTTTTTTTTAATGTTGCAACAATAACATTTTTAAAATTCATGCAAAATTTAATTTTTTCAAAATAACATTACTATGTCTACTCAGTCTTTCTTCATCAAGTATTGCCTATAAGCTGATTGCCCTTTTATCATTCATGTCCTTCATGTGTAATTCCTCTGACTTGTATTAAGAACACATGCAAATTGGGTATGACCCTTGTATTCTCAATGTGCCCTTTCATTCCAAGGAGATGAACTGTACTGATTTAAACAGTAATCTTAATTGACTTGTAGTGTAATCTTGATAAATGTCTACTGAGATTGATTTTGCCCTTCACCTTTTCTTTGTCATTCTGTCAATTTCCAAAGTTCTTACTTATTGTTAATAAAATGAAAGTAATTAATGAAATTGTTTAGATGGTGCTACTTTCATTATGTCTCCTGACAAAGTAGAAAATAAAATTACTCTTGGATATTTATGTTTGTTCATATATATTTTAAGATTACAGAATCACCAACTTTAGACTCCAAAATGCTAATGATAATTTAGTACATTGTTTTTTTGTTTATTTGGAGTATATGGCTATATTTAGACATATTTGACAAACATTTTAAATTGTAAAAATGATATAGTTTTATTGTGATAAGTAAGGAATATACAGGGAAGTACAAATAAGACAATACAAATCCATCATAATCACCTCTATATATCTAATTACAGCTAAGTGTTAAATACATTTTTTTCCTATGTCAATTCATCTAATCTAGTTCAAACATAAATTCCTCCAACTTAAGATATAGAAAAAATGGGATAAGAATGGTTCAAATCATCCCCGTCTATACACTCTGAAAATCCAAATTCTTCTCCATGATTTCTGGAAATTCTGTCACCTCTGATTCTGTACTTACCTTTCCCCTGAATTGGTTGTACATAATTTAGCTCTGTTATCTTACAGTAATATAAGATTAATAATGACTATAAATGATGTTAAGTATCTGTCATATGCTTACTTACCATCTGTGTATCTTCTTGGTATGGTGTCTATCAGATATTTTATCTATTTTTATTAGTTTATTCTGTCTTTTTTTTTTAAAGTTTTTTCTTTATTTATTTGACAGAGAGATCACAAGTAGGGAGAAAGGCAGGCAGAGGGAGAGGGGGAAGCAGGCTCCCTACTAAGCAGAGAGCCCGAAGCGGGGCTTGATTCCAGGACCCTGAGGTCATGACCTGAGTCAAAGGCAGAGGCACTGAGCCACCCAGGTGCCCCAAGTTTATTCTGTCTTCTTTGAGTTATTTATATAGGAGTACAAGTGTTTTGTCAGACACATTTCGCATATGCTTTTACTCACTCAGTCTGTAGCATCTCTCTATTCTTTTAACAGTATCCTTTGAAAAGCAGATGTTTTTAATTTTGATGAAGTACAAGGTATCATTTTTTCTTAGCTAAAGAATCTTTGCCAAACCCAAGTTTACCAAGTTTTCTCATGTTTTCTTCTAGTAGTTTTATTGTTTTAGTGTTCATTTTTAGGTATAAGTTCTATTTTGTGTTAGCCTTTTTAAGATTTTCATTAAAAAATATATATATATATAAACATATATATATTTATATGTATTCAGCTTACTCTGAGTAAGCTTTTTGTTCAAAAGTCAATTATCCATACATATTCAAAAGTCAATTATCCATACATATGTGGGTCTAGTTCTAGATTCTCTATTTTGTTCCATTATTCTATTTCTCTATCTTAAGGCCAATACCATACTATTTTAATAACTGTAACTTTATAATAAATCAGAAGCAGATAGTTTTAGATAACCAACTTTGTCCTTATTTTTCAGTTATCTGGCATATTTTAGGTCCTTTGCATTTGCATAAATCTTAAAGTCAGTTTATCAATTTATACTAAAATCCTGCTTGGATTTTATTTTTAAATAAATTTATTTGTTTAAATAAATTTATTTTAAAATAAATTTTAATTCTACACATGGACATAGAATATCTCCTTTTTTAGGTTCTCTTTAATTTCTATTACCATTGTTTTCTAATTTTATCATATGGATATTTCAAATCTTCTGTCAAATATATCCCCAAGCATTATATATGTATTAAAATTATCTGTCATAATTTTAATTTTGATTTTTTGATTGCTATCTCTGTATAATTGAACATAATTGATTTTGTATATTTAATCTGTTTCCTGTGACCTTACTCAACTCACTTGTTAGTTCTAGTAGCTTTATTGTAGATTCTTTATGAATTTCTACACAGAGGACCTGGTTATTTGTAAAACAAGCAAGTAGTTTTTCTTTTCAATATGAAAGCTTTTTGCCTTATTGAACTGGATAGAACTGTCAGCACATTGTTAAGTGGTAGAGGCAGGCATTATGTCTTGTTGTTGATCTTCTGTATATAGAAACAAATTCAAGTGTTTCACCACTGAATGTAGCATCAGCTGTAGATTTTTTTGTTAATACCTTTTATCAACTTAAGAAAATTCCATTCTATTATTAATTTCCTGATAGTGTTTTCTTTCAGAAATGGATGTTGGATTTTGCCAACTGATTTTTCTGCATTTAATAAGATGGTAATGTAGTTTTCTTTTGGGGGGTTATTAATAGGGTAAATAATATTAATTTTACACTCATTAGATAAGCACTGATTAGTCATGATATTTTATCACTTTTATAAACTATTGAATATTATTTGCTAAAAATTTGTTAAGAATTTTTGCATCTATCTTTATAAGAGGCAGTGTTCTGTAGTAGATTTTTTTTTAAGTCCCTTCTATACGATGGATGTTCTTGTGGCTACAGTCACAAAATCATCTTTTTTGTTTGCTTGTTTGTTTTTGTTTTGTTTTTTTTGAGGGTGTTGTTGTTTTGTTTTTTAAAGATTTTTATTTATTGAGAGAGTGAATGAGAGAGAGTGGGGGAGAAATAGAGGGAGAAGCAGACTTCCCACTGAGCAGGGAGACTTGGTGGCTCAATCCAGAACTCTGGGATCATGACCTGAGCCAAAGGCAGATGCTTAACTGACTAAGCCACCCAGGTGATCCCACAAAATCTTTCTTAAAGAATGTTTTGTCACTGTTCTGAAATTCTACTGATTCTTGGCAGTAAAAAATGGTACATTAGTTTTTCCTTTTCTACACAGCACCTTCACTTTGCCTATTATCTTTTTATTTCCCCGTCTAAAATTCTGAGAATTAATGGATTATACTACTGTAGGTGATATACTTCCCCACCAGGTTATGTGTTTACAGATCACACTGCAGATCTTCTCACCTACAGTATTTCCAGCAGACATTTCTTAACGGTTCTGTCACTGGGATTATGGCCTTTTGCATCAGAGGTTTCACTGAGATCTGGAATAAAATGGAGAGAAATTAAATGCCATTTTTGTACCCAAATATTTGTACGGCTTTTCAGAACACTAATTGTACAGTTTATTAGAAAAAATTAGAATTAGAATTAGATGTATTAAATGTATTAGAATACATTTTCTTATTTGACCCTCAAAAACTTAGAAGGCATCTGTAAATCACATTTTACCTATAAAAATACTTGTAGGCAGAGAAGTGATCCAATACATAAGCAACAAAGCCAGGCCTAAAAGTAAGGTCTACTCTACATTTCCATCTCCTATGGAAATGACCGAAGTTTAACTTCTTTTGGAAAGCAAATTATTTTCCTATATTTAGAGGATCTTCCAAACCACAAATGGTTAAAATTGGTAAAACAATTAGAAAAGTATGATTATTTTTGGATTGACAAACTAGAGAACATCGGCTATAAATTACTCCATTCAGTTAGAAAAGGCGGTTGTAGAAAGAGAAAGAAAGAAAGAAAGAAAGAGAGAAAGAAAGAATGAAAGAAAGAAAGAAAGAAAGAAAGAAAGAGAGAAAAGGAGGTTATTAGTTATTAAACTATTATCTCGGAGATCCAAACTCTGTCTTTATGATCTGCTTTATGATACTAGAGCTGTGTCTCTATAAACTATATTTTTCTTTTTTAATGGCCTCCCTGTTATATTCTATCAGTAAGGGGTCTATTTAGAGGGAAGCTAGGAAGCCAGGAGTGACCTTTCACCTTGGCAGCAACAGTTGGGTTACTTCTTGTTTTATTTATTTTTAATTATTATCACTTTTCCCTTTTGTGGTACTTCCAGAACTAGCCTCATTATGTTCTTTCATGGTAGCAGCACCAGCCAGGTAATCCCCGTAATCTCCTGTGTCCCATCTCAGCAGATCTTCTCTTCTAGGATTCTAGATTCTAATAACACTAACTTCTTCCCTGTGTTTCCCCATCCCTGTAGTGGTAGATATTTCCTGCAGTTACTATATCTTTGCCAAGGCAATGTTCCCTTTCGTTTAAATATTCTTTGAAATTTGTTTAACTGATTCCTTCTATTAAATGATTGTGAATAGAGTAATGGGTGTAGTTTTTATTTGGTTGGCCAGTTTTTTAGTTGATTGGGTAGAGGAAGATGTAGTTGGAAAAGAGGGAAAAGGGTATTATAATATATTAATTAACAACTCATAAAATTATGGTTTTTGGAAAAAACTCTTCTTCTGTATTCAGGAATATATAAACATACCTATAATTCTGTCATATTTGTTTTCAAGTATGTATGTTGATTTTAGAGATTGAAAGGAAAATACAAAAGTCCCTCTCCTTTGGAAAAAGTGAAAGATTTTTTAAAAACTTCTATTTACTCCTGAATTCTATGAATTGGTGGGATGGAAAGGTTAGTATTAGCAGAGTAAGGTTTTATTATTATTATTTGAAACTCCAAATGAAATAGGAGTTTCAGGAGCACCTGAGTGTCTTAGCCGGTGAAGCATCTGACTCACCTTTGGCTCAGGCCATGATCTTAGGGTCATGAGATCAAGCCCTGCTTTGGGCTTTGTGCTGAGTGTGGAGACTGCTTGAGATTCTCTCTCACCTTCTCCGTCTGCACCCGCTACTTCTCCCATCCCCCTGTGATGCTCTCTCTCTCTCTCTCAGAAAAAAAAAAAAAATAGGAGTTTTAGTGTAAAAGAAGTGAATTTGGGTTCTACAAAAGGAATCTACTTCCATAGGCTCTTTGTATCTAGTGTGGGTCATCGCGACTAAGGCTTTACCAACCTGATGGATCTGCCAGCACAGTTTGGACATAAATTAGTGATGCAGACAAATAGGGACTTAAATCACCAGATCGCTTAAATTAAGGGATTTACTGGAAGCAGTGGTCAATCTGCAGCTGTCTCCAAAGAGAGAAGGCTTGGTAATTGAATGGTAGTATAGTTTCTAAAGCTGGTGGTGTAAGCAGCGCTGTAGTTGTTCAGTAGCTACAGTACTGGTGTCTTTTGGGCCACTTCTGTGGCATAATTGGGGTGTTTTTCCTTCTTGATATTCTGTGAGCTACCCAGTACCCAGTATCTCTTGTAATGCATTGTATTTTAGGGGGAGCTTGTAAAAAAAATGAGTTTCTGTTATTTGCAATTAAGAAATATGACTGATTTACTCATTTTGAGCTGTCACCAAGATGACAGATGAAAAAAATAAAATAATTTTATAATTAAAATGAATGCATATATGTACATATTAGTAATAGTATATAAATAGTAAGATTAAATATAGCATACTATATGCAATATGTATAGTATGTATATGTACACGCACATAATTTATTAATAAACTAGCATTAAATACAAACATTTAGTGCTTACTAGTTTTTATTTTTATTTTATTTTTTTTAAAGTTATTATTTATTTGACAAGAGAGAGAGAGATCACAAGTAGGCAGAGAGGCAGGCAGGTGGGAGAGGAAGCAGGCTCCCCGCTGAGCAGAGAGATTGATGTGGGGCTCAATCCTAGGACCCTGAGATCATGACCTGAACTGAAGGCAGAGGCTTAACCCACTGAGCCGCCCAGGCGCCCCAGTGCTTACTAGTTTTTAAAGGGTCCATTTGATTTTTACTTTTTTAAAGAAAAAGTATTTCATTCCTATACTTTCCCCATTTTTTTCCAAGTTTCCTTTAGACTGGGGGCAGTATGGGGGCCAAGGAACAACAACTAAATCAAATCTGTGATTTACAATTTAAGTGAAATGTGCTTTTCTTATGTTTATAACCAAGATAAGATTTTTCTTTTTTAAATAAGACAACTCCTTTCTATTTTCCCTGACATAGCAAGGGCATCGTGTGTCAGAACTCTGAGACTCCCAGTTGGAAATAGACTTCGCTTAGAATAAAAGCAGATGTAGGAATTGGGAACTCTGCCAAAGTAGAAATACCAGTACGAATATAAAATATTTTCCTATGAGTTTGACAGTGCCTAAAGAATTTTGAGCTGTCATCAGCACTTTGGATCTCAGGGAGCAGCTTATGATAAGGAGGGTCTATATAATGCTAAGTAGAATTACAGAAATTTTCAGGTGCCTTTTAGTCTCAGGCATATCATAATAGTTTGCTATAAAACCAGTGCTTCTCAAATCAAATAGATACGAAGAGAAGTCCCACCAGCTGCAGGGGTCAAGCTTATGAAGCTGGGACAAGTACCCACTCAAAGGATTACCCCTATCTCCCACTCTAATTGCTATACCTTATTCCAGAATGCTGATTAAATTTTAGGTTGCAAAAAAAAAAAAATGCTATTGTAGCATATCATTTCTCAGGTTCTGTTCAATCAACTTGATTAAACATTCCCTCCTTTGATGTCGTTCATTCTTCACCGCCCTCTTGTACTTCAGTCTTTTGCCATGCAGCTTGGGTCCCAGTGTTTACTACTTCAACTACACCTTTATTTATTTATTTATTTGACAGTGAGAGACACAGCGAGAGAGGGAACACAAGCTAGGGGTGTGGGAGAGGGAAAAGCAGGCTTCCCGCTGAGCAAGGAGCCAGATGTGGGTCTTGATCCCAGAACCCTGGGATCTTGACCTGAGCTGAAGGCAGAGGCTTAACCCACTGAGCCACCCAGGTGCCCCTCAGCTATACTTTTGATAATATCTTACATTTTCTTGCCTCCCTGTCTTTGCCTTTATTTCCTACTTGTGGTGAAAATGCTTAACTACAAGAATACCCATTCTCTGCTCCCGCATTTAAGTGTTGTATTCAAGGCATTCACATATCTGGCAGATTGTCTCTACCCTCAACTGCTTTGCCAGTTTCTGCTGTGAAATTATTCTGATTTCTTGAGTGAAGTTTTTTTTTTTCCTTTCTTTTTCTTTGTTTCTTTCTCCCATAAATTTCCTCCCATAAATGAGTTCATTACTTAGTCACTTCAACAAATGTGTAGTAGTTTATTTGTTCATTCAGTGAGAGATGCATGATTTTGCATTCATGCATTCATACAGATGGATTTGGCATCTATTTTGTGTCAGGCATTGTTATATATACCAAGGATATAACACTGAAAAAAAAAAGATAAATGTTCTACTCTTTTGATGTTCATATTGAGGATGGAACACAGAAGCGGGGAAGTGATAAAGTCATCTTTATAGGAGTGGAGGGGTTATTTTACAGAGGCTGATCTGTTTAGCTTTCACTGGGGAGTTAGTTAGCCTAGACAGAGAATGGAGTGAAGTAGTAGCCCATGGAAATTTTCAGGAAAGAGGCTTCCGGACAAAGAAAATAACCAGTGCAAAGCTTCTGTTGTAAAGAATGCTTGAGATATGACCTGTGTTTTAAAAAATATTGCTTTGGCTGCCAAGTGGAAGATAGATACTAGTGGGGCAAGAGTGGAGATAGAGAGCTCAGTTAAGATTTAGCAGCAAATGAAATTTGATGTCTTTTTTATTGCCTAGTTTTTACCAGAAATTATTTTAGAGTTTACCTGGAATAGTTTCAGAGGGTTCACTGCCCACAAACACACACACACTTATTATTCTCCAGCCATTGTGTATTTCTTTGAATGGGCCATATTCTATCACTATTGAATTATTTTATATTCTGTCATCTGTCCCTTCATCACTTGTCTCTAATATCAACCTATCCACTAGGATACAGCCCAAATCATTCCTTTCTCACCTAAGGCTTGGGAAATTTGCAATTTCTGTATGCTTTCAATTCCTTTCCCTATTGTATTGTCTGGTTGCCTATTTACTTTGCACTAGAGATGAAGGCTCTTATTTGATGTGGTATCTCCTGTACCTTATCACAGTGAGTAGGTGACATTTAAATAAGATTAGAAGGAGCCATTCAGGTAGATAAATCAGGAAGTCAAAGACGCAGATGGAGAGATAGCAATTGCAAAGACTTGAAGGTCAGTGAGAGTTTGGTGTGTTTCCGGAGCAACAATAAATCAGTGTTAAAATGTAGTGAGGCTGGGGAGAAGAATGTGAAATAATGTGCATACTGACTAACAAAATATAGTTAAAAATTTTTTTTTTTTTTAAACTTTGTGTAGGAGCGCGTGGGTGGCTCAGTCGGTTAAAGCCTCTGTCTTTGGCTCAGGTCATGATCCCAGGGTCCTGAGATCGAGCCCCACACTGGGCTCTCTGCTCAGAGGGGACCCTGCCTCCACCCCCAACCCCCCCGCCTACTTGTGATCTCTGTCAAATGGATAAATAAAACCTTTAAAAAAAAAAAAAAAACTTTGTGTATGATCTATCCCCTTGCATTTATATAAGGTATTTTAGAGTACAAAGTGAGTTTTCATAGCCATATTTCATTTCTTCCTGATTACCATTCTAGGATCATTCCCTATAATTTTTTTTCTTCCCCTGTGCTTGAAATCCTCCCAAATCCACGCTCAGTCCCATTCATAAACACATTGTTTCTGGTCTTCTTTCCTTCATGAATAAATGCTTTCAAAATCCCCCACTTTTTGTTTTAAACTCATTCCTATTTCCTTGTTTCACTACTGATCTTTTACTTTGCTGTAAAAATACAAGTTCTCATGAAATCAGCAAGAGAAAGCATTCCATTTTTCATTTCAGAAGAGGATTAGAAGTATCTTCTTTCTTACTGCCATTTGTCTGTCATGGTTCTACCACCATCATTCACAAACCTTACCTTTTTTAAAAATTCACTCAAAGTGCCAATCAATTTTTCTATCCATCATCAATACTAATATTTGTGAAGATGCAGAGACCTTTATCTAAGCTTCAGTGAAGTAAATAACTGCTTTCCAGTTTCTCACTATCTACCTCCATAATGATGACATTTAGATTTCTTAGTTCCTTTACTCCATATGCTTGAATTGCCTTTTTCTCCCCACCGTATTTTACATACCTATAAATGTTTTTTGTAACATTTCATTACAAAAATCCTCTCCGGTTCCGAGAGCTGAATCAGAGCTCTGAATATTTCTTCCTCAACCGGTCTTCTATTCTTATATCTAGTATGTTTTTTTAATTCTTCATCTATTTTTGTGACATGTGGTTTGTCAATTCACTTCTAATCTCCCAATCCACATATTTTACCCACTTCCTCACCAACTCTAGACAAGATGATCAGTTACGTAAAAGATGTGCTCTGAAGATTTTTTCACTTTCGTTTTACTTTCAGTGTTGGAGGGGCTGTGTCCATTCATTCAACAGACATGTAATGAATACTCACTCTTTTTCAGGCACTATTCTAGATACAGTAATATAGCAATGAAACAAATAATGACTACCCTCCTATAGCTTTCATTCTAGTCAAGGAAGATAGATAATAGGAAAACAAGTATGTATATATACATGGTGGTAAAGCATGCTTCAGAGGAGGACAGAGACATTCAAGGTGATAGAAAATGTACCTATATGAAAAAAATAGATGGTGACCCAGTAAGGGCTTCCTGATAAATGGGCATTTAGCGGAAAATGGAAGACTGTTGAGGAGTGAGCTATGCAGATATCTGAGGGACTACTTTTCTAGACACAAGAACAACAAATACAAAGGCCCTGAGGAAGGGTTGTGTTTACCTTTTATGAATATGCGTAAGGAGGTTGATGTGATCAGAGCAGAGTAAGCAAAGAGAAAATGGAGGAAATGAATTCAGAGGCATCACATGTTTTTGATGTTATGTGCTTTTTCTCTGCCATATCCAAACTGTGATCATATAAATCATTATTTTTTTCCTAATTTTGGTTTATCTTTGATTTTTCATTGGATTTTTCCTTGCATAGGTAATACAACTTTACTTCAATAATAATCATTGATTTTAAGAGTATCTAACATCTAACGTGATTTCTAAACTAAATATTTAGAAATTTCTAAAACTAATGTGCTTATCTTTCCAGCACTGATATGCCTTCCCATAGTATATATATAGTCTACATATTTTACAGTGAAAACTTAAAACATTCACAGAGAGTTCATTTCAAAGTGTTTATTTATGTGTACCGAATTTTTTTCTTTACCTCTCTTCTGAAGGAAGAAAAAAGTAAAAAGAAAGTGGGAAGAAATGGATAAAAACTAATATTTGAATTTGACCTATTCCTACTATGGGTTCCAGTATTATTCCGTATCCCTATGTAGTCTTGTTGAATCTGTATTATTATCATGTTATTTCTTTGACACATTAGACCTAGGGTGACTTTTCAAGGTAAAAATCTGGGGTACAAAGAAATGAAATCAGACGTTGTGACTTATGCAGTAATATTTTGGTATTGTGGAAGATACTTTCTATAAGTGACAACAATTTTTTTTAAAAAAGAGGTAGATTTTTTTGTTTTTTCAAACTGAAATTCCCAAACACGTGAGACTCTAAATTTTGAGTTATGGAACTAATTGTGCTGATTTCATAGTCTGTTAAAATTTAGATATATCATTTTGATAGTTTTTCCTCCAAACTATTTCATAAATCAGTTATTTCATTAATTTCTATATGATTCAATAAAATAAGTGTTCTTTGCTTCTTTAGTTGCTTGCAAAGCATAGTGCTGTTCACAAATCTCATGAACTCATGGTCAGCACAAACACTTACTCAGAAGTAATAAAAATATTGTTCAGACAAAAATTGTATTCAAAATATCCCCAAGCTATAAACTGATTACACAGCCAGTTCAAACAATATGTGAGAGAACTATTTTGGGGACCATAAGATATATACAAAGCTGTTCTTGGAGTTGTGATAAATTTGCTTTAAAACACAACAGTTTATTGGAACACTTAAAATGTTATGTTTCTTGATATTATTCCTCAAAAGTTTACTTCAAGGACTCAGTGTATTAATTAGTTCATACATAGAATTTAGGCCTTAATAATGGTAATATAATTTTAATTATAACATCAATAATAATAAATGTAGTTTTAGTTTTGAGTCATCATCTAACAAAGAATAAAAATTCAGTGTGATGAGGAAGCTTTTCAAGAGCCTTGATAAGCATTTAGAAAAGATTTTTTTTTTTTCTGAAATGATTAAAAATAATTTTGTGGTGAAACTGTTCTATAAGATGTTGTAATGATGGATATATGATATGCTTTTGTTCAAACCCATAGAACTTTACAACACAAATAGTGAACTTTAATGTGTATAAATTAAAAAAAAAAATCTTTGGGAAGTTGGAGGTTCCCAGGAAAGATTATAGACTGTGATAATTTAACTATATTGTAACATACGAAAAAACCTCCTAAATGGGGAGGGAAAAAAGAGCTGATCTGAGTAACTGGAAATAACTAGAGACAAAATAAACTGTACATGGAGCACTTAGGTGGTTCAGTCAGTTAAGTGTATGCCTTCAGTTCAGGTCATAATGCCAGGAACCTCGGATCCAGCCCCCAAACAGGCTTCTTGCTCAGCAGAGGGTCTGCCTCTCCCTCTTCCTCTGCCCCTCCCCCTGTGCTCCTGCTCTGACTCTGACTTTCTCCCAATGTCAAATAAATAAATTAATTAATAAATTAAATTAAATTAAATAAATAAAAAGGAAAAATAATAAGAGCATTGGAGCCAACTGAATGAGCTCCCAATGGCCAACCATAAAATAATTTGAGAAACAAAACAAAAAATAGTATTGTATTATAATGCAAGCTACAAAACAGATATCCTTGAGACCTGGTAATATAAATATATGACTGAATAAATACAAACATATAAGAGAAGAGAAAAATACAAAGAATTTGGGATGCCTGGGTGGCTCAGTCAGTTAAACATCTGTCTTCGGATTAGGTGGTAACTCCAGTGTCCTGGAATTGAGTCTTGCATTGGGCTACTTGCTCAGATGGGAGCCAACTTTTCCCTCTGCCTGCTGCTCCCCCTGCTTGGGCTCTCTCTCTCTCTCTCTCTCTCTCTGACAAATAAATGAATAAAGTCTTAAAAAAAAATGAAGAATTTAAAATAAATTTTGCAGATACCTGAACTTAAAGAAGAGGGAGTATAAGTATGGCTGTGATAGTGATTTTCTTCCAAAGAATAAAGTGTGAAAAACAGGGGAAATAAGTACTTTACAGTGGAGAAATTTGGCAAATTCCATTTTAGCCAGGTGATCAAAGTCTATTTCAAAAGTCATAAATCATGTTGATAGCATGCACCCTTGATATTATATGATTAAAATGACATTTTATCACTGTGATCTTCCTCTCAAAAACTTATAATTCAAGTCTAGTCATGAAAAAAATCAAAGAAATTCCAATAGAGAGGTGTCTTATATAACCTGACCAGTACCACCTTAAATCCATCAAAACCATAAAAATCAGCAAAAATAAGTCTGACAAAATGTCATAGCCAACTGGACCCTTAGAAGACATAACTAAATGCATCACAGTAACTTAGATGGTATCCTGGAACATAAATAAAAGATAAGTAAAAATAAATAAATAAGAAAAACTAAATAAATTAGAGACTTTAGTTAATAATATGTTATCACAATTAGTTAATTATAACAAACATATACTAATGTAATATATTAATGATAGGAGAAAATGTGTGTGAGTATGGGTATAATATGAAGACTTTCTATACTGTGTGCTTAATTTTGTTATAATTCTAGAAGATAAAATTTATTAATAAAAAACAAGTTGGGTAGTTTTAAGAATTTTCATTTTAATATGTGTTTGACTATAAATTGAGTTTAAACAAGTAATTAAGGTTTATGAAAGTTGATGGAAAATATCTTGCTTCGTATTTATAAAAGATATAAACAACATTACTGTGTTTAACACTTAAGCTACAGTTCCACAAATTTGGGAACTTTGTTATGGGAAGACATATATTTTAGTTGTTATTGAAATTTTTTTCTTTTTATATTGAAGGATATTTGACACACAGTGTTACTTTAGTATCAGGTAGACAACATAGGGATTTCACAACTCTATATGCTACTCTATGCTCGCCACAAATGTAGCTAGCATCTGTCACCAAACAACACTATTACAATTACACTGACTGGAATATTCCCTGTGCTGTAGCTTTCATCTCCATGACTTCTTCATTACGTAGCTTTTATTGAAATAATTTTATTGAAATAACTTCATAATAAGAACTAGTCTAGAAAAATATGTAGTAATAATGGAAAACCCTTTTTAATCAGAAATGTGAATTGTGTGTGATACACAGTGATGCTTTTGTAATTATACTGAATGGTAAGCTTGCCACATCAATACTATTAATATCATTCCAAACACTGGCAATCATGTAAGTATATCTAAATGAAATAATACAAAAGTAATTAACTACCACTATAAACACTTTTATGGGATCAGATTGCCTACATTAGGGGAAATTATATTGTATCCATGTCATAGAATTAGCATATTTCATCATCAAGATGTTGAATAAACACATCTGGGAACTGGAGAGCGGTTTGACCTTAGTTGGGAGAGTACAACAAAGTAGAACAGTGTTCTTTATTGGGGACGTATTTAGCCCTGAAGCCTCTTAATATAAATGTGAGCATGATTTTAGGGATTGAAAGTAAATATTGAAAACATTTTGTATTTCTTTCATAGGCAGCTTGCTCTTATTCTGTCCCACAGTAATGACATTCTCAACACACTAAATACATACTGTGGGAGGTTGCGTGGACTTTGGACTCCAAGAGAGCAGAGTTTAAATGCTGGCTCTTAGGAATGCTGAGTGGCTCAGTTGGTTAAGCATCTGCCTTTGGCTTGGGTCATGCATGATTCCAGGGTCTTGGGGTTGAGTCTTGTATCCAGCTCCTTTTTCAGCAGGGAGTCTGCTTCTCCCTCTGCCAGCTGCTCCCTCTGCTGTGTGCTCTCTCTCCCTGACAAATAAATAAATAAAATCTTAAAAAAAAAATCCTGGCTCTTATAATTCTGTGACTTTAGGTAAACAAGCTGCCTCACTGTGCCTCAGTTTGCACATTGATAAATTGGTATGGATTAATGCTATCTATGGGCCAGATGATGAGTATGCTAGAAATAAGATATGTAAAGCTGTGTCATAAAGTAAGTGCTCAATGTATTTTAATTATTCATTATTAATGAATAATTAATGACCATATATATTTAGAGCTATTCTCTTAACTGCTAATTAATCTTTTTTTCCTCCCTTCCTTCTCTCTCCTCTCTCATTTATGCCTATGGAAAGTATAACACAAAGTTTAGGACAATACTAGAGCCTTATAGTGTTAAATGGGAGGTTGAATTTTTTTGTTTTGTTTTGGTTTGGTTTTGTTTCTGTTTTCTGAGAAATTGAATAGATGTGATTGAGAATAAATATGGAAATTTTAATTTAGAAAAATGAAGAAAGGTGTCAAAATATCTTAATATCTTAATAGGTCCGTGGTGTCTGGCCTCTACTCCTCCTTCTACTCCTCTAGTCCTCAGATTTCTCTACATGCCTTCACTCTAGCCAGCTGTACTGCTGCATACTGACAGCCCATTATTGCTGAACTTCCCCTTAACACAACAATCTCCTCTTGTTGGAATGTTGAGGGCACACACATATGTGTGTGAACACACACTTGCCCATGCGCACATGCACAGACTTCTGCTTAACTCCTAATCAGTTTGTGTGTCATATCCTCAGAAATGATTTTTCCGATGTCCCCGATTAAGTCAATTTTCTATTATATGCTTTCATAATACTCTGTATCTTGCCTTTGTGGCTCTCTTAACAGTTTCAGATTTCAGGTGGTTTGTGTGATTGATTAAATATCTGTCTCCTGCACTACTACGAAAACATTTTCAAGGCAGGAACTCCATCTTGTTTTGTGCCTCACAGACCTTGACTGCCTCGTCACTGTCTGGCACATCATAAGTCCAAGATAAGTAATTGTGGAATGAATACAAAGACAACTTGCCTCATTAAACTGAAACAACCATGTAACAGGTAGGAAAAAAAAAAAAGGAGAATATTTCTTTAGACTTTTTTGTCCATACTCTTCCAGAACAGAGTAACATCAGTTGCTTCTTGAGAAAGAAAAAATTCACACCAACCCCCTGCCCCCCATCAAGACTTAAGGTCTTTGATTTTTACAACAGGTATTAGAAGATTGACTTTTATAATCAACATGTGGATTAATCCATATGTTCCGTAACAATGGAATGATAAAAAAATTGATACAAAAATTGATTACAAGGCAGCTGCTTTGCTGAATATCTCTGGGTACCTCTGGTTTTAAATGGAATCCATTTCAACTCATTCCTCATGCACTGCACTGCATACGAAAGATATTCCAAACATAAAACAATTTGCATAATACTACTTTTTTGTTTTCATTTTCTCTTTAATATAATAGGGGTTTTTTTGGAAAAAAAATCATACCATATACATATCAATAAACATCTTTGAAATCTTTTAATAACCAGCTCTGTTTGGAATAGCATTAGGAGGCTTAGTCTTGGGAAATGTTATTGTAATTAAGGTTGTTCCGAGTCAAATGCAGTTCAAAAGAGATTAATTTTAAGTCTTGAAAATCCCATGCCACCTTGTATGGTGACATGCATCCTAAAGCTAATCTAATTATTTGATGACAATTCCAGTATTGAAGATTGTTTCACTTAATTGTTTTCATTTCGCCTCTTTGGGGACCCTACTATTTGAAACAAAGTCAGGAATATCTTTTTTTTTTTTTTTTTTTTTTTTTCCTAAAGACAAATAGACTGACTTTTTGAAGTGAATCAGCTGGTCAACTGTTTCCTTTGGTTATAATTAATTTGAATATTTTCAATAAGTTAATTGTGGTTTCATTTTTAAAAATTCACTTAATAGGGGCACGTGGGTGGCTCAGTGGGTTAAACCTCTGCGTTCAGCTCAGGTGATGATCCCAGGGTCCTGGGATCGAGCCCCCTCATCATGCTCTCTGCTCAGCAGGGAGCCTGCTTCATTTTCTCTCTCTGCCTGCCTCTCTGCCTACTTGTGATCTCTGCCTTGTCAAATAAATAAATAAAATCTTTAAAAAGAAATTCACTTAGTAAACATAATATAAATATCTCAGATCAGCTACAATACAGATACAGTTTATGTTATAGTAACAAAAAATAAAATAAAAATATAGAAGAAGTCTCAGAGTTTTAGTTCCTCTTTGATGTCACTGTGATCTGCAGCATTTCTCTGGAGTGGTTATCCATGTGATGGCCCTTTGTGTATGTCAGCATCTACACATGGAATCAGGGAAGAGGTACCTGGAAAGTTAAATGAATACGATTAAATTATTCCACACAGAATTATCAAACGTAAATTCCAGTCATTGCTCTGAGTAATTCATGGGACCATGTCTTCACAGATGGGAAGACTACAAGGCTCTTACTTGCCTGGAAATAGAGAGAAATAGGATACCAGTGAATTTTTGCAATATGTCACATAGTCCTAGCTTGGAAGGAAGGAGGGAAGGAGGGAGAGAGAAAAAAAGAGGGAGAGAAGGAAAAAAAGAAAGAAAGAAAGGAAGATCAAATTCCTTTTTCTTTCTCCTTCCCAGTTCAGATGGATTCCACAGAACAACTACTGGAGTTATTTTCTTGATCTCTTACCTAGTCATAAACTTGATAAAAGCTTCTGGCAATGAGCATATTTTCTACTCTTATAAGCATTACATTTAGCAACCAGGAAATTAGTGATTACATCTTGCATATTTATTCCTCACTTCTGGTCAGTGATTCTCTTTGCGTCCATTAGCATCCTCTTGGGAAATATTCCCAGTTATTATTAATGTGGAGATCAAGGTTATAGGTTGGGGGTTGCATTTTAAATCACTTTAGGGAGTGTAATGAAAATTGTCCATAAGTGATACTTTGAGAAACACTGAACTGTGCTTACCCAATTGAAAATTAAATTCAACTGTAGTTTTTTAAAAAAAATCCCCCATGACAGTTGGCAGTTTTAATTAAAAATAAGAATGGAGGCATCCACAATGGCATCAGCTACTCTTCTAATAGACAGAAAACAGAAGTAGAAAGACCAGAGATTTTGGAGACAACATATCTGAATTTGAGTCATAGTTATTCTACTAACTGGATATGTGACAATGAGAAAGGTATTAACCTCTCTAACTCACAGTATCCCTCATGTATATGAGGAGATTAAAGTGCCTACAAAAAAGACTTGTGGAGAGAATCTAATGAGTTGTAACTGTAATGCTATTTTTTTTAATTTATTTTTTTTACTGTAATTCTATCGACACATCAACATTAGTCACCATCCAGCATTTATTGTGTGTTGCCAAAGTACTAGATACTGTTTTAAATAAATATGAAAATATATATTAGGACAACAATTCCAGAATTTTTAAGCCCAAGTAGAGATAAATATAGTACATTACATTATTAGATTATTGTACATTATATAGATAAAGTTACTTGTCTGAGGCCACAGAATTAAGCGGATTGGAGCACAGCATTGAGTGCTGGCAGTTAGACACCAGGATGCTAAACAGCAAAGAAAGTCTGCATCTGGATGCTAGGGGATTTTTTTTTTTTTCCTGTTCTTGATGACTATGCGGAACCACTGAAAGATTTTAAGGAATACTGTTATCAGATTTTAATTTCATAAAGAACATTTTGAAAGAAGTCAAAATGGCTTTTTATTTAGTTTTGTTCTTAGAAGAAATTCTGGACTCATGGAGAACTGTTTAAAGGCTATTGCAGCAATTTACACCAGAAAAAGAAGAAATGACACTAAGGTAATGACATTTGAGAGAAGACATATTTTTCAAGTTATATACAATATAGACCTATAGAACTAAATAAGTCATTAAACATAAGTATTTAGGAAGAATGGATATTCATATTTGCTTCCTCAATTTTCTTCTTGGTGGTTGGATATGTGGGTTTCACATTCTCTATGGTTGTGAAAACCACTGGAGAACACCATAGGATGAGGAGGCAATGATGCATTCACACCTGTATGTATTGAGGCTGAGATTTGGTCTAACAGTCATACAAACTCAGCCCAATGGAATGTGTTATACATGTTTTGGATCCAAAAGAGGACAATTTGGACTCAATATAAAAGGCATGTCATCAACATTCGATGATGAGATTGTATATTTAGATGAGTATATCCATGGATAGTGAGTAGAAATGGAAAGGCAAAGTTTTAATAACAGATACTGAACACCCAAGTTGTATATTAGAACAGTTGAAGGGATAAAACATGGGTAAAGATTAATATCAGGTCAAATTTTAATGTCTGTTTACAGTGTTTCATTTCAGGCACTATGGTATGTATTTTATATGAAATACCTCTTTAATATTTTTTATAGCCTTATGAGGTAAGTAATATAACCGTTTATTAGAAAGGAAATAGAGGGATGCCTGGGTGGCTCAGTCAGGTGAAGCATCTACCTTCTGCTCAGGTCATGATCCTGGGATCCTGGGATGGAGCCCCACTTGGGAAGTCTGCTTCTTCCTCTGCCTCCAGCACTGCTCCCACCCCATGTCAGTCTCTCTTGCTTTCAAATAAATAAATAAAATCTTTTAGAAAAAAGGAAATTGAGTTTATAATATTAAGAAATTTCCCAAATTTATATATCTAAAAAGGGAAGAAGCTGGGATTCAAAATCAAGTGTTCTTGACCTTTTTGTGATCCTATGAACCATGAATTATCCTGCTTCTAAGAATAACCACAAAAGGGACGGAGGAAGAAGATCAACTGCTAAGATTCAGAGGATAGAAAAATGAATTGTTTGTAAATCTTGACCACATTGAAGAACAGTGTTGGGGTTTTGAAGTTAGGTAAAGAATAGGCCCTTGAAATAGTATAGAGTATATGTTAAAACTGAAGAGATGAAGCAATAAAAGAAAAGAGAAAATTGAGGATGTGGTATTGGGAGTGAGTGGCTCAAGTTCAGCAGAGGTGAAGCTCAAGAGAAAGAAAAGGACAGTGTCTCTGTTGTAAAATGCTGCATGCATGGAATGGAGGGCAGACGCTGAGTTTCTAAGAAAGAGAGGATGATATCAGGTATCATTTTTGAAGAGTTGGAGGGAAGAATTTATCTAGGACATGAGGCTATAAAAGAGATGAGGAAAATAATTATATGCTGTATTTATTGAATTTCAAAGTTTACCCTTGTACCTGTTAAGTGCTCAAGCCCAGTTTATTCTTTTTTTTTTTTTTTTTTTCTTTCCCTGACAGGGCAAGAAAAAAGAGAGAGAGAGAACTGCTCACAAAGTCAAGTTGATTCTCTTTCTGTACGTTTGATTCTATAGTTTTCCTCTCCAACTTTCTCAGCCTTTGCTGACCTTCTGCTTTTGGAGCACCCATGTGAGACTCTAGAGTTATCTGACCTGACCTTAGGGTGTTTAACCCACAGGCTTTATTTAGTTTGCTCTAATTCAAGTTTAATCCTGACCCTGTTTATTATAGACTTCCAGCTGCCTAAACGGACCCAGTTCATTGTATTCTGGCAGCTTTCTGCTCCTTTAGTCCCCTTGGCTCTGACCTCACGTATCTTCCTGACACTCCCTAAGGGCTCTTTGTTGCCTAAGCTGGATGTGAATGAACATTTCATGTTTTTCTGGCTGAAAGAAAGACATATACCTGCTCTGGGTTAGAAGAAAACTCTGCAAAGGGCACCTCTACGATACTGTAAGAGTAAAACATTTTAATAATGAAGTACCAACTAAGCCATGTGTGATTTAAGTCTTGTCCCATGTATGTATGTGTGTGTAGATAGATAGACAGATGATAGATAGATATAGATTAGATAGGTAATGTTTTTTTTTCTTAAATAGATTTACTGATGCACTGTGGAGGATAAACAGCTCTGATTTAGCATGAGGGAATTTTGGATTTGCAGCTCGGTGGGGTTTTGGCTTTTATAAGCTTCTTTCATTACAAAATTAATTATTTAAATAATTACAACAATGTAAATGAACCATCATCTCAAAATAGAACCCAATTTACTTCCTGCTAGTCCCCTAAGGGTCCCTTTTCTGTAGTTCAGTGTAACCATGTCATTGCTCCAATTCACCAATTTGTGTTTTCTGCTTTATGGATTAAGCACTGCAGGGGCTATAATGTTCTAACTACCTTTGTTTCTCCTTCTTCTCTAGTGCCATGTTAGTATTTTACCAACAACTGACAAGGTTTGGTAGGAGGCAGGAGGTGAGAACAGCATGTCTGCAGAGTAATTCAGGTTAAATATATGTACATTTAATTATTTACACTCAGATTTACATATTGCAATTTGGAGTTCTGGAAAAGCATTAGACTCTCTGTTTATTGCTAACAGCATGGCACTTGGGTTTTCAGAGAAGAGTTGATATGAGGCTAATGAGATTTAGTATAGGATATTTGGCGTCGCCTGAAATTGCCTCCTCTATTCTCTCAATAAGTAGTAATATTTCGCTAAGTCCCTTATCTCAGGGATATTGACTTAAACTGAGACCCTAATGCTACTAAATGATTGAAGAACTAAGTTTTGAAACATATAACAAGATTCTTTTCTTGTAAAAATCTTGAAAGAAACAGAGCAAGGTAACTTCTTGTTTTTATCTGTGTGTGTGTGTGTGTGAGAAAGGGGTGGGGGCTAAGGGAAAAAAAAAAAGCAGTGTGGTAGGTAAAGAAGAAAACATACTTTCAAAAGACTTATTTGTATGACATACAGACAGGCAAAATGCAGCCACTTAGGAGGCAATCAAAAGAGGTGATACTTAGTAACTACAGGGAAAAGTAAAACCTCAATTATTTTTCACTGGCTCTTTAAAATAGTTTAGGTTGTCAGACTGATAATAATCAAAACAAAACAGACCACTGAGGTTATGAAGTAGATTTTAAAAGGAGCAGGCAATATGCTTGGAAATGTCCATTTTTTTTTTTTCAAGAAAATGAAAGTTTTGTTGTGGTTCAACATTGGTGTAACCCGTGACAGTGAGAGAGTGTAGGAGAGAAAAGAGTGTCTGAAATGGTGAGATCCAAAAGTAGGCTTTCCTTATTTTTTTTAACAATTTTGGTTACATTTTGTAGTTATTTCAGAAATGTTTGTGTAGCACAAAAACAATAATTTAAGTGGTATATGGCTCTTAAAGAAACACAGAAAGATACCTTTTAACCCATGGGATGGATACCTTAGTGAAGGTAGCTGATAAATCCATGAGTGACAAGAGTTATATAGAAAATATGGAATTGAGAAAAACACATGAATAGTAATTATTCCATAAAATATCTTCAGGGCTCTACCTGCCTGTCTTTCATGTTTAGTTTTTATGACTCGGTGCAATACTGCATGATATCTTAATATTAATTTCTAATTCATTAATTATCTTCCCGACTGGATCTACTTATGGAAGTTTATCATTTATTGCATCTTTAAAAAAATTTGGAGTTTATATAATTTTTATTTCTAACATTTTTTCTTTATCATAGTCAATATTTGTTTCCCCCCATTTTTAGTTTATTAGCTTATTATTTAGTTTATTTTATTAGTTCATTAATTTATTAGTTTATTTGTAATCAAATGTAACATATCTTTATTTAAATTTTTGGCCATGGAAAGCATACCAATTTTAAAGTGTTTAACTGCTTAATAAATTATCAGAACCTGGAGAGAATATATTTCTGATTTTGTTTTTAGCTATTTTTGAGGAATTCTATCTCTTAATATGTCATTATATTTTATATTTCATACTTCCTTTTGATTGTTCTCTTATTCTCTCTTCCTTTTTCTCTCTCTCTTCTCTTTTTCTCCTTCTGTGCAGTTTTGCTATCAAACAGTCAGCAGTTGTCTCCCTTGTGACTAGACTTCGCCACTCAAGAACCAGGATATAATAGCACGCATCAGTTCTATAGTCACATATTTTAGGAAAATAAGTCAGAATGCAATAAGATGGTTTGGCCTGTATCTTGGTCCTGAGTCTATATTTGTGACTTCTTACTTCACCAAATTCATAACTTTCTATAGAGCATAGTCTCAAGACACCTTCCCAAATGGCAGAATCCTAAATCAGTTCCTGGTTTCATACAGTGATCCTATTTTTGGCTTTCTTTCCTGAGAGAAAAAGGGATATCACTGTGTATCTTAAAGATAATAAAAAAGATAACTATTGGGGCGCCTGGGTGGCTCAGTGGGTTAAGCCGCTGCCTTCGGCTCAGGTCATGATCCCAGGGTCCTGGGATCGAGTCCCGCATCGGGCTCTCTGCTCAGCAGGGAGCCTGCTTCCTCCTCTCTCTCTCTCTGCCTGCCTCTATGCCTACTTGTGATCTCTCTCTGTCAAATAAATAAATAAAATCTTTAAAAAAAAAAAGATAACTATAAATAATTTCTGCCAATTAATTTGACAATTTAGGTAAAATGGACAATCATCTTTAAATATACAACTTATAGAAAACGACACTAGAAGAAATAGAAACAAAAATAGAAAACAAATAATTTAGCATTTATTTTAGCAGTTAAATCAGAAATAAACTACTTTGCTATGAAGAAAACTATAGTCACAGATGATTCACTCATTAATTATTTTGCACATTTGAGAAATGAATAGCATCAAAATATACAAAGCATCATATACCAAAAATAAAAGGAAAAACAAAATTTTGAGCTTTACAGATGAAGATTTTGACATTGTTTTGTCAACAATCTACAAACATACAGTTTTTAAAAATCTATAAAGCATAGATAAGCTGAACAACACTATCAACCTTGTCCTAATTAATATTAGAACACTATTTCACCCTACAATTGCAAAATACAGATTTCTTTCCATTGAAAACTAGATAAGCCAGAAAATAGATTTGTATGTATATCATTTTCTATGATTTGTGATAAAGGTGACATAGCAATTAATGAAAAAAAGATGGACTATTTTTTTCCACAAATAATGCTGGATTAATTGGATATCTATATGGAAAAAGAAAAAAAAAGATGATTACTTACATACATACTTACATGTAAATATAAAAAACAAAATACTAATGTTTCCATTTGAAAAGAGAATATATTCATAGTTACTACTGCATAGTCACCAGGCATATCGAAAAAGAAGAAAAACAACAACAAAAAAAGAGAAAGTGGAATCAACTGAAACTCTCAAACACTGCTCTTAGCAGTATACATTGAAAGACAAAATGAAACAAAGGAACTTAGCACTTATTTTTTAGCAGTTTTATTGAAATATGTCCACATATTATACTACTCAACAGTTAAATGGATTTTAGTGGGAGTTCCTTAACCTCAGTCAGTTAAGCAGCTGCCTTCAGCTCTGGTCATGATCCCAGAGTCCCAGGGTTAAGTCCCAGGACTGAGCCCCATGTCAGGCTTCGTGCTCAGTGGGCGTCTGCTTCTCTCTCTGACTCTCCTCCTGTTCATGCTCTCTCTCTCTCATGCTCTCAAATAAATGAATAAAATTTTTAAAAAATGGATTTTAGTATATTCACAGATATGTGCAACCATCACTACAGGCAGTTTTAGGACATTTTTACTATCTTAAAAAGAATATCCATACCTTTTAGCTATTAATGTCTACCCAGCCCTAAGAAAACACTAAACTGATTTCTGTCTCTATAGATTTCCCTATTTTGGACATTTAATGTGAATGGAATCATATTACATACTATCTTTTGTAACTGGCGTTTTTTACTTAACATAATGTTTTCAAAGGTCATTCATATTGTCGCCTATATCAGTACCTTAGTCTTTTTTTAAGGCCCAAATTACAGTCCATTATATACCACATTTTGTTTGTCCATCCATCAGTAGATGAACATTTGAGTTATTTCCACTTTTCACTGTTATCAATAATACTGCTATGTATTTTTGTGTACATGTTTTTGTGTGGACATACATATATTTTCATTTATTTTGGGTGTATATTGAGGGATGGAATGGCTGGGTCATATAGTAACTCTGTGTTAATCAGGTAAGAAATGCCAGGTTGTTTTCCAAGATAGCTGTCCTCTTTTACAGTTTCACTAGCAATTGCTTTTTATTATCTGACGTTTTGATGTTAGTCATTCTAATGGGTATGAAGTGGGATCTCATTGTGGTTTTGATTGGCATTTCCTTGATGACTACTGACACCGGGCATCTTTTCATGTGCTTATTGGTCATTTGTATATCCTATTTGAAGAAATGTCTGCTTGAATCTTTTGCCTATTTTTAATTAGATTTTTTTTTTTTGTTTTGTTTTGTTTTAGCTTGCTTTTTTAAAATTGAGTTATAGGAGTCCTTTTTACATTGTGGATGCAAGTCCCTTATCAATTATATGAATTGCAAATACTTTCTCTAATTGTATGGATTATATTTTCACTTTCTTAATGGTGTTCTTTGAAGCAAAAATATTTTTTTTACTTTGGTGAAGTCCAGTTTCTGTTTTCTCTTTTGTTGCTCCTGCCTTTGGTGTCATATGCAAGAATCCTTTGCCAAATCTCATGTCATGATGGTTTACCTCTATGTTTTCTTCTAAGAGTTATATAGTTTTAGTTCTTATATTTAGGTCTCTGGCCATTTTTGGTTAATTTTGTTTAAGGTATAAGTTGAGGATCCAACTTCATTCTATTGCATGTGACTATATAGTTGTCTCAATGTTTGTTACCCTTACCAAAATCAGTTGACCATAGATGAATGGTTCATTTCTTAACTATCAGATCTGTTCCATTGATCTATATATCTGTCCTTGTGCCAGTACCACACTGTCTTGATTCTTGTGGTTATCTTAGCTTTGGGGTCTTTGGTAATTCCATATGAATTTTAGAATCAGCTTATCAATTTCTATTAAGAAATAAGCTGGTTTTCTGACAGAGATTGCACTGAACAGTTTGAGGGGTTTTGCTGTCTTAATAATGTTAAGTCTTGTGATCTATGAACATAAGATGTTTCTTCAATTATTTAGATACTTAATTTCTTTTAACAAGGTCTTGCAGCTTGAATGTATTATAAATTGAACAATATTGGGGTAACTGAGGAAAGAAAAGAGATGGTTCATCTAGAAGTAGGGGAGGGATTCTGAGCAGAAAAAAAAAATCAAAGAATTATTTGCTTTATTTACATAACCTATACAAAGACATTGAAAGAGGGAGTTTGTGAAATTAGGAAAAGTACACTGAATCTTGCCTTCTTCTAAAAGTTCAGGAAATTAATTTATATTACATATAAGCACCAAAATATTATCATGTTTAAAGCCTACTTGAAGTTATTATAAGTAAAAAGAGAATGAGTAGACTAAGTTTCCTATGGAAATGAAGTCACCTTAGAATAAGATACACATAGATCAGAACTTCTTCTTTTTTTAAAAAAAAAGATTTATTTATTTATTTATTTGAGAGAGAGGCAGTGAGAGAGAGCATGAGCGAGGAGAAGGTCAGAGGGAGAAGCAGACTCCCCGTGGAGCTGGGAGCCCGATGCGGGACTTGATCCCGGGACTCCGGGATCATGACCTGAGCCGAAAGCAGTCGTCCAACCAACTGAGCCACCCAGCCGTCCCTAGATCAGAACTTCTATTCTAAAATGAACTTAAAGTTATTAAGAAAGCGATACAGAATAAGAAAGAACAATATAGAACAATATACATCAGAATTAGAAAACCTCCAAATCAAGGTGATAGAATTTAGTAAAGAATAACATAAAAGAAAAAGTCATTTTCAGCATTTAGAAATAAACTAGAAGAAATACAACAGCAAATTAAAAGAGATACTGCTTTAAAAGAAATGTTGCAAAAAGAGGATAATTTTAAAAACAAGAAACAAAATGACAAGTATTGAAGTAAGTAAAGAAGATCCAGTTTATGGACCAAAAAATTCCTTGAAGAAGAAAACCAGAGTAAAGAAATGTAACAAATACTAAAACTATAATTGGAAGAAACTTTCCTAAAATAAAAATTAAAAAAACAAATGAAACTGCATAATAAAAGAGCATACCATATGCTTCATACGAGAATACTGACCTGGAAGAGCCTATTTGACATAATCGCTGGACTTCACAGCACACACACACACTCGAATTGCAGGAGGAGGGTATTGAGGCAGGAACAGCAAGTGAATTATAAATAAAAGAAAATCAGGTTATCATTAAGCTCTTTGACATCAGCTCTTTATTACAGACCAAAATAAAGTATTATATTTAAGATAGCCAATGAAAAAATATGTTCACCAAGGAGCTAATATCTTCTAGAAATTATTTTGAAGTGCAAAGTTCACAAACTCTTCTTTTAACTCAGGAAATACTGTTATAATGAGTTCTTACTAAGAATCTATTACAGAATGAGTTTCAGACAGCCAAAATAACCAGAAACAAGAACAAGAAGGGCTTGTGTGAGCATAAACATATTGTTACTTGCATAACTAAGGTTAAAAGACGCTTAAAGGGGACAAAATAAAATATGTAGTATGCAACTGCTATGTATTCAAACAATGTAGACAAAGTATGAGTATAAAAGAGTTTGGAAACATCATAAGCAAAAAAAAAAAAAAAAAAAAAAAACCAAATAAAACAACAACAACCAAAAAACTGTTCTCGGTAAATATTTTGTGGTGGTAGTAGTAGTATTGCTGCTATTCTGTGTGTAATATGAGATAAAGAAATGATTAATTATGAGAAATTCTGATTTTATCATTCCTATAATAACCATAATAACCAGGATTCTTGATGTGGAATAAAGGGAATAGAGATATAACACTAAGAAACATGAAAAATTTTGTAGTACTGGATTTTATTGGAAATATGGGAGTATCAGTATACAAAGATTATATATTCAATATTCAGCATAGAATTGGAATTATCAACATGTTGGCCTATGTGATTAATTAATGAACTTAGGCCTTACCAACAACAGCTATTAATATCACCTATACAAAAAAGTAACCAGACATTTTGGGCTTCCTAGAAAACAAAACTCAAAAAAACAAACCAATAAAAAAAATATACCATCACCTGTAGCTTTTTCTTTTCTTTTATTTTTTTTCCATCACCTGTAGCTTTAACTAATGGGTTGAATGTGAATCTTAACAAAACTCTGAATTTAGTTGCTAATTTTAAAAATGCAAAAGACAATGAAACATGTTGAATGTATCATGACTATGAAATCAGCAAGACTTATAATGTTTTGAATCTACAGATTCTTCAAAAGTAAAATTGTAAGAAAGAGAAAGGATAGAGAAGAAATTTATAAATTAAAAGTGACTTTGAAGATATATGTATATATCTTTATGGACAAGTTGTACATATATATGTATCTTTTATGGATAAAAGAGATTCGTATATGTATCTTTTATGGGCAAAACCAAATTACAATGTCTGGGGATGCACATGTATATCCTAAAACAAAATAAATACTAAGAAATGATTCCTGTAAAATTCAGAGTAATATTTCCTTTATGGGGATGTAAAGATTTGAAACAGAAGCAAGGCACATGGAAGAGTTCTTGGAGTTACTGTTTAAGTTGTGTATCTTAACCTGGGTTGTGGTTACAAGTGCATCTGCCTCATAGTATCTCGTTAAGCTGTATGTTTGTTTCATGTGGTTTTCTGTTATCTGTGTTTGACAAAATTAAATAAACTTTTTTTTCACTCTCCATTAATGGAGCCATAATTTTTTAAAAGGATGTTTAAAAACAGGAATAGTATGTCATTGTGTTTTTTTTTTTTTTTTAGTTGTAGAATAAAGTTCTCCAAAGCTTAGATTTTAAAAAATAATAATTTAAACACATTCCAAACTACAATTAAACATGAATATACTGTGGGAAGTATGTCTTTTTTTTTTAAAGGTTAAAATGGGAGATTGATACAAAAACAAATATACCTAGAAGAATTTACTGATCCAAACAAAATAGATTGACTTTTTAAGGAAAAAATTAGAACATAGATTCTACTAAGAAGAGAACCTGGCATCTTCTAATTCCTAACACTTTTTTCCCTGGTTGTACTATAATGCTTTCTTTATAGTCACCTTAATACAGGCAAATTTAAAAATAATTCTAAATGATACCTAGTGGACTTGGTTGCTTAGTTAAAATTGACTCAGTAGCTCAGTCGTTTAAGTGTCTGGCTTCAGCTCAGGTCATGATCCCAGCATCCTGGGACTGAGCCCCACATTGTGCTCCCAGCTCAGTGGTGAGCCTGCTTCTCTCTCTCCTGCTCCCCCTGCTTGTGCATGCTCTCTCTCTGTCAAATAAATAAATAAAATCTTTAAAAAAATAATAAAAAATAAAATTGAAGTAGACAAAATATATTGAAGATATGAGTAGGAAGACATGTGTGTTTTATGGTAGCAATTTATTTTGTCTTTCTAAAAAGTTAAAAAAAAAATTCCAGGTAGTTAACATACAGTGTAATATTAGTTTCAGGTGTACAATATAGTGATTAAACCCTTCATACAGCACATGGCACTCATCACACATGCCCTCCTTAATGTCCATCAATTCTTTCACACAACCCCTACCCTTCTCCCTTCCGGTAACCATCAGTTTATTCTCTCTAGTTAAGAGTCTGTTTCTTGTTTTGCTTCTCTCTCTCTCTCCTTTCTTTCGCCTTTGCTCTTTTGTTTTATTTCTTAAATTCCACTTATGAGTGAGACTATATGGTATTTTTGTCTTTTTTGGACTGCCTTTTTTTGCTTAGATTATTCCTCTCTAGCTCCTTCCATGTCATTGAAAATGGCAAGATTTCCTTCATTTTTATGACTAATATTCCATTTTATTCATTATCCATTCATCAGTTTCTGGACATGTGAGCTATTTCCATAATTTGGCTACTGTAGATAATGCTACTATAAACATTAGGGTGCATGTATCCCTTTGAAGTAGTATTTTTGTATTCTTTGGGTAAATACCTGGTAGTACAATTGCTGGGTCATCAGTAGTTCTATTTTTAACTTTTTGAGGGAATTCCATACTGTCTTCCACATTGGTTGCATCAATTTATATTCCCACCTACAGTGGAAGGGGTTTCACCTTTCTCCACATCCTTACCAACACCTGTTGGTTCTTGTATTGTTGATTTTAGCCATTCTGACAGGTATGAGGTGACATCTCATTGTAGTTTTGGTTTGCATTTCCTTGATGGTAAGTGATATTGATTAGCTCTTCATGTGTCAGTTGGCCATCTATATTTCTTTTTCTTTCTTTCTTTTTTTAAAAAGAGAGATAGTGGACACATGCATGGGCATTTAAATGGAGCGGAGGGGCAGAGGGAGGGGGAGAATCTCCTTTTTAAAGGTTTTTAAAAAAAGATTTTATTTATTTATTTATATTTTGTTTTATTTTGTTTTTAAGATTTTATTTATTTATTCAACTGACAGAGATCACAAGTAGGCAGAGAGGCAACACAGAGAGAGAGTGGGGGAAGCAGGTTCCTCGCTGATCAGAGAGCCGGATGCAGGGCTCGATCCAAGGACCCTGGGATCATGACTTGAGCCGAAGGCAGAGGCTTTAACCAACTGAGCCACCTAAGCAACACAGATTTTATTTATTTATTTGACAGACAGCAGCAGATGGTGAGGGAGAAGCAGACTCCCCACTAAACAGGGAGCCCGAAGCTAGGCTTGATTCTAGGACTCCAGCATCATGTCCTGAATGCAGACACAACTGACTGAGCCACCCAGGTGCCCCTAGGAATCTGTTTTTTCAAAATTTTGTTTATTTGTTTATTTAGAGAGAGCAGAGGGAGGGTCAGTGGGGGCAGAAGAGAGAGAATTTCAAATGGCCTCTGCTGAGCATGGAACTTGACACAAGGCTCAGTCTCACAACCCTGAGATCATGCTTTTCATTTCTGCATGTGATCCTTTGACTTAGGCTGCTTTGCGAGTGGATCATTTGGATAAGAGGTTTACTTGCAATAAAGATGAAAGAGTAGAGTCAGTATTAATAAGCTATCATTGGGTCATAAACCACTTCAAAACATAATAAACTAAAACAATTTATTATTTTTCATTAGCCTATTAGTTGACAATTATGATGTAGGCCAGATTCTGCTGATATTGAGTGGACTCACTTATGTATTAGCAGGGATTAGCTCTATTTCTGGGGTGTGTGTGCTGGGACTTCAGCTTTCCTCCATATATTCTTTCATTCTCCTGTGGGCTAGTCCAGACTTGGTTTTATGGCTGAGATGAGAACTCCATGGAGATAGTAGTATACAAGGTCTTGGAAACCTAGGCTCAGAAATGGTGTACCTTCACTTCTGCTACATTTTATTAACCAAATAAGTAATAAGTCCAGCTTAGATTCAAGGGATCACAAAGGAAGGAAACAACAAAAAAAAGTAAAACAAAATAAAATACAATAAAACAAAACTCCACCTCTTAAACTCCTCCTCATAAGTGAGGAGCTTATGGAGTCACATAACAGAGGGTTCAGAGACAAAAAAGCTACTAACTAGGACCATAAGTTAAATCAATCTACTATAGTATCCAACATCATTTAAGGTTTAATTTTTAAAGCATTGTTCTAAAAGAAGAGTTTCAGCTTTTCAAATTTCTATGTTTCAAGTTTCCATGTTTGCTTTATAAAATAAAGACAGAGGCATTTGACATGTAGTTATAGTTTATTACTCATTTGAACATATGAACAAGAATGAACAAAAGTTAATTACTAGAAAGTTTTTATAGAGAGTGAAAGCAGGGTTTGATGGGCTGCTGAAAGTAACCAGTTAAAAATGAAAACACATTGTATTTTCTGGAAATCTTTTTGTTACTTTTTGTAATATTCATCTTTGTTTACTATATGGATATGAGTTTAAGTTTGGCTATGAATACCGGAAGACCCCAAGTAGCATCCATTTACATAAGTTATAAGTTTAATTCTCTTTTATAGAATTCAGTGTCAGGGGTCAAGGCTATAAGGGGTCCATGTAGTTAGAGTCCAAGTTTCTTTCTTTTTTTTTTCCTACCATTCTTTTTTAAAATAAATTTTTTTTTCAATTTTGGAGTATGTTTAGATTTAGATAAAATTATAAAGATAATACAAAAAGTTAATGTATACCCTTTACCAAATTTTCCTCACTGTTAACATCTTACACTACCATATATGAAACCAACATTAATACATTACTATTAGCTAAAATCCTGACTTTATTTAAATTTACTAGTTTTTCATTAATGAATCTTTCTGTCCTAAGGTTCAATCCAGGGTACCACATGACATTTATTTGTCATAACTGCAGTCTCCTTTGGTGTGTGAGACTTTATCAGTCTTTCTAAATTTCCCATGACCTTGATAGTTTGAGGCATATTAACCAGATATTCTGTGGATGGTTCCCCAGTTGGTGTTTATTTGTGGGGTTTTTGTGTGAGGGGTGTTAAAATGGGGTTATTGGGTTTTGCAAGAATACAAGAGGTGGAGTGCCTTTCTCATCACAATGTATAAGTGGGTAGGTAACATTGTTGGTGATATTAACCACTTCCGTCATAGTATTTGCCAAGTTTCTTCACAGTAAAGCTACTTTGTTTTCCTTTTATGTTTCTTTTTTATATCACATCTTAGTATTCTTTATAGTCACATCTTCAAGCACATCTATAAGGGGAAGTCATTAAATTCTGCCTCCTGGTGTGGGGAGAATAGACATATATTAAATGGAAGTTTGCTAGGAAGTAAGGAAAATGTATCTCTTCTCTTCCACTTAATTATTTATTCAGTCATTTATTTATATCACTGCAGCTCATTGATATTTATTTTATACTTTGGGTTATAATCCAATACTCCATTATTCATTTTGTTGTTCAAATAATTACAGTTTTGACTACCAGGAGGTATTTAAGGTTCGTTTCAATTTTTTTTTGACATGTCACCCTCCTGGGTTTTTTGTTTGTTTGTTTGTTTTTTAAGATACCTTGCATTCTGGTACTTCAAGATACTCCAAAATAATCTTGTATTTCCCTTGGCTCCACTCTATAATAATCCATTTCTCCAATAGGTATCATTCATGAAAAGGATACTTAGAAGGGCACCCGGGTGGCTCAGTGGGTTAAAGCCTCTGCCTCTACCTTCGGCTCAGGTCATGATCTCAGGTCATGATCTCAGGGTCCTGGGATCGAGCTCTGGCTCTCTGCTCAGCAGGGAGCCTGCTTCCTCCTCTGTCTGCCTGCCTCTCTGCCTACTTGTGATCTCTCTCTCTGTTAAATAAATAAATAAAATCTTTAAAAAAAAAAGATACTTAGAGAACAATATGTGGGTGCAAGATGTGGTTGTTGCTTCTGAGGTGTGACTGTAGACTCTCTCAATAGGCAGAACTAGGTAGTATATGAACATATATTAACCCATTTATAAGCAGATATTTATAATTATTTATCTTCTATGTGTATACACATATATGGATATACATATACATACATTTGTATGTGCATACATGCATATTTATATGTTAACTAAATATGAGTTTATTCTTCATGTCTGTGATTCTAATACAATAACACATGTTTATTCTAAACTTCCTTTCTTGCTCATTTGTAACTTCCCTCTATGACAGCAAGAAATCTGGCTTCCTCTGACATCTATTCATTTACTTATTTGCTCAGCCCTACTGTACACACCATACCTTTTTTATTGTGTGCAACATAAAAGCCTACATATTCCATATTAGAGATGGGGATGACAAATTATTGGCAGAAAACCCACATGGAATTTCCTTTAAGGAAGGGTTTCCAGAAGCTGCCCTGAAACTTTTCTGCTGACATCCCATTGGCTAAAAATTAGTCATAAGGCTTGAAAAGGAGTTTGGGAAATGTAATCTTTACTCTAGGAAGCAATATGTCAAGCTTAAACAAAATTATTACTATGAAAAATGGGAAAATAAAGGGGAAGAAAATTGGAAAACAACTAAGATTGAAAAATTAGAAAATATTCTTATTTCCTGGATATTATTACTTTATTGTTATTATTACTATTATTATTATTGTTGTTGTTGTTGTTGTTACAAAGCAAGGAAAAAGGAAGTGGTCAATTTTAGAATTCATTTGGCTAGAAACTTATTTGGCTTATTAGTCATTTGGCTATTTATAGAAAGTCATATAAATAGACTGGAACAGTAATCTTTGTATTTTTAAATCTACGTTTTAGTCCCCTTCATCTTTGCCATTATCTGTAGTCCAGTTGAATTTAAATTAAATGAGCAAGTGATTAATATATTTAAAGCCAAAATGGGTCTAGGAATTAGCTGAAAAATCCAATACCTGGTGTCGCTAAGGAGTCTGGAGAGACTGTCTCATCACATTGTCTAAAATGTTCTTTAAATGTGTGAAAGAAGTAGCACTTCTATTTTTATATGAAGGTTTCCCCTTTTCTCCTAACAAGGGCTGTGAGCAGTGACATTAATCTGTTGACTGTTGCTGAATATATCAGATATGCTTCATAAATGCACACCTGCTGTGCTGCTGAAAGAACCTGGTATTTTCTGATGCTCCATTGAATACAATGGACTGACAGCTTAAAGAGGCAGAGCGAAAGATAGGTAGGAGGGAAGTCCGAGAGTAAATGGGTTAATAATACACCATAATACACTCTTCATTGAAACTGGTTATTACGGGAAAGAATAGAAGGATAACAAAATCTTAAATAAAGGCCAGCTTATGAAATGTAATAATACTAGAACTTGTGCTAAAATAGATATACTCTTCGGGCTGAACTGATTTAAATTCTCAAATGCATGGTACTTTAGCTTTTTCTTTTTTCTTTTTTAAGTCAGAGTTATTTAGAGGTGATGGCCTTGAGTGTGAGCTAGCCAAATTATGCATAATACTTACACAATATTAAAATGCAAAGAACTTTCATAAGAAAAAAATTGGCATATCATACTCCCCTATGTAACATTACATTTTTAAACTTTCAACAAAAGACCTATAAAACCTCTGGGTATAGCTGCTTAATGGTTCCCAATTGTTCTAAGAAATAGCTCAGTCCATGGAAAACATTATAAAGAAATTTCATTCAGCCCTAAATATGTCTATTCTTTTGACATAGTCATAGCAATTCAAGCATGAGAATGAATACAAAATAGGCCCTACTAAACCTGAAATAGGATTTTTTTTTTTATTTTTAAATTATATGCCTCTTCTAAGAAGTGAGAAGATTTGGACATAATTCAACCTAAGCTACTACATACATGAAATTTCAGTGTGAAAGTATTCCAGTAATTAGTCTTTTTTTTTTTTTTTACTAATTATAGTTATAGAATAGACTTTTCTTTTTCCTTTGTAATTTCTGAATGTATATCTTATTACAACTTTCAAATTTAAAAGTTCATACATTAAAAATAATTGAAATTTTTACATTTAAACAACATAAAATGTCTATATCCTTCAGGCTTCTATTTATTATCATACCAAATGTATATGAATAACATGAGTATAACTCTCTTCTTATAGAAAAATACCTTAGATTTTGCCAATTATTAACAATGATAATGATCACAATACTAATGGAATGGAAAAATAGTTTTCGTACCCAAGTTTTATTAGTTCTCCTTGTTTATTTGTTGGAGTCATTTTTTTTTATTATAGGCAAATATTTCTGGCTTTTTTGATACCTATAAAAATTATCACAACCATAGGCTTTTTTTTTTCAACCATAGACTTTTAATAATTTTTACATTGCAAAAATATTTCACTTGTAAGCTTTGATGAATTACACTATAATTAATCACTTTAGCTCTTATTTTATACCTGGAACCGTGTTGCAGTCCTCTCTTTCAATGATGTTTAACACAGACTTCTAGATAATTATTATATTTCCCTTTAAGCTTTGTTTAGCTAAACTTTATGTACTTAATCCTTTAATATTTTGTTCTCTCCTAAGAAAACATCCCTATTCAGATCTCTCAGTATTGTTCTCTGATTTTTTTTTTTTCTATTTCCCTTTTACTTGGGACAGATGTTTACCATTTGTTTGGTGGTGGTAGGAGGTAACTGATTTGTAGCATTTCCCTATTTCTGTAGTACAAATACTCCTGGCAGGGTTATTTCAAGCCAAGAACTACATATTTGGCCTTTTAGAACTTTCAAAGAAGACACCCATTCACCATTCAATTTGTATATTTTCCTCTTTATAGTTAATTGCTTCGTAATCTAATAAACTGCACTATGGTTCTTCAAGAAAGGGTGACCATTATTAACTAAGATTTTTCCCCCTCTTTTATTCCAACAGTACACTTGCATTATTTTCCATATTAGAACATGACTAGAAGTTGGAAATTCTCTCAATCCAACTTGTATTATTATTATTATTATTATTATTATTGTATTCTCTCAATCTAAATTCCTATTCTTTTGTTTTTGACTTTTTATGAATTGTAGTATATTAATATGAGATTATAATTCCACTTTTTTAAAATTTCTAGTATTGGAATTCTTTGTGTCTGTGTGTGTGTTTTTAAGATTTATTTATTTATTTAGAGTGAGAGAGAGATAGAGAGAGCATGAGCAGGAGGGGGAATAGGAGAGGAAGAGAAAATCTCAAGCAGACTCTATGCTGAGTGCAGAACCAGATGTTGGGCTCCATCTTGGGACCCTGAGATCATGACCTGAGCTGAAAACAAAAAGAGTCTGGTACTTAACTGACTGCATCACCCAGGTGCCCTCTAGTATCTGAATTCTTGATTCAATAAAGTAAACGATTATCTTCTGAATTAGTTCTAGTTTTTCTGTCAGTGCTCTGATCACTTCCTTCAAGTTCCTCATTATAGATTCTTCCTCCTTTACCAATCCTGTACCAGAGTGGTTCTCACATTCTAGTTTATGAAAAGAAAAGTCTAATGCAGAGCTTTAAAATATGTAGTATCCTGGACCTGACTAATATTCTTTTTTAGTTGCTTTGCCTCCCAGCTGAGGAGCTCACTTTTATAAGCACCAAGATGATTTTTACATGGATGATTCATGGATTAAATTTGGATAAATCCATATAAGTGTTGTTCTTCTTCAAGGCTCTATCTTACGTCTTTTGCTTTGGTGATATTATCCTCTTTAGCTTAAATATGTAACAGATTTAAAAATCTATACCTTAACCCTTGTCCAAATATGTTCACTAAATACCCTCTTTGAAGCAATGCAGAATTAAGTATGATATTAATACCACTGGTTCATTGTGACAAAATCCTTGGTACATCTCTCCACAAAAAATATGTTTAGGCAGTTCAGATAGTTCAAAATTTTCCCCTCCAAAGAGAGGAGATAACTCGTATAAAGAGCTAAAAACAATGGTTAAAAACAAACAAACAACCAAAAACAAAGAAACAGTGTGGTAATATCTAAACATGGTATAGAATTGTTTTGAATGGAGAACAAATGAGCATATGAACAAAAACATTTGAATTAGTCATCAGGTCTCTAGCTGTACTGCTGTGTCTTCATTATTTGTCAAAATGTGGCATCTCATGGGAGGGTCGGGGGAAAGACTTAGCAGCCTGGTTTCAAATCTTCAGTGGCTCTGCCACGACTAGTTATGTAAATGTAGCAAGTGCCTTCTGTACGGTAAACTTTCACTTACCCATTTTTGAAAGAGACATGAAACTGTCTACTTCAACAGCCTGTAGGTCCCTAAATAATCTAATTCACAGTTCATTGACTACAGACCAACAGATTCTTTGGAAGTTCAGTAAGGAAGCAAGTTATCTCACTAAATTGCCTCTTACCCATGATCCTTATCTTTTGAGCCAAATCGATGCATCTCTGCCATTAACATCTGCTACTAATCTGGAAGGCATTGCACCCCTTTTCATGCAACCTCCCCAGTAAATTTCATGCTTCCCTTAGCCTTATATGTGAGTGACGCTCATTAAGACTTCATGGGATTTTGTATTTTAAAGTTAGAATATCTTCATTCAGATATTTAATTTATAGTTCAGCATTATATATTTAAAATAACTTATTCAATTCATAATTTATTTTGTGCTTGATATGTGGTGTAGGTAAAATGTGATTTATTTCCAAATAACCAATGAAATATCTTAACATATTATCACATAATCATTTCCTCACTAATTTTGATACTTTCTCATATGCTATATTATTAACTATACCTGTGCTTTTATTCTTGATTGGCAATTTTCCCATTGATTTGTATCCATTTTTCCATTATAAGGCATGAGGGATACAGATAGTTTTACAGTAGGTGATAGGATGGAAACATAATAAACAGTATAGACAAAGATATGGGACCAGAACCAGCCTTATCTCACTCCCCACCCTAACTGCTGTGCCATTTAACCCTTAAGATTTCTAGAAATTGAGGGTAAAGGAAAGCATGGAAAAAAATATCTGAACTAAGTTTATTCTGAATTGAGGAGGCTATATTGTTTCCAATTAATAAAAAAGGGGCTTGCCATAGAAATTTTACCTAATTTTGACATGCTACCAATTTCTAGTTGGAAGCTCAAAAAGTTAAATTTTTTTGGTAGGGGAGAAACAAAAACAAAATAGAATTATGCCTAAACATTCAGTTCTAATTCTTAACAGTATTTGGGTTTTACATGGTTAGAACCCATCTTGGAATCAATGAATATTAAAATGTTTTCCTTTTCCACAGACATGTAACTACTCCTAGTAAGTCACACATTCAACCTTCAAAATAAAGTTTGAAAAAGACTTTTCCTACTCTTTTGTCAATGAAAGTTTCATGTTGGAATTAATGATTTTTAATTGTATATTTAGAAGGTGACTTCTCCACATGGACAATAGTTTTTTGAGTCTCTGAACCTCAGAGCACTAATTTTACCTTAATTAATTTATACATTTGTTCAACTCAGTTTCAAGGTCCCTGCCCTATTTCAGAAATTGCGCGTCCTTATCTGTAAAAACAGAAAGATTAACTCACACATATTAAACAGAGTTACTCATGGTTGAAAGTGATAACATAAGATGTGTATAAGCATAGAATTTTAATTTGTATTGTGTTTAGCCTTCCCTCTATTAGCTCTTCCTGTAGGGAGAGACAGATTCTGGATAGCTAGGACTTTTTTTCCCCTTCTCTTTTTAGCTGCATATATTCACCCTCCCATATAATCTACATCTAAAATATTGAATTTATCTTTTCTTTTTTTCTTTCTGGGTCAGTATTCTTTATAATTTTAAAGCTGAAATGTGGCGGTGTCTCTTATAAATTCACATTTTAAATAGTCATCTTCTTGATCACCAACATCAACCAAGAATCTTTAATCATGTATGGCCCCTAACCTTCCCAATCCCAGTCTCTGTTCTATTAAAAATACAGAAGAGATGTCTCCTACTGTCAGGCTTTTTGATTTACTTCTGCATGCCACTTAGGTGATCTCTAAAATGCTGGAAGCAACCTCAAGAGGCTTTTCATGTCTCATGAATTCTCTGTGATAAAACTGAGGGGAAAGGCTACAAACTCTAAATTACTATTCCTCACCATTGTTCCGTATCTTGCATCAAAAGGGATGTGAAACCAAAACAGTGGAAATATCCAAAATACCAAGGATGTTTCATTGCCCAGGAATTTGTGTAAATCTCTCTCTTGCTCCCATTAGCCCTCTGGAGGGGCAGCACCTTTGTTTTCCAAGACGAGGGGAGAATGGGCAGGAAAGGAAGTGACAGAGGAAGTTCTTAGATACTCTTCACTTCATTTTGGGTTGGGTTTGGTTCTCTTCTTACACAATGGACAATTTCAAAATACTTTGCTAACTGGATCTTTCACATTTTATGGGAAACTAGTGAGAGGATTTTGCTTACAGACTGCTTACTTTCTAAAGTGGAAGGAATATGTTAGATTTTATAACCTCTCCCAGGGAGAATCCAATTATAACTTCATTACCTAATTAAAACAGATTTAATGATTAGGTGTTTCCTCATCCTCCAGTTTGAGCCGTAAAGGCAAGCTGATGGGATTTTTCAACCAAGTTTTCTTACTGGAACTTCGCAAGCACTGCATGCTCCATTTACTGTAATTATAAGAAATTTATCTTTCTGAGAAAAGTGTACACATATCTTGGCATAGCTTTCTTGAGAAAAATAGCTAACAGTCACAATTTGTTACATCCATCTTTTTTCCCCCCCCTCCTAAGAAAGATAAAAACACAATAGTAAATGTTAAAGAACTTCAGGTCTATAAAACAATTTACCAAGGTCTCTTGGAATTCGGTTTGGAAGGAAGTTCTACCAATCTGAATGAGTGATAGAAAAAGACCTAGAGAGATACATTGCCTCATGTATGCTTTTCTGAAGAAGAATTGAGCAGTCCTCCGGTCACCAGATAAAATGGGAAGCTGCTTCATCCTCTCTCCACTTCATGCACAATGTTTTTAATCTCAGGTGTTGGGCAGCTGGGAGGTACCTACCCTATTTCTTTTCTTCCGCAGTGCTCTTTTCTCCCCTTTCCAGCCCCACTTCTTTTTTCTTTCTCCTCCCTCTCTCTTTTTCTTTTAATTCTTTTTAAAAAAATCTTTTTGAATCAATTTAAAAATACATCTCTGCATTGGATATGGAAATTGGAAAGCAAGGGATGGGGAGAGATGAAATATAGCTAGATATCTTTTAGATATATTATAAAGACATTTTTCTTAATAAGGGATTTTGCACATTCATAGTTATTAAATCCAATTTGTCTGTACTTCTGTAAACTTATTTGATATTTCCTGTGTGCTTCCTAGCCATAATCCTAATTTTTTAAATGATTTTTAATGAAGTTTCTATCATTTAGAACATTATATTCTCTGCAAGTGACTTGAGATTCATATATTATGTTTTTTTCCTTCCTGGTGTTTCCTTTTGATATTTTGAAAAACATTTGAACTCTGTTTCTTCATTAATATAGGAAAACAATAAGTTTTGAGATGATGATGATGAAATATTTAACATGGTTTTATTCTCTTGCTCCCTTTCTAGTCTCCATATAATGATAACAATCACAGCAGCAATGCCATCATTAATTCATGATCTATGCCTTTTTCCCTTCTAGTTTTTTTTAAATAAGAAAAATTCTTTATGCTTAACTCCAAGTTTTATTTGTTATTTGCTCACTACTAGAGTAATAGAACAATACTATCTTGAACCAATATTAATAAATATGTGGGTCTAAGAGCATGTCATTTTTGTTGCTTCAGTATATATCACTGTAACTTTTTGAAAGTTTTTTTTTAAGATTTATTTATCTTTTTCTTTTCTTTTTTATTTATTTTAGAGAGAGCATGAGTAGAGGGAGGAGCAGAGGGAGAGAGAGAGAGAGAAAAGCAGATACCCCACTGAGTATAGAGCCTGATGTGGCGCTCGATCTCATGACCCTGAGCTCATGACCTGAGCAGAAATCAAGAGTTGGATGCTTAACTGACTGAGCCACCCAGGTGTCCCTCTGAAAGTTTTTTGTTAAGCACCAAATTCTTAAAATTTTTTAAGACCTAGGCAGAGCACATATGATTTTTGGGGTGGTGAAAATACTCTGCATGGTATAATTATGGCTCTACATCATTATTCATTTGTCCAAACCTACAGAATATGCAATAGTAAGGATGAAACCTAAGGTAAACTATGAACTTTGAATGGTTATGATGTATAGGTTCATTCCTGGTTAAAAAAAAAGGTTGCCCTTCTGAATGAGACTGATGACTGGGGAAGCTATACATTTATGGGAACAGGGAGTATATGAAAATCTATAAATACTTCCATTTTTGTTGTAAACTTGAAACTTATCTAAAAAAATAAACTCTTAAGAGGAGTTCTCCTGACCTTTAATACAACTATAACTCAGAAGATTCATTCTAAGAAGACAAACATGAACATGCCAAAACTTTTTGCTATAGGAATGATAGTTGCATATTTCTAAAGTGATGGAATATTAGAAATCTTCCTCATGAGCTTTAGTTCTGTGTTTTTAAGTCAATGATGTAATATTCATAAGGTCAATAGCATGTTGATGGATTGCATTGATAAACATTTAATGACATAGGTAAAGGATCATAACACATTAAAAGAATAAAATGCACGCTGATAAAACATGAAGTCCAATTTTGTTTTTCTTCAAAAGCATAGAGCATTTTACCTTAAAAATAAATGCATATATATATTTATCTTCACATATTTATATGGGACATGATATAGCAAATGCTTTTGGGGAGTGATTATTTGTAATTATTACTTCCTTCATGGTATTTCTTTGTAGTTTTATGTATTTCACAATAAATATTTCTTGTAACTGCTCATATGATCACAATCCTTAAAAATTGCAAACATGCATCTATAAAACAGAAGATATAAATATAATGGAGTAAAGATTAAACATTTTTTATGGCAAAAGACATCATAAGCAAGTGATAAAAAGAAGGAAATATTTGCAATATATATGCTCATCTAAGAATTAATGTCCCAACTATAGAGATGCCTTTTACAAATTAGTAAGAAAAAACAACACCCACTCCAACATGAAAATGGTCAAAAGAAAAAAAGAGGAAATTCACAAAAAAGAAAACTGAAATAACCAAACATACATCAGGAAAGCAAAAAATAAGGCAACTGTGGTATATCAATTTTTCCCTGTCACATTGACCCAAATAAATGCATGCATATCAAAATTTAGTGCTGCCAAGGATGTCAAATACTACAGACCACTTGGAAGATACTTTGACAGTATCTACCAACATAAAAAATAAACATAGCCTTTAAGTTACTTCAGTACACATGGCAAAGAAGTAAAAGCATTGGTACAGAAGGTTATATGTATAATGTTTTTCATTATTTAAAGTGCCACAAATCTGGAAACCTGAGACACCCGAGTATCTGCAATATAGCTATAATTATTGTTTAAAAGACCTAGAGGAATTTCTGTGGTATGATGATAATGAAAAATCAAGTCACCAAAAAAAATTAGATTTGATTTAATCCTATGTTTTAATGAACAATGTAATGAAATAAAATATGTGTCTTTGTATCTGTTTATATTTGTGTAATATATAGACGATTGAAAAGCTATTAACATAAGATTCAGTAGGTTCTCACTGAGTCAGTGGCTCTCTCCCCTGGCTAATAATAGATCTAGATTATAGAATCACCTGAGGAGTTTGACCGTCTTGCCAAATCCCCTGTTCCAGCCCTACCAAGATCACAGAAAACTACCAGTTGCCCCTGGGATGGAGGCAGTTTTTACCAGCTGTGGGCTGGGGTGGCCCAATAGGAGCTGGGAGCACAGCAGCCCATGTGGCCAGTGACGTGGTGCCCTGGCCCGCAGTGTCTGGGGTGTACATCTCCAGTTCTCTTCCGATTTCTAGACCCTTTCAGACTCCACTGGGAGTCTCCCATTCTTCCTCATCTGTTGAGGAATCCAATAGAGAACTACAAAGTTAGAGGGCAGGATTTCTCAACCTCAGTATTATAAACACTGGAGACCTAATACTTCTTTATTGTGGAGGCTTTCATGTGCATTACAGAATGTTTATAAGCATCCCTAGCCTCTATGTGCTGGATGCCAAAAACACCCAGTTGAAACAACCAGAAATGTTCCCAGATATCCCTATATTTCCCATAGAAGTTTAAGCTTCCAATTTTCCCTGTTGAGAAACACTGCCCTGGTGGAGCCATATAGACAGAGGCCGTCTATATCCCCGAATCACTACTTCACCAGTTACAAGACCACGTTTTGAGGTTTATCTGTTATCTTACCCAGTGTAATTATATTATCCAAATATTTACAATTCCTGATTTTTTGTTTTCTTGATTTATTAATGAGAAAATGTGTTCAAATCACTGACTAGAATAGTACATTTGACTCAATTCTGTTACGCTGGCTTATAACCTAAGCAAGTTAATTTGACTCTTAGACCTTGTGTAGTAACCTGTGTGTATGTGGGAATGTGCATGTGTCTGATAATGCCTTATTTTGTTCTGTGCCATAAGATAGTTACATGTTTCTCTTGGTTGGTATTTTCTTTGTTTCTTGTTTCTTTCTTTCTTTCTTTCAAGATTTTATTTGTTTGACAGAGAGAGAGGGAATAAGCAGGCAAAGTGGCATGCAGCGGGAGGGGAGAGGGAGAAGCAGGCCTCCTGCTGAGCAGAGGTCCCCATGTGGGGCTCGACCCCAGGATTCTGGGATCATCACCTGAGCCAAAGGCAGATGCTTAACTGACTGAGCCGCCCAAGCACCCGGTTGGTATTTTCTTGCCAGACCTTTCTTTGCTGTCTACCGTTTCTGATCTTCTATTTTATAAATGTTTTATGTAAACAAGTTCAGTATGACAAGTTTTATCTTTTAAGTGATTTAATCTGCATTATATATATATATATATATATATATATACACACACACACACACACATTTTATTTCATTTCTGTCATTTATTTTTATGCTTCTGTTTATTAAATTATTTCTATATATTTTAAAAATTTTCTTGACTTACTTGAATAGAGTTTCGTTTTTTACCTCATTCCATGTTTTCCCCAAACAGATTAGAAGTTATATGGACTCTTTTTATTCATTTAGTAGTTTTATGCTTATTTAACTTTCAAAAGACTAAAGTTAATCAAATGTCTTTATCCACCTCATAAAAAATGCAAGAATCTTAGAATGCTTCAATTTCAGTGACTTCCCCTTCCAACTTATGTGCAGCTGTTATATAGTATCCTTCATATTTTCTTTCACTTTAAAAATTAGATAGGTTGTTTGTTTTCTGAATTTGATGTTTGTTTGTATTTACCCAAGTATTTGTGATATGTTTCTTGCCTTTTTGGATAACCATCTGGCATAGTCTTACTGCTTCCTGATTTATATTCCTTAGACGTTTTTTAGAGGAAGTCAGTTAATATCTTCATTTTTATCTTCATTCTTGAGATGCTTTCTTTGACTATACAGAAATATGTATTTGAAGACATTATTGTGTTGGCTTTCGGCTTCCATTGCTGCTATTAACAAGTCACTGTTATTGGTTTTCTTTTTTTCTTTTTTTAAAGATTGTATTTATTTACTTGAGAGAGAATGAGCAAGAGAAAGAGGGAGCACAAGTGGGGGCAGGTGGAGGGCAAGGGAGAAGCAGGCTCTTGCTTGTAGGGGTCCATTATCAAAGGAACGAGACTGAGACAAAGTGAAAGTTATGCAAAGCCTTATTCTTTGCCAAGCATTAGAATTTCACTGACCAGCCAGGGGAATGAGACTGAGACAAAGTGAAAGTTATGTGAAGCTTTATTCTATGCCAAGCATTAGAAGTCAGATTGACCGGCCAGGGCAGCCTCTGAAGAGAGCGACCCCCTCCCGATCTCACAGGCTGGTTTTATAGGGCATAACTGCAGACCCAAGGTACGTGGCTTCCATTGTTAAGGCGTTTACTCCAGGAATCGATACCCAGAACCATACCAGGAACTACTGGGGTGTTTATTCCCAGAATGAAGTCCGTGGATGTAAACAACAATATGGCTACCTAGGCAATATGGAGTCGCTCTGGCTAAGCAGGCCCTAATAGTTAAACAGGTTTTAACATTAAATTGGCCCTAACATTCCCCCCTTTTCTTTGGAGATTAGTCAATTCTTTAACTCTTCAGCCAGTTTTCGAGGGTGAAAACAGGTTGACCTGAGGGTGTTGTTAACCTTGAGTGTTGTTTCATCTGCTGTTTTTCTGATTTTCTTTTGGGCTGTTCTAGGCCGATGAGGTGTCCCCTGGCTGCTGCTGAGTGAGGAACAGGGTTAAAAGTGACCAAGTTATGAAACCCTTTTGAGTCTTAGTTTTAGTCCACAGTTAGTGGGGTCCACCGGCAGTGGCTCCCATTTTGGGGGGGTGTCCTTATTTTCGGCTTGTTTGACGTGACACGCATGAATCCAGGCCCTGATGCCTTCTACTTTTACTGCCGTGGGGGTGGTCAGGATGACAGTGAATGGTCCCTTTCAGCGAGGCTCCACGTTTTCATTCGGTGGCGACATATCCAAACCAAGTCTCCGGGTTGGTAAGGATGCGTTTTATTTTCATCTCTGTCTCAGTGTAGGCAGCTCAGATCCCTACGTGGACTCTTTTTAAGAGAGACTGTAATGCCTGCAGTGTCTGGAGTACAGACTGATCAGTCATTTCTGTTAGGGTAACCTCTTGTAGTCATGGGCAGAGTGGAGGGGGTCTCCCAAACATTATTTTAAATGGAGTAACCTTGTTTAAGTAGGGTGTATATCATGCCATAAGGAGGGCGAAGGGAAGAAGGTCCACCCCTCCATCACCAGTCTCCAGAATTAACTCTGTCAAGGTCTCTTTAAGAGTCCGGTTCATTTTTTACTTGTCCAGAGTTCTGGGGCTGATAAGCACAGTGTGGTTTACAGTTAGTGCCCATGGCCTTGGATAATGCCTGTGAGACTAAAGTCACAAATGCAGGGCCATTGTTTGACCCAATTATGAGAGGCAACCCAAACCTAGGAATTATTTTTTTTCTAGTAGTTTTTTGGCTACTTTTCCTGCCATCTCATGTTTGACAGAGAAAGTCTCTACCCAGCCTGAAAAGGTATCCACAAAAACTAACATATACGTGTGTCCATATTTTTCCAGTTTCATCTCTGTAAAATCCATTTTCCAATAAATTTCTGGTTCCTTAACAGAGTCTGAGTTAAAACTCCTTTGGCCATCCCTGCCTTTACTTCTACATACAAGTGGAAGGGCTTGGTAACATTTGGGATGGCCAATGCTGGGGCACTCGGTAAGTCTGTTTGTAATTCCCAAAATGCTCCTTCTGCCTCAGCTGTCCACTTCACCATAGTGAGTCCTTCCTTAGAGAGTTCGTAGAGAGGTCAGGCACTCTCCGCAAACCACAGTATCCACAGCCTACAGTAGCCCATTGTCCCAAGAAACTTCCTCACTTGTCAGGGCATGGTGGAGCTGGGGTATCGGGTGATCACCTGTTTTCTGGACTCAGACAGTGAATGCACTCCTTCATGGAGATCAAAGCCAAAATAAGTGGCGTGGCTCTGACAGAGCTGTGCTATTGTTGCTGACACCCGATACTCTTTCTCCTGCAGAGTCTGTAAGAGAGCTCTCATCCCCCGCAAGCATCGCTCACAGTCCTCAGCGGCTATCTCTGCTATTCCCACTAATTCAGTCAGATTCTTCCTTCAAATCCTTCAATTTTATGAAGTTCCCTCCTTATATCTGGGGTTGACTGTCAAAGGCAAGATTGTCTACATGAGCTGTTGTGCAATTTCTTTGAAGTTTACCTCAAGTTGTCTAGTTTAGGTAAACAAACATTTAAAGACAACAAAATCTAGAACTTTATATCCACAAAGATGTGTTACTGAAACATAATTTTTCTCTCTAAAATAATCCTCATTTCCAGAGAAAGCCAAATGAGGACTAATTTACTTGAAAAACAAGTCCAGTCTTAACAAACTTGACCTAATTATTTACATAAGCTCAGCAAGAACAGTGAGTGATCATATAGATTTTTGAGAATCTGCTTTGCTGGAACTTCTTATAAGGAATCTCTTGGTGGAGCTTGTAATAGCCTCTTTAGGCCAGAAGCCAAGCTATATACTTGTCATCAGACATGCCTGCAGTACCAGTCAATTTGAGCGAATTCCTCTTCCTGAGGTCCCCAAAGTATCCTGAGGTTCCTGCACCTGACAGGAAGTGAAATTCTTTACTTATCTGGTGAGGCTGCTGGGAACTCTGCAAGCAAGGTATCAGGCCAACAGTTTCAAGGGGCTTTACAGCTCCAGGTTTTATAAAGTCAACCTTAGTTCCTTTAAGCTGTCTGGTCATATCCGAGTCTTTCTCAAATATGACATTCCAGTCTAAGACTTGGTAAAATAACCAGTATTTCCAATGGTGTCCTGTTATAAGGAGAACAGATTCTTATTGAACTTAAGCAAATGACTTATTGCCATAGAAGAAGGAATACTTGCTGAGACCTTTTGAGTTTCAGAGGGTTCAGATAGAGAGAAAAGTTGAATGCTTTGACTTGTCTACAAACAAATACTTTTATATTTCTGTAAGTCACAGACATCTTAAGAAGAGTTTCCTTAGCCTGAAAGAGCAAACATTAGAGAACCAGCAATGTTTAAAATAAGACAAAACATTAAGAGACACAACATTACAATCTTTCAGTTCATCTAGTCCCATGTTACTAATTCTGGTTTAGTTCGAATGCAGTTCTTATTTCTGGAAATTTTCAGTTCCAGGATTTCAACATATCATAGACCTGTATTTGTTCTGAAAGTCCTCTATATGAATCTCCTTTAAGGTGGAATTCATTTCACAAGAGAATTAGAACAATTACAAATAACAAAAACTGAGAATAGATATGGTTTTATAATTTAACTGGCAAGAAAATCAGGTTACTTCTGTGACATATAACATTTCAATAATTACAATATCAAGTGATGACCTTATCAAAAGTTTAAAACTTTAGGAAATGCATAGAATCTCTGTAATAGTTACAGTATTTACCCAAATGTAACCCAAGGTTTTTCATTGATTTAGCAGTACTTCCTGAATAACTTAGCATACCAAGGAAAAGCCTTATGAGTCAAAGAGATCTCATTTATAATTTAAATCTTGTTGACAATTGTTAAAATTTAAGTTTTAAAGCACATGCTTAAATAGGATTATGCATGTTTAAGATCTGATAAAACAAAACATAGAAACTGGTTTTTCTGGGCAGGCAAAGAGAAAACTATTTACTTTCTCTTTTTAACAGCAGATCAATTAATCCAAGAAAAGTTTGTCTTTTTGAACAGAGAGAAAGCAGATTTTTTTTATATACCAGTGTCTTTTTAGTTTATATAATAGTCAACATTTACTTGAGTGGATCACCAATATAGATTTGCCATGACATAGGGCTTTAGTCTTCCCTCCTTAAATACTATGCCTTATTTGAACAGAAGCATTTTACAGGAAAAGATTTATTAGTCTTTTTTCCCTTTTTGTGAGTAGATCCATCAAAACTGATCTAATATGGTTAAATTTTCCATATATTTCAATGTTTCCTTTCAAACCTATAAACCAAGACAAATAAAAGTCACTTTCCCCAAGTTTCCTACAGCTTATTACATAACCTCAAGTTTAGCTTTTACTATCTCCTTTTATGTTCTGGTGCAACCAGAAATTTTTATTTTAAGACAAAACTATTCATTCTCTTAGGCCCTCTTTTTTGTGTGTACAGTTTTTGTTTTTTTTTTTTTTTAACTTACTATCAGTCAACTGCCTTTCCTCTGTTTTTTTTTAGACAACATTACAACTTTTAATAAAAACCTTATGGAGTTTTGTTGTTGTTGTTGTTTGTTTGTTTGTTTTTTGGTAGTCCATCCTGACCATCCTAAAAAAATTTTTTTAAGATCTCCCTTCACAAACTTTCTACAACTTTCTTTTGCATCCAGGTTTTATCCCAAGCCATTTCCTTTCAAAAAACCATCTCATTTAGGACAAAATTACCTTTTTCTTTAACAAAATGTCTTCCCACTCCTTATTTTTCTTATGTATCTCCTACTTTTTTACATGTAGGGTTATTTTCCTTACTTCCACCAGTCTTAGTTACAGTTAGCAGAATTTTCTATTCTTAGAAACAGTTTGGTCTCTAGTGATGGTTAAGTATTAACCAATTGTGAACAGTTACAACAGAATTCTGTAGATGGCAAATTTATGAATCAGTTAAGCACAAAACATGCTTACCAACAGATTTAAATATTCTTAGTTTCTTTGTAGTAAGAAGTCAAAAGCACAAACCTACATCAAGTACTCAATGCTTTAGCATTTTATCTCATTTGGTTAAGACCTAGATGTTCACAATTTAATTCCATTTGTCATTCAACCAAAACTTTAAACTTTCAGGTTACCAAAGACTTTGAAAGCTATTTTAACAATTACCCATTAAAACTTTGAAACAGATAATTAACCATAAGTTCAGTTATTTCTTTGCTAACAGATTTTAACTAATAATATGAGCTTATTTGACCTTCAGTAAACTTTGATTGAAGTTTCACATTTACTGCTGTAACTTTAAAGACATGTCTATCTTAATTAAACCAACAAACTTAACTTAGTTCAAATACTGATTTACGTTTCACCTGGACCCACTCCACTTTTAATGTTTACCTGAGACATGGGTGGGAAGACCTGGAGTGGGGGGGTGTTAGGTCCAGGAGCTGCTCTTTTTGATCCTTGACAGTGAAGAGAGAAGGAGCTGTGGTGCAGGAAGCACCGAGGATGGTCTAGAGGCCAGTTGTGCAGGCCACATCCAAGTTGGTGCAGAAATAGAAGGGGTAAACAAAAGAACAAAGTGCTGCCAGAAGGCAGAGAAAGGGCTCCCAGCCTTAGAGCACATCAGCCCCAACAGAGGAGTAGACGCCTTGATTCCCGCCAGCGGGGGGGGGGGGGGGATGGGCTAGGAGATCACATCGGGCCAGAGAAGATGGGGAACTTCCCCGAAACAAAGCGAGTTTTGGTAGCTGTTTGGGAATATTCCTTAAAGTCTCTATCTTGAGTTAGACTAACCACAGTTGGCTCCAATTATAGCATTAACAGAAGAAATGAGTAAGGGAGAAGCCCCACATCTATTAGGAGGAACAGAGAGATAAAAGTCAGAGTCCCCTTACTCTCTGTTTTCTCCATTTCTTCAAACACAGCAAATAACAGAACAGACAACAAAAAGACAAGACAAAGACAACTGCAGATGCAGCGGCCCTTCCTTGACCAGATATCAAGTCTAAGGGTGTGGAAGATGTAATCCTAACTCAAAAGCACACAACCTGCTGCTGGTGGGGATTTTCTCAGTCCCCTGACTGCCTAGGGGGACTCGAACCCCCGGCAGGTCCCCTGACCACCTAGGAGGATTTGAACCCCTTGGCAGGTCCCCTGACCACCTAGGGGGATTCGAAACCCCTGGCGATCTACCAGTGGAGGGATGGGGCATCCCCGCATCCACTCCAGCCCTGGGGAGCAATGGTGCATCCACCTTCTCCCTGGTGGGCTATACCCTGGAGCTCCGCAACCAGAGAGACAGACCAGATCCCGCAGAATAAAATCTCAAGATCTTACCTCCAGAGACTTTCCCCAGAGATTCTGATGGTGACTCAATTCTCATCATTTGATCACGGACGAGCCTCCAGAATGTTGCAGTCTGTTATCAAAGGAACGAGACTGAGACAAAGTGAAAGTTATGTGAAGCTTTATTCTATGCCAAGCATTAGAAGTAAGACTGACCGGTCAGGGCCGCCTCTGAAGAGAGCGACCCCCTCCCGATCTCACAGGCTGGTTTTATAGGGCATAACTGCAGACCCAAGATACGTGGCTTCTACTGTTAAGGCGTTTACTCTAGGAATTGATACCCGGAACCATACCAGGAACTACTGGGGTGTTTATTCCCGAAATGAAGTCCGTGGATGTAAACAATAATATGGCTCCCTATGCCATATGGAGTTGCTCTGGCTAAGCAGGCCCTAATAGTTAAACAGGTTTTAACATTAATTTGGCCCTAATGTTGCTGACGGGGGAACCAGAGGTTGGGCTCAATCCCAGGACTCTGGGATCATGACCTGAGCCAAAGGCAGCCATTTAAGAGACAGAGCCACCCAGGCACCCCTATTTTTTCAAATTTTTAAAAAGATTTATTTATTTTGAGAGATTGAGAGAAAGTGTGTGCAAGCATGAATTGGGGAGGAGCAGAGGGACAGGGAGAGTGAATCTGAAGCAGGCTCCCCTCTAAGTGTGGAGCCCATCATAGGGTTCAGTCACATAACCCTGAGGTCATGCCCTGAGCTGAAATCCAGATCTGGACGCTTAACCGACTAAGCCACCCAGGCACCCCGCTGTTTTTTCTTTAAAAAAAAAAAAACTTTATCTTTTCTTTCTAACTACTCTAATCATCCTCTCTTGGCTTTTGGCATTGAGCATATTCACTATGGTGTATTTATACCAGCGTCTTTTGATTTATCCTTCTTGAGAACTATTTAGCTTCTCTATTTGAAATTGACCTTTCATGAACTTTGGGACATGCTCAAGCATTAACTTGACTACACCCCCATTCTCCCTGTTATCTCTTTTTGAACTCATTTTTGACATAATTAAGAACTTTTCACTTTCCTTTACGTGTTCTCTGTCTTTTTTTAATATTTCCATGTCTTTGTATGCTTCATTATGGTTAATTTTTATTCAGACTTATACTAGTTTCTAAATTTCTCATTTGGTCACATGCTGGGACTATAGTTTGTGGTGAGACAAAATTTTTTTTTAAGATTCTTATTTACTTATTTGACAGAGGGTGAGACACAGCGAGAGAGGGAACACAAGCAGAGGGAGTGGGAGAGGGAGAAGCAGGCTCCTTTGACCTGACTGGGGAGTCGGTCCCGGGACCGAGCTGATGGCAGATGCTTAATGACTGAGCCACCCAGGTGCCCCTGTGGTTAGATATTCTTACAGGAGACTTGTTTCTTCATTCTTCCCTTCCTTTCTCTTTGTGTCCTTTCTGTTTCTTTCATTTTTTTCACAGTATAGTGGGACAGCTGAGAAATCCCTGTCACCTACATCTAGAGGTAGGGTTCTATTTTTCTAATTCATTCATTGAGGGTTATGGCTTCTAGAGGTCCTAATACACAAAGGGTTTTCTATTATTCTCCCTTTGAGTTATTGGGTTTTGTCCTCTGTCTCTTGCGCAGGACCAATTAATCTACAAATTTTAGGTCTGCAGGCATAGTTAGAAGTTACCAGGAAAACAGGACAAGCTTAATTCTTGGATTTTTCCTTTCTCTTATCTTTTATCCACTAACCCAAGGTTATGACCCAGACATTTGTGCTTCTGTTCTCAGAGAGTTTTCTGGTCAATATCAGACGCGTGATAAAGGCAGTCTTTTTCCTCCCTCTGAGTTTGTGGAAGTTGTATCTTCTTCAAGGTTCTGCTCACTGTTCTGGAAGGAAAAGGTAAAGAAGCCAGTACTCCTGAGGGCAACTAGAGAGAGCAGTGTGTCCCCCAGACTGAGCCAGAAATGGATGTAGTCCGCTTCCTCAGGAGAGCATGCTTCTATCTGCAGCAGCATCTCAAGAGATCAGAAAGCGCACCTAGTGATCCACTTTACTGTGCAGGGAGATTACAGTCTTTTTGGGAACTCCCATGCCTACACGCGATGCAGTGCTCTACAGAAGTCTCTCGATTTGTGTCCACGAGACCCTAGGGCAAGGGAGACCCTGTGATAACTGATGTTTCTTTTATCATTAGTCAAAGAAGGAAGATGGGGAAGAGTGTCAAGAAAGTGAAAAGGGCAGAAAGATTTGGATTCTAAGTGATTTATGTAACACAAGTGTTAACTTATTTCTGAACATATCACCTGTACCTGCTGTTTATACCAGGAGTTGTTCTTGCATACTTACTCGCTAGTATGGTGACCCTCCTGGAATAGAGCCTTGTTCATTGCCTTGTTTATATTCTTTTACATCTTCAGAAGCAAAGTCCTTTATCTCCACTGTCTCTGGATTTTTCGCATATGTCCCAGGGCATATACTTAGGCTATCACTGTGTGTGTCTGTGTGTCCATATGCTGGCCTCATATTCAGATTTTTATAGAAATTATATCTTGCTCTATGTTTTATAGTAGTTACCCATTTTATCCTTCCATTGACTAGTTACAATCGTACAAATTAGTATACATATATATCCATTCCAAATTTGTAATTTTTATTTACAGATTGATTAGGACTTGGTGACACAACTGTAAAATTCAGAAGTACTCAGTACAATAACAAAGCAAGTTACAGCAACTACTAATACCTTCAGGACTTGAATTATTTCTTTATTCTCCATCCATTGTCTCTGGATTTTTCTGTTTACCTGAATTATAGCACACAGACGGATTTGTAAGACTGACTCAGCCCTATTGTAATTTATTTCTGTAATTTAATGCAGCACAGGTGATACTGTGCAAATAGTGAGGAGAGATGAATTCTAGTCCAAAATCATAAACCCTGGGTATATTGTATTTCTTTCCATATGTATAGTGAAGCCTGTTAATTCCCCATTTATTTCACTAAGTTACAAGTGATTCAAATGAGGTAACAAGTGTGCATGTGCCATAACAGTAGTGATTGCTCGACGTAAGGTGTTCTTATTATTCCTTTGTTCTTCCTATAGATACCTGAGATTGCTTTTTGCAAAGAGAATTAAACAAATGTATTATACCATTTGATAGGCTATTCTGAGCTTTTGGCTGTATTTTATTTTCAGTTTTAAAAATTGCGGACAGAATTTTCTGTAAGAAACTAATGATGACACTTTGAAACAGCCTCTGAATTCCCTTGCATATGATTGCTATAATAATTTTCCAAGAACTACTAACATGACTTTCTCTTCTTAGCATTGAAGTAACTGGATTGTATACTAATAAGTTTTGCCAGTATTCCTTCCCTTACAGCCCAGTGATTTTCTGAAATGCACATCTTCAATTGATTAGGATATAATTTCTTGATTTATTTCTGAACAACAACAACAAAAAGCAGAAAGATCTGTTATTTTTCTCTCCTCAGGAACATTTCTAAGCCTAATGAAATTTTTAAAAGGTCGGTTAAAGGTTTACTGGTTTCTTTGCTCTTTTCCCTTAATCTTCTTAATGCTTTGTATGCCACTAAAATTGGTGCTTTATCAATTTCAAGTGCATTTTAGTCTTCTAAAAAAAAAAAATCACTCTTATTTTTCTTTGTTGCTCAACTTGTCTGTCTTGCTTGAAAAATAAATCAAATATTTGAACCAATGCAGTATCCTATTTGTATAAACTAATTTAAGATCTGATTCAATTTTCTATTGTGAAAAAAAGATAAATTTGCTTTTATTAATGCATCAGCACATACACAATTATAGATATGAGATTATAAGTATCAAAACTATGCTTGTTGCCTTCTTGAGAAAAAATATGAGTATTCCAAAGAAACATTTGTTGTGGGGTACCTCGGTGGCTCAGTCAGTTAACCATCTGCCCTTGGCTCAGGTCATGGTCCAATAGTCCTGGGATTAAGCCCCACATAAGGGTTCCTTCTCATCAGGGAGTCTGCACCTGCCTCTCTCTCTGCCTCCCGTTTCATGGTCTCTCTCTCTCTCTCTCAAGTAAATAAGTAAAATCTTAAAAAAAAAAAAAAGTATTTGTTGTAAGTTTCAAGATTTGGCTAAATAAAGTGTCTTCCAATCAGATAATTAGAGTTCCTTTCCCGGTACTAATGCAACTGTGTGATAATTCCCATATCTTGGAAACTTCCTAAAGTATTTTAGGCTATGATTATTTAAATTGTTACCAGAATAATAATAAAAATTTATAATTTTAAGTAAAATTTAATATTGTAAATATCAGAAAACATCCCTGCCTTTTTTCTACAAAGTGAAAGGTATTTTAAATGAACCTCATATAGGTTATATGAATGCCAAATATGACTTCCACGAGAGCTGATATTTGGACAAATATGTACAAAGATGTATTTCTAGTGCACATCTTTATTGGAAAAAAATTTCCTGAAATTTTGTTTGCTTGTTTATTGTTTACCTGATGCTTCTGTCAAGTAAGTACTATAAATTTAAATAAGACATATTGAACACCTACCTTGTGTCAAGTGTTTTTCTTACATTTATCATAAAACTTTCTTTAAAATTACTCTCAAAATGAGATGTTTTTTCAGTTTTGTTTTATTTTTTAATAAAGAGAAAATAAAAGACCAGTGGATGTTACTATTGCTCAAGAGAGAAATAGCTAGTAGACTACAGTCAGGGTTTAGGATTTAGGCTAGGACTTTTTGATGACATATATGAGCACAATACCATCTAAGAAGAAAGACATTTCTTCAGTTTCATTTATAGTGGATGAGAAAGTGCCTTCAAAACATATGGCATTCTCAGATCATAAATGTAGATCGATACCTTAGATTTCTCCATTTATGAATGCATTGTGTTGCAAAAAAAAAAAGAAAGTTAAAGCTACATATGTGTCACCAAACAACAAAAATGGAGGTTATTTGTAATACATAATAAAAGTTCAGTGGTATCACTGGTATATCACTGAACAGTAAAGCTATTGAGAACCAGGGCTCTTATTATACTTTTGCTTAGATATTTTTCTTAAATATTTTTTTGTTGTTGTTTTTTCATGCTCATTTGTAGCCTCAGGGTTGCAATATGGCTACTGTATCTTTAGACACCATACTATTTTCCTTTTACTGGCCAGTGGCAGGAGAAAAAGAAAGGGACATCACCTAATTGACTTCTTCATGTGTCTTATTGGAGTGAAACGTGCCACGTGTCTATCTCCATCTCTGTGTATCTCTGACAGTAATGGAAGCTAAGATGTTAAGATTTAACATTTATATCAGAAAAGGGATAATGAGGTTGGAAATAGGATTTTGAATAGCTGACTTATAATACTGCTATATACACATTATCCTACATATCTTACTTTTTTAGAAGTACCCAAAACTATGTGTTCATTCATTCATTTATTCTGTCAGTCATTTAAAAATTACTTACTCAGTATTGATTCCTAGATGCTGAAAATATATCTGTGAATAAAAAAGACAACACCTATCTTAAAAAAAATACTCAAAAATCGATTTCAAATAGATTTGGGGTCTAAATGTTAAAGACAAATGAATAAAGTTTCCTCAAGAAAAGATTGAAGAATATCTTTGTGACCTTGGAATAGACAAAGCTTTCTTAAAGAGACACACACAGCTTCAAACCCTAACTATATATATATAGAGAGAGTGACATATTGAACTATATTAAGATCGAGAACATCTGGAAATCAGAAAAACATCATTATAGGGTAGAAAGGAATCCACAGGGGCTAAAAAAATATAAGTCTCTACATATATCTGACAAGACTATAATCAGTAAAAAAGGACATATAACCCAATTGAAAATAGGCAACACATGTGAATATATATTTATTTAAAAGATATACAAATGTCTATAAACATGCAAAAAGGTCTTTAACCATGCTAATCATCAGGAAATTCAAATTAAGAGGACAGTAAGATTCTGCTACCTACCCACCAAAATGTCTGCAGTGAAAGACTGAAAATCTCTGTTATTTGCAAGGAACTTTTAAGAAGTTGAAGCAACTGAAACTCTTCATTGAGAATGCAAATTGGTGTAATCACTTTTGTTTATTTATTTTTTAAATTTTAAGTAGGCTCTATACCCAACATGGGGCTCGAACTCATGAGCCTAAAATCAAGAGTCACAGGCTCTACCAACTGAACCAGCAAGGTACTCCTTATACAATTACTTTTAAAGCTTGCTTGGCAGGGGTTCTTATGTGGCTCATTCGGTTGAGCATCTGCCTTCTGCTTGGGTCATGCTTCTGTGATAGAGCCCTGTTCCTGGGGCTTCCCACTCACGGGGAATTCTGCTTCTCTTGCTTTCTCTCTCACATAAATAAATACAGTCTTTAAAATAAGATAAAATTAAAACCTGTTTGGCAATATTGACTATAGCTGAATATATGTATTTTTAACCTAGTATTTCCATTTCTTGATATATGCCACAAGGAAATACATATATCTGTGTGCATATGAATATATATATATATACATATATATTCACCTAAAGATATGTGCAAGAAAATTCCTAGCAACAACATTGATAATAGTCAAAACCTGGAAATAATTTAAATATATACCATCATTAGAATGAATAAATAAATGATGGTATATTTATATAATGAAATGTCATGCAGTAATGAAAATGAACAACTTAAGTTGCATGTAACAGTATGAATGGGTCATATAAACATAATGATAAAAAACATTAGCACATACTCAAGGTTCTATATTTATGTCTGTCTATTTGTCTATCTGTCTATAGCAAAGGGAGCCTATGCTGTTAAACTCAGAATAGTAGTTACACCTTGTGGGGAGTTTCTGAAGACAAGATTAGAGAATGAAGGGAATTTCCCAAGTGTTAAGAATAAGCTGTTCTTTTACCTCGGAGTTTTTAACAAAGGTGTTTTTTTGTGTTGGAATGCATGCATCAAGCTCCACACTAATGATATATATGCTGTTCTTTATGAATAGTATTCTTCACTTAAAAAGTTAAAAATAGATACACAAAAGCATAAAGAAAAAAAAGAAAGAAAAAAAGACAACCAGATCTGACACTAACCTCATTGAGGTTATTGACTAATGGAAGAGAAATATTAAGCAACAATCATGAGTATAGCCACACTAATATGAGTTTTGCTAAAGAGAGTAAATGGTAATTCAGGTCTTTCAGAGAGCATTAAGCAAAGTGCTTAAATTCAGATTGGAGTGTCTAGAAAGACACTACTAAATAAGTGAGAGACCAAAGATATTACCTGAAGCATGAGGAAGTTTTCAGGGGAAGACTGAAGAGAAGAGTACTCTTAGCAAAAGAAATAAAGTATGTGAAGACTCTCAGGAGAAAAAGAATTTGGCTTGTTAGGATAATCAAAAGACTAACATAGCTAGTTTAGATGGAAGAGAGCATGGTGTGATTAGAGTCCTTTCAGATCTTTAAGACTAGGGTATTTCCCAAATCCAGAGATCTAGTATGGATTTAGAATTCATCGGTTATGCATTAAGTCAACATTTGGTAATGGCTCCATACTAGATTTTCAAGTAACTTGGGGTCAAGTGGAGGATGGGATATAAATAAAAGAGTAACAATTCATAAAAAGAGTATTATGGTAATGGTAAGCACACATTGCTATGGGAAGACACAAAGGGGACATTATTATGCCATGGGAGGATCAGTAAGTATTTCTCAGAAGAGATGATAGCTAAGGTGAATCCCAAAGACCAGATAAGAATGAGCAGGTGAGGGGTGCCTGGGTAGCTCAGTGGGTTAAAGCCTCTGCCTTCAGCTCAGGTCATGATCCCAGGGTCCTGGGATCAAGCCCCACGTCAGGCTCTCTGCTCCGCAGGGAGCCTGCTTCCTCCTCTCTCTCTGTCTGCCTCTCTGCCTACTTGTGATCTCTGTCTGTCAAATAAATAAATAAAAATCTCAAAAAAAAAAAAAAAAAAGAATGAGCAGGTGATAAGTTGGCGCATTCAGCAAGGTTTTTCTTTTGAGGAAGGGATACGGACAGACCCCAGAAGCAAAGCAAATAGTTGAGTATGGATAGAAAATAGAGTGTGGGTACAGAGAGAGGAAATTAGGAGAGATATGTTGGGGAAAATATAAGCAAAGATCAAGTTATAAAAGACCTGGTCACCCACGTTTAAAGAATTGGAGTTGTATTCTAAGCAGAATAGGATGTATTTGAATGTACAATGTATTTGAATGCATTTGAATGTAATCTGACCATGTTTCTTCACAATGCCATCTACTTAGATTTTTGTAATAACTTCTTTACTGATTTTCTTGCATCACACCTACTCCTCTACTCTTCCTTCTCAACACAGCAGTAGTCAGAATCCTTTAAATTGCTTAATTCAGATGATAACAATCTCTGTTCAAAACTATTTAATGCCTTTCATTATATAGAGTAAACTTTAGTGACTTTCAGAAGTCTTGCATAATCTGTTCCTCACTTCTGTGAGCTCTCTGATATCCTTCCCTCTCACCTTTATTCACTCTCTCTCAGCCACCTTGACTCCTTGCTTTTCCTAATCACACCTACAATAACAAATCATCTTTCACCCTCTTGACTTACGGCCTTTCCTCTATGTCATTTTTGCTCCTTGAGCCCTACCTTAATGAGTCTTTCAAAGGTAGAACTTCTCACATACTCCCAGAACTCCCATTTCTCTTATATTACTTAATTTTTTATAGCACTCATTACCTTCTAATAGGTAATTTCCTAGATTATTATGTTCATTGTGTATGTCTGTCTTTCCAAAAGAATGCAAGCTCCAAGGTGGCAAAATTTTTTTTTTTTTTAAATTAAACTCTAGTGCCAAAAAGTGTTCTTCTCATGTTAGTGCTCAATAAATACTCATCAAATAGAGAGGTGGAAGCAGGAAGTGCAGTTAGAAGGCCACTATCCATTCAGTAGGATAGTACTGTGCAGAAAGGGAAGTGGGTCAATGTGCTGTATTTGAGAGTGGAACCACTGACCTTCTGTCAATTCTGTGTAAATTGCTATGCGTCCTAGTTTCTCAGCTTCCAGCTCATTGTGTTCACAGCCTCCCTAAGTCCTTTGGATGTAGGTTCCTGGAAGTGCTTTTATAAACAGTGATGGACTTGATGTGGGAGATGAGAAAGGGAAATGTGTTCAAGATGATTCTCAATTTCTGAGATGAACTTCGATGTGCCACATCAAAGATTAGAGAAAAGGAACATGTCCGAAGGCAAGATCAGAAGTTTAGATTTAGTCATGGTAAATGGCTCATCCAGGAGGCAAAACCGTTTTGACTGAATAGACCAATCAGTCAAATGCTAAGTAGAGACTAGCTGAATTCAATTACTTGCTATTAACTTTGAAAAAAACCTGCTTGCTAAGTGACTATATATTGACTGAAAAGGATTGTAAATGTGACATATGAAGACATTAAACTTCATGTAATAATGTTTAGTGAGGGAAACATAACTAGTTGGAGAAATATATTTAGAGATTTATTGCAAGAAATTGACTTAACATAATTTTGGGAGGTAACAATGCAAGTCTGAGGTAACTCTCTAAGGCAGGCCTTTCAGGAGGGGTAGGCTAGAACTCTGGGGCATGAGTCAAAACTGCTTTCCATAGGCAGAATTTCTTCTTGTATGAGGAAATCTTAGTTCTGTTCATAGCACCTTTCAACTGATTAAACCAGGCCCTCCCAAATTAACTAAAATGATCCCTTTACTTAAAATTCAACTCTGGACTTTAGTCGTATATGAAATGCCTTCACAGCAACATCTAGATTAGTATTTGATTGAATCACTGGGAGCCATATCCTAGTCAAGCTGACACATAAAACTGAATATCACACTCCTTCCTGTACTATAGCTCTTATGAATTCTTTAATAAGCTTTCATTTTCCTTTATGCACATTAGGGAGATGTTTTAATATAATCACATATCTTAAGGATCTGTTTGCATTAACCCTCACTAGATGTTTATTTCAATATGTGTGTCCTTGAATTTACCTGCTTTCTGAATTTCTCCTTACTTATTTTAGTGGATTTCTTTCTTGTGATTCTGGCTACAAGAGTGACTTCATTTTCAAAATGCTCTAGTGTAGACTGAAAAAACAAGTCTGTATACCTCTTTGATATGCTAATAGTAGTTTCCCTGAGTAGTAGGAATTTTGGTGTCCTGGAAAAATAGCTATTTGAAAAAATACATATTCATGTACTTTGTATGTACAAAGCAGTTTTTATTCTCACTTTTACATTTTAGTACATGAACTTTTCAGCATTATTGTAAAGTAAACTATTATCTTCATCCTCCCTCCCCCACCCCCCACTGACTTTGCTGAGAAAACAGTCACATTGCTTTCTGCTAACATATTTACTTAATGAACAACAATAGATTTATTTCACATTGTTCTTTTATAACATTCAGCTTTTAAATTCTCTTTTTAATTTTCATCCCTCATTTTCTGTGAAACTGCATGGTATGATTTTAATGCTAATCTGGATGAGGGAAGAACAAAGCACTTTGAAAACTCAGAAGAGGGAGTGAATGGCTCTTATTAGGAAATATTTTATTGACTAGGAAGTAACTTTGACCATGGTCTTGAAGTATGTAGGTGCTTGACAGGTTGAGAAAGGGGTATTATTCCAGGTTGTGGGAGAGGACTATGTCATGGACAACACCACAGATGACTAAAGGGGCATGGAGTATTGGGGTTAAGAGAAGTGTGAATGGAGGATTGAGTGCATGAAGTGGAATAAAGAGAAATCAAGTTGCAGAAGTTTGATGGATATGGAATTGGAGTTACATATGTCATATTGAAGAATGAATTGGCAATAGAAAACTCTCAAGAATAGAAAACACTCAAGACTTTGTGGGCTTTTGTACTTTACTGATATTTATCTATGTATACCTATCACAGTGCTTGATACATAGCAGGCATTGGATAAATACCTGTGGTGATGGAACACAGTTTGTGTTGTTTACAAAAAGCAGATCTGTTTTTATACAAAATAGCTCTCAGTTGTATTGAAGAGTGAATTTGCATGACGATGGTGAGAAATGAGTGACACAAAGATCAAATAAGAGGTTGGAAAAAAAAGAAATTGACTTGAAGAACTTTTTTTTTTTCCTCTACCCATAAGCATTTTAAAAGATAGATCCTTTGTTGGTATCAAAAGTTTAAACATGTTTTTATGAAAAAGTGTCAGTTGTGCATTGTCACATTAAATCATATTGAAACTTTTCTGTGAGCAATAACATTTACAAACATCTGAAACTGTATCAGCTAGAGAATAGTATGATGCAACTTCATGGAGTTTTTATATTCCTTTTTCATTGAAGGAGATTCTGAAAGACATCTTTGAGCATTGGATCGATGTTGTGAATTTGCCAAAATATTTTTCCATGACAGCAAAGATATTCAAGAGATAACTAGAAATTGCATCTGAAATAATAGCCCAGCCCTGGGATTGCATCTCTTTCTGCTGATGAATAATTGGGTTGTATCTAAGGGTAATACTTTCTGCTAGGCTGGAGTATATAGCACTGTGTGAAAAGTTTTTATACTCTGCAAAAATTGATCCCAAAGTTTAAAGAATTCATGGTTGTGATTCCAAGTTACACTTATTGACCACCTATTCTTATTGAGTGCAAAGACAAATTGATAAGCAATTTGTTTTAGTTCTCTTGGGAAGGGCATGGGGTTACCTAGAATGCATGTTGGTTAGTTTACCAGTGTCTGCAAACAACAAACTAATTTGTTTCTAAATTTGTATGACCTAAGATACATACAGCCTTAGAAAATAGAAAAGAAAATCTCCTGGAGCTTACATTTTACTTGAAATCACAAAAGAATTGAAATAGTGCCAACCCAAACAGCTATTACATGCAAACAAGCATCGAATATGAAAAATATCTTTATACTAATAAGCATGAGTTTTTAAATGTATTTCTCAAGATGCCAATTTAAAAAAAAAAAAAACTTTGAGAGGAGGAACTTAAGCACTTCTAGTACTAAATGAAATATATACATAGATATTTGTCTAGTTGATTTATTTTTTATACACACACACACACACACACACACACACACACAACCACTTGATTTGGTGGCCATCCATGTAGCCATGGACAATTCTCTCTCTCTGATAGCTCATGTTTTCAACCACAACCAAGGATCTTTTCCACCAGGTCAAAAATCTCCAGTTAATTATACCTATAAAACCAGAGAAAGAACCTTTGGCTAAACAGACCCTTCAAGATCAGACAGAGTGATAAGTGCAGCACTTCAGTCATAGAAGAGGACTTCTTGAGAGTGTATTCTTTCTCCCTCTGGATCCTTCTCTGACAAAGACTTAAGGCATACTGCGACCACCAGTTGTATCATTGTATCACATGGTAGGCATGAAATGCTGTAGGAAATTAATTTTGACTAAGGCATCTGTCTCTATCATTTTTACTATAAAAAACACAAGCTAAAGTTTGAGTTATACTTTTTATATTAGATGTTGTTCCCCCTCACCTTATATTCCTGAGATGTGTACCTATGTCTACTCAATGTAACTTTATAGCAACACACTAAAATTATTAATTAGACCTTTGACTCCACCGTCATTCAGTAGGCATTAAAAAACAACAACAACAACAACAACAACAACAAAAACAGTGCCTCAATTAAGTGTCCAAACTTATTCATAGAACAATAACTGAAAGAAGTTATACCTCATTCATCTAGTATCAACAATGTCAGTGTAGGACAAAATTGTTATGTGGTCTTCATCTTCTGTGGTGCATGTGAATTCTGGTGAATTTCTTGCCATGTAAGGTATGAGCTACTTGTTCAACCAGTAGTTTTTCATGCCAACTGTGGGCATGTTTTTTATGGGAATTGACTGACAGAAAGAAAGACAGAAAGACAGGAAGAAAGAAAGGAGGGAGGGAGAGAGGAAAGAAGGAAGGAAGGAGAGAAAGAAGGGAAGAAAGAAAGAAAGAAAGAAAGAAAGAAAGAAAGAAAGAAAGAAATATAGATCTCCCAATTTTCCTGAATTTTATAGTTGTGTTATACTGGTTTCCAATTTCCAATCTACCAAAGTGAGTCAAGGAAAATGATAGGAAACAATACAAAGAGAATTGTAAATAAATATCCAGTTAAGAAGATGTATACCTTGGAGCACCTGGGTGGCTCAGTGGGTTAAAGCCTCTTCCTTCGGCTCAGGTCATGATCCCAGGGTCCTGGGATGGAGCCTCGCATTGGGCTCTCTGGTCGGCAGGGAATCTGCTTCCCCTTCTCTCTCTGCGTGCCTCTCTGCCTACTTGTGATCTGTCTGTCAAATAAATAAAATCTTTAAAAGAAGAAGAAGAAGATGTATACCTTGTATGGGAGCTTTGGTATCAACTGGAATGGAAAATAAACTGTATGGTGTGGGAGGTGGATAATGGAGACATTTCAAGTGATTAGTGAACAGACTTTATTACTCACTTTACCTTTTATAAACAGAAAATATTTGCATTAACTGGTTGAAGCTTTTACTGATTGTGATTATGCGGGTCAAAATCAGTTTATGATTATATTTCTGTCAAATCCAGATCAAAGTGTTACTAACCCCACAGGTCACCCTCTAAAAAATTCTTGAAGTTGAGGCACTATGTGATTACTAAGTGAACAATGTTGTTCATTCTATGTTAGAAGAAAATTACAGAAAGACTACTTTTTAATAGGACACATTTCTGTGCTAAATCGTTGCAAAACCAGAAATGAACAAACTTTCATAATCAGTGACTTTGAATTTATCTATTTTTCTCTCTTTTTGGATTCTTTCTTGTCCCCCTTGTCACTGGCCATCTTCTTTGCACCTTCCTGCCTTCTCATACTGCTGCTTAATACCACGCACGGGTCATCAGTTTAAAATAATTTCTGCTTGAAAAGAAATGAAATTTCTTATTGCAAATTAAGAAATAATCTTAGCTTATAGACTCTCTGAGGGTCCTGTCTGGTTTAATTTTTTAATTTTGTATTTCTAAATTGTAGGATAGTATCTGGAACACAATAGTTGCTCAACGAATACGTGCTTAAAAGAGAGAGAGAGATTTTCCAAAGTTTCACTGCTGTTACATTAAACTAGCTAACATTAATAAGTTAACATTTATTACAACTGTACCAATAGAGTCTCAATGTTTAGAGATGATAATAGACTACCCTGAGCAAACTTTCTTTCCCAAGCATTGTACGTGTATGAATGAACTAATTGCTCACTTCTGAGCTAAGTTCCTTTTGTTAATCTATTTTCTATTTAAGGAAATTAAGGAATAGACTAACTAAGTAATCTGCCCAAGATCAGAATGTCATTCCTAGAGTTAAAATATGAACACAACCTGACTTTTACCACTCTGGTATAAAATAAAAACTGACCATCCAATTAGCTAAGGTTAACATTTTCCACATGTTTGGATTTCATGATAAGGTTGACAACTTAATTTTTTTCAAAAATGGTGTGAACAAAATTACTTTGTCCAAACTGTGTACAAAAATATATATATTTTATATATTTTAAATATATATGTATTTTAGCACAAAAATATAAATTGCAGTAATCATCACAATAAAGGATGGTTCTTTAAATTGACATTAAGTAATTGTGAACCAGTCAGTGCGTTGTCCTCATTTCAATGCTCCCTGATCACATTGTTCTTATGGGTGGCAATGGCAAGTCCTCTGGCACAGGGGAACGTCTTCAGTATATTATGCACTTTTGCCATGAACCTTTCTGTTTCCATTTGTCTCTTTTTACCTAGAATGGAATTTAACATGCCCTAGAAGTCTATCCACAGCAAAAGGGCATCATTTGCTCCTTGTAGAAATGAGAACATGACCATTTCACCAGCTGACCTGCATTCTGAGGTATCTGGGCATGAAGCCAGCAGCCCTGGAGAATTAGACTAGAGTAAAATCCTCTTGAGTTCATGTCCAAAAAAGTATTTTTCAGTGCCCTCAGGGATCAAAGGCAAGAATAACGCTGATTTTTTATAACTGGCTAACACAAATTGATAGTAGTATGAATAAATAGCTGTTTGAGGCTAAGTTGAAACATGAGTGGCTCTTCAAAGGTACAGGTTCCATTTTAGCTCACTCTTTGGCTGCAGATTCACTACTGATTCAGTTTCAGTACTTAATTATTTCTGATGGCAGATAAAAGTACTTGCTTTCTTCTATTTCCTCACATGTTAACATTTTTTACAAAGTAAACATAGAAGATGTCACTTATGAGTAATCTGTCTGTGTTCTCCCCAAGTACACCAGAGGAATTGACAATATTTACTATTTTATGAGAAATAGTTTCATTATCTCTATAAGTTTATCAGTTTATTACATTTGAATCATTTTATATTGGTAGTGCACAGATTGCATACTCTGATTCATGAATTCTCTTTTCTGATAACCAATATTTGTGAATATTTGCCCCTCTTTCCTGCCCTCTGAGACATCAGGGATAAAGTATTGTCCCTCCAGTCAAAGTGGATCCTTCCGTCTTTGCTCCTCTGGATCCTATCCCAGGTGGCTTCCTCAGGAACTTCTATTCTGCATTTCTCCCCACCACCTCCCTTGCCTCTGTCACCTCTCCCTGGATTACGCACTTGAAGAAAAACCAAAGAAAACAAAAGAAAAAAAAAAAAAAAAAAGGGCAAGTCCCCCTTTATTCCCACTTTCCATTTTCTGTTCACTTTCATAGTAAAATTTCTTAAAAAGTTTTATACAGGCATTTACACGAAAGACCAAAGGTTTGATAGTGTCAGTAAGATAAAGAAATATAGAGGAGAGGCAACAAGTTTATTTTTAAACTTGAAGAAGAAGAGCTCATGAGCCTATGTACCACGTTCCCCTTTCTTTGAATGAATTCTCTTTCTTGTAGCACATTATTTTCAAAAAACTTGGCTTTAAGCATCACGTATTTATTCTCTTACAGTTTGTGTTGAACAAGAATGTGGGCCTGCTTCTTCAGAGACTCTTACAGACTATAATCAAGAAATCTTCTGTCTTTAGTCATTTTACAACTTAACTAGGAAAGGATCTGTTTCCAAGTTCATGGGGTTGTTGGTTTTATTCACTTTTTCATGGGTTGCTGGACTCAAGTCTCTTTGCTACAGAGGCCTTTCCGACATGTCAAGTTGCTCCATCAAACCCTATCAGCTAAGAAAGAAATACAGTCTGCTAACAAGATAGAAGTCAAAATCTTCAGTAGCTTAATTATGGAAGTGACACCCCTTCACCTTTGTCGTGTTTTACAGGTTAGAAACAAGTCATTAAAAAATATCAAGAGGAAAGATTACCCAAAATGTGAGTATCAGGAGGGGGGATTACTGAGGGCTCTTAGAAGTTTGTCACTCATTTCCCAACTACTGCCCACATAATTGTCAAAAATAATTCTCCAAAAAGAATAAATAGAATGCAATAGCCATAATAATAGTTTAAATGTAATATTGAAAATTATATAAACATAAATGAAATTATTGAGTACATAAGTAGAGCATATAAAAACCAAGTGCAATGTGATTAAAATTTTATTAAAATATAAAATAGAAAACTTAAGAATGATATGAACATGTTGATGGCACAATTTCAGATTATAAGGAAAAGCATATGTATAACCTCCCACACCTTTTTTTCTCCAGTGTGTATAGTAGAAAAGACAAGCGTCAAGACAATGAAACAGGTTTGTAATAGTTTCATGCCAGAAAGTGTTCTAAGTATTTTATGCATATGTTATGTATATTATTTTTTAGAAATGTCATTTTTAAGTATTTTGTGTATGTTATCTTATGAGGAAACAACTGCTGTTCTTAACCCCATCTTAAAGATGAGGAAACCAAGACCCAAAGTACCATAGCTAATAATTGATGGAGCTAGAACTCGAGTGTAGATTTTGATGCTCTTAAACACCAGACAAAACAGCCTGTCCAGTTATTAACCTACAGTGTGTTTCAGTACATCTTTGGGGGGAAATTAAGACTAGAAAGCCAGTAACTATTACTAATTCAAAAGTAGAACACTGAGGCTGACAAAGGTTTACATTTTTTAGTTTGGTGTCTTAAACTGAGACACTTTTAAGAGTGAACAGCATTGTTACTAATAACTGTGCAGGAGCAACAAGTATAAGCAAGCCATGATTTCCTTACCTTATTTTTCTGAGTATTGGCTTGTTGAGGTGGTTTTCCAGAGTTTTCAGAAAGGAGATAACTAATAACTGACTATCTTTGACTCATCAGGATAGAATATATTTGTGGGCCAAATGCCCTTCCTTTATTCTCATTGGACAATAACCTCTTCTCATTCACCTACCAAAGCTTTTTTTTTTCCCCTTTACATGAGTAGAGAGCAGTTGAGGAACAAATTTTATCAAGATGAGGTTACCAGTATCAAAGAGTATGAACAAGACTAAGACTTTAATAGAATGTATCTCTTGGTTAACTAGTATATCCTGTCCCTAGTTCTGTCAGTTAGCATAACCCACTACATCTTGCAAATTCTGATTATATCAGTATTTAACTGGTATGATTTTGCTTCAAAGGAATTTGGGCAATATCTGGAAATATTTTTGGTTGTCATGACTGAGGAAGTTGTTGTCATCTAGTGGCTAGAGGCCTGAGATGTGGCCAAACATCTGACATGAAGAATGTTTCCTTTTATAAGAAGGAAGAAATGCAGAGCTCTTTAGTTCTTTAATTTCTTTTCCTTTTTACTGTGAAAAGAACTGACTACTTACTTATATGCTTCAATAAAACAAATCTATATAAATGTCGATGACAGTCATTAGGACAGTGAGTTAGTAAATCAATTTTAATGCTGAGAGAAAGAAGTCCTCGCTTCAGCTCTCAGAACTGAGAGCAGTTTTTCATTAAGAATCTCACAAGTGGTGATGCAACATGCGGGCTTAAGTGGGTAGGAGAATAATAAATGAAACAAGATGGGATTGGGAGGAAGACAAACCATAAGTGACTCTTAATCTCACAAAACAAACTGAGGGTTGCTGGGGGGAGGGGGTTTGGGAGAAGGGGATGGAATTATGGACATTGGGAGGATATGTGCTTTGGTGAGTGCTGTGAAGTGTGTAAACCTGGTGATTCACAGACCTGTACCCCTGGGGATAAAAATATATGTTTATAAAAAATAAAAAATTAAAAAAAAAAATCTCACAAGTGAATGTCAACAAATTCAAGAAATGTCTGTGTCATACTCTTGATCTTCAGAAATAATATAATAAACCATGTGTCTCTTCAAGCAGCTTCATGTTATTATTAATTATCAAAAACTGCCATGTTTCTATAAAGGCAACATTAAAGAGAAAAAGAGAAAGAGAAGGCCTGCTTAGGAGAGATTAACTATAGGTAAAAAGAGATTTAAAAGTATTGAATATCATAATTTTTAAAAAGTAGCATGTTCTGGTTTAAATTAACAAATTGAATATATTTGAAGCAACTATAAAATATCATCAAAACATGTACACAAGTAAAGGAAGGATGCCTCAAACATTAGGTCATTGTATCAAAGTTTTTGATATTTCAACTACTGAAATGATGGTGAAAATAAGATTTTTTGTGTGTGTGATATATTTTAGATTACATTTAAAGAAAAGCCATTAGAAAAACAATGTGGATATATGACATCATTGGTATATGATGTGCCTATACTCACAAATCATTTTGGAAAGAAAAAAATTGAATTAAATAATTCTATCTTTTCATAATTAAAACTTTAGAAATAATACCAGCTTCTTCTTTTTAGTCAATAAACATGGAAAGGCACAGAAAACAAATTAAGATACATGATGTATCACTACCTGGAGGAAATCTATACTAAAATTGTCAATCTTCCAGATTCATGCACATGCTTATATACAAACGGAATCTTCCCATGTACTATTTTATAACTTTTATTCTGTTACTTTGAAGATAGTTGACTGATTCAATGCAGACAATCATTTAAGAACAAGTTTGGTCGAACACTAATTGCTATTTCTGAGAATAGATCTGAGTATAATACACTATCTGATATGGCTTATTTTTCCTTCTTTTTCATCTTACTGTTTTAATTTTTATGAGTCATTTTCCATTTACAAGAAAATTACGTTAAAAAAATCCTTAAGATGGGCACCTGGGTGGCTCAGTGGGTTAAGCCGCTGCCTTTGGCTCAGGTCATGATCTCAGGGTCCTGGGATCGAGTCCCGCATCGGGCTCTCTGCTCAGCAGGGAGCCTGCTTCCCTTCCTCTCTCTCTCTGCCTGCCTCTCCGTCTACTTGTGATTTCTCTCTGTCAAATAAATAAATAAAATCTTTAAAAAAAAAAATCCTTAAGATACTTTGAATGTAGTCTAAAATCCAGTTTCCCTCATAAGTAGATTTTCTTTCTTTCTTTTTTTTTTTTAAGATTTTTATTTATTTATTTGACAGAGAGAGACACAGCGAGAGAGGGACCACAAGCAGGAGAGTGGGAGAGGGAGAAGCAGGCTTCCCGCTGAGCAGGGAACCCAAAGTGGGGCTCCATCCATCCCAGGACACTGGGATCATACCTGAGCCAAAGGTAGCTGCTTAACAACTGAGCCATCCAGGCACCCCCCTCATTAGGTATATTTTCTAAGTGATAGAAAATATTTTAACTAGTCCTAACTTGATTTTTCTACATCCTTTCCTATAAAATACATGTATGCAAACACTCACAATTGCACATTGTTAAATGAATTGAACATGAATTTAAATTAATATTGAGGAATGATTCAGGAGACAAGGAAACTTGTTTTATACGGCCTCAAGGTATCTGTCACAAATTTGGACATGAAAGTCTAAATATTATCAAGACCATGATGGGTCTGAGACTTTTTGCTACTTGCAAGCTAATAAGGTAGTCTGCTGACATTTTATGGTTGCTGGCAGCAAACATGATATTCTGGGCTCAGAGACAAAGGATAGTTCATTACACACTGCCATTGTACTATTCAATATAAGATCATTTTTTGTGGTGGTTTCCCAAACCTCAACTTCTTCAGGATGATGCAAAAAGGCAAAGAGATGCTGCATAACATGAATGAAAACCAAAACCAAAACCAAAACAACCACTAGCTCAGGAAACTCCAATCTTTTACAATGGGCTCCCTTTGCATTGGAGGGAGACATTCTTTTTATTATACTGGGTAATAAACAAACCCGCCTTTGCTCCAGATGGAGATACTATCTCTATCTATGTCTGTTTGCGCTACAAACATCCTTGAAAAGATAATCTAAAAGAAGTAACTGTCAGTGCTTCTGTTTGCAAGACTGCAGGAGTGTTAAAGATTCACAGAGAAGTGTCTTCTAGCGCATGGTAGTTCAAGATCAAGTTATTGGTTTGAACAACCTCAGGTGGGTTATCTAGTTTTATAATTGGCATAGTCCAACACAAGACTAGTATGACCTAAAACAAACAGGTAATCAGGAAAGAATATTATAAATTCCCTATTTGATTAGTCACTGAAACTGCTATGTGTTAATATGTCCTATGTCGTAGTTCATCTTCCCATGAAGAGAAAAAAAAGTAAAGTTTTCTCCTAAGAAGGCACATTATAAATTTTTAAAATAGATAATTGACTGTCAAATATTAAAATAAGTATGACGTCACCCCCTATATCTCTCCCCTTCATTTTTCTGCAACTAATGTTAACCACTTTTTCAGTCTCATAGATATCCTTTCAGCTTTTCTTTATGCAAATATAAGTACATATGAATAAATTCTTGCTTTCCAAGTTTCTTAACTAAAGGTAGCGTAGTTTTTCACAGTTCTTTTGATAGTTCTATTTGGTGCATATTGAATCATTTCCCCCCTGTCTATACATTCATATAAAAGAGAGCTTCATTTCTGCAGAGTATTTTGTTATACTTTCATTATACTTTAGTTTCAATTACAAAAGCCTTTATCCTTGAATAAATGAGTTTTTTTCAATATTTTGCTACTTTGGTAATGTAAACATTTATTGCATAGATGTCACTTTACACCTGTGCAGGAATAACTTCAGGATAAACTTTAGTTTATAACTTCAGGTTAAACTTTACTGGGTTAGAGGGAGAATTCATTTAAAGCATTTGATGGATATTGCCAAATTACACTCCATATGGGCTGTGCCATTTTGTGCTCACCAGTGATAGATAAGATTGTTTGTTGCCAGAGAGCCTTATTTAAGTTAATGATGCTCAAACTAGATATTTATCTGCAAATGATAAAAGCAGTCCATAATAATACCCTATACCACTGTAACCTTCATCTAGATTAAAGATTCAAATGCAAAAAAAATCATAAAGCCATAAACACTAGAAGAAAACATAAGTGAGTGGCTTGCACACCTGTATAGATGAAAGAGTTTCAATACAAACACACACCCACACAAACATTTTTTGCATAATAATAATAATAACAAAATAATAATAATAACAATAAGGGGGGGAAAGACACTGAAGAGCATTGAGAGAATAGTTAGTCCTATAAGATCTACCAAGCTAGTGATGAAAATGTATGTTACTGGTTTGTGAGTATGCAAATAGCCAAAAAAAAAAAAAAAAGAAAGAAAATAAAAACAAACAAACAAAAAACCCAAATGAATAAACAAACAGAAATTCCGCCCCCCCTAAAATGCAAATACTGACTCAAACACACATGGGAATTTAGGGACCCATTTCAATTAGTGCAGTTAAAGATAGACTATTGGACCTTGTTGGACCTTTCAGTTTTTCTCCTTTCTCTTAAGTATCTATTCTTTCTTTCTTTTCTTTCTCTTTTTCTTTCTTTCTCTCTCTCTTTCTTTCTTCTCTCTGCTCTTTCTTTCCTTCTTTCTTTCACTTTTATGAATTGTCTGGCCATGTCTTGCTTGAATTCTTATATTCCAGCAGCAACTTTACTTTCATTCTCTGATTGGCTCATCATTACTATAGTTGGTTTTCATTCACAGTTTTCAATGTTTATCTGTTGAACTATTTTGTGGAAAAATTCTGGTGCTCTCTGTCATTTACCTAATTCTTATTTGAATATTTCCCTTCTTCCTGGTAACCCGTGTTTGGGCAAGTGGTGATTTTATGAACCAGCTCATTGCAAGAGATTCCTGTCTGGGAGCAGGAGTGATATAGTAGATCCCTATTCTTTGAAAAGTTCTTCTTCTTCACTTGAAGATTTGCTGATTGCTTCAAACATAGTGCATATTTCCAGCTAAGCTTTTGCTTTCTGTGCAAATGGAAGCTTTTTCCTATCTGCCCCACACTCCCAGAGTTCCTGCGTTAGCCCCTGCCCAGCCCTCCCAATGAATGCATCCAGTAGGATTCTCTTACTTTCAAAAGGTAATTTTGATGGTACTTTCAGAGGTTTCCACTCTGTGCATTTTTATCACCTTCTCTCTAACCCTTTGCTATTATTCTGTCTTCTTAGAGGAAATCTGTCCTGTCCATGGTATGTCTTATGGTAGTGATGGGAGCTCACCTTTTGGGAATGATTTTTAACTGGAAGTGTCTGTGATTCACCATTGCTAGGGTGCTGTGGCTCGGTTTCCTGTGTAACTTCTTACAGATATTCTTACAGTACTTTGCTGGTCTCCGATGTTTGGGTAACACTTAAAAGCATATTGCAGTTTTCAGGTTTTATGTCTCATAGTTCATATGAAAATTCGCTTAGGGATTTTGCCTACACCCTTTTTACTTTGTTTCTGAAGGAGGAATGGTTAAGATTCAGAACTAAGTTGCTACAATATTTACTAGGACTTTTTTGAGTGTTTTATTTTTAATGAAGGGCTTTATGACCAACTTAAATTAAAAAAACACAACATTTGATCAGTTATGAATGGTAGACTCATTCCACATAAATATTGCTAATAGACATATGGTTTGATTAAACAGGGAAAATTTATGGCCTCATAAAGTTGTTCTTAGCATGACCTAGTTAGTGTAAAACTTATCTTCTTTATAATTTCTACCTAATCTTTATTGTAGCAGTTCAGAAAGTACAGGGACAGCTTTAGGAGGATTGATACTCTCTGGAGGCATCTCAAGAGTTATATTTGAGAAGATATTAAGTGGGACTTTTAGTAACATGATATCATTGTGAGAAAATTATATCAGGAAATGATTCTCTGGCTTCTTCTTACTCGCTGAAAATTTCCCTAAAGCCACCCTTAGCATTATATTTCAAGTTATTTACTCTACAGCTCTAATAGGAAAAAACCACCAACTTTCAATTTTTTTCAACTTTTCATCCCATCAATACTGGCTTCATTTTCATCATGTCACTTACTCCTTCAGAGTTACCTTTGCATACTTTGCATTATTAATCTATTGATTTCTTACTTTGTCTTGCTTTAAAATGCAAAAAAGCTATTCAAAACTATGAATTGATTGGTAATCTATCTCAGAAGCATACAACACTGTTTATATCCATTTTCACATTATTAATCATTCTATTTTAATTACAAGATCCACCCTTAGCTTATAATGCTGAACCTTTTCATCTTTTACTGACCATGTTAAGGAATTACATCTTCTTAGGCAATAAGACCATTTATTTAATAGACACAATATATGTGCATTTCAATGAATATTTTTTTTTGTAATTTCCATTATGGGAAAGTATAAAATCATTTCACTTGATGTTGTTATTTATCTAATCATTACAGGCAAATATTTTATTTTCTTTCAGCGTCTGAATCAACATTAGAAAACCATTCATTATTTTATAGTAACGGAATATTTCTTTTGGTTCAATATCTACTTCTCCTTCCAGAGTTCATTAGATGAGCTGGGTTGATTGATCTCAGCTGAGTTCATTCACACATTTGCAGTTAATTGGAAGGTTTCCTGGCTTATGTGTCATGTAGGACAGCCTTACCTGGGACAGATTACACTCTTGCCTGGGACAAATCACTACATGTGGTCTCTCATTCTCCACCAGCCTAGCTTATTCTTATGGTAGTCACAGTGGTCAGGAAAGAGAACAGATACATTCTATTGGCCAAAGCAAGTCACAAAGCCATCCCAGATTTAAAGGGTAGAGAAATAGTCTCTGTCCTTGATAGAAAGAACCTCAAAGTCACATTGCATTGCAAAGGGCATATAAACAGAGGTGCAAAAAAATTGAGGCCATTTGTATAATTAATGTGCGAATCCTTCCAATATGGAACTACCCTACCCTCCATGGTATTTGTTACTTACAGTGATCTTCCTTTTGCCTCCTGCCTCTAGGCACATGACTCAAGATTTGGGACAATCAGTGCATTCAAAGCTCTGTTACAGTGAAAGATCAGAGCTAGGAATGTAGCAACAGCAACAAAAAATCTCTCTTTTTTTAGAATATATGCTTATATTATATTTTAGAATTAGGGGAAGCTAACGAAAGGAGATATGAGAGATGAAAGAAGAAATAGAGCCTGATACATTATTTTAGACCCAAGATCAAGATGTCCTGATATTAGAATCAGTCTAGACTTTGCAAAGTCTTATTATATTCTTAAATAAATCCCTTTTCTTAACAAAGCCAATTTGAAATAGATTAGTGTTTGTTTCAGAATGAAGTAGCCCTGAATAATATGTCAGAGATAAACTTAAGAGATATGTCTAGAGAATGTGAACTGTTATAAATTCATGTGAATGTTTTTTGCCTATTTTGGTGTCATGCATTAACAATTTTAGTATAATTGACTTAGTGCCAGAAATAAGACTTATGAATTAATAACCTGAGGATTAGCTGTCTGTGCATTTCACTTTAATGTGATGCTTATATTTCTAGTAAAATCCTTTTTACTCATTCATTAAATTGATCACTGATTTAAAAAAAACCCTGCATTAAATTAAAGATTTTGGAGAAGGCTGTGTATCTTATGAATGAAACAGATCAAGTCATTATCCTCTTGGAACTTATGTATATTTATCCTTAAAGATTTATTTATTTATTTGAGACAGAGAAAAATGCATGCATGCAACTGGGAAGAGGGCCAGAAGGAGACACTCTCCAGCAGACTTCCTAATGAGCTCAATCCCATGACACATGAAATCATGACCTGAACAGAAATCAAGAGCTGGACACCTAACTGTCTGAGCCACCCAGGCGCCCCAGGAACTTTTATTTTTAATAGTATTTAAAATCTTGATGTATTTAGATTTAAAAAAAAAAAATTGGCTTGCTAATCTTAACAGTATCAATATTGAAATGTTGAGTGTTGAATGATGGATTATTTTAAAAGTTAAGTTTCCAAAAACCTGTTCAGCTGTTTTTGAGACATGACCAGCAGAGTGAGAAAATCTATTTTATTCGTTTTTCAAGAGTTGCCCTTTTCTAATGTCAAGCAACTACAGAATGGATGAACTTTGGAAGTGTCAGTCTTGGAGTGTTATGCAATTTGTTCTGAGTATGAATTAGTCAGGCTGAGCCTTTCAGTGCATTAGAAACAAGGAAGATGAGCTGAACACATCCCTAAAGGGCAAAAATACTTCTAGGTCTGCTTGGCTCACTTTGTGCACCATTTTTTGTTTTGTTTTGTTTTGTTTTTTGTTTTTTTTCTTTACAGTGGAGATCTCCCAGTTTTGCTTACTATGATCTTATCTGCTAATGTATCCTTAATAGTCTTATGGTCAGGGGTGCCCGCGGTTGCTCAAACACCTGACTCTTGATTTTCAGTCAGGTCATGACCTCAGGGTTGTGAGATCAAGTCCTGTGTCTTGGGCTCTAAGCTAGGTGTGGAGTCTGCTTAAGATTCTCTCTCTCCCTCTGCCCCTCCCCTTTCCTGTCTCTTAAAAAAACAAAACAAAACAAAACAAAAAAAACCAAAACAAGTCTTATGGTCAGGACATAATGGACAGAAGACTTGGAATAAAGTAACGAGTTTTGGAGGATTCTGTGGGGGTGGGGTGGGCTTGATGACTAACCAGAAATGAATAAATAAACTTGCTTCCCATAAAAGATGAAAGGTACAGGATACTTTTTTCTATAGTTGTGGTGGTTCAAATTCATACCAGTTTAAAGTTAAATAACAAATTTACTCAACCAGCATATTACCTGAAAATCATAAAGCCATTAATGTGATTTTATTTTAATTGAATTCACAAAGTTTCCATGTGAAGTGGCCAGTGTGCTTAATATTGTAATATTGTAATATTGGAAAGCACACCATCATATCCCAAAAAGACATTTGCCAGTGAAAGATCTGGGACACATACAGTAATATGCACATACTGAAGGCACACTGTGATCCTAGGATACTGGGAAGTAGAGTGAATTATTAGGGGGTTGGGGGGAAGAATGCAATAGAGCTAAAAGAGAAGTACTAGAAGCAGGTAGGTAAGAAGAAGGACCTGTCTGGAAAAATGTCAACTCATGCTTTGTTTCCTCTCCCTCTGCCTTTACTAGTCCCTGATAGCCCCCATCTGAACACTGAAATCTATCCCTCTTTGTGGGGTAATCTTAATAAATACAATTCACAGCTAGAGTGTATCCTCCCCCCACCCCCGCTCTGATTCTGGGAATTACCCCTTCCCCATTTCATGTGACGTCCCTTGCTGTCAGAGAAGAAACTCTGCACTTTCCACCCTATGTTTTGGGAATGCCACCACTCAGGGCACAGAGATTTGTCCACAGGTGAGTGTAAGGACTTATTTAGCAAGAGGCTTTCATTTAAGTTAAGCTGTCCCTTCTCCCCTTCCCCCAGGGGATTCACTTAAAAACAAGTCCCCAGAAACCAGCTCCAGGTAACAAAGCTCAGGCCAGGTGGAGACATCTGATCAGTGGGGGGGATGCATAGTGTCTTCCTGGTTACCAAGGAGTATGGGCCCCACCCTTTGGGAGCCTTTTGGGCGCCAAACCCAACCAAGGTGATAGGCTGGGTCAAATGTCTACTAGGGTAAATTGTAATTCAGTTGGTCACCTAGCATCACTATGGAGTTTCCTGTGTGTGTTACAATCTCATTGGCCACCTGTGCATGGCCAGGCCCAACCGCATGGCCTTAGCCCTTAAAAGTTAGTCTGTGAAACAGGGAAGGGTCGCCCTCTCTTGTAAGAGGTGTGTCCCCGAACGTTCGGTTAGATTCTTGATGCTTGGCAGGAAATAAAGCTTTGCTTGACCTTCACTTTATATCAGTCTTGCTCCTTTAATCAGGGACCCATTATGTGGGCATAACAGTGAGCAGATTACCAAATATTTACACCACAAGAGACATTGATTATTCTTGTATTTATTTTTTAGATAACTTTAATGAAATGTTTCTACTGTTCCAAACATTATTGCAAGTGATTGGCATGGAAGAAATTGTTTAATTCTTGCAACAACTTTATGAGCTTTATGAGCTTTAATACTATCATTTTATAGTTTGAGAAACTGAGGCTCAAAGGTATTAAGTTGCTTGCCCAAGGTCATACAGCTTTTAAGTTGCAGGACTAAAATTCTAAATAATACTGGCTCAAGCTGCTTTCTCTTAAACAACTTATGATATTGTTTATCTTCTAAAATTATAAATTATAAGCACTGCATAAGCCTAAGCATGGTAGGGATCTTGCTTTGAAAAAAAAAAACCAACAGGATGAAAGCACAGCCAATAAAATAATAAAATAACAACAACAAAAACAACAATAATAATGGTATAATAATAATAATTATATATATATATATATAGAGAGAGAGAGAGAGAAGCTCCACAATAACATTGAGCATATCTCTACCACTCGATCTTCGAATAAATTGCAGTCATTCCCTCTTTCTTTCTTTTTTTTTGGGGGGGGGGGGCGTGGGCAGGCTGTTTCTTCCCCAGTAAGTATAGACAAAACAATTACTATCATGTGATACCCAGAATCTTTTGCTGTCATTGTGATAGTCTAATATCACATCACATGATTGTTTTGAGAATTAACAAGTAGGGTAAATGGGTCTCCTTTCTGGAAATAGCCTCAGGTGTTTACTCATGTACCTTTACTTCCCTCATTCTTCCATTCTGAGAGCCTTCTATTGACATGAGCTGTAATAATTCACATAGATGAATGAATTCAAGTGAGGGAAGTAGAACATCTAATTACATCTCAGAAAGTATTACATAGTAAAAGACAATCACCCATGGCTACTTTTATGCTCCACTGCCATGAAAGCATCACTTAGGCATCTTCAAAATGCAAAGAGAACTCCGCCCTTTCTATTTTAGCACATCAAAGGAGTCCGTTTGCAAACAGCAACAGAACTTATGCAGAACATTCCCCCATGCAAACTTTATTCCCATACACATGTTCTGTGTTCCCCTTCTCTACTTCCCTACAAGCTCTCATCATGCTCTCACTCTCTACCAGCTGTTCAGCAGTTCCATTACTGCTCTGGATAGTAATTATAGAAAGGTATTTCAAAGTTTTCAGTAAAGTGCTTCTTTACCAAAAGGGAGAAAAAAATATGTCACTGTTTTTTGCACTTTATTTCTTGTAGCATATAAATAGAAGTGTCTAAATGGGACAAGCTAAAGAAATAGTGAAGAAACAACAAGCCAGAGTTGTTCTTGCTCTCAGCACCCACTAACATACAGAATACTTCTTACTTACCTGGCAAAATCTCTTAAACACAAAGCAGTATCCAAAGATGATATTTCCTTTGTCTGGGATGAGAGTCTGGTATTTATTCTTCAGCAGTTCCCGAAGCTGTGACAAACCATGACATTCTTTAAATGCAACTCTATTGGCTCTTAAGGACCTTTAACTGAATGTCTGATACCAACTAACTTTAGTCTTTAGAATTTTTTCTTTTGTCATGTATTTTTTCTTCCTTATGATTTTTTAATTGAAAAATTGACACACAGTATTATATTAGTTTCAAGTGTACAACATAGCGACTCAAGAATTCTGTACATTATGCAGTCATGTTCATCATGTTCAATTATGGTCATCACCATGATAAGTGTAGTGACCAGTTCTCCCTGTCCTATGTTAATACAATAATATTGACAATTTTTGACTATTCTTATGCTATATTCTTCCCTCCTGTGCCTTGCTTATTTTATAGCTGGAAGTTTGTATCCCTTAATCTCCTTCACCTACTTTGCCCATTCCCTCTCTCCCCTTTCACCTTGGGCAAACATCAAAACACCAATTTGTTCTCTGTATGTATGAGCTTGTTTCTGTTCTGGTTTTTAGATTGGATATATAAGTGAAATCATATGATACTTGTCTTTCTCTGACTTATTTCAGTTAGCATGATAGCCTCTAGGTCTGTTCATATTATTGCAAAGGACAAGATTTCATTCTTTTTTATGATGAAAAAATATTCCATTCCTTAAATGAAACAAGATGGGATCAGGAGGGAGACAAACCATAAGAGACTCTTAATCTCGCAGAACAAACTGAGGGTTGCTGGGGGAAGCGGGGTCGGGAGAGGGTGGTGGGGTTATGGACATTGAAGGGGGTGTGCTGTGGTGAGTGCTGTGAAGTGTGTAGACCTGGCAATTCACAGACCTGTACCCCTGGGGCTAAAAATACATTATATGTTTATAAAGAAATAAAAAAATTTAAAAAAAATTCCATTCTTTCTGTATACGGCATCTTCTTTATCCCTTCATTTATTGATGGGTGCTTAGGTTGCTTCCATATCTTCACTATTACAAATGATGCTGCAATAAACACAAGGGTGCATATATCTTTTTGAATTAGTGTTTATTTTGTTTGTTTGTTTTTCTTCTTTGGATTAAATAGCCAGCAGTGGAATTATTGGGTCATATGGAATTTCTGTTTTTTAATTTTGGGGGGAAACTCCATACTCCATTGCACAGTGGTTGCATCAGTTTATATTCCCACCAACAATGCATAAGGGCTCCCTTTTATCCACATCCTCACGAAAACTTGTTTTTTCTTGGCTTTTCATACTAGCCATTCTGACAGATATGAGGCTATATCTCATTGCGGTTTTGATTTTCATTTTCCTGATGATGAGCGATGTTGAGCATCTTTTCATATGTCTCTTGGCCATCTGTTGGTCTTTGAAAAAATGTCTCTTCAGGTCCTCTGCCATTTTTTTTTTTGACACATTAACATTCTTAGTTTATTATTCCTCTCATGAAAAATCTGCACAATCACCACAGATAAAGCCACTGCAGCATCTTTACTCCTTCTGTTGTCCAATCTCCAGCTCACTTTTTGCTAGCACCAAAATTGGCTTTCGCAGTCCCCCTGACTTTCCTCATTCCGTTCTTGCGTTCCTTTCGCTGTTTTCTTGAGGTCTTTTTCTTCTCATACAGACCATGTCTTACAAGTCTATGTTTGGGTTCATTTTCTTTGCATAATCCAAGAAACCATAAATCATGCCAAAGCCAGTTGTCTTGCCACTACCAAAATGGATCTGAATCCAAATACAAATATGACATCTGGTGTGGTCTTGTACATTTTGGCTAGTTTTTCCCAAATTTCTGTCTTAGGTACTGTTGCCTTTCCAGGATGAAGGACATCAATAACCATTTGTTTGCGCTGAAGTAGTCGGTTGGTCATGAACTTCCTGGTCCGGATAGTTACTGTGTTGTTCATGATGGTGGCCGAGCTTCAAGCAGCCAGAGAGGAAAAGACTCCTCTGCCATTTTTTGATCAGATTGTTTTGTGGTGCTGAGTTGGGTGAGTTCTTTATATGTATTAGATAGTAACATTTTACCAGATATATCATTTGCAGAATATCTTCTGTTGAATAGGTTGTCTTTTTGTTTTGTTAGTGCATCATTTCCCTTCTCTGTGGAAAAGCTTTTTAGTTCGATTAGTCCCAATATTTGCTGTTGCTTTTATTTCCCTTGCCTGTAGACTTATCTAGAAAAAACGTTGCTATGGCCCATGTCCAAGTGATTATTGCCTATGTTTTCTTTTCTACTCTTATAAGAATGTAGACTCACATAGAGGAAGATAGACCATAACCCTTTCTTAATTTCTGTGACTCTGTATATTTTTTTTTTTACCAGTTGAGGCCAAAGTTTAAATTAACTTTGTGACTCTTTGGTCTGAAACATTGTGGTTTCCCACTGAGATATAATTCTCTAAGTACTTTCTTATAATTGATTATATTGCCATATGTACTTTTATTTTGAAATTTAAGTTTTATAAAGAAAAAAGTTATTAATCTTTTACTGAAAGTTTTTTTTTTTTAAGATTTTATTTATTTATTTGACAGAGAGAGAGAGAGAGAGAGAGGGAACACAAGCAGGGGGAGTAGGAGTGGGAGAAGCAGGCTTCCCGCCGAGCAGGGAGCCCGATTCAGGACTTGATCCCAGGATCCTGGGATCACGACCCAAGCCGAAGGCAGACCCTTAACGACTGAGCCACCCAGGTGTCCCTGAAAGTTTTTGATTAAACACTTCTTTTATTTTTTTCTTAATGTAATTTTTGTAGACATTGGTTTGAATCTTTATCAATCTCTGAGGTTTGAAACAACATTGTCTTTAATTACAGGGATATCAGGTGCAGCCAGGTGGTTTGTGTGATAACTTCATTTATACCTTTTTTCAACAAAATACCAGTTTCTGTTTCTTCAGTTTCTTTATGGAGGCAGCTGCTTTAGTCTTATGTAAATCAGTACACTGAGTCAATCGAGAAGGATTCACTTTGGATCCTGCTTTAAACTCCCAGTTCTGTAGAGAACCATTAGGAATTGTTGACAATTGCCAGTAGTTGAAGTTTTTGAGTGAGTGAGTCACACACAGTATATTCAAACAGCAATCGGAAATACCAGCTCTGTTGATTCTATACCTAGCATCATCCCCCGTATCACATTACTCACTACTCTTGTTTATTATATCCGTAAAATATCACTTGAGTCCATCCCATGACCTAGTGCAGGTACTTGTCATCTTTCTTCCTGAAGTTTTAACATTTTATGTAATATGCATGTTTCCATTCTTTTCTACCCCCATCCAATCCATTCTCAATATTGCTGACCTAGTTTTTTTTTATTAAGAAAATATTTGCAAATAGTTCTCTCGAAGAACCTGATGATACTCTTTGGAGAAAGATTGTACAGAGTTGGGGGCAACAGGTTGTCCACTCCTGATTTCTATGCTAAACCCTTGCAGACATGTAATAGGGCCTTCCCTTTCTTGAGAGTTAATTACTCATGAATCTTTCATGTTACTTCATGGCTAGATATTAGCAGCCAATTTGCTGATATTTATTTATATTCCAGTATAGTAAAAATAGAGATGTCTAGAGATCCCTAGAGAAGTTTCACCTCCATCTCAGGATAGTAAAGATAATATCTCTCTTTACAGAAGAGAATATTTAAGTTACCAGAATCTGCTGGGTAAAACCCAGGGTTTCCTAGTCTCTGGTTTGCTCTCTTCTAACACATTCCCACTGTGTGTGCATTCAACATGTGGCCCTAATTGTGTGGCTGTGTAGGAACAGGGGGTCCATGAACCAGAACTAAGGTAGTATTCTGGCAATTATCATTTTTGTCAATAATAAGCAGCCCTCGTTCCTCTGACTTAGAGGTTTTATGCTTTTCTGCTAGCATATATGAAACTAAATAGAAAATTTGCTACAGCATATCTAAATTACTAATAAACATCAACATCACAAGTAGCTTGAAGAATAGAAAATAATCTGAAGATTAGTAATACAAAGTATGTTTTTAAAAGATTAAATACTGCCAGTGGCAATGATTCTGGGAGAAAAAATCATCTGTTGCTGGTGGTTGTAGGAATTGTTATAGCCTTTCATTGGAAAATAATTGAAATTGAAAATTGACATAGTTGCTTTTGATAGTCTATTCTATAAAAATATTACATCAATAAATGCTTACTAAAGCATTGTAGTGAAGGAAGAAAGGGAATGTCCTTCCACTGACAAATGGTTGGGTCTACTATCATGCAGCCAATTGGGAAAGACTTAATTTTACCTTCTGACTGGGAGAGAATTTCACAGTGCATTCTTGACTGCAAAAGTGGGTGCACATGACCATAGGACACTGTTTTTTTTTCAGATGAACACTAACAAATCCTATATATGATTAAATATATATGTGTATATATATAATTATATGATTATGGTAAAATACATTGAAGGACATCTATGAGGTTACTACCATTGGGTGTGAAAGAGTGAAGAATGGGGAAAGAATGGTAAAAATAAGACAAAATAAAAAAAGATGTCTATAATAAAAATGTCATGTATTATATGATGTGACATATGTAAATTCCTGCTAGCATATAATAGGATGTATTTTAGTGTCTTTCCTGTGGTCTCAGCATTCTGGGCTTTATTCTCATAGGTAAGGATAATGAATTTTAAGAACTCCCTAAAAAAGGGATCTTGACACACTCTTGTGGGACTAATAGCAGCTCAACTAGTTCAGTGATTGTCACTGCAGCATGCTACATAAGAGAGGCTCTTTAGTAGGAATGATGATTCAAAGAATTTGAATTTCAAGGAATTTGAAAGCAAAGAGATTACTTGGTAATGCCCCTCTCTTTCTCTAAACCACAGTTAGGGGAAATGGACCCTGAGCATCCCACTCAGAGAGATTATCCTGAGAGTCTGAAATGTTATCTTTAGACTCATTGTTTGTGGAGCTGCAGTTTTAAGATATTTCTTGGTAGAGCATGGAGAATGCCCTTAGATTTAGAGTGTGTGGTCACTGGGCCTCATTCTCACCTAAAGATTGGGAACTCCCGCCAACTAGTGTGAAAAGAGGAAAGCCATTGGCAACAACTTTTTGACTTGATAGTGGGGCTAAGATACAGCAACTCTGGCTTTAGTGTATGCTGGCTTAACACTATCTTGAAAGGATTTTACCAACTAAAAGGATTTTAGTAGAAAGAGTCTATGACTGGGTATATTGCCAGAGGCAAGGCCTGAGGGACCCTTGTGAAAAGCCAGGAAGACTTTTGTCTGGTGCCCTGCAGAGGGCTGTGAATTCAGGTGAGGGATCCACAAATACACATTCAGACACAGAGAGAGGGTTGGAGAGAGATGGTACTTGAACATTTAGACACTTGAAGTGGAAGATACATATATACAGGCAGCCAACAAAGATTAATAGCCCCAGTGATTGAAACACTCCCTCCCTCCATTTTAAAATTCTAATCATAGTATTGGGAGGAAAAAGACTGAAAGTAAAAACCATGCTTACTGTCTCTTTACTGTTGTTTCCTTGTCTGGGGAGAGAAAAGAAATCTTAAATAGAATATAGGATAAAAACACTCTTTTAGCTTAGACTAGACATTTCATTGCCTAAAAGAGACTGTTAAACTTTGAGTTCTGACCACATTGCTGACAAGGGCAGGGAAGTAAGAACCATCTGAGCTGCTTCCAAGTGAAAAATGAAACTCCTGATTTTACCCTATTGAGTTCAGCATATTTTTATAAAATAGGGCATTGGGGAGTTTGTTTAGTATGCTTCACATATAAACATACACATGTATAGAAATTGGGTGCTGACATATGAATGTTACAGCAAATAAATCAAATGTATAAATGAATTTCAGGTTTTTTCTTTTTTACATGAAAGCATAGTTCCATTCATTGGTAACCTGAACTTAGAATTAGAAGTTTGTATTTATCTTTCTTTTAGAACAAATGCATTTTTTTTTTAATAATTTTTTTTTTTAAGATTTTATTTATTTATTTGAGAGAGAGACAGTGAGAGAGAGCATGAGCGAGGAGAAGGTCAGAGAGCGAAACAGACTCCCCATGGAGCTGGGAGCCTGATGCGAGACTCGATCCAGGGACTCCGGGACCATGACCTGAGCGGAAGGCAGTCGTCCAACCAACTGAGCCACCCAGGAGTCCCAAACAAATGCATTTTCTCTAGGCTTATCTGTAACTGCAATTATCCAGACACCAGCAAACCTCTCACCCAACACACACACACACACACACACACACACACACGCATACACACATGCAAGGGAGAGGTCTTCTAGACACCAACATTAAATTTCTGATAGACCTTCTCTGCAAAGATGCAATTTGTATGAGTCTCAATCAAAAAATATACAAAGGCTGAAATATTCAAATATGCAGCACAATCAAGAAACCACACAGCTGATTGTTAAAATATGCAGCATGTGGAGTAAATCCCATTAAAGACACTTTTAGAAACTAAAATATGTTTGAAAATTAGTAAAATAAGTGATTTCGTTTTGTCAAGTATATTCAAATATTTCAAAAGATACAAGAACTTGTGAGGAAAGATACAAAACATTCAAACTGTCTTAGCAGAGGAAAGCCTGCCCTCCATCTGAGGGAGTGGGCTCCAGTGTGGGGAGAGCAGCGAGAGAGAACTGGCATAAAGGGTGGGGCCCCAGTGTCACAGACCTTCTTTTGAAAATCTCAGAAAACTAGAGCATGGCACAGTGAATATCAAATGCTGAGGTTTGTTCTTCCTTCATTCCCTAGAGGAATAGAATTTTAGTCTACTAGAAAAGATATAAGATGCCTAGGGGATAGTAACTAAAGTAGAGAAAAGGAGGTGTTTTTGCAAAATTGGCAGAAATTGCCTTTTAATCTTCCAAGAAAATGTTGTGAGGCAAAACTGTCAATTTAGCACAGTTTTGCTTTAAAATCATCTCCTTACTTTGTGCATTAATTTTTAAAACTTTTCTTCTCCCACAAAGAATAACACTGTACCATTGAAATATTAGAGTTTATGCTTATGTTACGTAGCTTGATCATGCGACATTAATCATTTCATGTATCTTTACTTAATATAAAAAGGAACACTTAAAAATATTTATTTCGTCTCCTCTTTCGGCAAATTCGGCTTCTGATGGGAAGGGATATGGCTGGTTTCACATAAGCAGGCACTGTGCAGCCTTTTCACAAATGTGCAGATGGTTAATTGGTAATATCAAGTAGTCTTTTGCACAGATGGGGGAATAAAAATGATTAGTGGAAATTACACAGGAAGATTCATTCAGATCATGGCAAATGTAACAGTGGAGGAGTTATGGTTTATATTTGTGAACGGAAATAAGGCATAAAGAAATTGGCCTATCAAAAAAGCTATAATCAATTCAGTGATCAGTACCCAGAAGTCCTATAACATATTAAACTTATGGTTGTTTTAGAAATACTTAGAAGGCTACAATTTAGCTTTCTTCTTACTCAGACTTTTCCCTCAACTGATTGTGAAAACATTTATTAGTAATCATATTCTCTCAGCAACAATAGTTTGGCTTACAAACACCTTTGGGAAACCTTACTCATTTTAAGTTTTCTAGTTCTTTCCTTAATGTCTGAGCTACCCAACTTGTATCGACGATGTGAAGGCTATCATGGAGTTTATATAAAACAAACAAAAGTGTACAGATACATCTATGAGAATTTTTGCTTTGCCTCAGGTCAAGACTTATCTGAGTTCTTTCAGTTCGTATTCTGTAGAGTGACCATGTTTGATTGCCCATGTTTATTTATTTCTCATCTATTCTTGGGATTTTAATTTTAAGTCATTTAAATATGTTGAGAAAATATAGAGAGAATCCCCATGTTAAAAGTTTGGAAAGATGACCAACCTTACTTCTAAAATATTTCTTAAATGTAAAGGTCAGTGGGTGTTATTTAGAGAACTAGGGGTATGTTTTTATTGGCACCTTTTTTTAAAGAAAATGAGATAAATATTTAAACTCAAGGTCAGTATAAATTGATTTTGTTCGTTTTTAGGCTACTAATCCATATTTTATTGAAACCATTTTTATAAAGTTTTAGTTCAGTTTCAGTGTGCTTTATGGCAATATAATGTAGTGTTCTTGAGAGCTTCTAATGCAAGGTCTTTCAAAGAGCAATTTAAACACCATTTAGAAGCATAATGGAAAAATAGCTCATTCACAATGACAACAAAAGTGTAGTATCCCCAGGTGTAGACTTTTAAGAAATCCTCAGGCAGTATGTGAAGAAAATGATAGCCTTTTCTACAGTCACACGCTAATGAAGTTCTGTGTTTTTTGGAATGAAGTTTTGAAAATACAGGCATGCATTGTCTTAGAGAGGAAGGCACAATAAAGATGTCAAGTTTCTCTAAATATTTCTCTAGATTCAGTGCAATTTCAATTCAGATTCTAATGGGATTAGGTGAAACTTGATTAAATGGTTCAAAAGATCATCTACAAGAATATAAAGAAAAGAGATTATTAGAAACATCCTAAGAACAAAATAAGGCTGGAGCATGCCCTTTCAGAATTTCAAATGTATTAGGGAACTAGAGTAAAAATAAGTGTGTAATTCTAATTCAAAAATAGGCACATTAATCTATGGACCATAGCAAAGAATTAAAAGATTGATTAAATAAAAATGAGAATTAAGTATATCATAAACTTTAAGAAGAAGAATTGCATAATTCATAAAGGAAAAAATTATGTTCTTAAAAATTCATTCAAAATTATTGAGCATTTTAATCTTGAATATCTACTACATGCCAGAAGCTGCTCAAGTTGCTAAGAGAGAGAAAACTAAAGAAAAGAAACAAGGCCCTACACCCTGACAGTGTATAAATCCAGGAGGGAGAAAGCAGACAATGAATAATAAATAAATATATGGTATGTCAGTTAGTGACAATGTTACGAATAAAGAATAAGCAAAACAGAGCGTGACTGTCGGATGGAGCTATGCTGTCTTATAAAAGGTGACCAAGGAAGTTGTTCTCCTAAGTGGCATTTGTACAAACATACGATACCTTTTGTATGAAAAGTTGGCAAAGATGAGAAAAAAGAGACAGCATCCACATAAAGATATGGGAAAAGAGGTAGTTTTATGTGCTGTTGGTGAATGTGTAGAGTGATTCAGCTTTTCTGCTATGGATTTTGGCGATACGTAGAAGATTCTTTTCATTAAGGAGATAAACAACTGGCAAGGATCCCTGTTGAAGAACTTTTTAAGAACTTTTTACATTGAAATAAAAAGGAAATAGCCTCAAATTTATTAAAAGGGAGTGGGAAAATAAAATTTTGGTATATCCAAACAGGGAGAGGGATTATGTACCCATGGGGAAATAGATAAAATGCTTTGTTTAATAAGAAAATGTCGTAATAGTATGTTGGAAGTACAGTATAACTCCATGAATATAAAATTACATATCAATTCGTATTTCTTCCTCCTCCCTCCTACGCACACACACACACACACACACACACACACACACACATGCACAGCTTAAAGGTGACTCATCAAAATACTAATATAGATTGCCTAAGGGAGAAGGAATTTTAAATGTTTTTTAAGACCTTTTTTTATTGTTACAATTATTTAGAGGAAGCATATATTATTTTTATAATGTCATATAAAGTAGTTTTGTTTTCAAACACTATAAACATCAATTCTGTAGTAGTTACGAAGAAGTTACTATACTATTAAACAAGTTAATTAATGTAATTTAAAAAATAAATTTCAAGCAAACACTGAAAGTGAAGTAGAAGTGTGAACTGAGAGTAATGCTGTGTTCTGTGACAGGGACAATGGTAAAGTCAAGCTGTAAGAAACAGATGCTCATTTTCTCTCCATGTTACCTTAAGTCAGCTAGGAAGAAAGGAAGACCCTTAAAGTCAGTGTCCCTAATCAAAGTATCTATAAAGAAGGGCAAGAGTGTGAATAAATCCTGAGCAGGGAAAGTCCTCAACTGATTTCCTAAAGGAAGGGATTCCCTTTCTTCTCAAAGTCTTCCCTTCAGACTCCCCCTAGTACCATCTTTCTACTGGAATCAGGTAGGTATAGAGTTCACAGGAGTAATCCCCTTGAAGAAGACTTCATTGCATTCTTATTGAAACATAGTATTAAAGGTTTCTGTCAAAGAAATCATGCAGGAAAAAGAAGAAAGATGATAAAGTTCCTAACAGTTAAAGTTTCGTGCAGTTAAGTCCAGTTTGTACCTTTTGTTTAAAAATTCTGTAACACTTTAGTTTTATTTATTTATTTTTTTTAAGATTTTATTTATTTATTTGACAGAGAGAGATCACAAGTAGGCAGGGAGGCAGGCAGAGAGGGAGAGGAGGAAGCAGGCTCCCTGCTGAGCAGAGAGCCCGATGCGGGACTCGATCCCAGGACCCTGAAATCATGACCCGAGCCTAAGGCAGCGGCTTAACCCACTGAGCCACCCAGGCGCCCAACATTTTAGTTTTAAATGCTATTAAACAATACTAGTTTATTGCTTAACAGCCACCATTGTCCTTGCAGGGGATTATGCTCTATTTTACCCATTATCTCATGGAAAAGATGCCTCTGGGTTTTTTGTTTTGGGGTGTGTGTGTGTGTGTGTGTGTGTGTGTGTGTGTGTGTGTTTTAGGTTTTGTTTTTTATGGTCACCGTAATACTAGCTGTTCTGGTTATTTGGAACAGGAGAATTCATAATCTCCCAGACCTATTTCTTTCTCTTTATCCTTTTCCAGATGGATATTTCCACAATGTAAAGGGTCTGCCAAGACCAAAACTCAAGTGTCATTTTTCATTTTTTCCTATCTCTTAACCCAATGCAATGGCTGTCACTGAACCTTGATTGATTCTTTTTAATGTCTTTAAAAATTTACTCTCCTTTTTTCCGGGGGGAGGGGATCTTCCTTGTTACTACTTTAGATTAGGCTTTTATGATTTCTCACCTGGACTCTGCAACAATCTCAAAACTCTGCTTTACTTTCATCTGTCTTATTTTCTGCAATGCCTCTGACCTTTTGTTTCAATGGTCTTTTTTAAGCATAACTTCAGTCCTTCCACTTTGGTGCTTAAAAACACTGAATGGCAACCTCTTTTATTATAAGATAAAACTATAAAAAAAGCATAGATGATCTATCCACTATACATTCTCCCCACTCTCTTCCACTTCAGAAACTGATATAATCACACTCTAGTTATACTAAAATATTTGTAATCCCTTGAGTGTGGCTGTGACTTCCGGACTTCTACATTCAGGGTATTCTTTCTATCTGACCCTTATTTCTTTCAAACCTCTGACTAACCTTGTTATTGTTCGTTTGTTCTAAACTAAGTTAATATTTACTAGTCCTTTAAAATCCCTCTCCCACATGACTGCTTCTGAGACACTTTTTCTGTGTAATCCACAGATTAATAATGATAAATGATCTCACCACACCTGGACTTATTATATGAAAATCCATATTGCACTGCATTGTAATGATGTTTGCATGTGTCATTGTCTCCTAGTTAGAGCTCTGGATGAGAGGAAATTTATTTAATTCTTCATATTCCCTGAATCTGTTACTTGTTGAACATAGAATCTGAAAATAACACATCTGATCTATTTGAATCTATCAAACCCCACCAAATGGCTATTCTTAGGCCATCAGAAGAGTACTAGTCTCTTAGTTTTAGAGTGTTTTTGTTCACTTTTACTTTTTTAAAAAAAGATTTTATTTATTTATTTGAGAGAGAGAAAGCATGAGAAGGGGGAAGATCAGAGGGAGAAGCAGATTCCCCAGTGAGCAGGGGGCCTGATTTGGGACTCAATCCTGGGACTCCAGGATCATGACTGAGCTAAAGGCAGATACTTAACTGACTGAGCCTCAGACATCCCCTGTTTTTACTACTTTATGTAATAATTCATAGCATACTTCATGGTGTATTTATAATAAAGCATAAGATCATTTTTCTAAGGTTATACATTAACAATTACTTTTCAGATAAAATTTCATTTTAACAAGTGTGATCCTTATACTATAATATCCATAACATTTTATGAAAATGAGCAATTATTGATTCATCAGATATATGAATGAAATGTATACTCTGTATCAGGTACTGGCCTGGAGTAAACTCTGCAGTAGAAAAAATAACAGGTACATTGTCTATCCTTTGGGGACAATAAGTCTTAATCTTCTCCACGGGGCAAAAAAAAGTTCAATTAACCTATTGATAAAGTCTCCGCTCTGGACAGAAATATAAAACAACCTATAAAAAGCCAAAAAACTTGTGAGTTAGATTAAATGTTAGTGAAAATGTGAGGAAAAAATAAGAGCTTCCATAATAAAACCAATTCTTGTTTTAGCTATGATGATCAGCTTGTTTCATGTATGATATTTAAGCTTTTCAAGAAAGTGGGTAACTATCAAACTTTAATGTTATTTCATAACATAAAACTATTTAGGATTGTCACTCACAGAGGTTTATAGCAGCAAGATTATTGCAGCGTAGAAAGCAGGATGAGATTTGGCACAGGCATTGATGGGGAATATTATTTTGGCAAGCAGAGAGAATGGGAAATAACTGTTTCAGCAAAGATGCTAAGGTGGCAAAGTGAGACAGTGAATAAATGTGTTTGACTTCAGCCAGGATTTGGAGTAGGAGAAGAGCAGGCTTAGCTCTGGAAAGGCAGGCCTAGTTAAATTAGCCATTCCCTGGAGTTGCAGTTTAAGGAGCTTGGAATTTATCCTGTAGATAGGAGAGTGAGGTGTCTTATTTTTTATTTTGCAAATGACACTATTGAAATGATGTTTTAGGAAGATTGATCTGGCTGGGGATTACAGGATGCATTGAAAGGAGGAAAACCTCCTTTAGTGAAAGAAGAATGCATAAAAGATGTGGCCATGGAAATAGAAAGCATAAAAGGCATAGAAACCTAAATTTAACAATTTTGTCAAACAGAATATGCTCTCATATGTGTTTCCATGTCTACTTGCCCTGTCTTTTACTGTTGCTAATAATCAGCAAATTCAGTCAAGCTAGTTGTTTCAAATATTTGGGATGTTTGGAGAGGCACTTAGTTGATGAGTAGAAATGTTTACTTTTCAGAGAGTTGATTTGTAATTTGGAAGACTCAGTCCATATTCATGTCTTTTCTTTGTCATCTTCTGGAAAGTAATCAGGAAAATAAAAGTTTCCTGGAAAATAACTCCAGGAAAATGGGGAAACTACAAAATGGAAAAGGATCTAGTTTTGGATTAAGCACTATAATACAATCGATACATACTAAATAGTTTTTTTCAAGTACATTAATATCAGTACTGTATCACTTGATCCCGTAGATGAAACTCATGTATTGGAATCAAAGCCAGTGGATGCAAGTATAAAAGACTATAGAGTTCAAAATAAATGAAACAATAAAGAAATGAGTCTTTGGAGGATACAGAAAGATAGAAAAGATGAGACTGTAGAAAGCAAGTTGTCATTTTCAATTCAGACTAGATTCACGTGAGGAGAATGTTCTGTCAGATTACATAAAGATGGTTTTTCAGACAGGTATATCATCCAGGTGTGAGAAGTGTATCCTGCTGCGTTATTAGGAATGGCTTCCTGGTAGGGAATACCTCCTACTGTTGGAAGTAATGATCAAGCTGCCATATTGTAACAGTATAATTTTAGTTTAGTCTCTGGGCCAGATTCCAGTTAGACAGGTAAGGCACTATTGCTACATTATTTTGTATATAGTATATAAGAATATGTCCTTCAACATATATAGCTGCTGGGACAGAAAACATTATTTCCAAGTCTTATTTCATTCTCAAGCCTCTTGCGGGTGCCTTTGCTCAAGGTTTTCCACTGATTATTTAGTCTTCTGGCTTTCACATAACCCATAACCATCCCCATCAGAAATTCAGCATCTTAAAGAGGATACAAAGCTCATTTTCATCAATTACAGAATGAAAAGGAAAAGATCTCTTAGCATAATGTGAGAAAAAAATAGCTTAGTCTATTTGGGTTGTTATAACAAAAATAGCACAAACTGGGTGGCTTACAAGCAATAGACATGTATTACCACAGTTTTAAACATTGAGGATTCCAAGATCAAGGTGCTGGTCAAGGTGGTGTCTCCTGGGAGCTGACTTCCTCTTCGATGGCATCTTCTTTTTGTTTCATCAGATGATGGAAGAGGCAGGCAAGCTCTCTGATACCTCTCTCTAAAAGGGCTAGCCACTTCCTGATGATTATGCCCTAATCACCTCCCAAAAGCCCTCCCTCCTAATACCACCATTTTGGGAATTAGGATTTCAGCATATGAATTTGGGGCGGGGGAGGTGAAGCACAAACATTTAGATGGTAGCAGTAACTCAGATGTGTACAAAACAGAGTCACTGTTGCCCTCTTGAGAAAGTAGGATAAAATGCCATTCCTTTACTTCTTTCCTGATGAACATAGAATCTGGAGGGGGAAAAAAAAAAAGATTGGATTAATTTTTTTAGTCAGGATAGTTCTAACTCTTCCAGAGATCTTCCATAGATTGAATTGATACTTACATTACTATAATTTCTAATTGTACCTCTTAATTCTATTTCTTGAAGCCATGATACCAAAAAACAGAAATAATAGCAATTTTATAATTACTAACGTTTTATTTTTGACAGCATATATTTCAGTCATTTCTTCTGAATGCTCTCTAAGCATACTTTATGTATTTATCTTTTGAGATAGATGTAATGAGTTTAATTTAGAGCTTAGAGAATTATATGTTAAGAAGTTTAAACACCCTTCACCACACTAACACTAATGAAAAGAAAATAGGAGTAGCTGTATTAATTTCAGGCAGAGAAGACTTTAGGTTAAGGAAAATGATCAGAACTAAGAAGAACATTATCTCTTCAATAAACAGTGTTGGGAAAACTGGGTAGCTACACACAAAAGAATAAAACTGAACCACTTTCTTACACCACATACAAAAAATAAACTCAAAATGGATTAAGGGCCTAAATGTGAGACCTGAGACCATAAAAATCCTAGAAGAGAGCACAGACAGTAATTTCTCTGATGTTGGTTGTAGCAGCATCTTTCTAGATATATCCCCTGAAACAAGGGAAATATAAGCAAAAATAAAAAATTGGGACTATACGGAAATAGAAAACTTCTGCACAGAGCAGGAAACAACCAACAAAACTAAAAAAACAACCTACCAAATGGGAGAAGATATTTGCAAATGATGTATCCAATAAAGGATTAGTATCCAGAATGTATAAAGAAGTTATGCAACTCAACACTCCAAAACCAAATAATACAATTAAAAATGGGCAGAAGACATGAATAGACATTTTTCCAAAGAAGAGGCACAGATGACTAATGGACACATGAAAAGATGCTCAACATCCACTTGGCATCAGGGGAATACAAATCTACACCACGATGAGGTAGTTAGAATGGCTAAAATCAAGAACTCACGAAACAACAAGTGTTGGTGAGAATGTAGAGGAAAAGTAACCCTTATGCACTGTTGGTGGGACTGGTAACTGGTGTAGCCACTGTGGAAGATGGTTGGAAGTTCCTCAAAAAGTTAAAAATAGAACTACCTTACAATCTAGTAATCGCACTACTAGGTATTTACCCAAATAATATGAAAATGATAATTTGAAGGGGTCATCCAAGGTTTATTGCAGCATTTTTTTTGCAATCACCAAATTATGGAAGCAGCCCCATGTGTCCGTTAGATAGATGAATGGATAAAGAAGATATGTGGTATATGTATGGGGTATTATTCAGCCCTGAAAAGGGATGAAATCTTGCCATTTGCAACAGCATAGATAGATGGATCTAGAGAGTATAATGCTAACTTAAATAAGCCAATCAGGGAAAAGCAAATCTCATATGATTTCACTCATATGGGGATTTTAAGAAACAAAACAAATAAAGAAAAAAAAGAGGACCAAACCAGAATAGCAGACTCTTAACTATAGAGAATAAACAGATAGTTACCAGAGGGAAGGTGCATGGAGTGATGGGTGAAATAGGTGAAGATGATTAAGAGTGCACTTTTCTATATGAGCACTGAGTGATATATGGAACTGTTGAATCACTATATTGTACATCTGGAAACTAATGTAACACTGTATGTTAACTACACAAGAATTAAAACAAAAGCCAACAAAATTTTTTAAAAGGAGGGCATTATATAAACAAAAAAGATAATTTCTCCAAGAAGACACACAAAGCTTTAGCATGTATGTACTAAAAACAGAATGTCAAACTACCTGAGGCAAAAACTGATAGATATTTAGGAGAAATTTGATGGATCTAGCATATATGAATCCAACCCAAATGCAGAAAATTTAGTTCAGAGGATTCACCACTCTCTGTAAGTCTCTCCAAGTAAGAAGGAAAATGTAATCTAAAAAGAGGTGTATATGCTTTTGTGTCTTGTTTTAGAAAAACAAATGAAATGTAAGAACAATTCCTGCATTGTTTAGCTCAGAGTAGAATGGGTCACACAGATATGTGTGTGTGTATTATTTATATATATATTATATAAAATTTATAATATATTTTATATATCATATTTATAAATATAAATCATAATATATTATATATGTATATAATATATAATTATTATATATATATATACACACACACACACATATATATATACACACACATACATATAATATTTGTAGGGGTGCCTGGGTGGGTGGCTTAGTGGGTTGGGCCTCTGCCTTTGGCTCAGGTCATGGTCTCAGTGTCCTGGGATCAAGCTCCACATGGGGCTCCCTGCTCGACAGGAAGCCTGCTTCCCCTTCTCTCTCTGCCTACTTGTGATCTCTCTGTCAAAATAAATAAATAAAATCTTTTAAAATATATATATATTTGTATGTGAAATATATATTTTATATATAATAAATATATATATCTAAAACATTAATTTATAATTATATATATATAATCACTTACCTCCCCAAATAGCACATTCTTCAATTCAACTTCTTTTTAGGACTTAGAAAAAGTATATTATTAAATATCTCAAGACCAAATGTCAAATTCTTCTTGTTCTCAAATTATTCCCATTTCTGTGATGCCAGAGATTCTGAGCAAGATGTCATGAAGGCCAGAGAGAAATGAGAATATCCTCTGTGGACTTTTGGCGCCAAGGCCTCCGTATCCAGCTGCGCAGTTTGTATGCCGCACAGGAAGCCTGTCTCTGGGAGTAAGGGGAAGAAATCCAGTTTACACTTTCCTCCTCAGTGGCTTCTATCACCTCAAGTAAGGGGCATCTTTTTCTAATCTGTTCACACACAGAAGGCATCTATTCATAACCCAAACGGAGGTGCTATGTAGACTAGTGTTGGCTCTGATACTCATTTCTCAGGAAGAAGTCCAGACAACACAAGTATGTGGCATCTGTGTGCAGAGTTGCCTGTTTTTTTTTTTTTTTTTTTTGGCCCCCCACTGACTACTTCTCTTTTGTTTTTTACTACTCATTGCACAATCCAAGAATTCACACATTTATTGGCATCCTTTCACATGCACTTTTCTAGGAATCTTGTATATATTTCCTTTTTAAATTTTTTACAACAACCCTTCGATGTAAGTGCAGTTAGTTTCATTTTAAAGAAGAAGAAATTGAAATTCAGAGAGTTTAATTAAACGCCAGACTACCTAGTAAATAGCAGAAACAGCCTTTAAGTTCATGATTCTGACACCACAGCTCGTTTTCTTCACAATATGTATTTTAATATTTATATGATCACTTTTCTTACCAAAATGCCTCTTATTGGTGAACTATTTATAATATCCCCCCCAAAGCATCACACTAACAGTGGGGAGTAGAAAGGACAGATAATACCCTAATTCTAATGCAGTTCAGCAAGACTTACTTGCCATTGACCACAGCCTCTAATTTATGAAAGTAGAGTAAGACCACATCTTCAGATTCCTTTTCTCTTGCTCTGTCCTTGAGTACACATACCCTGTCGAATATCAAAATCAAAAGACATTTGATGTTTCTACTTCTAGCCAAGATAGTGTTACTTGAGCCATTTAACCTTCTGTTTAAAACAATTAAAAAGCTAGACCAAATTTATATTTATAATGATTTTCAAGATATCAGCCTACAAAGAACAATGAACCTCTAAAAAAGGGAAATGAATAATGTGAACCCTTCACTTTTCTTTGCTTACCCTCTTGAGAGAGTTCTACATTGCTGTCCAAGGAGCGGGAACCCAGAGTTTGGCAGTCTTTTGAATTGAGGAGATGGAATAGGAGGTCTGGAAAGTCAAAGTGACTTGAGTTTGTATGGCACACTGGAGCTTCTGAGAGTTTCCTCAGGCCTCCAACTGGCTACTGATCAGCACATGCTTTTGAGGAACCTATTCCAGGCTGGGAAAGAGCCAACAAAAAAGAGATCAGAGGAAAAAAATCCCTCAAACTTACGCAGGTCAAAAAAAAGTTATTTTTACCACCAACCAAAATGGAAAAACCTCATAATGCTTAGGTTACTGGATAGATTTTTGAGAAAGATTTTGCCTCAGTGGGTGTGTGAGAGATGAAGATGTGGAAGAGGAAGGAGAAATTAACCCTAACTAAATTCTGTTGGCTCTCACCAAGAAAGCTTAGTATCAGGAATTGAAAGGATAAAAATATTTACAATTAATTTAACCACTATGCAGAACAAAGCACAATAATAGTTATAAAAATACAAATTTCCAGCACATAACAAGATAAAAAACAATCACAATGTGTTCAAAGGAAGAGGAAAAATGTTTCATGGTGAGGACAATTAATCAATCAAAACAGTTCCCCAAATAATACAGATAATAGAATCAGTAGATAAGGGTATTAAAATAGTTACTACCATATTCCATATGTTCAAGGAATTAAAGTATATATTGATCATGAAGATGTTTAAAAAACCCAAATCAGATTTCTGAAGATGAAAAATACATGTTTAACCTGAAAAATGCACTGGATGGATTAAGTGCATATTAGACACAGAAGAAGAAGATAAAACTTGAAAACATGGCTATGGCAACTATCCAACATAAAGTACAGAAAGAAAAGAAAAATGAACAAAGTACCAGTAATCTGTGAGACAGCTTAAAGTGGCCTAATAACAAGGACAAGACAAAAAAAAAAACAAAAAGACAATAAGTTAACTTCTGGATGCACATACAACAAATTACACGCATTTAGATTTATTCTGGCTATTCTAAGTCCTTTGTGTGTCCACATGAGTTTAAGAATGAGTTTGTCTTTTTCTATACAGACGCACACACGCACACACACACACACACACACACACACACCTGTTAGGCTTGGATAAGGATTGTGTTTAATGTATAGATCAATTATAGGGGAATGGCATTTTAAAGAAATTGTCTTCTCACCATGAAGATGATGAATCTCTCAATTTATCAAGTTGTTCTTTAATTCTCTTAGTGATATTGCATAGCTTTTATTTACAAGCCTTATGGATCTTGAGTCTGATTATTCCTAAATATTTCATATTTTTATGCTACTGTATATCATTTTAATTGCAATTTCAATTTCTAATTGTTCATTGCTAGTGTATAAAATAAGCTGATTTTTATTGATCTTATATCATGAGGACTTACTAAACTCACTTAGTTGTTTTAGTAGCTTTTTTGTTGATTCCATCAGATTTCTACAAGACAGATCATTTCAGTTATGACTAAGTACAATTTCCCTTCTTTCTCTCCAAACTGGGTGCTTTTTGTTCCTCTTTCTGACATGTTTGCACTGGACTTAACATCCAGTAATATTTTGGATAGAAGTTCTGAGAACAGACGTCCTTATCTTCTTGCTGATCTTAGGGTAAATCATTCAGTTTTTCACAGATACAATATAGATATACAATTTTCATGATACCTAAAAAGGAATCTTGACTGATATGGACATTGTTTAAAGAAAGCAGGTATAGGAGGTGCCTGGGTGATCCAGTGGGTTAAGCATCTGACTTTTGGTTTCCACTCGGGTCGTGATCTCCTGGTCCTGAGATCAGGGTTGTGAGATCAAGCCTCGTGTGGGCTCTGCTCTTAGGGTGGATTCTGCTTGGCACCCTCTCTCCCTCTACACCTTTCTCCCCTGTACTTGAGTGCATGCACACACATACTCTCTTTCTCTTTCTTTCTCTCTAAAATAAATACATCTTTTTAACAAGCAGCTTTATTTTTTCCTGTAAAATTAAAAGTGCTTTGCATCATACCAATGCATATACAAACCCATCTTTTTTCCCACTCTATTATGTGAGATCCTTATATTTACTATAAGGCTGGGTGGCATAAACAACAGGAATTTATTTCTCACAGTTCTGGAGTTTAGAAGTCCAAAATCAAGGTGTTGACAAGTCTAGTTTCTCTTGGGTCACTTTCCTTAGCTTGCATATGACCATCTTCTTCCTGTGTCCTCTCATATGACCTTTTCTCTGAATGCACATATCCTTGCTGTTTTTTCTTCTTCTTCTTATAAAAAAACTAGCTACACTGAATTAAGACACCACCTTTATGACCTCATTTGATTTTAATTACTTCTTTAAAAGCCCTATCTTTAAATACGGTCACATTGGGGGGGGGGTCAGGGCTCCAATATGAATTTGAGGAAGGAGGAACAGTTTAGTTCATAATAATCATCTTGTTAAGTTCTAGTTATAGGTCTTAGTTATTGTTCATTAAAATTTAGCTAACTCTCGGGGCACCTGGGTGGCTCAGTGGGTTAAGCCGCTGCCTTCGGCTCAGGTCATGATCTCAGGGTCCTGGGATCGAGTCCTGCATCGGGCTCCCTGCTCCGCAGGGAGCCTGCTTCCCTCTCTCTCTGTCTACTGTGATCTCTCTCTGTCAAATAAATAAATAAATAAATAAATAAAATTAAAAGAAAATTTAGCTAACTCTCATACATACCAAAATTTTAAAATATATTTACATAAAAATAATTTTATAGCACTATAACTGTATATTTCTCTGTCATCTATTTTTATCTTAGCAAATATCGTAAAGAAAGTGACTCCAAATTTTATACCATAGAAGTAATAGACTTTGCAATTAAATAGATCAGAATTTCATTTCTGGTTTTACCTTTTATTTTTATTTATTTTTTTAAAGATCTTATTTATTTGTTTGAGAGAGAGAGAGCATGGGGGAGGCAGAGGGAGAGAGAGAAGCAGGCCTCCTGCTCAGCCAAGAGCCCAATATGGGGCTTGATCCCAGGACCCTGAGATCATGACCTAAGATGAAGGCAGAAGCTCAACACTCTGAGCCACCCAGGCGCCCCTGCTTTTTTACCTTTTAAAAGCTCAAGCTCTGGTATCAGAAAGAATAAGTTTTGAATCTTGGCTCTACCATTTAGTGCTTCAAGGTCTCATTCAAGTTGCTTTAACTCATTCACCTTAATGATCTTCCTATAAGACAGGAAGAAAGCTTGTGAAAGTTAAGTGAACGTAAATATAACCACTTCATGAAGTGTTCCTGGAACACAGTATATGCCAGACACACATTTTTTTTTTTAATTTTTACTATAATTCCTTCTCTTCTTTTTCTCTGTTATGTGGAAAATACTATATACACATGCTGGATTGTCTGTTGCCCGATTAGCATCAGCATAGTCACATCTAACAGAAGCTGGGGATTGCTTTTCCCAGAATTCTCATTGCTATATGATTCCTGGCTAGAGTTTACCAAGGAGAAATCAGTGGAGACTGAGAAATAGGTATGGGTCAAACACAGTGACTTTATCAATAAGGTGATCCACATGTACACACTGCCTGACATGGATGTGCTCAGGAAAATGTTAATTCATTTTCTCTTTCTATACCATATTTTATAAGTATGTATTACATAAGTATATATTAAATTCTGTAATTAATATATATTGTAGTTTCTGTTGTTATTCCCATTTTATGGACTGGCTACCTGAATTTCAATAACTTGCCCAATATAGCACACAGAGAAAAAATATGAGAACTGGGAGTTAAACCCAGATCTGACTGATTCTAAGCCTCATATACTTCTCATAAATCCATTTTGCCTACAGAGATAAAACTTAATGAAAGACTCATGCTTCAAAGAGTATGATTTCTACTTCAGATGTCACTTACATATCAGTTTCTGATTACTGTGCTCTTAAGAAGTAATAGAGAAAAAAGTACAGTCATGAGCTAGAAAAGCCCCACATAAAAATAAAATTTTAATGTGTAGGGAAAAAAGACAAGAAATTTAGATTCTTATGTTGATATCAGTTAGCTTCTAAACGCCTAATGTGATCAATTTTGTCAGATTATAGATATTTGGGTATTTGTTCTGGCTCTGAAATTTTGTACCTGTATGTAAAGCTTTCCCACATTTAGAGATATTTTAGTTAAGGTGACAAGAGCTGCTGTAACATTTACACTCCAAAATACCAGAAACTAAACACAACTGAAGTTAATTTTCAATCTTGTAAGTCCAAATGGGGGATCTGATAGGTGGATGGTCCTCTTTGAAGATGTGATGTGTAGACGCTTGCCACTTGCACTGTGCCACCGTTTCTGTAATTCAGATGTGGATCTCAGTGCTGCCTTCTCTGCCTGAAGACAGCAGAGTGGGAAGGAAACCTCAGGGATCAGGTGTGAGAGGTTTTAAGGGCCTGGCCTGAAGGTGGTGTGCATTATTTCTGCTGTGTATCAGTCACACTATCACACCTGCCTGTTAAGGATGCTAAAAATGTAATACAGCTGTGTGTACAGAAAAGCAGAAACAAGATTTTAGATTAGAAAGGAGATAGCCACAAAGCGTAATGTCATTCTATTGGAATAAAAAAAATGTTCTGAATCTAGAGACTTGGAAGGCAATGATAGCTTGAAAATAAAATAGGTATGCCTAGGAACTTAGATTGGTTCCTGCACTATACGTAAGAATAAAGATACAGAATAAGTCAAGCTCATTGAAAGTTCATAGGAATGTTACTAAAACAGCGTTTCTTGTTACAGTGATAAAATAATTACAATAATGATATTAAAAAATAATGACAGACATCAGGCCATTTTTTGCTACCTCTATGAAATTTTTTTTCCCCTCACTTAATGCTGTCAGTGTCATGAGATAGGTTCTAAAGACCTCAATGTCCAGTCCAAGAAGCAGAGACTTACATAGATTATTTCTTCAAAGTTCAACAGCAACAAGTAGACACAGGTTTGAACTCGCATATTCAGACTCTGGTGTCACGCTGTACATGTAGATAATCCCTATTCTAGCTAACGTGCTAGAAAAAAAATTTAAGCACTTCTGCCTCATCTAGTCTTTTCAAATATCACAGCTGATAAAATCAGAATCGTTTATTTCCTTTTGGAATTATAAACCGAAAACAAGAAGCCTTGTTTGTTTTTAATATAATAGCTTAAAGAAGTAAAGCATAGAAATAGGTGCTCTTTCAGCTCCCTGTTATTCTCATGGGTATGTAATTTCAAAACATACTTTAAAAAGTGTGAAGTAGCTGCTTGCGACCATATTACTTTTCTTTAGCAGAAAACCAGAGTTTCCTAGATGATCTTTCAACAAAATGCTGAGGCTGAGAGTATGAAATAGGTGAAGGGATGCACACCTGATGCAAAATCATTCTCTCTCATTATCCAGTAAGTCAGAAAGTTGTTAGCTGAAGAGCTCTGCTCCCTGCTCCTTTGCCACAGCTGTCAGCCACACTACTGCTGTTCCTTTGGCTTAGTTCTTCCAAGCTATACTTTCTCATGGATATTTTCAGATGTTGCTTTCACTTTTCTTTCTTTTTTTTTTTTTAGAAGTATACTTAAAAAAAAAAAAAGATTTTATTTATTTATTTGACAGAGTGAGAGAGAGCACAAGCAGGGGGAACTGCAGAAGAAGAGGGAGAAGCAGACTCCCCATTGAGCAGGGATCCTGGTCCTGGGCTCCATCCCAGAACCCTGGGATCATGATGGGAGCTGAAGGCAGATGCTTAATCCACTGAGCCACGCAGGCGCCCCTGTCGTCACTTTTCAATAAGCTTTAGAACACTGGAACGGTCTCAGTTCATATTTGCATAGTATGGTCCAGTTCCTTTACTGGCCTCTTTGTTGGAGTTTGGAAGATGTGAGTCCCCTTTGCAAAAGGAATTGCATTTGCTTAGAGTTGCTTCTTAAGTCTGGTTGTACTGAATTGGATAATACTGATAAATGGAAAAAATTCCACTACTAGGAAGGAAATTCTACTATTAGGAAGTCAACTTAATTGATTATGTTTCTTGTATTTCTCCTTTAAATCAACATTGTTTTGCAAACATATTACATAAATAAAAATTTACAAACTCATTTCAACCCACAGATTATTTAAACACATGATTTGAAAATAACCCTATGTTTTTGATAACAAGGTGACTAATTGGAATTAGTGGCTGGGTTTACATACAATTTTTTTTTTTTAAAATGAGTATACCAGGTGCCTATAAATGAAAGTATGCTGTTTAAATCAATGAGTTTAAAATTATTCTCCTTAAAATTGTGCAAGTACATACTGGTAAGGTTATTTATTTTCTCCTCCTCCTCCTCCTCCTTCTTCTTCCTTTACTGTGGAACTCTTGTAAAGGAAAACCCCAGGAGTGAATTAACTAAGAGAATCTGTTATCTATTTTTGTTGACATAGAATGTTCATAAAAAAAAAAAAAAGATTGATTTGGAAATGTTAAAGCAGTAGCATTGATACTCTCCCTAGGGACTATGAGACCTAATGTGACATTGCAAATAGCAGAGGATGGCAAGAAAAGTGAACTTTTACCAACTAAGGCATTGATAAGTCAGTACAGACATAATCAAGCTTCTTACATCAAATAAAATTATTATTTGTCTAACTCCTTCAAACAAGAAAGAAATTATATTGATTAATTATAATATGGGGCATATGCAAAATATTTTGAGATGGGAATTTAGAATACAGTCTAGTGGTATACAAATGAACACTTTGCAAAATCCTATGGTCTGTGAAACAGTGCAAACTACAGTTCAAGTTTTAATTATAATACCATGCAATAGTGCCATTGACTTAACTTTTTTGGATAAATTTCTTTAAAGATCTAATATTCTAAAAGTTCTTCCTTTACAAGTCCTCATACTGACAAAGTAGCTATTATAGCAGTACAATGTGTATAAATTGATTTGGAATGTTGATGTGAATAATTAAATTGGAATTTGTTTAAGTCCTGTATTTCAATTACTACAAAATGGGATTCAGATCTCCACATTAAACTTTGGAAATAGCTTGGTATTGAATATGACAGAATTAGGGATAATTTTTTAGGTAGGATAATAACTTGTAGTTATGTTTGAGAATGTCTTTAATAGCAATAGACACATGGTTAAGTATTAAGTGTTCAGTGTTACAATATCTGAAGCTTACTTCAAATGTGGTGGAATTTAGATAGATGGCAGATAGAAAAATAGATACAAATAGCAACTATGGCAAAGTATTGATAATTGTTGAATCTGGATTTTGAGCATAGCATTCTTTTAACTTTTTGTAAATTTGAAAATATGAATCTTAAAAAATGTTGAAAATTTTTAAAAAATCAGAAATCAGAAGAAGATACCTACATTGCATGACTGTCATGTAAGGAAAGTAAATTTGAAGAGTTTGAGGACATTTTCTTAAATTCTCTTGTAAAAATAACATAATGAATAGTTGGCTATTCTGTTTATTCATTGACAGGATCCCCACAGTACCTATTTTTTTTAATGTTTTACACCTTGCATCTTTACTTATATACAATTGCAAGTATCATATTTTTTGTAAATAGTTTTAAATACTCAGTGATAGCAGTAGGTATTTATATAAATGAAGTCTGATTACCCTTGGGTTAACCATTTTAATGAGTGATTCACATTAAGCAGTTTACACAACTCTTGAAAGAACTCAAGTACTTAATAGGAATATAGATTCCAGGGGCCCTTGGGTGGCTCAGTCGGTTAAGCATCTGCCTTTGACTCAGGTCATGATCTCAAAGTCCCACATGGGGCTCCCTGCTCAGCAGAGAGTCTGCTTCTCCCTCTCTCTCTGAGATCTCTCTCACTCTCTCTCAAATAAATTTAAAAAAAAAAAGGGAATATACATTTTAAAGGTGACTACAATAAGTTTTTTAGGCTAATTACATTTCAAAGGTGACTACAACAAGTTTTTTAGGCTAATTACTATATAGGTAGCAGTTAGCTTAAGAAGTAATAGAATTCTTTGTTGAAGTGAGTGGTGTTGAAGATATATAGATGAGAGAAATATGGACCAAACACAGCTGTCACTAGATGAACTATGGAGAATATGGATTTAAATAGCCTGGTGGTCTGCAACCATCTAATTAATGCCTAATATCTAGAGCCCTATTCAGTCTTCTGTCCATTCACTTGAAGAAGCTTTGTATAGATTACTTTGAGAAAATTAGCTGTTGCAGCCGAACAATGTTGTTTTTGCCTGGAGAACTGAGACCATCTTTGCCAATACCTGTGACAACATTACATCTGTTTTGCCAGGAAAAAAATTTACCAGGTAATATAAGACTGTAAAACAATAAATAACTTTAGTATTTGCTTCAGGAAATTCTTAGAAATCAATTAATCAGTGATAAGAATCTGCACCTGGGCAAACATCTCACTTATCACACAATAGATGAAAACTCTTAACAATTTAAGAATACAAAGAACATATCTCAACATATTGATAAGCCTACAGTTTACATCACACTCAAAGGTAAAAGGTTGAAAACTTTTCCTTTAAGATCAGGAATATGACAAGGGTGTCCACTTTTGCCACCCTAATCAACATAGTGCTAGAAATCCTAGCTAGAGAAATCAAGCAACAAAAGGAAATAAAAGCTATCAGAATTGGAAAGGAAGAAGTAAAGTTTGTCTTTATTTGCAGATGACATGATTTTATATATAGAAAATTCTGAAGACAACCAAAAAAAACTGTTAGATCTAATCAATGAATTCAATAAAGTTGCAGGATACAAAATTAGCATACAAAAATCTGTAGCATTTCTATATACTAACAGTGAATTTTCTGAAATACAGAGACAGATACCATTTACAATAGCATCAAAAAAGCAAAATTCTTACACATAAATTTAATTAAGGAGGCGAAAGATCTCTACTCTGAAAAATACAAGATACTGATGAAAGAAATTGATGAAGGTACAAATAAATGGAAATATATCCTGTGTTCAGGGATTGGAAGAATGGATATTATTACAATGTCAATACTACCAAAAGCCATCCTAGGTTCAATGCAATCTCTGTCAAGATTCCAATGACATTTTTTACAGAAGTAGAAAAAACACTCCTAAAGTTGTATAATAGCCAAAAATAGCCAAAATAATCCTAAGAAAGAAGAACAAAGCAGCGGACATCACATTTTCTGATTTCAAGCTATACTGTAAAGCTATAGTCATCAGAACAGTATGGTGTTATCGTTAAAACAGACAGATGAACGGGACAGAATTGAGAACCCAGAAATAAACACAATTCAGCAAATATTTACAAGACAGCTAAAAAATACTCAGTGGGGAATAGACACTCTTCAGTCAATGGTGTTGGGATAATTGGATATTTACATGTAAATAGATATCTTTACACCACTCACAAAAATTAACTCAAAATGGATTAAAGACTTAAATGTAAGACCTGAAACCATGAAACTCCTAGAAGGAAACATAGGAATAAAGTTACTTGACATGGGTCTTGGGGATGATTTTTTGGATATGACATGTAAAGCAAAGGCAGCAACATAAAAATTAGCAAGTGGTGGCACCTGGGTGGCTCAGTGGGTTAAAGCCTCTGCTTTCAGCTCAGGTCATGATCCTGGGGTCCTGGGATCGAGCCCCACATTGGGCTGTCTGCTCAGCAGGGAGCCTGCTTTCCTTCCTCTTTCTCTGCCTGCCTCTCTGCCTACTTGTGAGCTCTGTCTGTCAAATAAATTTAAAAAAAAATTAGCAAGTGGGATTATATCCAACTAAAAAGCTTCTGTACAACAAAAGAAACCATCAACAAAGAGAAGGCAAATTTAAAAATGTGAAAAAAAGTATCTGCAAACCATATATCTGATAAGGGGTTAATACCCCTAATATATAAAGTATTCATTCAACTCAATAGCAAACAAAACAAAAACAAAAACAATGACAAAACACACACACAAATAGCCCAGTTAAAAGATGGTCAAAGAACCTGAATAGACACTTCTCCAAAGAAGATATATGAAAAGCTAAATTAAAACAAATTAAATGAAGATGAAAATCACAATGAAATATCACCTCATGCCTGTTAGTGATAACAAAGCCTGGTGTGGATGTGGAGAAAAGAGAACTCTTGTGCACTGTTGGTGCTACTGTAAATTGATACAGCTACTGTGGGAAACAGTATGGAACGTCCTCAAAAACTAAAAATAGTACTATCATATGATCTAATAATTCCAGTGTGGGAATATATCCAAAGGAAATAAAAACACAAACTTGAGAAGGTATCTGCACCCCCATGTTTATGGCACCATTATTTGTAATAAACAAGACATGGTAACGACCTAAGTGTCCATCAGTGGATGACCAGATGAAGAAGTAGTGGTAAATATGTACAATGGGATATTATTTAGCCACAAAAATGAGGAAATCTTACCATTTGTGACAACATGGGTGGGTCTTGAAGACATTATGCTAAGTGAAGGAAGTCAGAGAAAGACGTATCTCACTTATATGTGGTATCTAAAATGAAGAAACAAACACTCGGAGAAAAAGAGATCAGACTTGGAGTTACTAGAGGAAGAAGGTAGGGAGAGCAAGGATTGGAGGAGTTGATCCAAAGGTCCAAACTTCTGGTAATAAGATAAATTAATTTTAGGGATGTAACATACAACATGATGACTACAGGTAATGCTGATATGTAAAATGTAGGAAACTTGCTAACCGGCTAAATCCTAGAAGTTCTCACGATAAAGAAAAATGTTTTTTCTTTTTCTTCTTTCTTTTCATTTTGTTGTAATTATATGGAAAGTAGATGTCTGCTGAAACTATTGTAATCATTTCACAACATGTAAATCAAACCATCATCCTGTACACCTTAAACTTACACAATGATGTCTGTATTTCTCAACAAAACTGGAAGAAAAGTGGACCAATTAAAATCAGCAAACAGAGAAAAAGATAATAATAAAAGCTATTATATCATATTGCCAAAAAGTTATATCGTCAAAGAAACTGAAACCACATCTGTTTTTTTTCTTACATATGGCCTATCAGTCATGACTATATGACTTAAAGAGAATAGAATATTCCTTAAAAATAAACTTTTAAATAATCTTAATCTTTGAGACTGTCACAAATCCCAGAGTTCTACATATAGTAAGATTTTAATAAGAGTACACAATATCTCACTCAGCATAATACTCTCAAAATACTGCCACATTGCTGTAGCCTTTGTGGGGAATTACACAGTAGTTGAAGTTTATTTATACTTGTTTATACTCTCCTCTCTTGATTTTCTTAAGATCTCAGTCTGTAGGAAAAAGGGGTTTAAGTTTTATTCATTCTAAAGCATGAGTAATGGAAATCAGTCAATAATAGATTATTTCAACTATATAACTAGAAGAAATCACAATGTACAAAGCATTATGATGGGCTTGGATGGATTTGTGTGGGAGAGGTATATATATGTGTATATATATACAAACACTCATGTCTGTATATATACACACATACATATACATGCATATATCATGCACATGCATATATCATCAAATGTACATACATATACCTACATATATCATATACATACACATACATACATATGTCATCCCCCCAGAATACTTGAGGTCTTCTGAGTCAACTCTGGATATCGATTCTGGCTCCGCCTTTTATTACCCGTGTCACTATGTGAAAGTCTTAGTTTTCTTATGTCTTAAAAAAATGGGATCGCTGACCCTTAAGTCCTATGATGATGTGAGGATTAACTAAAATAATCTTTGGGAAGCACTTTATATTCTATTTCCTACTCTCAAGGAAGTCATAATCTAACTGAAGAAACAGAGATAAATACAAATAAATAGCTATGGGGCAACCAGTGTTCATGTAGAAATGTAACATTACTATGGCATGCAATGAGTAGAATGGTTCTGGCAGTTTATGGCTACATGGCATATTGGTACATGATGATTTCAGTGCTGCTGTGTACTTGAAATCACACCAACAGGTAGTTACTCCCATTGCCTCTGTTTGCAACAGGCACTGCCTCACACAATTGTGAATACCTTACACGTAGGAATATCATCTTGTCTCTCACTTTGGTGGTAGTAAATTTTTTTAGATCATGGAATTAGATTGCCCACTGAAATATAAAGAAGGTAATACACCATGGGTGAGAGGATGTAATTATCATAACTGCCTTTCTCTTCACCTTGTCCCTTGAAGTGTAAATTTTAATGAGATAAAGACTTGAAGTAGAAAATGGCTCTATGGGTTTTGTTTTTAATATGAAGAAGGCTGAGCTAGGTTGAGCACACGGGCTTCATTCTCAGTTGAGAAGTAGATGCTTTGTTTTAAAGATGCCCTGGCTCTCTAACACCTTGAGCAACCTCATGATTGCACAAATTCATTTTGCAGCTCCTGCTGCTGATTTTAATGATGCCAATGTGCCACTTATTATCTACTTTTATATTCTTTATTTTAAATATAGTAGAGGAAAAGGCAAAGTTAATTTGTCTTGTGTTGTTTTTATTGTCTGTATAATTTCTGAAGGGGAAAAGTGAAAAAGGATACTGTCCCCTCTGGGGGAAAATAAAAAACTCTGAAACAGAAATTTAGCAAATGCAATTTTGTTTACTTGAGAGGACAATATTCTATTCTTATGTTATATATACAAATTTACTCCTTTGATTTCTCAGTTAATTAAAGTAGAAACTATTATGATGTGAGTCATTATTAGAGTCAGATCACTCCCATTATAGGTTTTGCTCTTTAGATCACCCCGCCGCCACCCACCCATTCACATCCTAAATGGTTTTCTCTCTTTTTTCACGTACGCAAACTATACTTCCTGATCTCTCAGTTCCATATTCTGTACTCCCCCGTTCATTTCCTTAGCACATTTTCAGGTTTCAAATTGACTAATATTTCTTCACTATCTATTGTGTGCCAAGTTAAAAATATCTTGTTCTGAAAATATTTTTTTAAAATAAGTATGAGCTATTTGGGTTCAGTTTCCATGTCAGTCCATTGGACCTCAAAATGTTATTGCTTTATCATCTTTAAAATGAAAATGGTGATAGTATTTACACATGGGTGTGTTGTGCTTATTCATTAAGGTAATGCATCCTTATCAGATTTAAGCAAGTAAATAGTGAACTTTTATTTATGACATGCAGTATGAAGTTCATTTAATTTTCATGTCACAAACTATGATTCTTCCTTTGATAAATTTTCCAGACAATAAATAATGTGAAAACTACTATTATGAACAACATTTTTCACAGAACTAGAGCAAATAATCCTAAAATTTGTACAGAATCACAAAAGACCCCAAATAGCCAAAGCAAGCTCAAAAGAGAGCAAAACTGGAGGTATCAAGATATACCACAAAGCTGTAGTGATCAAAACAGTACAGTACTGGCACAAAATAGACACATAAATCAATGGAACAGAATAGAGGCCAGAAGTAAACCCACACTATTAGAGTTAATTAATCTACAATAAAGGAGGCAAGAATATGTAATAGGAGAAATACAGTTTCTTCAACAAGTGATGTTGGGAAAACTACACACAAAACAATGAACTGGACCACTGTCTTATACCATAAACAAAAATAAACTCAAAGTGGATTAAAGACCTAAATGTGAGGCCTGAAAGCATACAATTCCTAGAAGAAAACATAGGCAGTAATTTCTTTGACATCGGTTGTAGAAACATTTTTCTAGATATGTGTCCTCTGGCAAGAGAAACAAAAGCAAAAATAAATGACTGGGACTGTACCAAAATAAAAAACTTGCACAGCGAAGGAAATCATCAGTAAACAGACAACCTACTAAATGGGAGAAGATATTTACAAAGGATATATCTAAGAAGGGGATAATATTCAAAATATATAAACAACTTAAACAATGCAACACAAAGAAAACCAAATAATCTCATTAAAATGTGGATAGAGGACCTAAACAGACATTTTTCCAAAGAAGACCTAGAGGTTGCCAACAGACAAATGAAAAGTTGCTCAACATCACAAATCATCAGGAAAATGCAAATTGAAACCACAACAAGATATTACTTTATACCTGTCAGAGTGGCTAAAATAAAAAACACAATAAAAAAACACACAGTAAATAAGAAGTGTTTGCAAGAATGTGGAAAAAAGGAACCTTCCTGCACTATTGGTGGGAATGCAAATTGGTGCAGTCACTGTGGTAAACAGTATGGAGGTTCCTCAAGAAAATTAAAGTAGAGTAATCACATGATCCAGTAGTTCCAGTACTGGTTATTTACCCAAAGAAAACAAAAACACTGATTCAAAAAGATACTTGCACCCCTATGTTTATTGCAACATTATTTACAATAGCGAAGACATGGAAACAACCCATTATCCATCTACAGATGAGTGGATAAATACAATAGAATATTAGTTGGCCATTAAAAAAAAAAAAAAGAAATCTTGCTATTTGCAACAATATGACAATGTAGATGGGCCCAGAGGGTATAATGCTAGGTGAAATAAGTCAAACAGAGACAGACAGATACCATGGTTTCACTCATAGGAGGAACTGAAGGAAAAAACAAACAAACAAACAAACAAATAAACAAAGAGAAAAAATGACAAAAACTCTCAAATGCAGAGAATAGGCTGGTGATTTTCAGAAGGAGAGGTGGGTGGGGGGAATGGGTGAAATAGAACAAAGGGATTAAGAGTACATTTACCTTGATGGGCACTGAGAAATGTATTTTTGAATTCAAAGAAAAAATATTTTAAAAATCTATTCTTAGCTTGCAAACTATATAAACACAGGTAGTGAGTGAGCCAGATGGAGTCCCTACACCACAGTTGACTGATCTCTGGGATGTGTAATTCCCTCTTCTTAGGCAGTTACGTTTTGTCTCTTTATGCTATGCTAAAAAGTCTGTGGTTTAAGTGCCAAAAGAAGATGGAGATAAAGTGTTCAGGAAAGTCCAGGAAAGCCTCATGAAAAGTGACGGTTCTGTGCTGGCTCCAAGTTTGCAACCGGGGGGAATAATTAGCTTCATTCTCTTCCCTGACTGGAAGTTGCAGGCATATCTTAGGTCTTGCAGCTGACAAGGGGCAGGCTCTCCGGCATCCCAAAAAATAAATGAAAATCCCCTGGACTGTGATATATGCATTCATTTATTTTGCTCAGTTATTATCATTATCATATCTCCACAGGACTTTTTCTGGTCAGTGTTAGCAATATATGCAGAATTTCTTATAGAGTATTGTTTATGTTTTATAAGTTAAGTAACCTTCTTTTTCCTACTTTTGTCTCCCGCCATTTTCTTCTTAGAAATTATTAAGATTTTCAGTGACTCTAGTTTATAGTACTTTGTGCTCAAGACATTTCCCTGGCTTTTAGTCATTGTAACCTCAATTTAAAATTTTTCTATCCTTAAATCTGACCCCTTCGCGCCATGCCCTCAAGCCTTGGCTGCGCACAAAAGCCAGAATGACCCTTTTATCACACCTAGGCTGTAGCTTCCTTTCAACAAATACCCTGGCAGTGCCTTTGGAAAATATTACCTGGGGTCTGTTTATACAAAATTCTGTAAGATGCAATACCTTTTTACAGTAATTGGAATATGCCTGTAGTCACAGCTAATATCTAAAATCTTGAAATGTGTGACTCTTACTTGTTAACCTGAGATTTTGTTCTCTGGCATGTTCTATGGCCACATTCATTTCATAAGCAATATCCTTTTTCCATTAGGATTCTTCTCTCTCACTGGGTTTAAAGAAAGATTTATTTTCACTCCCACAGTTAGTCTGGCTTCTCTGACTTCTCCATTCTTTTGTTGCCTCTTTGAGCTTGTCTCTTGGTGTTATGGATATTTTATATAGGTCATGCACTGTATAGGTATTATCTCTGGCTGAATCCTTTTGTCTCCTTCAAATGTCAAATAGCCAGCCTGATAATTTTCTAAAATATTCAGTGTTTTTTCAACAGATACATCCCTGTACAGAGTTAAAACATGATTTCTTTTGAAAGTTCTTTTTTCTTTTTCCTCTTCAACTAGAATATTTACACTAGAGAAATTCCACATTTGCAAGCTATGACTTCTCATCCCAAAATAAAAAAAGAAATTCAATATTATACCCAAATGCTTCTGTTTATACGAATAATAGTAGTGCATCTTGGCTTGATGGCCAGAAATAGCATCACATGTGGAATTAGACCTGAATTCAAGTTTTTAATCTTTGTTTCTGTCATTCAATCAGTCCGTTTTACTTTACTGAGTGTCTGTTTTCTTATCTGTCAATTTGGGAATCACAAGAGCAATAATACCTACCTCTGTACATCTGATATTTTTCTGAAAGTGTCATCTCTTGGCAACTTCCCAGACATCTCTCTTATCTTGTAGAGCCCTCAGGTCCTGCTTATTGTTTATTGAATTTTTGCTACCTACCCTGTCTTATCCATCCCTGACATCAAATGACTGAGTGGACCTCTTTTTCTAGGCTTGACATTACAATACTACTCCCAGCATTCAGCTGGCCTAATAGTACTCTAGACCTCACTCTTTCTTTCCAAAATAATAGCCAGAGTCTTTATAGGTTACAGTGGTGATATGTTAGTTGTTGTCTAATTCTTCATCACAAGTAAATCCATGTACATTTCGTTTGGTTTGTTTGGAATGGTAAGGCCTTAGCTGAAAATGTTAGGCACTTTGTGGGAGGTCTTTCAGGTCAAAGTTCCAATTTATCAGATCACAACACATACACAGCTCATTTTAAGAGATAATGTGAAATGCTTCATTTAATTGGGTTAGCTCCATGCGGTACCATTTGAATGCAATTTAGCCATTTAGAGGTTGATAAGTTTAGGATCACAGACTATTCAGTTAAATTGAGGACTTTGCATATATTTTATTTTTGTAAGTGATTTAAATACATTCTTTTATTATAAAGAAATTGACAGGAATGTCCTAACATATTGTAGTTACTAATTGGTTTGTATGTGGATAGTTCTGTAGATCAATTATCTTCCTAACTCTGTTAATCAGTTTGTTCAACACTTTTTTTGGGGGGGGGGTTCTTATTTCTAAGATTTTGCTAATTTGGAGGATATAGTGGTGTGAAAACATTATTGCTGCCCTTGAAGAGGTCCTCTGTCTATGCACACAAGTATAAATTTAACATTTGTTTCTTTCTGTTATTCAGATATGAATTCAAGAATCCCTCATTTAAAACACTTGTTCTAGAGTAAAACTTGAAAGTCAACCAATTTGCAAAGTATGCCAATGATTTAAAAGAGAAATAATCAATATTAAAATAATAGCAAATGTAACAATAGTAAATGCTTCCTCTTGTAGGAAACCCATCAGATCTGTTAACTCATTTAATCCTCAGAATCCTGTGGCTTTGATACCGTTGCCATTTTACAGAGGGGGAAACTGAGGCAGAGGCTTAATTTAACTGTGGCTTAATTTGCTCAAGATTACACATAAAGAAGCTAATGGTAAAACACTAAAATGCGACTTTCTCTTACATTTCCCTGCTCCCAAATCAACTTCTAAAGGCTCAAGTAGTTCTCAAAAAATAGTCAGCAGGGTCCCTTTACCTGGAATAGGAGAGTAATTTATTTCTGTTTCTACTTTTTAAAGACATGGGAAGTTTTCTAGTAATTTACTTATATACGTTTTTGGCCCTGTTTACTCTCATTTCCAATTATTTTTTTCCCCTTTATTTGGATTTCGTTTATAGTTTCTAAAGCTAACATTACATGTAGCCTTTCTTTAGTTTGCCCAAAGATCACTAGTTTTGTGGAGTGGTAATTGGTTAGTTATATGGTCAGTTACGTTTGTTTTCTTTAATAATGGAATTCTTGATTGTCCAATATGTTAATATGTGTCATGATCTCCCAAGAAGAAGATTATACTTTAAAGGGGTCTCATATTTATTTGTGCCCCAATTCTTTGTGTTTTTATGTATGCATATTTGATTTTTTAATTAAATTAGCCAATGTATAGTACATCATTAGTTTCAGATGTAGTGTTCAATAATTCATCAATTGCATATAATTGCATATAACACCCAGTGTGTATCTTAAAGGACTGGTGTTCTTCAGAAGCCACTCTGGGGAAAGAAATGGACTGAATGATTATAATTAAGATACTTGTAATAACTAATATGGTATATGTTGACTGTATGAATATTAAAATATCTAATTTGAGTAATTCATCAAATGGGAGATGGACCAGCATTTTAAATGCATAGAAGGATATAAGAAAGAAAAAAAATTGTGAAGCCTTCTGAGAATCCATGTTTACTGTTGAGTTTATGTGGCGAAAGAGTTTCCCTGACTCCCTGGCTCCTCCCCTTCTGCTGACATATGGAGAAATGCAGTAGCATACCATGAGGACTCTCTGTTTCTGTAATTTCATCTATGTTAACTTTTCTCCCATTATCATTCTCTTCAAATAACCATAATTTGAAAATACGAATTGAAGTCCAGAAGAACAATTATCTTAAGCTAAAATTATATCCAAGCTTTGTGAATGCATTTGTTTCAGTGATCTACTGCTTTTTAATGGGATGAGTGGCAAAAAATTTGTGGTCATCTTTAATCTACTGAAGTATTCTTTCTTGCATATTTTACTTTCTTTACAGCTATAATTCTAACATGTAGATTTTTAAAAAATGCTGTGTTCACAAAATGCCTCAACATTTTAAATAATTTAATACTTGAATCATTATTTTAGATTAAATATGTTTATGAAGGAAAAATATGTGGAAGCGAAATAGAAAATGTAAACAAAACAAATTATAAAATAAATCATCTAGTAAATTATTTATATGATTTTAATTAATGCTCATTACAATATGATGCTGACTGTTGTCAATTCCAACGTATCTAAGTCGAATGCTTAAGTGCCTTTACTTTTTATATTGTTGGCATAATGCATGGAAAAGAAGATAGTGAATTATCTGTCTTTGTATTTCTCCCCCTTTGGCAAGCTTACATTGCCTCTGCTTTAAAAAATAAATTATTATTAAAAGAAACTCTCTTCTTCAAGGGAAAAATATGGAACTCTTGGAACTGAATGAGGTCTCTTAATGATGAAGAAATATGTAATTCCCTCTCCTACTTTGTTTTTAATTCCTTTCCTGACATATATTTCTAATAGTAAATCCTGGGGTGGTATGACAACTCGATTAGTTTACTATATTTCTCATCTTTCTAAGTTTCAGTTGATTTTTCATATACAGACTCAAATAGATACTGATAAACAATTTACTTTAGGGAATGAGTGTCCGTTCTGTACCTGGATGATTGGTGTCATATGCTATTATCCCTGAAATAAGTATGTTTCAATGGCTGGCCAGCATCTTGAGAATACACTTCTCTACCAAGGATAAGACCCAATCCCTTGACATGAAATTTGTGAATATTTTAATTCTGTTGGCTCTACTCCTCTGAGCGACTCTGTAGGATTTTGTTCCTGAAGAATGTCAAAAATATAAAGAAGGGAAAAAGTGTTTGTAGTTAATAATTTCTGCTAACTACTAAATGCAGCCAAGTTTTTGCCTCACTGAATTAAATGGGATGAAGCCAGGGTAATGCTCATGTTTGTGTGTAGCTTAGTTGTCTGGGATGTTATGCATGCCACTGAGCAATGAAGGCTGTATTTCCTCACAAGTTTTTAACACAATGTCATATTTGTTGGAAGTTGTCCCAGTGGTAACTTATAGAAAAGGGTTCATGAACCTTGTCATGTCAGGGAGAAACATTCTGAAAGTCACAATGGGAAGCACATTTCCTATCTTTAGGTTGTTTATATGTCTCAAGCCAGTGTTCTGGATTATCTTTCTTTTTAGTGATATTCTTCATGTCTTTACAAATGAGCCTGATCCTTTTTCTCTATGAAAGCAATTTTCATCTCGCTTTATTCCAGCAAGTCTTTTTTTTTTTTTTTTTAAAGATTTTATTATTTGACAGACAGAGATCACAACTAGGCAGAGAGGCAGGCAGAGAGAGAGGGGGAAGCAGGCTCCCTACCAAGCAAAGAGCCTGATGTGGGGCTCGATCCCTGGATGCCGAGATCATGACCTGAGCCGAGGGTAGAGGCTTTAACACACGGAGCCACCCAGGCGCCCCCCAGCAAGTCTTTAAATGTTACTTTAGTCAAACAATTAATCTTTGGCTGGTAAATTTTGGATACTTCTAAATTTATCCTTTATAATTTATTTCTAGAACTTTGTGTAAATTAGCATTTGTTGGTAACAAACCACCCAAAATATTTAGTTGTTTAAATAACAACTGGGGCCCTAGGTGGGCTCAGTTGATTAAGCATCTGCCTTCTGCTCAGATCATGATCCCTGGATCCTGGGATGGAGCCCCGTGTTGGGCTCCCTGCTTAGTGGGGAGTCTGCTTCTCTCTCTGCCCCTGCCCCTCCTTGTGCTCTCTCTCATTCTCAAATAAATTAAAAGAAAAATCTTTAAAAAATAAAATAACAATCTGTTTTTATTTCTCTTGAGTCCACAGGTCAGCTAGATGATTTTTCCGATTTAGACCAGGTTCAGCTAATTTCAACTGGGCTTACTCAAGAATGATCAGTCACCTGGTGGTAGCCTGGAGACTACCTGGTCTTAGATAACCTTTATGAGGTCACTCAGTTCTCCTTCACAGGATTATACTTTATTCCATATGCTATCCTGGGGACATTTGCATGGCAATGGCAAACTCCTATGAAAGGAAGCTGGATTGTGCAAGGGCTAGTGTAATATTCCACTTGCATCAAGTTTACTATTGTTCCATTGTCCAAAGTAGTCAAATGACCAGTTCCAGAAATGTGGAAGAAGAGACAACTATCAAAAGGCATAGATATAGGTAGGCATGAAACACTATGTCTATCAATACCTTCTACCACAGACTTTATCTGAATAAAACAAACATGCAAACAAAGACTATGAATTACCCACTGCAAGGATCATGCAAATATAAAAATAATGGAAATGAACCTAATGGATTGGTTAAATAAATGATGATAATATCCATATGATCAATTTTATTTAGTCATTGAAAACACTAAGAATATTATAAATAGTATGGAAAATATTCTAATGTAAAATACTCTAATAAGTGAAAAAATAAGATACAAGCATGTATATATGATAGGGTTTAATAGTTAAAAACCTTTATATATACATATACAAAAAAAACCCCACAAAAATCTTAATAATGATTACCTATAGGTAGTGAACTTAAAAATGTTTATTTTTAAATTATTTTCTTTTTTAAAAAAAGATTGTTATTTATTGAGAGAGAGAGAGACAGAGAGACAGAGAGACAGAACAAGCAGGAGGAAGAGCAGAAGGAGAGGGAGAAGCTGACTCCCCGCTGAGAAGGGAGCCTGACATGGGGCTCCATCCCAGGACCCTGGGATCATGACCTGAGCCGAAGGCAGACAATCGACTGAGCCACCCAGATGCCCCTTTAATTATTTTTACTTCCTGTTTTTTAATAATCAGCATATAATATTTTATAATTAGAAAAGAATATAAAATAAATATATATATATATATATATATATATATATAGTAGCCCAATGGTAGGGAGAATTCTAAGGTAACATCAAAATTCCCTTCCTCTGACACTATACACACTGTGTAATCTCTTCCCCTTGAGTGCTAAGAGGGACTATGAGTGCTATAAATTTCACTCTCATGGTTAGATTATACCATGTTAAAACTGAGGAATTTTGAAGATATAATTAAGTCCCAAATTAGTTGACTTTGAGTTAATTAAAAGTAATATTATTCTAGGTGGGCCTAGCAAATCAGATGAGCCCTTAAAATGTGTTGGGTTCTTTCTGAAGAAAAAGATTCAAAGCACAAGACAGACTATCCTGCTGCTTTTGTAGAAATAAGATGCCATATTGTGAGAAGTCCATGGAGCTAGGACCTGAGGGGTACTCTCTAGGAGCTCAGAGAGAGTCTGTTTTACTCTAAACAAGAAAATACTGAATGTAGTCTCACTGCTCTAAGGAACTGAGTTTTACTAAATTACTAACAACATTATTGTGCATATTCATTCTTAAAACATATCAAAATGACGATTTAACATAAGTTATTCTATTCATCAAATGAGAGTCACATTTAAGTTTGTGACTTAAATGTGACGTAGAAAATTAATTAGAATAGTAGACTCTTGGAATTAACATGTTGTTAAACTATCACAGATACAGGATTTTACTGGATGTATCAATCAATATTTGATTGAACAAGAGGTGATAAAGAATGTCCCCAAGGTCATAATTAGCAGCATAAACTTTCAGCAAATTCAGAGCACATAAATATTTTTTTTCATATGAACAATGTATAAAAAACATCACAAATGACAATAACAGCCCAGAATTTGATAGTGTATAATACTTCGTGTTCTTCCTATCTTCATCATCTCTGGCAGATAGTTATCTTTTCCTCCAAGCTCCAGCTTAGCATCAAGATAATTTTCAGGACAGCAACTATATCTAATACTTTGGCTTGGGGAATAAAATCAATTTTCCATTGAGAACATAGCATTTACTCCATGATTTAAATAGCCCAGTTTTTTCCAATGCATTTCAGCAATCAAAGACTAACTAGACAAAATGTTTCATCTATTTTCTTTTTTTTTTAAATTTTTTTAAAAGATTTTATTTATTTATTTGAGAGAGCGACAGTGAGAGAGAACATGAGCGAGGAGAAGGTCAGAGGGAGAAGCAGACTCCCCAAGGAGCTGGGAGCCTGATGTGGGACTCGATCCGGGGACCAGGATCATGACCTGAGCTGAAGGCAGTCGTCCAACCAACTGAGCCACCTAGGCACCCCATCATCTATTTTTATTACAACTTTAAAACGGACTGATAGAATTTGTTGGAATAAAGTTCAAAAGAGGAGTTAACATAATTTGTGAGAAAAGTGGCATCAAACACATTATGTTGATTCCTTTTCCTGATGATCTACTTAGTCCAGAAGTGGTTGGGCACCATTGTGGCTGTGACCCTGAACTTGAGCAAGGTCACAACGATGCTGTTAGAAGATTGACTCCTTAGCATTTCTTTTGACAAATTATCAGTTTTCTTTTCCTCCTTTTCTTACCCTTCCAAGGTCATTTGCTGTGGAGCTTTAGGCCGTCTCGTCTGGGCCTCAGTTTATAAAATGTAATGGTTTAGTCTGCGTTGATATAAAATGACTTAGTCTATAGTAGTAGTTCTAAAATATGGCCTTAGCCAGCAGCATCAGCATTACCTAAGAACCTCTTAGAGATATAAATTTTCTGTTTTCACCTGTGACTTAATGAATCAGAAACTCTGGGGTTGAAGGGTGGTCAGCAATGTGTGCTTACTTAGCAAGTCCACTGGGGGGACAGGATTATTTTGGAGACACATTTTAGACCGGATGTTGTCTCCCTCTAGTAGCTTTAGTTTGTCGCACACACAACTGTGATTTTTCAGTCTCAGCTTAGCTGAGCTTGAGAATTTTTAGTTTAGAGAGGAACCAAGGTTATTCTTCTTTGGGAATGGTGTCAGGTCTATAGTGTTGATTTTTAAAATTAAAGGATTCTTTGCTTTTGCCCCCAGTACACTCTCTTTTTACTCTATCCCCTGAAGGTCCTAGCCACTGATGTCCCCATCATGTTACCCTTGTCTCTAGGAATATCACAAATTCCTGCGAATTCATTCCTTATTTCCATGGGGTAGGGGGAAGCATAGGAGAGAAGAGGTCATTAGCTTTGGATTTAGATAAAATTAAGATTGAATTCTGACTCTATGACTTAAAATTCTATAATATTCTATATGTTACCTGATGTCTATGTGTCTTTTCCTTTAAATTCTATAAAAACAGAAATACAACACTGAAATAAGACAACAGGAATGTGATTATCTAGCATATAACAGGTGCTCAATAAATTGTACATCTATTCCATTTCCCAGTCTCCACAATCAGGGATTGGGTGCCAGACAACTCCATTTTCCCAAAACCATTTGCTGCCTGAGCTACGTGGCCTACATTCACAATGCCCGTGTTCTCGCCAAATAAGCTTCTACCTACTGGTTGAAGATTTCAACTTTGTGGCACCATCGTTGTCATTGATTCCCTTCACTTTTGACACTTATTCATCCTTCTACTCCCTTTGCCAATGAAAGGAGTAAACAATCTAATCCAAGGAAGCATCCAAGTTAGTAATAATAATGATCACAATTTCAACTAATAATGAAGTTAACATGTATTGAGAATTTACCATGAGTCAGGTACTTTTGTATGTTATGATTAATTAGCGCATCAAAGCAACCTTTAGACATAGGTGGTAATAGTATCCCCATTTATGGATGAGGAAACTGAAGCACAAAGAAGACAGAAATGACAGAGCTGTACTATGGGCAAGCATATAAATAAAATAGAAATTCTGTTGATCTGAACTTCTATGGAAAATTCCAAAATAACTAGATGACTTAAGCAAAAATATTTTAAAAAGCCGGATTCACATATAAAGCTCTCAAAATGTAATGATAATTGAAATGAATAGTTCTATTGGGGAAAAATAAAATTCAGCTTATATTATTGTTCTCTTTGACATAATTCACGTACAGATGCCTCAGTTTATTTGTAATGTCAAATATAGTTGGATTAAGATATGAAGCGGGGAGTGTGTATGGGTAGGGTATATGCACATATCTGTGTGTTCATATATGGACAAATAATTTTCACAATACAGAAACCAGACTGAGACACTATGATACTAAGAATGAAATCAGATTATGAAGACTTACTTGACATGCCAAATTCTAAAATACATAGTCAAGTGCAAATGTACATTTCCTTGTAGTTATCAGTTACTTACTAATACCATTTTATCTGAACAGGGGAAGTTGTCAAAGGAAGGACAGGTTTAATTATATACAATCGGTTTCCAAAGCTGGGCTTGTTATTCCCTTCAGCACTCAGAATGCTCATTTAATATCCATTCAGTCACCTCTGGAAAGTCCAAACCTCAAGAGACATTAAAATTCTCAGGGATAGGGGAAGAGAAATATCATTGTCATAACCTTTGCCTCTGAGTTCCTTTTCCAATAAATTAAGTCAGTTTAGGGATTGTTTTATCATCTCATCCGTATCATTTCTCTCCTACCACGTTGATCTAAATGTAGGGTTTTACTTTTTTCTATAATTTCCTACAAAACAGCTGTATGCCTCTGCCCCATGCCACATACAGAGCGTTTTCTTTATTCTTTCAACAAATATTAGTGAAATCTACAGTATGTAGGAACAGGGATATGAGTGATATAGACAATATGTATTAAATAAGAAAACATGAAATAGTACTTTACAAATAAAGTACTTGAGGGATGGGCTGTGGGGAACAGGAGTCCATTTGACTTTGCATAAAGTGACCAGAGGGGGCCTTTTGAGGAAATTGTGTTAACCCAATCTGATTTATATTCTTTGAAATATTATTCAGGGTCCTGAGTAGAGCAGGGATGTGTAGGGACAGGGGCAAGGGGAAGAGTAGACCGTTGATTGAGGAAGCTGTTGTTCAATAGAGTGCTGACGGTAGCCTGAGTGAGGGGGGTAGCAAGGCAAGTAATGATATCCAGCTATTCCGACTATGCTTTAGAGCGGTGATTCTCAAAACGTCACCCCCCCATCTGCAGCAGGAGGCCACACTCTAAATTTACTGAATCTGAAAACTCTGGGAGCGAGTTTCAGCATCCTGTTTTTAAAAAGCCACCTAGGCAACTCTGATGCATGCTGAAATTTGAAAGCTTCTACTTAAGAGAAGAGTTGACAGGACATGAAGATGGCAAATGAGACCAAGGCAAGAATCAAGAATGACGAACTCCTAGTTTCGTCTGTTTTTAGAGGAGAGTGCGAGTAATAGACTTTCCAGAAGACGAAGGAAGATGAGAAGATTTTCTCTTTCCAGTTAAACCACCTCAGAATCAATGTTGAGTATCTAGCTAAAACTTCCTCAGCCATTGCTGCATCTCAGGCTTTGGTGGACCGCTGCAACACTTGATCTCTCTTAGTCCCCTCCTTCCTCCTCCCTTTTCTCGGCTCTCCCTGCTTCCAGTCTCTGCGCATGAGTAATGCGTTAACAAATTTTCCCTCCTCCTTGGCTCACGCAGTCTATGAGCTAAAAACTAAAGGCCTAATCTTCTTTCCTTCAATGTAATTTTATTTTATTTTATTTTTTTTTAAGATTTTTTTTTAATTTATTTATTTGACAGACACAGAGATTACAAGTAGGCAGAGAGGAAGGCAGAGAGGAGGTGGGGGGAAGAAGCAGGCTTCTGGCTGAGCAGAGAGCCCGATGCGGGACTCGATCCCAGGACACTGGGATCATGACCTGAGCCGAAGGCAGCAGCTTAACCAACTGAGCCACCCAGGCGCCCTCTTCAATGTAATTTTAAAACACAGTTCTTATTCCATAAAGAATTTTAGATCCGCTATTAAGAAAATATATTTTCACTCTCACTAAGTGGGAAAGTCAGTTTTGATGTGCAAAAATTTGAGTATCATTTCAGTAATAATTGGATTATTTTGAAAATGGAAATTAAATTAAGAATAACTGTGTTTAAATGTTGCCAAAGATATTCATTAAGAATTTTTAGATTATTGGCCATCTTTGATGGTTTTTCGCATCCCTTTGTTTGGGACTTCAGAGTTAACTTTACTTTAGAAACTTGTTATTCAAACGCACTTTTATTTTATTATTTTAAAAAAGATTTTATTTATTTATTGGAGAGAGAGAGAGTGCAAGTATGCATGCACAAGAAGCAGAAGGTGGGGAGTGGTGGGCAGAAGGAGAGGAAGATGGACAAGCACATGGAGTCCAATGTGGGGCTCGATCCCAGGACCCTGAGATGATGACTTGAGCTGAAATCAGATTCTTAATGTTGAGCCACCCAGGCACCGCTCGAATGCATTTTTGTAAATATTCTCTCAAATCAACCTAATACTGATTCCACTCCATTTTTTTACAGCGTTTTCTCAAATTTTGGTGGCAATTATTACTATTATACTTTAAAATCTAATACAGAGTTGAATGAATAACTTAATAATTTATTATTTCATTATAAAAAATTTATGTTTTCCATTTCAGTTATTGTACTGCAACATTATTGCACCTCCTTTTAATACTGATGTGATAACACTATATAACAGAGTTCTTTTCTTTTAAAACTGTTGTTCTTTTATAAGAATGCTGCTCTATTAATCATAACAGTGGCAGCTCAATTCTTGGATTGTAGCATAAAACGTAATTTATTAAAATCTGTTCCAGGCAGATCTGAGACAGGGAGTTCAGTATTTATTAATGCCTTCTCCATTTTAGGCTTAGGGAAAGCTGAATTAAATACAGTAAAACTTGTGGCACTGTCTTCACACTTCGTTTTTTGAAGCACAAAAAAAGTCTTTATCATCTAAAATAGACTAAAATAAAAATCAACTTCTGAAGGCTTTTGACATTTTTGTGTTTCTTTACCTTTTAGAGAATTGCCTTTATAATTAAGTGCTAAGCCACTGCACTGTATTTTCTTGTAGATTGATTCTTTGCATATGTATTTAATATATATTAAAGAAAAACATACTTTTTCTGGTAGGTAATATGGGGAGAAGATGATAATTTGTAGAGTCCATATTTTGTAAACTGTTAATGACAGAATACTAAAAAAAAAAAAATAGTAAAATAGTAAAAAAAAAAAAAAAGAGAGAGAGAGCGAGATCGCAAGTAGGCAGAGAGGCAGGCAGAGGGGGAGGGGGAAGCAGGCTCCCTGCCGAGCGGAAAACACAATGTGGGGCTCCATCCCAGGACCCGGAGATCATGACCAAGTCAAAGGCAGAGGCCCAACCCACTGAGCCACCCAGGTGCCCCAGAATAGTAAATATTTTCAAAACAATTAGCTACTCTTTAGAATTCAACTTTTCTGTTTTCAAATTAGTTTGTGTCTTTTTGCATAATCTAAAAATTGATGATAGTTTCTGTAGTATTTATTTTAAAGAGAAAATAATAATAAAAATCTTTAAAGGCACTCCAGTATCTCTATATTAAGGTCTTGGTGACTTTATACTGTGTTGACCAGACTAGACTATACTACTCAGAATTCCCTTTCCTCTATGCTTCCTGTTAAGGTAAGCCACATGAGAAATTCTAACGACTTTTGGAGGGTGGAGGGAAGGTAGCAGCCATTTTGTATCACTGTTCATCTGCTGTCTCGCCATGTGGCTTAAAAGGAGCATTTGGACTCGGTATGTATAGGATGCTTTCAGAACCAAGGTCAGCAACAAGAATGCCCCAGATTTCAAACAGCCCTTGGGGAAATGACTGCTCATACTCCTGAAATTCCAGCCAGCTACTGATCTTTCCTTCCTCACTGCTACCCTGTGTACTTCAGGCTGTGGCATTAGGCGCAGAGACAGCCTTGCAGGGCCTGTTGAAGCAGATCCCTCCCCTGCAAAATATGTAAGCAAGTTCCCCATGATAAATCCGTGTGTGTGTGTGTGTGTGTGTCCTGATTGGCTCCTGACAGATGCATCTAAACTTCTTTTCTTGGCCATCAAACATTTCTTGATCTCTCCTAAATGCTTTTCAAATCTCATCCTCATGCACAATTCTACACATAACATAAAACTAAGCCATAATGATCTACATGTCTTTAGAGAAACAGCTGAGAACTTTTTGTTAACTTCATTAGTCTAGGTACTTCTTTATTCCCCATATCACCCGCTTGGCACCTATCAAAATATAATTTGTTGGTGACAATGGTGGTTGGTTTTTGATTGTTTAGGTCTTTTAAAATTTTTTTTTATTTATTTAGTTAGTTTTTGTCAGTATAAGTTACACTACTTCCCCACTCTACCTCTAATAGTAAATACCTTTAGAATGCGGCCCACATAATCTCTTTGTATTACTCTCCATGCAACACCGAATGCAGTCACTTGCACATTAAATTCTCTATAAATAACTGTTGGATCAAAGTAAATCTGTCAAAAATGATGAAGGGTCTGAGACTTTTCCCTATTTCTAAGCTAACGAGTTATTCTGTCCCAGTTTCATAGATGCTGGCAGAAAGCCAAAGACCCCTGGGATAAAGACAGAGGACTTCATGACTCACAATGCAGCAAGCAGCACGAGTTTCATGTTTGCATCACTTACTGTTGCCCCAAAACCTAGAGGGGCCATGAAGAATGGCCCAGATGGGTGCTGAACCAACAATGGATCTGTGTCACAGCTGTGGAATGCTGAATGTAGGTTTTCCCCAATTTTATTATGGATGGAGACAGTTATTGTCTCTATTATACTGGTCAGAAAACACATGTGCCCACTGGCTCACAGGGAGACACTCTCGCTATCCTTTCAGGCTATTTGTTGCACAGACATCCTTAAAAAGATAGTCCAGGCCAAAATTGCCACACAATGTGTGAAAAATCATGGAAAACTGCCCCCTCATAGAATCATCTACTGGAAAACAGTAGCTATTTCTTAAGCTCAGTGAAATGGCATTTTGAATATCCTTTATATTTAAAATGTTGGTCTCTTTTCTTATAATACAGTTTTTGTTTTCTATAGATCTCATCTCCAAATATTTACAGCTTGGGACAAAAATTGCCTCATAGTCTATAATTAAGTACCATTGAATCTGGCATGTTATCCTACTTTAAAAGCATATTGCAAATCACATGCTATTAATCTCCATGGAGATAGCTGAGCTGCCAATCACCTCTTAAATTCACAAAAAATCAGTGGACTGTGTTGAAGAAATTGGAGCATTTCAGACTAGATAAATCTATATCAAGTTGTTCCTGGGAGATATAGTGACCAAAATAGCTTACTTGAGATGTACATCCAATTTCACTCTTTTTTCTATGCTAAATTTTATAACCAAGCTATTCCAAGGAGATAAAAGAAATATGGCACTTGTAGTGAATGGCCGGAGGAGTAAACTATTTTGAATACATGGCTGATAGTTGATTATTAGAAATGAGATGAAATAACATTGAACAGTGCATTTCTAAAAAAGTCAAACCATGAAAAATATTTATATTCATGCAAATTCTGCATGTAATCACCAGCAGTTTGGATATGAGTTTCCATTTATTTCAAATGTAGACTTGTGTGCAAAACATTAATTTCATAATTTTAGAGGAATTTGTGTGTGAAGGGAAATAACAAATGAGTGGACCCTTAAATAAAAGACCATGTAAGTGTATGACTTAATCATATGTATTACCTTATCTTATCTTTATGTCAGTTTTATTTGATATGCAGGGAATTTATGAAAACAGTTACTTAATTAATATTAAAATGGATTCAGAGAGATTGTGTGTTTTTCCCAAGGTTGTAGAGCTATTGTATAATAGTGTATTTACTAGATCTAAGGCTTTCTTTGTAGGGTTATTTTGGCCGTGTTATAAATTCAGTTTTATTAATGACATCTCTCATTTATTAGACATTCAAAATGTGTCTGGCTTTATGTAAGGAGTTTTGCTTGGGCTATCTCATTTAATTTTCATAACATCACCATCAGATAGAGTCAATTATTATCTTCACTATATTCTATATGTAGTAATTTTACAAGGTCCCAAAGAGAGTAAAAGTTTGATGCCAGCCTCAAACTCAGGAATTCCAGAATCAGGAATCTTTTTTTTTTTTTTAAAGATTTTATTTATTTATTTGACAGAGAGAGATCACAAGTAGGCAGAGAGGCAGGCAGAGAGAGAGAGGGAAGCAAGCTCGCTGCTGAGCAGACAGCCCAATGCGGGACTCGATCCCAGGACCCCGAGATCATGATCCGAGCCGAAGACAGCGGCTTAACCCACTGAGCCACCCAGGCACCCCCAGAATCAGGAATCTTAACTAAAATGCAACCCTAGAAATTAAATAGTTTTAGCAACCTCTTGATCACACATATCCATATCACACACGGGATTTGAAACACTCCTCTGTCATTCATAAAATATATTTTTAAGATTCCATCATCCACTTAAACTTCAATAGAAACTTATTAAAAATGTAAATTTGTAAATTCAGGCATGCTCTTTTAACCCAATGATAAGCTTTGGAGGAAAATATCAACAGAAAATCTTGTTGATAAATAATAATTTCTGTAATGGCTGATGAATAAAGTGTTGTCAAGCCATCTCTTTATAAAGTCATTTTGAAATATGTTAGCAGGTGAAATATTTTTATTTCTACTGCAGAGAGTTAACATTATATTCACTTTGTACGACATCAGTGCTCATTTGATCTGGCTGGTGATTCAGAGGCAGGAGCTAAGCCTAGGTTCTGTTTATTATTCTCTGCAAATTTCATATTACTCTGTGATGTTCTAGAAACAAAACAATTATTATTCATCTCCCACAGGGAAAGCAAAACTGTATATAAAGCTGCAGCCAGCCAGCCTCCTGTCTACAACAGCATTTTATAAGAAAGATTTCCTTGCAATTTTGCTAAGGAAAGAAAAATAATCAGAATGCATTCAAGTTCAAAATCCTTGAAATCCATCCCACCTACAAATCTAGTAGATCTTGAAGTCACATTTTAAAGCAGTGGGAATTCAGAAGAATTTAGTGTGACATGCTGCTAAAACAAAACAAAACAAAACAAAAAACAAAACAAAACAAAACAAAAAACAAACTACCGAAAGATTCTTTGTATTGGCTTTGCCTTTTCAGAAATAGATAAGACATAATACAACATTTACAGAGAACTGCATCACAAAGACTGAGAAATTAAATCAAATTTAGGGTTAGAGAAAAATAGATTTTTGTAGCTTTCCATCCCTTTCCTTGAGGAAACTTTTACACAGAAATACAACAGAACATGTCTTGATATTATTTTTATTTTTTCTTTTCAAGTTTTTATTTAACGTACAGTGTAATATTAGTTCCAGGAGTAGAATTTAGGAACCTGTCACCTAGACACATCACCCAGTGCGCATCACAAGTGCCCTCCTTAATCCCCATCACGCACTTAACCCATCCCCACACCTACCTCCCCTCCAGCTACCCTCCGTTTATTCTCTATATTTCAGAGTCTATTTCTTAAAATTATTATAAAATCTTAAATATACATGTGGTAATCTCAGACATTTTCATGGCTGATAATTTGGGAATTATGGGAAAAGAAAAGAAACACTCCAATGGCCCCGTTTCCTTTTTATCTTTTGGACCAAAGTTACACTGGTCCAGTTACACCACATTTAATGTTTAAATCTGCATGCTGAATGGGTTTAGTGACAGTTTTCACCATATTCTTTTTTTAAAAAAATATTTTATTTATTCATTTCACAGATATATAGAGAGAGGCAGGTGAGAGGGAGAGGGAGAAGCAGGCTCCCCACTGAGTAGAGAGCCCAATGTGCAGCCCCATCCCAGGACCCTGGGATCATGACGTGAGCAGAAGGCAGATGCTCAACCAGCTGAGCCACACAGGCACCCCCAACATATTCTTTAAAAAGCATGGTATAAGTAGAAAACGTCTTACTCATCTCTCTGAATGAACTGATGGTAAAGTATCAAGTAAATAGATTTTATTTATTTTTCTTCTTTCTTATATTCCTAAATGACAAACAGAAGAAATCTTTTAATACAGCACTTTTTAGTTATAAGATGTCAAATGAATTATTCTATAATGCCTTCAGAAACTTCTAATTTTCCAGTGATACCAAGTTTAACAGTCTTATTTGCTTTAGCTGATTTGCTTATTTACTTAGTTTTAGGTAGGATTGTTTGACTGTATAGCTTAATGCAACTAATAGATCCAACTGGGATAAAGTATGTGCTTTGTTAAGAAATGCAGCAGTATTTTTAAAAAATGAGTGTGGGTGGAGTATTCATGGCCAAATTCCATTTTTTAGGCCACAGAAGCATCCCAGGATATTCAGAAATAAGAATTGTTCACCACATTCTCTGATCACAGTGCAGTAAAACTATGCATTAAAAACAACAACAAAAAATTCTCTTACTCATCTGCGGATTATATGAAAACCATACACGAAACTGTCTTTAGCAACTCAGGAGTTATAAAGGATGTTTGATCAATTGCAAAACCTCTAAAATTATGGCATCTAAAGCTGAGATATAAAAATGTATGGGCAAGCAAAATAGGGCTTGGAGGAAAATTAATAAATTTAGTACATGTACCCACAGAGGAAAAATAAAAAAGAAGGAAAAATAACTCATAGTCATTCAAGACACAATGATAGGAAAGGAACAATGTGATTAATAGAAAAGCATAGTGAAGAAAATGTCCAGTGTTAAAGCAGAACTTGAGTTAGACCAATGCAAAGGAGAAGAAAAAATGAAAACTTCCTTGTCCTTCTTCAGTATCTGGTTGTTTGAAGAGATGATGTCTGCTGCATTATCTTGCAAACATGAAAAAAATCTGAAGACCCGTAAGGCTGGCAGGGCAGAAAGATAAAAGGCTCAGGATTCTTCATTCATGGAATGCACATTTATTGGGTAGTTACTCTGCTCTAGACCTGATTCACAGCTTTGGGAATAAAACAGAAAAAAAGCTATAAAAATCCTTGTTCTCATAGTGTTTTCATTCCACTGATACTTGGGAAGATCAATCAACCAGGTTTAAAAAAACAAAACAAAACAAAACAAAACAAAAACTTTAGTCAGTTAATTTTATGGTATACAGAGGTATATGGAAAAAATAAAGCAGAGTAAAGCATCCCAGGAAATGTGTGTATAGTAGTGATTTTAAATGGGATGGCCAGGATAAACCTCAATGGGAAGATGATATTTGAAAGGAATTGAAGGAGTTGAGGGCATCAGCCACCCAAAGCCTTTAGGGAAGTATTTACCATGAAGTTAGCAATGTCATATGGTCATATGTTTCTGTAGAATTTTCAGAAATTATATTTTTTAATCTTTAATTGGGTGACATTACTATTTCTTAATTTCAGATTCCACTTCATAGTACTCCTGTTTTTGTAGGGTGGTGTCTTAAGTGCCATAGGCATTTTTGGAAAACCAGATAAAAAGAAGCTGAGCTGGGGATACATTTAATATGATCACATATGATATGAGCTAGATGGGATATATGTATATAATTCTTAGTAACTTTCATTTATGGTTATTATATGGCTAGTCATTCCTATCCCAAGATAGAAGTCATTCCTATCTAGAAATAATCCTAGTGCTCATGGAACTGATATTTTGAGGGCTGTGACCTAGGGATGAATGGCCAGAGACCATATGATGTTATGAATTATGGTTCCCACAATATTATGTTATTGTTCTAGAGTCGAGTTTTTGATGTTTGTGGTATTTTTCAACTTTTTGAGAATTAGCATTTGTTGTCATTTCTTTTTTATTCTTTTTTTTTAAGATTATTTATTTATTTAAATTTAGAGAGAAAAAGAGAGCACAAGTGCAAGTGGGAGGAGGGGCAGAGGAAGAGGAAGAGAGAGCATCTCAAGTGCTGAGTGTGGAGCCCGATGCAGGGATAAATCACAACCCTGAGATCATGACCTGAGCTGATTTTAAGAGTCAGGAGCTCAACAGACTGAGGCACACAGGTGCCCCTCTTTTTTATTTGAATAAAGATTTACTTTTTACTTGATTTTATAGTAAGAATTTTGTTATGTTTTTCTTAAAAAGATTACAAATTTTATTTCCTTACACTAAACTTTAAATTGTCCTTAAAAGTTACCACATAGGTTCATGCCTGCTATTTCTGAAAGTGGGAAGGTCACAAAAGTAAATTACAAAAGGGTGTTTGGAGAGCATGAATGAATGGGAGGAGCATAGTAAGAGATTAATTCAGAGTGGTAATAGGGGCCAAATCACATAGACCAGTCCAATAGAAATATACTGTAAGACCTATATATAATTTTACAGTATCCAGTAGCCACATTAAAAAAAGGTAAAATAAAACCAAATTAATTTAGTAATATATTTTCTTAACACATACAAAACATTATCTTCTAACTATGTAATCAGCATAAAGCTATTAATAAGATAGTTTGAACTTTTTTCTTTCTTTTTTTTTTTTTTTTTTGGTCACAAGAGCTGTCAAATCCAGAATGCATTTTGTGCTTAAAGTGACATCTTTTGGACCATGCACATATCAAGACCTATAGCCACATGTTGCTAGTGGCTCCTGAAACGGACAGCACAGCATTAGAAGATGGAACTTTAATGCAATGGGCAGGGAGTGGAAGTCAGTCAGTTGAGAAGTGACATGATCTGATTGAAGGTATAAAAGGATCACTCTGCATTTAAGAGTAGACTGTAGAGGTAAAAGGTTTGAAGCAGAGAGAGAGAGAGAGGTTAGAAGGCTGTTGCAATAATTCAGTAAGAAAAGAAGGTGCCTTAGATCAAGATGATAGTAATGTATCTAATAATGTAGTCAGATTCTGTGTATATTTTAAAAGTTGAGACATCAGATTTTGCTGAAGAGTAAAGTGAGAGAAGGAAAAAATTAGGAGAATTAGAAATATATTAATGCCACTTATTGAATAGGGAAGGTTATAACAAAACTGATTTGAGATTTCTTTTTTTTTTTGGTTTTGGGGTTGTTATTTTGGTGATACTTTTGAGCCAGTAAACCAACCAATCTTAACTCTCTAGGTGATATTATAAATATCTGTATTTTGTAAGTCATTTTGAGTTGTGTTACTAATAGCTGAAAGCTAAATGCACATATTATGAAAGGTTGTGATTTTTTTCATTTCATTTTTCTAGTTTTTCATTTCCATTACCCAAATAAACAAAACATAAACATCATAATTTTTTTTAAAAAAAACACTCTTTGGTTAATGACTGATACTGAATATTATATAACTATGATGTCAATATGCCAGGTTTTCCTTATGCAGTGCCAATTAATGCCTCTTTCCCAGGATAATTATTGATAGTAGCCCCTTTGACTCTCAGAACTTTTGACATGGATAATAAATAAGATACTTATAGTTTATTATCTATTACCACAATTTTGTTGTGTTATAAACCACCCGCAAACTTAGTGGCTTAAAACAACAATTACTTTTTAAGAATATGAGATCAGTGGAGTGGATCTGCTGATTGAGCCATCTTGGATGCTCTTGGATGGGCTTGTTTATACTTTTGTGGTTGCTGGTTTAGAAGGACCTCAGCTGACATGATACGTATGTTTCATTTGGTCTTCCTGCAGGGCTTCCACCCCTGGGCTTGTTTTCATGGCCAGTTCCGAGTTTTGAGAGGGTAAATGGAAGCATGCAAGCTCAAACCAGCACATCATCCTTCTCACACCAGTGCACTAGCATATTCTTTTGGGTAAGCAAAACCACAAAGCCGTCCAGAATCAATGGGACAAGGACTAAAAAGTTACAGAGCAAAGATTATTAGACATGGTAAAGCCATTAACTTGATGTGTCAGTGTAACCAACAATTCACTTTGCCTCTTCCCTAAGTCCTCTCATTTTTTTTTCTAGTCAACTACACATACCTTTCCAAAGACACATTTTTGAAATGATATTTTCAAGGAATATCTATATATTCCATAATGCTTTATTTTTGTATTTAATTTTTATATATTCTATAATACTTAAATTATGGAATCTCTATAATGAACTCATAGTAACTACTTAAAAAATCTAATTTTAGTTTATTTAGTTTTATTTATTTTTTGTTTTTTTAAAAAGATTTTAATTATTTATTTAACACACAGAGAGAGAGAGAGAGCACAAGTAGGGGGAGCAGCAGGCAGAAGGAGAAGGGGGAAGTAGACTCCCCACTGAGCAGAGAGCCTGGTGTGGGGCTTGAATCCTAGGACCCTGGGATCATGACCTGAGATAAAGGCAGACACTTAACCTACTGAGCTACCCAGATCCCCTGACAAACTATTATTATAATATTCATTTCCTTTACATTTTTCTCAAAGATATATTTCCATGGAAACTTCCAAATTCCCCTAAAATTTTTGTATGTTTGATATAGATAGAATCATAGCTGTATTTTTGCCTGCATATTCTTGAAATGTGTTCTTTCCTTTATAAGTAAGCCTGCTGGGAAAATAGACACAGCCATCTAACAAAACTTGCCAGAGAGATAATTTGCATTTTAAAATTCAAATGATTATTATGACCCAATAAGCATTTCTTTGAAAATTACCATATGCTCTTGATTGCAAATAACAGTTATGAGCATTTAGCAAGGCCATATATTGATTTGCATCCTTTCAATAAGAGATACAGTATTTTTATTTCATCTATGTGCTCATCACTGTTCTTCAATATCTTTGTTCTCCATAATTTTATACTATATAATGTCTCCTATTTAAAAATGGAAGGTAGGGGCACCTGGGTGGCTCAGTGGGTTAGGCCTCTGCCTTCGGCTCAGGTCATGGTCTCAGGGTCCTGGGATGGAGCCCTGCATCAGGTTCTCTGCTTGTCAGGGAGCCTGCTTCCCCCTCTCTCTCTGCCTGCCTCTTTGCCTACTTGTGATCTCTCTGTCAAATAAATAAATAAAATCTTTAAAAAAAAGTGGAAGATAGTACTTAAGGATCTTGAAATACATTCAGGATTATAACTGTCTGCTAAATAAAATGGCCCAATGTAATACAAAGATATAATATAGTCTTTAGAAGCTGTAGTATCACTTTGTTGGAAAACTTCTCTACTAGGATAAATTTCTTTCCAAATTATCTTATTCCCTTAAAAATAGATTTCTCATTTGTTGCTTATTATATAGATGCCACTTGGAACGGTGAAACACAGTCTTTTATATATACAGACAGATTATTCTAAAATAAAGCCTTTTTATTATTATTCAGTAAAATTGGGTTATTTTCACAGGATCACATAAATTATTGCCTGAAACTCACTTAATGGAAGAATTGTTGCTTAATATTTATACAGTTTATTTTGGGATTAAGGAAACTTCATGAACCAAAACTCTTCATTTTGAAAAGTGCTTTGGATAGAGAGATATACTAAGTTTTCTCTTCATGAAATACAATGTTACAAACTTTCCCAAAGTAAGTACAAAGAACAAAATATGAGGCTTCCTTTTATTTCCTTTTGGTTTTAACAGATAATGTTACATTAAGAGTATAATTGTTTTCCTCAATTTTAAATATTAATAATTCTATCTAGATGTTTTGTTTTTTTTTTAAAGTAAATACTCCACTGAACTATTATGTGGTTATGGAAAACCCATAAAAAGGCTTTCATATAAACACATCCAAAAGAAAATATTCATTTTGTATGAACCAGTGATCCTTTAGTATAATAAATAGGGAAATGGAAAACATACTTTTTACAAAATATGATTTACACAAGAAAATATCTATATAATTCATGGATTCTTCTATAATAAATTCATGTCTTACAAAGATCAAGATACTGAGTCAGAATGACTACTTACTGCTAATAACCTAGTCATCCAAGCTATATTACAAAAATTTTTCTTATCAAAAATCATAGTGGTCAAGTGGAAATATGATATTCTTGATTAATGAAATTTGATAGTTCCTAGAAACATGATATAATGATTCTTCATAACAAGTGTAGATTGTCTTTCAAGAGAAAAAGAGATTACTTCCTCAACATTGTTGAAATCCAACACTTATGAAATTCTAGTTATGCAATTGTTTTTCATCTCTTACATATCTAATTAACAAAACTGCAAAGTATTTTATTAATGTAATTGATTCCAGAAACAAGCTATTTAGTTCTGATAGTCAAGCAAGAGAAAACAGATTTAAACAGGGAAATATCTAAAATCAAAATACATGCTTTGCAAATATATGAGCTTTTCTAGAAAGAGTGGCATGGCCCAGCACTTTTGAATTAATATTTCCTAAAGGTAATCATGCTTGTTCTCCACAGTCTTAGAAAAGCCATCCATGGTAATATTGAAGCAGTTGTTTTCTATTCTGTTCCAGATACTCTGTGAGTGTGTGTGTGTGTGTGTGTGTGTGTATTTCTTCTCTTCTGTGGGAATGAACAACCTCTTAGATAATTTGAGATCATTAGAAATTCTAGTTTCTGTATTGTGTATTGTGTGTGTGTGTGTGTGTGTGTGTGTATATATATATATATACATATATATATATAATATATAATGAAATTAAATTATTATAGTCTAAATTCGAACTCTGGTAACTGATTTGAGGGTTACTTTGTATATCTTGGTTCTCTGTTCGGCCTGCAGCTTAAATTTTCCAAGCTCCTTCCCTGGTTTTGGAATCTGTGTCTGTCTAAGCATCAGTTGAAACAATGTTTTCTTGGCAACTCTTTGACTTCCTGATACTTTGCTTTTCCCCAAAATAACCATCCAGTTAAATCTAGGCCCAGCTTCAGAAAAATTAGCAAATAAATTCTTGTTGTTTTAAGCTCTTAAATTTTAAGATGGTTTGTTCTACAAAACAATGTAACCGATGTACCCCATCCCAAATATTTGAATTCAGAGTGGCACAGTATTAAAGCTCTTGAGAGATTCTAATGTGAAACTGGTGTTGAGACCAATAGTCTTTGAAAATTGAGATCACAGAATATTTATCCATAGAAATTCTAAGTAAAAATATTTGAACATATTAACTTTTTAATACTAGGAAGTACAGAGCTTAATATATAATAAATGGCTCTGGGACCTGTGTCTGAACATAAAATGGCTTGTATTAAATACAGATTGTTGAGTAGAAAAGATAGAATTGTCACTGGTGTCCTGAACAATTTTAGATAAGGATTTAGTGAGTTTACTAAGACAAACTTGATCATGATTAACTAAATTGTTTATTTGTTGCTTGTAATTAAATTACTAGGTAATTTGTTAAAGTACTAGGTTTTGTTCAAGTATTAGGTATGTAATATTTTGTTAAAACTTTAGTACATTTTGAACAAGAAGTTTGTCATTTCCTAATAAAACATAGAGTCAAGCCTATCCAGTGGGCAAGATGAAGAAAAGTTGCCCCCCCAAAAGTGTACTTTGCTCTTAAGATTGATTGATTGATTGATTGATTGATTGATTTTTGAGAGGGGAGGGGAGGGCCAGAAAGAGAGGAAGAGGGAATCTTTAAAGCAGACTCTGTACTGAGCCCAGAGCCAATCTCCACAGCAGGGAGGGGCTTAATCTGGGACTCAACCCAGGGCCCTGAGATCACCACCTAAGCCGAAACCAAGAGTCTGACACTTAACAGACTGTGCCCCACAGGTGCCCCTATCACCTCTCTCTTACGGAATAAGTCTCTCGTCCCTTGGAGTCACAAAAGTAGTCTTGCTTTATTAATTAAAATGGCCAATCTTAGATCATTATCGACATTCTAAATTTGATTAAAAGTTGAGGCTTTTGCAGTCCCTAGGAGTTTGACATTGACTCATTCTCCCACAAATAGTTTGCCATAGATTTTTCAGAAGGCTCCCTGACAAAGGGAATCTCTCATCTGCTATTCACTATATAAGAATCAAGAGTTTCTACTTTGTATGTTACTGTTTCTATCCTAATGACATTATTATTATGTCTATCTATTATTCCTTCTATCCTAGTGACACTTTCATTTTTTTTTTTTAATTAAGATTGAATACCTCACCATGAAGCCCCCTTTGACAGGACTTGAGAATCATCATCTTCCCCTCACGCAAATGACTCACATCAGGTCCATGAAATGCATTCATAATCCCTGTTGGGAAAATATTTTCAGGTGTGTGTCTCCCCCCCACCAAAAAAAAAAATTGCCGCTGCTCTTTTGTTCCATGATAAAAGCAGCTAGTCCACCTGTATTTTACTCACTAGACCTCCCAGATGGGTGGTTATGTCAGCCCAGGGGACACATATATACTTTTCAAGAATCCCATTAAACACCCTTTCCCTAGGATTGGGAGGATCCTCCTCTCAGGATCAACTTAGTTCTTCAGTAACCTTGAGGTTGCTAAGTAGTTAAGTGTCATAGGGCTGTTTTTCAGTGATCTACATGTATGCCACACAGGGTCTAGAGCCTACTTGTGAATGTATTATTGTTTAATTTTAACATCATGTTCACTAGTCTTTTTTTTCATTTCCCCCTCTGACTCCCAGGTCTCTTACATTATTGTGTCTCAGTACTGAGTTCTTAGGTTTTTTCCTTGTTTTTAATCGCTCCCTGGGTAATTTTATGCAGTCTCCCAGCTGCATGCTGAGAATCCTCAACATCTTATATCAAGTCTGAATAGCCAGTCTGAATTCCAGACTCACATATCCAGAAGTGTAAACATAGTTTTTGCTTGGATGTCTAATAGACATCTCAAATAGAACATAAGTAACCCCAAGTCTGATTTTGCCCATTCTCTATGCAACTCCTACAGTCTTTACTTTCTTGATAAAAGGCAATTCAACTCTTCGGATTTCTTGGCCTAATATGTGGGAGTCATCCCTCACTTCTCCTTTCTCAGAATTCATTACCAACAGTTATAACATCCTATTAGGTCTTCCTTACATACTGTTTTAGACTTGGGCCACTTTTTCTTACCTCCAGTGCTTCCCAATTGCCCAAACCACCACCATCTCATCCATCCCCTTTTCCTCTTTTATTTTTCTTTATGACATATTATCCATCTACTTGTCTCTTGCCACCAGAACGAGAGCCCTGTGACAGCAGGGATTATTTTGTTCACAAATTTCATCTAGCTAATAATGCATGGCATGCAGTTGGTCCTTAGTAACTACTTGTTGAATGAATACCTGAACCAATTTTATTTATCAATAAGTAGTTACTACTTTCTTGGTCATTTTGATTAGCCTTTATGTGGAATGGTCTTATTCCTCTAGGCTCTAATAAGCCACTTCAACTCTAAAGAATACATATGTACCCATTATCTTGCATCTATTCAAAACGGGATTAACCCTTGAGAATATTCTATTATTTTAATGTAAACATTACCAAAGAGTATTTCATAATTAGTGTTTATTACAAAGGACTTAGTAACCAGAGTAGTTAAGGATGCTATTGTGAGGCAGATTTTTTTACATTTATAATCTGTAGTATTTTCCCATAAACATTAGTGATTTTTTTTGCTTTGTTTTTCGTTTTGTGTTCTTTTTTCTTTTTGCATTTTTTTAAAATACTTTTTCACTCTTTTTAAGTTCTCTCACTTAGGCATGTAATATTACCATTATAAAATGTCCTCCTGACTGTTAAATCTTACTAATCAGTCTGTTACGGTGTTTTTCCTATGGAGTTCATAAAGGTCTTAGAAAAACCTCGTGTTTCATGTTTGAGTATTTCTTCAGAAGCTGGCGGAGGACAGGGGTCAGAGAATGAAGCAATGTGACTAGGAGAATAATGTGATTCTTGAGCTGTAGTTCTAATTTCAGATAAATACTTAGAGAAATTCAGAGTAGATTTGTGCGTTTATTTCTGAAAAGGAGGCACTAAAAATACAAACGCTTACACTAAACAAAGCAGTGAAACAGCTGTGTGTCCTGGCGTATTTAGCTGTGCTTACCATAGCACTCTATGTATCTGTCTCCAACACCATTTATCACTGTGTCTGACCCTTCTGCCGTGTTTGTGAGGCTCTCCATTGTACACAGGCTCTCATTCCTTTTTGTGTCAGCATTAAAAAAGAAGCATTCTTGATCTACAGTGACCATTACATTAAACTTTTTTGATTTTAATTAAATTCACTGCTGTATTCTTATACATGATTTATACTTTTTAAAATTTGCCATGATTTTGAAAAATCTTCTGAGGATTTACTCTTTTGGAATTATCTTGCAAGATATTTTGCTGCCCTAAAAATGTATTCTTTTATTTGACTCTTATTTTGCTTTTTTACATGTTTTTTTTTTATTTTTATTTTATGTTTTTATTTTATTTTATTTTTTAATAATAGGCATGGGTTACTTTTTTTGTAATTCCAATGTAAGATTAAGGAGAATCTAAAAATAATTCTAATTATTTAATTGTCTTACTTAATATTTGTTCTTAAATGGCATTTCACAGGAAGTTTTACTAAGTACCTAGTATGTGTCGGGTCCTATATTAGGTACTTAGAGATATACTAAAATAAACAGAACATACATATTATCCCTAGCAAACATGGTCTGGAACTCAGGGGAAAGATGTTTGTGTAATTGTGTGTAGAGGATGGTGAGTGGGAGGTGCAGTGAGTGGGGAAAAAGAAAGGTTGGTTTTAATAACTCTTCTCATGGTAGAAATAGTGATCCTGTAGTGAATTTTCATTACACTTCTTATATTATTTGGCATGTTGATAGACAAGTCTTTCACTGTTTATAAAAATGAAATAGAGGGGCGCCTGGGTGGCTCAGTGGGTTAAAGCCTCTGCCTTCGGCTCAGGTCATGATCCCAGGGTCCTGGGATCGAGCCCAGCATCGGGCTCTCTGCTGAGCAGGGAGCCTGCTTCCTCCTCTCTCTCTGCCTGCTTCTCTGCCTACTTGTACTCTCTGTCTGTCAAATAAATAAATAAAATCTTAAAAAAAAGAAGTTGAAAAAAATTAATAGTTTCTACGCAAAAATATTTAAGCAGAGTTTTTGTAGATACTGCTTGTAGGTGCACACCAATCACTAGAACTGGAAACTTTCCTTAAGAACAATAGATAATAGGCAAAATCTGCTTATCCCATCTGTTGTCCATAAGAGGAAAATCCATTATGTGTAGTAATCAGGATTATCGTTTTAGATGTTGTGAATTTCCCAATGCCTTTCCATAATATCAAGTAATATAAAACAAATCAAGCTGAAAGATAATGTGCTTAATTAGAGCTAATGTAGTGGGCAGTCAAGTCTGGAATGTTTTTAAAATGTTGTTCTTGATGGGCTATGGAGGGTAACTTGAAATGCATGATGAAAATGGGAAAGATGCCTCAGATCCACTGAGTGTTGTAAGCAAGGTTGAAATTGAGTAAACAACTTAAATAATTGAAATGTTGAACAAAGTTTATGATTTGGAGCCTAATAATTTGAATTACTAGCAGAAGAAAATAATTTTGGAGGGGGTTGGCATAACTAAAAGACATCAAAGAGTTGGATTAGCTAAATTTAGTCTGGATATTTGACTCTGGGGATTTAGAAAAGGTGGCAAATCTTATAGATGTCAATAAAGAAGAAGCCGATTAAACTGATTTTATAAACTGATTAAAAATCCTATCAGATTAAGGGAATTAATTCTTACAACATGCCTGCCTTTTAAATCTGACTGCTTATAAAAATGTGCATCATTTTAAACAGCACATCTGTGAAGGTTTCGTGAGAAGGAATTTCTGAATCAGTTCCTGTTCTCTGTTCAGGAAGTTTATTTACTGTGCTCACCGTTTTGCTACTTCTTCAGTAAAGTATCATATCTTTGTGGCCGTGCTAGGTCAATGTGAATTTTTTCATCACATTTTTTAATCTGAAGATTACATGTAATTTTTCCTGACCTTTTCAGATAGATTTTTCTTCCTTGTTAAATGTCTAAAGGCAACAGGAATTAAAGTACAACAAGTTGAGGACTTAGCTCAAAATTCCACTGAAATATGTTGTTATTTTAATAGGAATTGAGATTTCCCTGAATCTGGATGCTTCTATAGTTTTATTTTTGCTTTTCTCCTTTTTTGTTTTTGTACTAGTTCTAAAATTACACACATATATATGTATATATGTATATGTAATATACACATCTATGTAGTATGTAATATACATATATATGAAAGAGTATATGTGTGTGTGTAAAAATCATTTTGATATCTAAAAGCATTTCTGTTGAACTTTTGTTTCACTCATTTTCCTTCAGCCATTTAATTTTGAGAATGAATTTTTATTTAAATTTTTATTAAGCTGGAAAATGGGTCAATGACATAATCATATATTATTTTCCATTTTAGTATAAAAGTTATATTGTGGGATCACACTTATCTTTCATTTTGTTTAATATTAAATTCTGTACAATGTGAATTACATATGCATATATTGTTCAATTCTGTTGTGTACTTTAAAGATTGACAAAGTGCCTTTAGGATTTCTAAGCATGTCTTATTATTATTAGTCACTTAATTTTGTTTCTTATTAATTATATTCAATAACATTCAACTATTAGCTATATATATATTTTAAAGATTTTATTTACTTATTTGCCAGAGAGAGATCACACAAGGGAGAACAGCAGGCAGGGGAGAAGAAGGCTCCCCGCTGAGCAAGGAGCTCGATGCGGAACTTGATCCCACCTGAGCTGAAGGCGTATGTTTAACCAACTGAACCCCCCAGGCATCCCTGTTAGCCAGAATTCTTAGAAAATAAAAGAAGAGTATTTTAATGAATGAGAAATAGTCTATAAATATTTCTATGAAGTGTGAGTTTGAACACCTGCCTCCTGAGCCAATGGAAATTACAGGTTGTGAAACTACTGTATTAGTGTCCGATTATTGCTGTAACAAATTACCATAAAGTTAGCTTAAAACAACACAAACCTGTCTTATAGCTCTGGAGGTCAGAAGTCCTAAATGAATGAAATGGGGCCAATATCAAAGTGTTATCAGAGCACTTTCCTTCTGGAGGCTCCAGAGAACAATTAATTTCTTCTCCTTTACCAGTTCTTAGAGGTTGCCAGCCCCTTGGCTCTTGGACCTCTTTCAGCAATTACATCAACCCAGCTTCTCCTTCCTGTGTCACATATCTTTGTCCCACTTTGACCCTCCTGCCCTCCTCTTCTAAGATCTCGTGTGATTACACTGGGCCTACTTAGGTATATAATATAGCTTCTTCGACTATAATCACTCCATCTCAAGATCCTTTAATTTAATCACATCTATAAAGTCCCTTTTACCACGTGAAGTAATATATTCACAGGTTCTGGGGATTAGGACATAGATATCTTTGTGGACTCATTATTCTGTTTAATACAACTACTTAAGGACGTGGTGATTTAATCACCACCTTGAGCCTCAAGGCTCAAGTTTTGCAAAGCTGTTTTCAGAGTCTGATTGTTGACCTCACCTTATTGTATTAACTGTATTTTGGATTCTAACCTCTGATGAATGGCCAATAACCAAGATAGCCTTGTACTATTAATTCTGTGTGTTCTTGGCTTCTTACATTTTGGGGAGCATTATGACTTAACTTGCAGGAAAAGACAGATACTGTCATAAAATAGTGAATCTGCCCATAAATGTCACAATATAAATATGAAGACATAGTTATGACTCTTTCAATGCTGTAGCCAAAGAGACTCCAAAGGAGACAAGGGAATCCTCAGTGTCCGTGTAGTCATTGGCGTATTCAGCTTGCCCTTGATTTAGTATCTTTGTCTGCCTAATCTCTCTTAACATGAATTTGGCTCTGTAGGCTCACTTTATTAATATTCTCATGCAGAAATTCAAACATCCCTAGCAGATTTCCATAAGTAAACTGCTTTCCCTGACAAAACTGAAAGAGACAGTTGTAAGTCTGTGCTGGCCCTGATAAGTATGTTTACCCTCCATTACATTAGTTACAGAATATGTCCAGGCTGCCCTACAGCTTCTGTTGCACAAGATTCCTCCTAAGAGAGAGAAGCCCACCACTGGAAGTGGAGGATAAATGGCAAAAGTTTTTGATAGTCCCTTTCCAAGATGTATTCTGAATACCACGCACAAAAACCCATCGTTTTCAACTATTTTTGCTTTTTCAAAAAGTCTGTGGTTGCACAGGAAGCCAGGCAAAGCTGCAAAGAAATAGGAACTCAAATCCGATAAAGATACAAAACTCATATACTTCTCCTAAAACAATTGAAAGTGATTATCTTAATTAACAAATTCATGGAGTCTGTCCATAGGAATATGCGGCTGAGAATGACTGTAGACTCTGCGATTTGGGGAAGAAGTATGGTCGTTCAAAAGTAGACTAAAAAATACTTTTGTGAATTTTACAACAATGTACGTTCATGTCAAATATTGATAGAGCCTTTCTGGGAAGGAGTCTACAGAAAGTCAGGGGCTCTGAAGCTTAAATTCCATGTCTGGTCATCAGTTTATCCCTGGGTGTCTCCCATGAGAGGTTTTTCCCTTGCTTGCTCAATATGTAGTAGAAGTTAATAAATCTTTACTCTATAGGACACACTTATTTGGCTCTATCTAATGCAAGGCACTCAGAAAGAAGAGAAAACAAATTTTTCTGAACAATGAGCCACGTCTGCCGCAATGTATCTTTCCTGGAAGAAATGTTAGCACTTAGGCGTCCTCTTTTCTCCTAACTATGTTAGTTGTATCTTAACCCAGAAAGCAGAATCCTCCCTCAATGAAACTGGAAATATTCTGGAATAAGGGTTAGTAGTAATAGTAGGATTACCACTTAGTTAGTTAGTAGGATACTTGGATGCTTGAAAGAGAATATCACAGTTACTCCAAAAGTGAGGCCATTGCAGATATAAAAGTAAAGTAACTTGTCTTGCTAAGATGGGAGCGAGAGGAGAGAAGTTTTTTGGATATTTGAGTATGGAAACTTTAGTAGTGATCATTGTAGTCCGATCTTACATTTTTCTTTGAAGAAATTTGTCCATGTCATTTAAATTTCAAAATTAATTGACATAAAATTATAGAGAAGACAACAGAGACTGAGGTAACTAGGATCTATATCCAGAAGTGGGTGCACCTCTCCTGCCAGGCCGGTTGTATGAGGAGCTGTGACCGTCTAGCCAGTGGAGCTGGCTCCAGATTATTTCAGAGTGGCCTGGCTGCTGTTAGCTCATGCTTAGCGTGGGGCCTGGGGTGCTGGTGGATTTTCTTGTATCATCTCTCCCCTCTCAGACACAAGCATCATGGAGGTAGGGGCTTGCACCTCATTTCCATGCTCCTTCCCAACCAGTGGACTGACCAGGCTTGATTCTCTGGGGAACCAGGTAACTGATGGATTTGTCCAGTAGAAAAAACCATTTACAGAGTCAAATCTGCAGTTGCCATCTTTATCTTATGGAGTTTGTAAAAATCTGTCAGTCTCCATGACCAATCTGGCTTTCACAGAAGCCAAAAGGCTAGTAAAATGAGCAATGATTGGAATTGCCAACCTGCCACTATCTAGGGCTTCATGAAATTACTTACCTCTCCAATCTCCTCCATGGGTGTGGTATTGTCTGTGGTTTACTCTTGAGAAAGGATATAGTTCCAAAGACAGCTAATTGGTCCTTTCTTTCCTAATAACCTTCAGTCCTATGTTCAGAAAATTGAATTGGAATTCCACCAGGTGCTAATAGATCTATTTCCATTCTACATTCTGGGACTGGGGATGTAAGTACAGGATGAGTCTGTGGTCCCAGTGAACAAATTCTTAAATGTATACCAAGGCACTTTCTATCCCCAGACCCCCAAAGCTCCTACTCCAACTGATGGGTGGGCCACAAGCTTTTCTGGTCCTTGGAAGGTAGCATATGTTCAGAGGTATTATATAAAAGTCCCCAGAAATTGTAGTATTTTCCTTTTTCTAGAGTATGATCACATTGATAGATGTCTACAGCTTTGGGAACCTTTGGGGGAAAGTTGAGTCTTGGGGGGAGAGGATGCAGGGCACACATCTGAGACTCTTTCAGGGTCAAGGTCTACAGACTCTCCCTCAGTCTAGGGACTTAGAGTCCAACATTTAAGTTGAAGGCTTGTAGCTAAGAAAAAAAGACCATGACTCTTTATTATAGCAACTACTGAATACAGTTTTTTTCCTCATTTGTCTGCCCAACACTTAAATTTCTAGGCACACCTGATCAACTATCCATCACCACATATTCCTGAGAGTCACATTCTCTAATGACCATCTTGTCTCTATGGTTTACTGTGTGAATTACACGTACTTTGTCCCCGCTTGTTAAGGCGTCTGCTCCTGTCACTCTTCACCATCTCCCACCATCATCCCCTGCAATGAAAGATCGGAGATCTTCAGGTTTTACTGGTGACTCCCTTGCCATTGTATTTGGAATTTGTATGAAGGGAGTGAATTCCTGTCTCTCTCAGCAAACACAGTTTGGGATGGCTGAGAAGATCCCACATCACAGATCCATTTTAGCACTGCTGCTTCCAGCTGCCCCCTGACTTCTTCTTGATCTGGTAGAAGATCCAGAATATCAACACCACTTATAGGTGATCAGAGCAACCCTTTAAATTGCAGATCCTTAAGAGAGTATATTCATGTCAGTGGATTCAGTCCAATTAAGACTTTCATGTCATCCCTTTGCTCTGTCACTCTTCGAGCTTACTCCCACCCCTGCTGCTCAGGCTTTTGTCAACACAGATTGGCAAAGTCCTGTAAATTTTCAGGGTGTAACCTCTCTCCTCCAAGAAAGTCCTGGGAACTTTCCATTTTGGCTATTTTAAAATCTATCTTAGATCAACCTCTATTTTGGGCTCCCACCATACGTATCAACAAAGTCAAGAAATTATTTTATAGTAGAGATCACCTTCTCCCCGAGCAAAGGAAGAATGAATCTGTCGGGGCAAACAACAAGCTAACTATGTATCATAAAACAAGCAAGAAACATCATTGAAGGATGATAGATATATGGATATTATTTTAATTACATTGGTGGTTTTAGAATACGTACCTATATCAAGACTCATAAAATTGCATACTTTAAATCTATGGAGTTTTTTTTTTTTTTTTTTACAATTTCCTTTTTTTTTTGGTGTCTTCCACACTGAGCATTCAAGCCATATAATGATAACTAATTTGTTAAAGCAGAAAACTTTTAAGCCATACATTTTTTCCTTAAAGGTACGTATCTTAGCCTTTATATATTTGATTTTCAAGAAATTATGAATCAAAAAATCCAGTAAAATAAATGCATTTTTTGCATATTTAAATGTTACTGGAACATTTAAATGATTACTTGTCTGGACTACATGAAAATATATCCAATAATTAAATTCACAGTTATCAATCCTCAAGGATTTGTTCTCTGCTTTTGCTCTTATGGCAATGATTTTTGTTATGACTTTGTGAGCCAGAAACGCATCTGGAGTCTTCTTTTCACATTGAACATTTAGAAGACACTAGGAAGGCTTATTATCTCAGAATCACACCATGAAATTGAAACTTTGCATTTCTCTACACCAACAGCAAGACAGAAGAAAGAGAAATTAAGGAGTCAATCCCATTTACAATTGCACCCAAAACCATAAGATACCTAGGAATAAACCTAACCAAAGAGACACAGAATCTATACTCAGAGAACTATAAAGTACTCATGAAAGAAATTGAGGAAGACACAAAGAAATGGAAAAATGTTCCATGCTCCTGGATTGGAAGAATAAATATTGTGAAAATGTCTATGCTACCTAAAGCAATCTACACATTTAATGCAATTCCTATCAAAGTACCATCCATCCTTTTCAAAGAAATGGAACAAATAATGCTAAAATTTATATGGAACCAGAAAAGACCTCGAATAGCCAAAGGGATATTGAAAAAGAAAGCCAACGTTGGTGGCATCACAATTCCGGACTTCAAGCTCTATTACAAAGCTGTCGTCATCAAATATATAGACCACCTAAAAATGGTTAGACATTGTACACCTTGTGTAAAGGCTCTTTAATGAGTAAAAGGCTATCGAAGACGGGATACAGTCTTCCAAGCTAAAATATTAGCATTTAAATGGATAAATGAGGACGAAGCCAGCATGTGATCAAGTCAGACTGTGTCAATGGCTGGGACAAATACGAGTAGTGGGAAGACAGAGGGCTACTGGACACAGAGAAATTCATATGTGCTCACTTAGCCTTCTATTCCAAGTTAATATTGTTTATTATTACATTTTATCAGGATTAAGGCACTAGCCTTAAATCAGTTAGTCAACTCAGCTAGATTATCTAATAAATTAACTAGGTACCTTTGTGATATAATTAACTACTTATCCCATTACCTTTCACAGTGAAATCAAGCCTACAACCCAACGACTAATTAAATAAGATTAGTCTTTTCAGGGGAGACATACCACATTTTTCTTTCTCCTTGGAATTAATGAAACTTCCCATTCAACAATGTGCATTTCATCACCAAGGTCTCAAATTCCCACTGGGCAGCAATATATTAGTATTTGAATATTTATGATGATGCTGAAGCATAGTCAGGGATTGTGTTTCCTGTGATAAAAGTAATCTTAAGAATAACCATTTTTTAATGTGTTATAAATTTTCTGCTTATTACTGGGTCCCGTAGGGGAAAAATTCCATTAAAGCAAATCAAATTAATACGTGTGCATCTAGCCACACCATCGGCATTCATCAGTTCAAGATTATAATATCGTTCACCTTCTGTGGTAGAAATGCAGTTATTATTATAGATCATCATTACAAGATCAATGTCTCTAGCTTCAAAAATATATGTCTCTTTTGGCTTTAAATTAATCTGCTAGCAGGAGTCTGGTATTAATTCAGTGTATTAGTATGAAAATATGTCATGAATATTCATTAATAAGCATCGACTTCTCAATTCAGACAGTTAGCTTTTTAGTGTAGTTTCTTTTATTTTGCTTGGCCACTATCCGTTATTACTTTGCATTTACACACCAGCTTTCCTCTCAGGAGCCTAAAGTACTGTAGTTTAATTGTCCAAAAGAAATGGTGTCAGGGTAGAGGAAAGGGAGGTAGAAAAATGTGTTTCCTGATTGTCTTAGGGAATTGGGAGATACTTAATTTTAATTCTGGCTTTAAGCCCAGACAGTGAGGCTGTGTCTACACAAGTGAGTTGTGTTTGAGACTTCTAAATTTTGCTTTCAGGAGTGCATGGAATTGGAGTCCCATTTCAAGAATCCGTAACATTATTGTCTAAGCCGGTAGATCTCAGGCTGGGGCAGTGTTTCCCCTCTCCTCATCCTCTCCAACCTTGGGGAAGTTTGTCTATTTCCAAAGTAGTTAAGGGGTGAAAGGAGTGTGCTACTGGAATCTTGTGGATAGAGACCAAGGATGCTCCTAAAAACCCTACAAAGCATAGGACAGCCCTTACAAAAAAAAAAAAAAAAAAAAAAAAAAATGATCCAGCCCCAAATTACGATAGTGCCAGAATTAGAAACTCCAGTAAGACTAATAGTGCATAAGGACTTGATTTCCCCGGAGTTTATTCAAAATATCTAACACCAAATAGCATCAGTACGTGACAAGTGTAATTCTGATTCTAGTGAAGCCTCATTTGCACTAGGGGGGATTTTCAGACATAGTATAGCTCATACCTTTAATTCACCTCAGAAATAAGATAAATCTAGACCTTAGATCCCTGCCATGTATCTCACATAATAAAGGAAACCTTTTCTAATTCCCATTTTGTCTGGAGTGTCTGAAACCCTCCCTACTTTTCCCTGGAGTCAGGTGAGTTTCTACGTGATATGCCCAAAGTTCACCCATGCAGATGTTAGGAGGGTCTCTTCCTTCCAGTGAACAAAACTGATTTCCAATTATTGTCATTTTTTTCTCCCAGAAAAATCCAGCAGCTTTATTAGTAGGTCCAAGAAGAGAATGTGCTTAGAACTGAAGTTTTTAGGGAAAGAATATTGGCCCAGACACATACACAAAGTAATCATGCAACTATAGAGCTTTCTGTTCCTTTTAGTGGAACTTACTAATTAGCCAGTTAACATGACTGAGAGTACCTTAAATCTATACTATAAATATAGTACTAAGTATAATACAATATATTGCCATAATTCCAGAAAGCAAAGTTTACATTTTACTCTTGCCTTATCTTGCTGAGGTACTTTACAGTCTCCTCCAAATTTCCCCACTCCTAGGGTTGGTTACCCTGTAATTGATCACCAAAATAGGAAATTTTGGAGACTACAAAAGGGCTCAATAATAACTAGTCTGTCAGTCTCAGGTACTATCAACCCAGGTAAATCAGAACTGTTTCCAACAAACTGAGGCATTTTGTTATACCAACTATAGCTATCTCAAGTCATTCACCCCCTCATGTCTGTGATTTTCTTCCTTTTTCTGTAAGATCACTCTTGCTGATATCAGAGTTTCCTAAATGATGCTGCTCTCTGTACTGAGAACAGTTTCTCTAGAGAACAATTTCCTCTTTCTTCTGAATGTCATTAGGGGATACACTGGGAACTCACCATTTCCAAATTTGATCATGGTTTCCATGCAATGTATCATATCTATCAAACCTAAATTCATATATGGTGAGGCTGATGGGTAATTCTTTTTTTTTTTTTTTAAGATTTTATTTATTTATTTGAGGGAGAGACAGTGAGAGAGAGCATGAGTGAGGAGAAGGTCAGAGGGAAAAGCAGACTCCCCATGGAGCTGGGATCCCGAAGCGGGACTCGATCCCAGGACTCCAAGAGCATGACCTGAGCCAAAGGCAGTCTTCCAACCAACTCAGCCACCCAGGCGTCCTGAGGCTGATGGATAATTCTGATTGAATTATCGTATGCTTCTCTTGATATAATAAGACCTTTTTATTCTTTTAAACGGCTTAAGCTTATGGCCCACGACTACTCTTAGAATGTGTTCTCCAACCCAAGATACTCCTTGGTTTCTTATGTAAATAGGATTCTTATAGACTCCTATAGACTCATCCAACCAATCTGTGAACAGGTCTAGACAGATTGATTTCCCAGAGGTTCACACAATTTAGAATTAATCTAGGATTTATTGACATATTAGAACAAAAAAGTATATTTTTAGATGTAAAAATGAAAATAAAGAGAGCAGTTGGCAAACAATTTCTAATCCTCCATAAAAAAAATATCTAGTTCCAAATGTGGCTGAGTTTTAGTTTTCTATGTACCTCAATCTGTCATATGCATGACTCTCCAGTCATCGTATCTCAGATGTCAATTTCTTAAAAGCATAAAAGTTAAAACTATTTATGCCCATTTGGTCATTTTGAATATCCATATGAAGTGGACTAGGTTTTGCCTCCTCTCCCCAAATTCATTTGTTGAAACCTTCATCCCAGTGTGACTGCATTTGGAGGCAGGGTTGTTTAAGGAGAAAGTCTATAGTCTATTTTCCCTTTTACCTAGCACAATATCATCATCAGGTGACTGTTACTTTTTTAAAAGAAGGATGTTTTCTTGAGGGTAAATGACTCTTCACTATTCCATTTCCATCATCCTTTGGCATGGTTTTTAAATACAAAGTTAACCTAATAACTGGAGTACAGCATGCACTTTCCATAAGTACAGCATTATTTACCTGACACATTTATCTAAATTGGCTTGTTCAATCAACCTTATGTACACTTTACAATGTTTAAGGATTTTGAAATGGTTTTAGATAATTAACATTTTGGTAATGCTATTGGCTTCTGATAGAAATGTCTCTAATGACTTAATGATATCTGGCTGACTGCTTAAATTTCTAATTACATATTCTTTGGGGTATATAGGTAGATCAGTGCTTAAAATCTAATTTATTCATCTAATTATTTCTTTTTTAAAAGGAATACTCTATTGGGAAGCTATGTAGCATATACATTAGATCTCCATTATCTTTCTCCAGGTAGGGCATTTCTCACTAATGAGTGAATTAAGCTTAAGCTTTTGGACTGTAGCATTACATTGCTATAGGATAAGGCCAATTCACTTTCCTGTGATGGCAAAGAGGTAGTGGAGTGCTGTAAAATTCTTTAAGAGCAGAGGGAATGCCCTTTTCTATATAGTCTGGGAAGGAGCAAAAGGGAGGATAAAATAGGAACAGGGATAAAAAATAATCTGTCTTTAGTTTGATGCCTATAGCAACTGATGGGGTAGCATTGCTAATGAGCCCCTCAGAGGTGGTATGACTGAAGCATATTAAAAATGAAGTCCAAAGCACACGGATTCTATATCCTTGACTAGGATTTTATTAAACCCCATTTTCTGACAAGATGTGACAAATGTGTCTCTATTTGTGGTTGTACAGAATTTAACTTCCACAAGCTAGAACATCATTAAGAGTAATGGAGTGGGGGGCCCTGAAGAGCAATGATAATAGTAGTTATCATTAATTAAAGTCCTCCTAGATGCTAGGTGCTGTATTGGCCACTTTATGGTATCCTTATAGAAATACTCCCACCACCTCTAGGAAGTAGGAATTCAGTACTTTCACTCTAAACATAAAGAAAGCAAGACAAAAAGAGAAATTAATTGCTCTAAGGTTGAATCAGATGGAAGTACTAAGATTAGAGCCCACATCTATTTGAAGTGCTTTCCAGTTAGGAGATGACTTTATTTCAGTAAATAAATATTTACCTGAGTACTGACTGTCATTGTGGCTCTAGTTATACAATTGTGACTAAGTTGAAGACTTTGCTCTCCAAAAGCAACTTTCTAGAGCAAAACTTATTTCTCCAAAACTGGGAAAGTTTTATTTTAAGGAGGAAGGAAGTTTCTAGTCCCCTCAAACTTATGAGAAACCTAAGGAATTCTCTGTGCCAGGAAACATATCTATATGTGTATATGTACATGTATACACACATACATCCTTCAGAAGGATGGTACTGAAATACTAATAACTTAAAAATACCAGTAAGTTATTTATCAGGGAGAACTCATTATCGGTTAATATTATACCTGGCTTATTAAATTGTATATTATGGTCCTGGCCCTCTCCTAAGGAAATGATGCAAGAGAATACAGTAACCATAAAAATTGCCTTTGTATGAACTGTAGCTGTGACAAGTAAAACCCATGATAATCTAGCATCTGTCTTATTCTCTAACCTTATTTCTTTCTATTCCCTCTTCTATAGAGACCCTCTTATTCTTGTGATTCTGAAGTACTTTGATCCGCAACTTGCCTTGTTCTTTATTGACTCATGCCCTACTCAGTCAGCTTTCTTACGCTGGAGCAAGCAAACCACGTACACCAGCCTGGAAACACCTCCAGCCTGATCTAAAGGCTTACTTTCTTCAAAACACCTTTGGCTTTTATACAACTTGGTGCCGTCTTTATTTAATTACTTTTCTCTGTTTTCCTGTGGTACTCTTTGCAAACTGCCATCAGGGATACTTAGACTACAGGTATCATTTACTTCTGTCTAGTCCTCACATAGCTATTAGGTCTTTAAGGTTAGCTATTGGCACAATAGTACATAACAAATTATCTCAAAACCCAGTAGCCTCTAATAATATTCATTTTCCTTCCAAGAAGGAACTAACATATTCTTTGACCAACAATTTGTAAATGTCCCATTGTCCACCAACAATTCATATTTTGGAAGTTTATAAACTCTTGCTTATTTGGAAGAGGTAAAATAATTTTCAACTGTGGTTTTGATTTAGATGTTTTTATTATTTTTATAATATTTATATAAGTAATGGTTTGAATTTTACAAGCATGTTTTCTGTGTTTATTAGGTAATTACTTGAATTTTCCCCTAATTTAATCCATTATGTAGTATAGTACACGTATTGATTTCCAAGGTAAATTCACATTTATCAGAATACATTTTCTTTATTATTACTAGAACTATTATTATCATTATTATTATTTCACATAGAGATCAGTGTGGTTACATTTTATTTAGAAATTTCTCATTGTGCTTCCAAAGATTATTAGATTTTTAAAAATATAGAGAAAGACAATTTCTCTGTAGTATATATTCTTTAGAACAATTTTAGATGCACAACAATATTAAGAGGAAAATAGCAAGAGTCCCCACACACCTTCTGCTCACAGACACATACAGCGTCCTCCGCCATCAACATCCCTAGCCAGAGTGGGACACTTGTGAGAATTGACACTTTATAATCCCTTAAATTCCAAACTTTACATTAAGGTTTACTCTAAGTATTGTGCATTTTATGGGTTTGAGCAAATGTAAAATAACATATATCCACCATCAAAGTATTATACGGAACAGTTTCATTCTCCTAAAAATCCCCTGTGCTACTATTTATTCCCCCCTTCCTGCAAACCTTTGACAACCTCTGATCTTCTTACCATCTTCAGTTATCTTTTCCAGAATGTCATATAGTTGGAATTGTACAATATGTAGCTTTTTAAAATTAGCTTTCTTTACTTAGTAATAGGAATTTAAAGTTCCTCACTGCCTTTTCATGTCTTGATAGCTCATTTCCTTTCAGCACTGAATAGTAATCCATTATCTGGATATACCACAATTTATTTATCCATTCACCTACTGAAGGACATTTTGCTTGCTTCCCAGGTGTTCCCAACTACTAATAAAACTGCTATAACAACAACAACAACAACAAAAACAAAACAAAACTGCTATAACATTCATGTGTAGGGTTTTATATTGTGTTTTGTTTTGTTCTCTGTGGGCATATGTTTTCAACTCATTTGACTAAAATACCAGTGAGCACAACTACTAGATCATATTGTAATAATGTTTTTGGTTTTGTAAAAAACTGCCGATCTTTTTTCCCCCAAAGTGACTCTAACATTTTGTATTCCCACCAGCAATGAATGAGAATTCCTGTTACTCCACATCCTCACAGGCATTTCGTGTCAGTATTCTAAATTTTAGCCATTCATTGAGCAGTCCTACTCTGGTTTTGAAGTGGTTTATGCAGACTTCACAAAACAATTTTGTTTTTACTTCTCTTGAATGAGTGGTAAAATTTTTAAATTATTTTAGGTTTTTTTTTTTTATAAATAAAATTGTGTTGGATACCTTTAATACAATCTAAATATTTTACAGGTGCTTGCTTTTTAAATAAGGAGTTAGTTGTTGTTGTTGTTGTTTTTAATTTTGGCTACCAATACGGTTTTATTCATCCTACTGACTTATTTTTGTTTTCTATTAATTCTGGTTTTGGGTTTTTTGTTTTTGTTTTGTTTTTAATTTTTTATTTTTTATAAACATGTATTTTTATCCTCAGGGGTACAGGTCTGTGAATCAGCACTCACCAAAGCACATACCCTCCCCAATGTCCATAATCCCACCCCCCTTCTCCCAACCCCCCTCCCCCGAGCAACCCTCAGTTTGTTTTGTAAGATTGAGAGTCACTTATGGTTTGTCTCCCTCCCAATCCCATCTTGTTTCATTGATTCTTCTCCTACCCACTTAAGCCCCCATGTTGCATCACCACTTCCTCATATCAGGGAGATCATATGATAGTTGTCTTTCTCTGCTTGACTTATTTCGCTAAGCATGATACGCTCTAGTTCCATCCATGTTGTCACAAATGGCAAGATTTCAATACTTTTGATGGCTGCATAGTATTCCATTGTGTATATATACCACATCTTCTTGATCCATTCATCTGTTGATGGACATCTAGGTTCTTTCCATAGTTTGGCTATTGTGGACATTGCTGCTATAAACATTCAGGTGCACGTGCCCCTTTGGATCACTACGTTTGTATCTTTAGGGTAAATACCCAGTAGTGCAATTGCTGGGTCATAGGGCAGTTCTATTTTCAACATTTTGAGGAACCTCCATGCTGTTTTCCAGAGTGGCTGCACCAGCTTGCATTCCCACCAACAGTGTAGGAGGGTTCCCCTTTCTCTGCATCCTCGCCAGCATCTGTCATTTCCTGACTTGTTGATTTTAGCCATTCTGACTGGTGTGAGGTGATATCTCATTGTGGTTTTGATTTGTATTTCCCTGATGCCGAGTGATGTGGAGCACTTTTTCATGTGTCTGTTGGCCATCTGGATGTCTTCTTTGCAGAAATGTCTGTTCATGTCCTCTGCCCATTTCTTGATTGGATTATTTGTTCTTTGGGTGTTGAGTTTGCTAAGTTCTTTATAGATTCTGGACACTAGTCCTTTATCTGATATGTCGTTTGCAAATATCTTCTCCCATTCTGTTAGTTGTCTTTTGATTTTGTTAATTGTTTCCTTTGCTGTGCAAAAGCTTTTGATCTTGATGAAATCCCAATAGTTCATTTTTGCCCTTGCTTCCCTTGCATATGGCGATGTTCCTAGGAAGATGTTGCTGCGGTTGAGGTCGAAGAGGTTGCTGCCTGTGTTCTCCTCAAGGATTTTGATGGATTCCTTTCGCACATTGAGGTCCTTGTTTTTTGCCACATAGTGTGCATGCAGCCTGACACCTCAGAGTGATTTTTACATATTAAATTTAAAAAAAAAATCAAAGAAGAGTAAAATTCTGTGACATGGGAAAATATGTGAAGTTCAAATTTTACTGATACAGTTACAAGTCCAAAGCATTTTGAGTGCCACATGTATTGCCATTCCAGGACTTTCACTTTTACTTTTTAAACCCAGTTGTATGCCCGTCATGTCAAAACAGAATCGAAAAGAAGAGAGGAGAGGAGAAGAGAAGGGAAGGGAGGGGAGGGGAATAGGGAAGGGAAAGAGAAGAAAAGAACTCAAATGTATTGATATCTAGACACAGTGCAGTGTGGGTTGTTTGCTGTCAAATTAGATGGCAAAGCATTGTTAATCAATGATGTCATAGCTAAGCCATTTAAATGAGTGAAATATACATAAACATCGTAACTCTGTGTACCCATCACAGTATCTACAACCCCAGGAGGGCAAGAGCCATAAATATTAGGAAATTTACAATGTAATTTTTCACCACAGCAGAATGAAAATGAGGATGTATCCAAAGTAAGTTTCCAACTGGTTCATTTGTTGATATCGGTATTTGGCACTACCTATCTGTGTGAAAAGACATTTCCAAACATGAACAATGTGAAGTCTCATCACAGATTAGCATTAACAGATGCACATTTACAATCAGTTTTGGTGATAGAAAACACTAAGTTTGAACTCTAATTAAGCAAAATGTTACCCACCCCCCAATTTTCTCAATAGTAGATCTGTGTCACACACATGCATATACCACACAAACAATTGTCAGTAATTATTGTTATTCTTTGAACTTCATGAATTAAAAGAAACTGTGGAAATGTGTTTCTCTTTCATTGTATATATACCTATATAGTATCCTATATTTTGCCTCTTGGCCTTCAAAGCCTAAAATAGTTACTGTCCGGCTCTTTTTGAATAAGTTTTCCTATACCTGTCTTAAGTACATAAAAATTTTATGCTCCCACAGAGCACTGCTTTTATGCTGACATATTGAGATATTTTAGTTCTGTAGTTGTTTCTAACTCACAGCTTAGGTAATATATATATCTATATCTATATCTATATCTATATATCTGGATAAATATCTAGATATCTAAATATAGATAAATATGTCTGGGTATCTATAGCTATTCTCTCTCTATATATATACATTTAGTACATATATGTACTAAATGTATATATATATACACTTAGATGTTTTCTAGTGTTGCTGCTACCATTCCTTCTAATGCCTGAGATCTTCCATTCCAGATCCTTTCTTTCTTCCTGAAGCACATCTTTTAGAAAGTCGTCTAGGGAAGACCCAGTTCTGTCTAATCGTTATTTTGCCTTTATTTCTAAAGGGTAATTTTGCTGAGTGTACTTTGAAAGTATTTTAACTCAGTATGGAGAAATGTTTTCCTTCTATCTCTGGCTTCCATTGCAACTGTTGAAAATTCAGCTATTGGTACTGAGTTGTGATACTCAGAGGGTTCTTAACCTTCAAAATATTAATTACCAATCGAGACTATCTACTATAACTAATTTAAATATAACCTCATAATCAGGCTATAAAAGTCTTTAATATTCTGAACTCCACAACACTCATGCCCTCCTTTTAAGAAATAATCTTTTAAACCTTGGGCTATGGGGAAATTGATGGTTATAGTGAAATTTTCAAACATATCAACACTGTTGAAAATTTAACAATTATTTTGTACTCTGAATAATAATGATAACATTTAATTATGTAATAGTGCTTCTTATTTGTACAGCATATGCACACATAATTTGATTTGATTACTGAAATTAAAATATTGAAACACATTTTCAGATACATAATTCCATTTCATTCTGGCAATAACCTTATGTGTTAGATAGCTTTGGTTGACTGTATTTTAAAAACTTTTTTGCATTAATGCCTTCTACCTCATATACTCTTCTTACACTGTAACCTTGACACTCTTTTTTCCTTCTCACTGAGAAACAGGGTCTGTTTCCCTCTACTTGAATTTGGGAGTGCTTATGATTGTAACAAACATGACACTCACTGTGATTTCTGGGATTAGACCATAAAAGCAATATTATGTCTGCCTGGCATTCTCTGGGTGGGTGGTCATTCTTGGAGCCCAGCCATAGTGAGAAAGTCCAGTAGCCACAGGGAGACACTAAATATAAGCATTCTGGTTGAAAGCCCAATTGACATCGTTGGTGACCGTCAATACAAACCCCAGGCATGAGAAGGAGGGAGACTTCAGAGGCTTTCTGTCCAAGCCATTGAGTCAACTCCAGCTGGTGCTGTCCTGTGGAGCAGAGATAGGCTGTTCTTACTGAACCTTGCCGAAATGGCACAATAAACTTTTATTATCTTAAGCCACTAAGTTTGGGATGATTTGTCACCCTGTCCACAGATGACTAAAATAGTCATTATTTTTACCAATTTAAACACAAAAGGTCTGAGTTTTAGAACAATAAATGACTTTTCCAAGGTTCACACACTAATTGGTAAAGATATGGATTTGGCATAAAATTTTTACAATTTTAAACATTTTACATATTTTTAAAAGATTTTATTTATTTACTTGAGAAGGAGAAAGAGGGAGAGAGAGTAAGTGAGCTCAGAAGCATGGGGAAGGGCAGAAGGTAGGGGAGAGAATCTCAAGCCAATTCTGCACTGAGCATGGAGCCCATCATGGGGCTCAATCTCCTGACTCTGAGATCATGAACTGAGCCGAAATCAAGAGTTGGACGCTGAACTGACTGAGCCACCAGGCACCCCAACACTTTACATTTTTAAAAATTATTTAATTTCATTCAGGACTCCAAAAAATACACACAGCTGTTATCACCAATATCCTGATGACAAACATAGGCTGTAGAGAAGTTGAGGGAAATTGTCCAAATTTGCAAAGGTTTTAAGTGGCCATAGCCCAGATTCAAAACTGCTAGCCTCCCTCCCAAATGTGTTTTCTTAACCATTATATAATCTAGCTTTTCAACCTCTTCCTCTTTTCACTAATCCATGCCTACTTGACGGCTCTAAAATTGTAAAAGTTTAAGAGAAGTTTGAGTTTTATAGTCCAGGTTATTGGTTTAGTGGTCTAAAAAAACCCCATAATTTCTCTCTACAAACAAATACACATTCACATAAACGGATGCACTTTCCCAGAGAATTATAGACCCCTTGAAGCCAGGAGATTGAACTGATTTAAATGTCAGTTTTAAGAAAACTCAGAATCTCTTCCTTACTCTCTAAGTGGAGCTCTGGATTTCTAGTATATAAGCAAAAGAAGGAATTTGCCCTATTATGACCAAAATTAAAGAAATTGATGAGTTATTGTAACTCTGAAATAAGATGAAAATCAATTTAGTTTTGTCAAGACGCATTACACAGTTTCCGAACTGCATAATCATTATGAATAACATTCTCTTTTTTCTGCAGTAAATCTGTCTGAGGGATGCCCTTTGATGATGCTCCTGGCTCTAACTCCTTTATATTGAAGAGTTAGCACCCAGTGTTAATTATGCATCTGATGATCTCATCCTTGAGCCAAAACACGATATTCAGTAGAACTCAATAAGATGTCATCTAAAGTGTTTAGGTACAATTAGAATGTATGTGTCAAGAAAAAATAATTGTGCAAAACATGTTTGAGAGTGAGGTTCTTAGGTTTGAAACTAGGCCACGGCCATATACTACCTATACAAATTTGGAAAATTCTCTTAATGTCTTTGCCCTAGCTTTGCCATCAGCGATTAGAGAATAATGGCATTGTGTATCTTATTAGAGTCCACTGTGGAATTAAATAGTTTTAATCTACAGAGAATGTCTAGAGTAGAACCTGGCAAATGATAGGTTGTCAATGCTTGGCAGCTAGCATGTACATGGGTGTGCACATGTAAGTGTGTGTGTATATATACATGAAAGTGTTCTGAAATAATTTGGTAATATATTCTTGTAACGTCATAATTACTGTTTCTCATTTACTACATATGACCAGTTATAGTTTCCTTATTTTTATTTTTAAATTTTAATTTATTTATTTTTTATAGTTTCCTTATTTTTAAATATAAGATGTAGACTTCTATTACACCACCTATGAGAAATTGACAATTTTGTTATCCTTTCCCATTAGATCCTTTAAACAAGGAAAAAACATATGGAGTTAAAGTGCATACAAAGACATCCTTCCTGGAGTGAGACAGTTCAGATTTTATGTAGAACAGTGGTATCAACAGCAAGAAAAACCAATGATTATTAAGGCTATATAGTTTTGACTGTTAAGTTATAAACTAGCAATAGAAGGTCTACATGGACTCGCTGACAGAGTCTACATGGGCTTGCTGACAGGCTAAGATGCAGAATGTCAATCTCTAATGTATGTTGAAATCCTCTGGTAGATGAAAAACTATCTAGAAAGGATGCACAAATAAACACACACATATACAGGCAACATCTCATTTTCAGTTGCCAATTCAATCTAGTATGAGTAGGAATGTCATTCTAATACCACAAAGTTAAATTGCATTGCACTTCTCTTTCTCAGCAACTGGCTAATTCAATCATAGCACATATAGTTTTCATCAGTTTTTAATTTGCTTAATTTTTGTGAGCTGGTGGTTTAGAAAATTTCCCATTTTTCTACCCTAAGACTGTAGGGATAAGGCCATGTGCTATTCTTTCTCGGTGTCATTTTCATTTCAATATAGATTTTATAGTTCATTACCTGTCAATCAGTTTTAAATGTGCAGTATTCATTTTATCATGTTCTGTAAAACTGTTTTATGCTTCTTTCAATGTCTTACACTCGTTTTAGCCTGAGCCCTATTTGTTTCTCTAAGAGTCGTAGTCATCTGTATCTGTGCACATTTCAATGTGTATTTATTTTAGTAAATGCAACATTTTGCTTTATATGATATATTCATTTAGGATATTTATTCACGCAAGTGAATACTGACGAAGCAGTACAGTGTAAATGCTTTATCTGTGACAAGCCATTTTATGTGCTATGTTTTTATTTATCTCAGATACTTGAGGGATACAGTTTCAAATACCATTTAAGATGCTGACACTGTGTTTTGTCATCGAATTATTTCTAATCTAATAAAATACATCTACATAATTAACATTAAAAGCACTAGGGCAAACAGACATAAATTTTGAACCTCAAAGTTTTCACATAAATTAACATTTAAATAAGTAACAAGGGGGAAGTTATATTTTTAAAAAATTAGAAAATATCTTTTTTTATAGAGGTTTGTCCTTTTTTCCACTGTCATATTTTCTTCATTTGACAACTTTCTCTTTGTAAAATAGATACCAGCTTTATTTCTCTTCCTTTCACTAAGAAATATTGAAATATTTTAGCATTATTTTAAAAAATTTAGATGCATCATAAATCTAACAAGAAAACTTAGAAAAATTTAACTCAGGAACTAATTAGTACAGGTACAGTTTTACTGAGGAAACAATGTGTTAACTTTTGACCTACTGAAAAAGGAACAATTTAAGAAGATGATACTTACCACACTCTTTTTAAAGTATAGCCAAGAAAGTATTTTCTATAAATTTGTTTGGAAACTAATTTCAAGTTTTAGCAGTAGTTTGTGTGGTGTGCTGGTAAACCCGTTTTCTAGAAAACCAAACAAAATCCTGACTTGTAGCATTAACCAATTTCCACAGTAAATCTTCCCACCCTTGCCAGTTTAAAGACACCAATATTTAAGTAATCAACTCTTTTGCCCAGAATAGTCCGCTTAGCACACACCACTATTTGCTACTGTCGAACATAAATTTTTTTCTCAACCTTAAATATAGATGTGTATTAATCCAGGTTTCCCTCCCTGCCAGAAAAAATCCAGGTGTCCTTGACATTTTCTCTTACCGAATACCTATTTTTTCTTTCTGTAGTTAACCTGACCTACTGTCCTTCACACACTGTTGCACCGGGCAAAGTAAACATATTTGCCACCTTCACTTTGCTTTTTCTCACGTCTGATGTATTGGATTGCCATTCTTCTTCCCAAATCCTAGAATTTTCCTATTTTCAAAGTTAATTTCTGAGCTTACTATTTCCTTGGAAACATTCTAAACAGCTGTATTTATTCTATTTGCCAAATCGCTTTAAGAATTTCATTATTTTTTCCTTAGCCCTCTGAAGTACATAGATAGCACTTTTGTATGTCAGTAAAACTAGCTTATTTTTCTAACTTTATCACATTGTTATATTTATGTATAAGAAAACTTTATGCATATTATATTTATGTGTAAGAAAATTAGGCATTTATATACAGAAATATGCTATATAGCTTATGCCTTTATGCTTTGAATGCATTATTGTAACCTATTTTGTTTTTCTTTCTTTGATAAAAACTTCATAACTTCAGCTAGAATATCTCTAAGCACATAGCCTTCTGCTGTATACACAAGGGAATTCTCAATAATTGCCTGACTTTCTCTAAGTGCATCTTTAACATTGTCTTTACCACACTAAAAGAGAGAGAGAGGGAGAGAGGGGGGAAAAAAAAAGAGGGGGGGGGGAAGCCTGTCCATAAGTCTGTTTCCTAAACATCTAGGGCTTATAGTTCTCTGTTATAGTCTTTATTTAAGTCCCCAGAAAAATTAATAACATTTCCAAAGAAAGCCATTGTCTTCCTTCGTTTTATTAGCTTCCTGACACTCTGAACTTCCTGTTTCCCTCTTTGTTGTGGATTTTATCTTTATAATACACACTTAAGGGAGAGAGTTATCAAAAGTTTAATTCTTTGACAATTTAGTCCCAAGTAACAAGATTAAAACCTTTAAAACAACAAAGCAATATTGCATCTGTCTTATTATTCAAAAGGATACGTGAGAATATAATGTACCAAATATATTTCATTCAGTTTTATCTTGCCCAGAGTAGGTTTCCATATTTTCCTATTTTCACAAATAAAATGTGTGTGTGTGTGTGTGTGTGTGTGTGTGTGTGTGTGTATGTTTTCTTTCCAGGAAAGCACTTTCTGTAAAAGCAGCTTAAGAAACAACTAGCCCAGAATATGTGATTGGTTGGGCAAGCTGAGAGGCTTGTAAAATGCAAATTGAGTAAGCACAAGGAAACAGAGTGTTGAGTTAGGAGAAATGCCAAAAGTATTTGGAGGCTTTTAACATACGGGGGAATAGTAAACCCAACCACAAAAACAGGGATGACTGCATGTTTCGTGTGTTTGGGATGAGTTATTCTATCGGGTCCATGAGAACCACACAGAGGGCCAGCGACGGTGGATTTCAGCATTTGATACTAAGAATAAATCAAGCCAAAGCTATAGGGAAAAATCCAGAGATTTAACAGGACAAGGAAACAATCAAGCTGCCTGCCATTTTTCCTCTTCTGAAAAGAGAACACTGAGTTATGAGGACCAAGTGTATACAGATCCTACAGATCTGATTTCAAATCCTAGGACAATTTACTTGTTGGGTGTGTGATCTACATAAGGTTGCTTGATAATGTAGGACACTCGTTAAATTTGAATTTCAATTAAAAAATTGGTTATGATTGTTTAGCCTAAGAACGTCCCAAATATTGCACAAAGTGTGCTTGTACTTAAATAAAATTCATTGCATACCTGAAATTCAATTTAACTGGGCATGCTGTATTTTTATTTGACAAATCTAATGACCTTAAACCTAGGCAAGTTGTATCTTATCTCTATGTCTCATTTATCTCATCTAAAATAAAGTGGCAATAATCACGCCAAAAGGAGCAGAAGTTATGGGGACACACACAAAAACAGAATATGTAAAAGTATTTGTACAATACCAGGTACAAGGTAGTTCTTGTCATTCTCACTTAAGCAAGCACTATTCTGGGTATGTAATTGTAAAGGGTCTTTATTTTTCTTTCCTTTGCACCTTTATATTCTCTGGGGCTAACCCTTCCCTTTACTTTTGATGAAATTTAGGCAAACCCCGTCAGTGCAGTCATGGTGGCATTTCTCCAGGCAGTAATTATGTGTTTTCATTTACTGGTCTTGATGTAGCTTTTTTTTAAACCTGGGCCTTCACACCAAACCTTTATTATTTCTTTTTAGCATTTTCAGTTAGCTACTGTATAGTACATAATTAGTTTTTGGTGTAAATGATGAATTAGTTAAGTGTAACATCCAGTGCTCATCATAGCTAGTGCCCTCTTCAATACCCATCACCCTGTTACCTCTCCCCCATTCTCCTCCCCCTCTGAAACCCCCAGATTGTTTCTCGGGGTCCATAGTCTCTCATGGTTCATCTCCCTCTCTGATTTGTCCCCTTTTAGATTTCCCTCCCTTCCCCTATGGTCCTCTGTGCTATTGCTTATGTTCCACATGTGAGTGAAATTATGTGGTAATTGTCTTTTTCTGCTTGATTTACTTCACTTCACATAATCCCCTCCAGTTCCATCCATGTGATGTAAATGGTGGGTATTCATCCTTTCTGATGGCTGAGTAATATTCTATTATGTGTATATACCACATCTTCTTTATTCCTTCATGTGTTGAAAGGCATCTTGGCTCCTTTCAGAGTTTGGCTATTGTGGACATTGTTGCTATGAACATTGGGGTGTATGTGCTCCTTCTTTTCACTATGTCTGTATCTTTGGGGTAAATACCTAGTAATGCAAATGCTGGTTTGTAGAGTATTATTCTTACCATCTTGAGGAACCTCCATACTGTTTTCCAGAGTGGCTGTACTAACTTGCATTCCCGCCAACAGTGTAAGAAGGTTCCCCTTTCTCCACATCCTCACCAACATTTGTTGTATCCTGTTTGATTAATTTTTGCTATTCTAACTGGTGTAAGCTGGTACCTTATAGTGGTTTTGATTTGTAATTCCCTGATGGCTAGTGATGTTGAGCATTTTTTCATGTGTCTGTTAGCCATTTGTATGTCTTTTTTGGAGAAGTGTCTGTTCATGTCTTCTGCCCATTTTTTGACTGGGTTGTTAGTTTTTTGAGTGATGAGTTTGAGAAGTTCTTGGTAGATCTTGATTTGAAGTTGAAACCTCTCCCTTTCTCCAGTGTAGTGCTGCCTTAAATAGAAGCAGGGTATTCTAGGCTTCCTCCTTTTCACTGTTTATTTTTTTCTGAACATTTGCTTCCAGGTTGCATACAGTGATTTCTGACAAAAGTAAGGACTATGCAGTGTGAGGGAGGGGTAAGGTGTGGGAATATCTAGGAGAGAAAAGAAAAGTGGGCTATAAAAGGTCTTATTTGACTTGTTCCTGTGTAATGTCCTTCCCTGTTTTATGTGGGTCTAACCCTGATTGTGTGCCTGGGAGGTGATTTCTCCTGCCGTGACTCATTTTATAGGCTGTTTGCACACACCATCCTCCAAAAAATAGCCCTCCATTTCAGGAGGCCTTTCATTCCTTATTCACATCTGCACATGTTATTTTAATGGTAGAGCCAAAGCCTCAACATGGTATTTTATTATTGAGACAAAACATCTAATAAATTCAAGATCTGGGAATCATTGTTTAATGCAATACTGCATTATAAAAATGCATCTTGTTTTAAATAGCATTCATTATGCTTTGTTTAAGGTTTCTCTCTCAAAAAAGTGTTTCATTCCTATTTTAAAAAGTCTAAAATAGTATTTGTTTCTTGATTACAAATGTTTCTGATAAATTTGATCTATGACGGAAGAGAAAGTAAGATCATAAAGATATTGTCTATTATATGGTATTAACTTCATTCAGTTTCAGCTTCTTGACTTACATTATTCTTCAAGTGGAAAACTCAACTTCTGGTAGGAATTGAGGTGTGGAATTCTAAAGAATGAGCAAGTTTAACTAATTCAACAAAGAGTAGAGTAAGGTGTCTTCTAAACTGTTTTTACTCACAACACTTAATGAAACCAAATGTGTTTTTTCCTCCACCCAATAGCTAATTTTCTGACTTTCATGACACCAACTGGGTGTCCTACATTCAATTCTGTTTTAACACCAACTAGGTATTTAGTGCAGACCCCTTGGGATAAGGTCTCAGTCCCACAGACTCCCCCCACTTCAGATGCTAATTACAAGCCTGAGTCACCCATACTTCTGACCAACTGGCAAAACATCTCACAACCCTGTCCTCAGGTTTGGTAATTTGCTAGAACTGCTTGAAGAATTCAAGAAGTCACTTTACTAATAGTACTGGTTTGTTATAAAGGATACAACTCAGGAATAGCCAAATTAAAGAAATGCATAGCGTAAGGTCTGAGGGAAGGGGTACACCAGGCATTCTCTCTAGGCACGCTACCCTTCAAGCACCTCAGTGTGTTCATGGCTCAGAAGTTGAAACCCTATCATTTAGATATGTGTGCGTGTGTTAATTCCATTTATGTAGGCAAGATTGATTAATTTTGTGACCATCGATGATTGAACTCACCTTCTCCTTCTCTCCTCTCCATAGGTGTCCACAGGTGCGGCTGAAAGTTCCACTCCTCTAACCACATGGTTGGTTCCTCTGGCAATTAACCCACATCCTGAAGCTATCCAGAGACCTACCACAGTCACATTATTAGCATAAATTCAGGTATGGTAGAAAGAAACTTGTTATGAATAACAAAAAATGCTCTTATCACCTTATCACTACTATCACTTAGGAAATTCCAAGGGTTTTAGAAGGTCTGTGTTAGGATCTGGGGACAAGAGCCAAATACACAATTATTATTATCATAGTATCTTAGCTCAGGTTGCTATAACAAAACATCAAAGACTGGGTAGTTTAAACAACAGACATTTATTTCTCATATGGGGGCTAAGAAGTCCAAGGTCAAGGTCCTGGCTAACTTGGTTCCTAGTGGAACCTTTTCTTGGCTGGGACAGTTGCCTTCTCATAATATCCCTATATAATACAGGGAGAAGGAGGGGGGGGGAGGAGAGGGAGAGAAAGAAAGATTTGGTTTCTTCCTCTTCTTATAAGGAGATTAATTTCATTACAGAAGTCCTACCTTCATGACCTCATCTAAATCTACTTACTTCCTAAAAACCCTAACTTCCAGTGCTATCACATTGTGACTTAGGGCTTTGCCATGAATTTGGGGGAGTACGCAAACATTCAGTTCATAACAGAAGAGATTTTCAATGTGTCAGAGAATGAATAAAGGTTTTCCAAATTTTTAGTTTGATCTTTTCTTACAATCAAATTCATATAGGGAATCTGGTAGAAAAGTGAATAACTTAGATTTTACCTATTCCTTTCCTGCAGCCCTCTTACAAAAAGAATAATGCTTGTTTACTCATTAAATATTTACTGATTAAATGTAGGCCAATAACCCTGAACATGTGAGTGAATGAATGAATGAATGAGTGTAAAGATGGATGATGCCAACATTTAGGCACAAAGTTTAGTAGACATAAATCATTAAAAACTTAGTCTTAATCATGTGCTGCAAATATTAATTATAGAAAGTATTTTTGTTTACTTATAAAACATTTAAAAAAACATTTTATTAGGGGTGCCTAGGCGGCTCAGTCAGTTAAGCATCTGTCTTCAACTCAGGTCATGATACTGGGGTTCTGGGATTGAGCCCCTCATTGTGTGTGGGGGGTCCCTACTCAGCGGGGAGTCTGCTTCTCCCCCCTGCTCATTCTCTCTCTCCTTCTCTCAAAAAATAAAAGCTTTAAAAAGGTAAAAGTATAAATACCTTTTATTTTACTATATTGTCTACATATATATTATTATATATGAGTTTTTTGTCACATCTCTACAAATATTATCTTCTCTTCTTGTATTTGTGCAGTTGGCTTTTCCTTTTGACTGAATTAGCTTTTTTAGACCCCAATTACTAAAACTTATGTTGTTGTTATCCTCCTCCACTTCAACTTGTCAGGTTTCAAAATTTTATCCTGTTCTCTAGGTACCAAACATCTCATACAAATTAACATCGCCAGTGATATAACGAATAAACTTTCTACTCTAGAATCCCCTAGAATCCCCAAATTCTGAATGCATTTCTCACAGCAAACATGGACATGGACAACAGTGTAATGACCTCTAACCCATAAGTAAATAGATAAATGAATAAATAAGGCAGGCAGGCAGGCAGTGTGGACTTGGGACCTGTAATTTGTATAGCTTGCTTATTATTCCTAGTAAGTGAAACCGATACATGGTGAATGACCCAAGGTCCACCATCTCACTAAGACCTCTTATTTCTTGAATATTTATGACCAAAGGTTCTCTGGTTCCCTCAGGAATTGAGCATTTGAGATCATCCCTCATTTACTTGGGGAAGTGGCTGTATCTTTAGATTCCAGGCACTTAATAAAATAGGTATAATCAGCCCTCAGTTTATCAAAATTGATGAGTAAATGATATAAAAAATGAATGATTTGGAAAAAAATTCTTATTGTTATTGTGTTTTATACAGAAGTCCAAAATTGAATTCACTTAAAATAATTTTACAGTTAACTTCCACTGTATGAATGTGCAGCTGTTCTACCCTAGAAATATCTGAGAGTCATAGTATAGATTAAGAGATACTAAAAATGTTCACACAAATTATGAAATAGAGACTCGGCCATGCCTTACTGAGCTTAGTATCCTGAAGCTGGTCAGACATTTTATAAAACCTTAGGAAAAATTATGATGCTGCAGGACTGACCAAAAGAAAAAAAAAAGCTATTCTGTAATAAGCCTCCTTTAGGATCCTTATTTAAAAGGACGTATATGACATTGAAGAAAATATTTTTTTAAGAAGGAAAGTTATTAGAGTAATGAAAAGGAAGAATTTTTACCTCGGTAATTTTAAAGATTTTTAAAAACTACCCTAGCAGGAACAAATATGCATATGAGAAAAGCAAATTTATAAAATAAATGACTCTGTGTCTGTGAGATTAGGCTAAATAACCTCTAGTGTTTCAATGAAGGCTAGTATTTTATGATTAATAGACAATGTAGAGAGTTGTGGTAGTTCACACCTTAAACTGGGAAGTGTTGAAAGATAGTTGTTTTTATTTTATCTTCTATTCCCCACTGGACCTTTGAAAGTACCCCAGAAGAATAATTATGAAATAATTAAATTAAAAAACCCTCTTTTGGGGGGCACCTGGGTGGCTCAGCGGGTTAAAGCCTCTGCCTTCGGCTCTGGTCATGATCCCAGCGTCCTGGGATCGAGCCCCGCATGAGGCTCTCTGCTCAGCGGGGAGCCTGCTTCCTCCTCTCTCTCTGCCTGCCTCTCTGCCTACGTGTGATCCCTGTCTCTGTAAAAATAAATAAATAAACAAAATCTTTAAAAAAACAAAAACAAAAACAAAAACAAAAAACCCCTCTTTATGTAATTTGCATGAGCCTACTTTTATTTCAGCTTTTAAGGCCCGTGAATCATCCCACAAATAGTTACTATCCACTTGCTTGAGAAGTCCCAGATTACAATGGGAAACAAACAAAACGGGATACTGCATAATGAAAGAGAAATGGAAAATGATAAAAAGTTGTAAAGCCTGCTTCATATATTATGAAGCGTAAAATCAGGTGAATTAAGATAATGTGAGTAATTATGAAACAGTTTAAGGCAGAACTCTAAGACTAGTTTATGCAAAGAATAGTATCCTGTAGTCATCTATAAAGCACAGGTAGACTACCTTGGTTTGCCTTCTGCCTCATCCACCTGCTGGCTATGTGACCTTGGACTAATTTACTGAGCTTCTCTGTGTCTTGATGTTCTCATCTATAAATGTATGTAAGGGTAGTGCTTATTTTATCGAGTTATAAAGCACTCAGGACAGTGCCCCGTGTTCACAATCTTGAAGTAGCAGTTATTGTTAGACAAGCGATCTTAGGTTTGTCTTTTAATAGTGGTTGAAAATAAATATTGGAAATAAGAATACTGAGTCTCTGAAAATCTATGTGTGACTGGAATTAAGTCTTTTGTTCAGAATGTGGGTTTGAATTGTTAAAAATACTGAAACGCTGGGTAAATAAGAAAAGAGAGACTGGGAAATTTCATTATATTACTGACTGATTTTTTTTATTAGTAGTACGACAAGAACATTTAACATGAGTCTACTCTCAACAAAATCTAAATGTATAATGCAGTATTATACACTTACTATACACGACATACATATATATAGTATATAGTACTATATATAGTACTATATAGTATACACTATACTATACAGAGTATAGGTACAATATATTGATTTATTTTTAAGATAGTTTAATTTGAAACACTTGTAAACATGAAATTACTTCTGAAGATGTCCATATATATTAAAGGAAGATAAAAAATAAAACTTTATATTGATTTTTCTGAACATGAGCAGAATATGTTCTTATTCTTAGGGCATATGCTTGTCTTTAATCAATTTCTTAGCCACATCTGTCTCTAGTACTGTGTCAATGGTATTTAGTTGAAGAATATATTTTTTCCAATATGGGAAATTATTTTTGTTTTTGGAAAATATTTCCAACAATATTATTCAGAGTTTTATTTTACAGTTAATAAATTTGAAAGTTTTGGGGCACATGGGTGCCTCAATCAGTTAAATATCCAACTCTTAATTTCAGTTCAGGTCATAGTCTGAGGGTCGTGAGATCAAGCCTCATTGAGGCCTCCATGGTGATGGGGAGGGGAAGCATGCTCAAGTTTCTCTCTCTCTCCCTCTGCCCCCAACCCCAGCTCATGTATGTGTGCGCATGTACTTTCTCTTAAAAAGGAAAAATTAAATAAATAATAAGTAAATAAATTTGGAAGTCTTAATATCTTCAGTTTTTTTTTTTTTAAATCACAATATCTTAATTGAGATAACATTTTCTTGTACCTGCTGAGCAAATTCTGCTAAATGGACTGTATTTTATTCCATATTTAGTATTAAAATTTATAAATATTTGAGATCAATTATTTTCACAAATATCTGTGAGAAACAAAATTTTTTAAATCCTTGTTTCTTTTTTTTTTTTAAAGATTTTATTTATTTATTTGACAGAGCGAGATCACAGTAGGCAGAGAGGTAGGCAGAGAGAGAGAGAGGGAAGCAGGCTCCATACTGAGCAGAGAGCCCAATACGGGACTCGATCCCAGGATCTTGAGATCATGACCTGAGCCGAAGGCAGCGGCTTAACCCACTGAGCCACCCAGGCGCCCTAAATACTTGTTTCTTAATGAGTCTTTAAATGTTACCAAAAAATGCAGATGCTACAAAATCGTAAGTTTTCTCAATTTCTTTCAGGTTCCAGTTATAAATTTTCTCAGTTAAAGACAGGAATTCCCTCTTACTGTAGGTTGAAATATTAAAGCTAATTATAGAATCTCAAATGAACTCTTATAAACTGTTGTAGTTCTCAACATTAATTTGTGCAGGTTTGCCCTTGCTTTTAAAAGAATAAATTTTAATATCTTCTTATTTGCAAACTTAATGTTCAGTAACTACAACTCACTAAAAACTTTAGGTTTTTAGGACTTCTTTTATTGATTAACTTCAGTAAGGATCTTCAGCTAAAGGTAAATAAGATGCAACCAGCACTTAGTGGACTACACTATTGATTTAGAGAGTAATTCTCCAAAGCTTGAAGATTTCTAAAATCTGTTTAATGATGGGGCAGAAAAGAGCTTAACATTTCTAAAATCTGTTTAGTTTAGTATCATATTCATCACAAACAGTTTTCTGGTTGAATTTTTATGTGAATATTTTAAAAATTATAAATTTTCAAAATTTCGTCTTCTATTTAGATTGATAAAATATTCCACATTAGTTGATAGCAGTCATGCATTATGTATACACCGTTGCCAATTCCCAGTGCCTTGCTGACCCACTTAATTTATACGTATGCGTTTATGTATACATATATACATGCATAGATATAGAGATTGAAGTATAGTTGACAGACAGCATTACATTAGTTTCAGGTGTAGAGCATATTGATTTAATAATCCTATATATTACATAATGCTTGCCATGGTAAGTGTATTCACCATCTGTCACCACACAAAGTTATTACAGTATTATTAGCTGTATGGCCTATGCTGTACTTTTCATCTCCTGACTTACTTACTTTATAACTGGAGGTTTTTACTTTTGATTCCCATCACCCATTTTGCTCATCCCCCCACCCCTGTAATTTGGCAACTACCAGCTTGTCCTCTATGTTTATGGGTCTATTTGTTTGTCTGCTTATTTTGGTTTTTTAGATTCCACATACAAGTGAAATCATATGGTTGTTGTCTTTTTCTGTCTGATTTATTTTACTTAGCATAATACCCTTTAGGTCCAACCCTCATGGATGGCAAGATTTCTTTCTTTTTCTTCTTCTTTTTTTAAGATTTTATTTATTTATTTTAGGGGGGTATCCAGAGAGAGAGGGAGAGACTCAGGGTTCTATCTTATACCCTGAGATCATGACCTGAGCCAAAATTAAAAGTTGGATGCTTAACTGACTGAGCAACCGAGGCACCCCATCTATGGCAAGATTTAATTCCTTTTTATGGCTAAGTAATATTCCATTGTGTATGTGTATACACATATCACATCTGCTTCTATATCTTGGCTTTTGTAAATAATGCTGCAATAAACATCGAGGTGCATATATCTTTTCAAATTGGTGGGGTTATTTTCTTCCTTGAGGAAATACCCAGAAACAGAATTATTAGATCATATGTCATTTCTATTTTTAATTTTTTGATGAACCACCCTGCTGTTTTCCATAGTGACTGCACCAATTTGCATCTCCTCCAACTGTGCACAGGGATTCCCTTTTCTCCACATCCTCACCAACAATTGTCATTTCTTGTCTTTTGATACTAGCCGTTCTGAGTAGTATGAGGTAAAATCTCACTGTGACTTTGATTTGCATATCCCTAATGATTACTGACAATGACCATCTTGTCAATGTGCCTGTTGGCCATCTGTATGTCATCTTTGGAAAAATCTTTATTCAGGTTCTCTGCCCATTTTTTAAATGGATTTTGTTGTTGTTGTTGTTGTTGTTGTTATTGTTTCAGTGTTGAGATGTTTAAGTCCTTTATATATTTTGGTTATTAACCCCTTATTGGACACATAGTATGCAAATATTTTCATATTGTTGATGATTTTTTTCACGTGCAAAAGTCTTTTATCTTGGTGTAGTCCTGCATTTGTTTCCCTTGCCTGAGGAGACATATCCAGAAAAATTGCTAAGGTTGATGACCAAGAGATTACTATCTATATTTTCTTTCAGGACATTTGTGGCTTCTGGTCTTATATTTAGGTCTCTAATCCACTCTGAGTTTACTTTTTGTGTAAGGTGTACAAAAGTGGCCCAGTTTCATCCTTTTGCCTGTAGCTATCCAGTTTTCCCAATTCCATTTATTGAAGAGACCATCTTATCCCTCTTGTATAGTCTTGCCTTCTTAGTTGTAGATTAATTGACTGATCATACATTATTTTAAATAGTTAAAAAAGTTACATGAAAATAAGGTCCACCAAACTATGTATTCATTACACTATGGGAAAAACAAATAAGTTTATCTTCAAAACTGATGTTTTAATTGAATTTGGAGCAGTCATATAAAGTCAAATAGTTCACCATTGAAAGACTAAACTTTAAAAACTCTGTCTCAGTAAATTCATTGAGAAACCAAATCTCTATTGAATTAACCTCACTGACTTTTAAAAATGATTTTATTTATTTATTTGTCAGAGAGAGAGAAAAAGTGCACAAGCTGAGGGAGAGGCAGGCAGAGGGAGAAGCAGCAGGATTCTCACTGGGCAAGGAGGAGCCTGATGCATGACTAGATCCTAGCACCTTGGGATCATGACTTCAGCCAAAGGCAGATGTTTAATGGAGTCACCCAGGCATGCCATTAACTTCACTGATTTTCTATTTGAAGCACTTCACAGCAATGATATAAAACTGCTTTCTAAGTCCTTCTGTTAATTGAGCCTATACATGAATAATTATGAATTCATTTTTCATATATGTATAGAAAATTATTAGTGGATGCTATTAGTTGAGAACATTCTACATTCTATTTTTTAAAAAATTTAAATTAACATATAATGTATTATTTGCCCCAAGGGTACAGATCTGTGAATCGTCAGACTTACACACTTCACTGCATTCACCATAGCACATACCCTCCCCAATATCCATAACCCAACTATTCTCTCCATAACCCCCTCTCCATAGCAACCCTCAGTTTGTTTTGTGAGATTAAGAGTTTTGTATGGTTTGTCTCCCTCCCAATCCAATCTTGTTTCGTTTTTTCCTTCCCTACCCCCAAACTCCCCACTCTGCTTCTCAAATTCCTCATATCAGGGAGATCATATGATAATTGTCTTTCTATGATTGACTTATTTTGCTCAGCATGATACCCTCTAATTCCATCCACATCATTGCAAATGGCAAGATTTCATTTCTTTTATGGCTGCATAGTATTCCATTGTATATATATACCACTTCTTCTTTATCAATTCATCTGTTGATGGACAATTATGTTCTTTCCATAGTTTGGCTATTGTGGACATTGCTGCTACAAACATTCAGGTGCATGTGCCCCTTTGGATCACTGCATTTGTATCTCTAAGGTAAATACCCAGTAGTGTGATTGCTGGGTTGTCCTGTAGCTCTATTTTCAACTTTTTAGGAACCTCCATGCTGTTTTCCAGAGTGGCTGCACCAGCTTGCATTCCCACCAACAGTGTAGGAGGGTTCCCCTTTCTCCACATACTTGCCAGCATCTGTCATTTCCTGACTTGTTAATTTTAGCCATTCTGACTGGTGTGAGGTGGTATCTCATTGTGGTTTTGATTTGTATTTCCCTGATGCCGAGTGACGTGGAACACTTTTTCATCTGTCTGTTGGCCATCTGGATGTCTTCTGTGCAGAAATGTCTCTTCAAGAGAACATTTTACATTCTAATTATGACACCAATTCATTTTTTTTTTTTTTTTGTGACCATCAGTACTTTCCAATTCATTCTTTACTAACTACTCAGATACACATATGCACACACAGGGTTTAAATGTTTACATGATTAGTTCTGTATTCAGGCCTGCAGATTTTGAGATACCATAAAATTTAAAACTGCTTGTGGATTAAAGTCCACTTTATAGCATTAAGTGAGGTGACTTTTTTTTTTTTAAGAGTGCTGACTAGTGAGAATTACTTGGAAAAACATAGTGACTGAGAGCTTACTTATCTACTTCTGGAAAATTTCCAACATGTAAGTAGATGCCAAAAATATTGATAAAATTTTGTTTTCTTTTTCTTTTATAAAAGAGAGTTGAGGCCTGTTGGTAAAAGGATTATTTCACATGTTTTTTAAGAGTATAAATATTATTTATATATGTAATCTTAAATATAAATTATATATAATTATATATTTATATAATGTATAATATAAACATATAATACCAATTTTATATATATATAAAATCTTATATATATAAGATATATATAATCATATATATATATATATATATATATATATATATATATATATATAATATTAAATTCATTCTTCCTGGAAATTAGACTATCAGAAACACTTCCTTATTTATTGTCACAGTCGGTCACAGACTGTCATCTAATCATCTTCATATCTTCATATCTTTCTCTGAAAAAGGAAAATACACTTAATCCTTGAAACAACCTGAAATCTATAATGCATTTTAATGCTTGAAGATTCAGTTCAACTTTGATTTCTGACTGGCAGCCTTATTGTGTTATTCTTTTCTTACTCCCTGTTGGATTGTCAATTCATGGTTTTTACTTTTGTAATAATTTTAAATAAAGTGTGCTATTATCTGTGAAATATTTTGCATTAAAGCTCTAGGAAATATTTCATTTTGTTGTATCCTTCCAATCAGGTAGAAAGTAACATCTATCTCCTACCATGCCTGGGGCGGTGCCTGTCGGTCATTTTATTTGCCTGCCCAGTTTGGAGTTGTAGACTGAATTTGACTTTTTCTACAGCTTCTATTTTCTCAGGACTGCTACATCTACCATTTGCATAAAGTGTCATTTTGGTAACGTCATCGTTCATTCTCCTTATCTATATATCAATGGGAGTTAGATTAGTTTATTGTTATATCGCATCCAGACAGAAATAAAAAGTGAGAAGGAAAGACAGAGCGAAGGAAGGAAGGAGAGAAGGAAAGAAGGAAAATAAATGTATAAATATGTGTTCTGAAATACCAACGTAGGTATCTAATATATTCCACAGAACAATACTTTTATGCCAAGCAAGTTTGTGCCCCTGCCCCTACCCCCTCATTTAGGGTGTCTCCTTAATAAATTTTCTGTTTGGATTACCCTTACTTCCATTAGAAAACTGTGCCCAAAATACTCCATGTCCAGACCTGGTCAGTAGTGGGTTCTGGTTGATAGAAATGCCTACCACAGATTTATCTAAGTTTCTACCCAGTGTCTGTGAATCCTGTGGTCAGCCATGCCATCTGGTTGGTGTATTTTCAATGCAGATTGGGGCGTGGGTACACCTGTGCCCATTTCTCCTCATTAGGGTACCCTGCTGTTCTACAACTGCCCTTTCTTGACCACCCCACTAACTCCTTTTGTTGACCTGATAACACAGAAAAGCTCCAGGTCTAGTGTCTATAGCATGCCATAGGCCCTGCAGGTGACCCCTGCTTCCAAGAGCAAGCTTGATGAGGATTTTTTTTTCTGCTGACTGGAGCATTTTATTTATTTATTTATTTTTCATTTCCAGAATGCTGATAACTTGATTTAGTATCTCTCATTCTCATTGGTCTCAGGGAAGGTCAGAGGTCTGATTATCCATGTTTCACTACCAATAACCAAAAACACTTGGACTTTTACCTGTTATAAAGGTTTGACTGAAATGTTCCTCAAATCTATAACATTCCAGGGCAATGGGGGTGATGAGAGAAATCCTTTACCCTGTGTGTCAGCCAATGGCACCAAGGTTTTTCCCCCCAGCTCCTCTACAAGTTCCACGCCATATGTCAGGCAGTCTTCCTGTGTGTCTTTGTTTCTGCCTGTGGCTTCTGAGACATTCACTTCACAATGTTAATGGACTTTCCCTACAGATTTTCTATGTTGCTCTGTGGTAACATCATGCTCTACTTAAGCATGGGTCTTAAGCATGTCAGATACTCTTGTATCTGTGTGACAACCTTTCCATCCGTTAGCCCTTTGCCAGCTCTCTGCTGATGGTGTTGTGGAGAAGGCAGAGATGTAGTCATCACTGGAGATGACATTCTAGTAATGAAGTGATTACAGCCTAAAATGTTCAAGAGAAGAAGGTGATATGAATATGCATTGCTCAATGTTTACACTACAAAATTCCCAAATGACAAATTTAACAAAATAAGAAAAAGAATAATCATTCACATTTTCCTGCATAATCTGTGTAAGACTTGTATTTGTCATTGCCATCAATAGAGTACAATTATTCTTTTTGAGAGTCATTGGAATCCATTATTTCTGGCAGCACAATAGATGAAGTAGTAATAAGAAATTATGTATCTAGCATAAAACATATGGGAACCTTTGAGGCATGGAGATCTATATTGTTATAATACAAATTGGTTCCAAAGAGTCATATCATAATAAGAGAATCATTACCTTTTTCTCAGAGCAGAGATATGAACTTAGCCAAAAATGAACACTTATTAACAAAAAAGGTAAAGAGATAGTTGTTTGTGGATCTTAATATGAAGAGATGGTGTCTGGACAGTATGAAAACTCTCCAGGTGTGCTGCTTAGATAAAAAAGGAAATAGGTAATTACCTCTCCTTTACCCTTTATCCTCCAAATATTCTAAATCCTCATTGATATTGTACCATACTATATATGGGCCCATAAACCTTATAATATATTTTAAAATCAAGTTGCATATATCCATAGGGACCTCCCAAAGTGAGGCATAGGGTGAAGTTTTATCTACTATTGATATCATACAAAAGATATATCTTTACCCATTTTTTTTTTTTTTTGATGGTAGTCTGTAGTGGTAGACATCTAGTTAGGTTTGACATTGATTAATGTGGGAAACAAAAGCAAAAGAAAAAAAATTTCTTTACTACCTTGCCCATTGACAAGATCTTGAAAAAATTAGAATAAAAATTAAATTTCCTTACTACTTACAGCCCATTGACAGGTCCTTGGAACTTCCTCTGGGAGCTCAGCTGCCTCAAAGTTGACACTTTGCTCAGGGCAAAAGGCAATCTTAGCTTAACATTATCCTGACCCCTCAGGATCCTGTGAGTCTACTTTAAACATACAGAAATTCCTTTGGAAACTTCCTCTATCTCTACTTCACAAGATATAGGTTAGCAATCATCCTCCAAGCATGTGGACCACCGTTTCGTATCTGAAGAGTCTCCTGCCTGAGATTTTACTACACAGTAAGTAATAACCTTTTCCTAACAATAGCTAGACCTCTCAGGGTCCCAGAAACTGTTTCCAAAAAAATTTGGAGGCTTGTGCTGTCCCCAACCCCCTCCCAACTTAACACTATCAAATCAATCACTGGTCACAACTCCAGTGCAGTTCTTTCTACCCATGGGTCCTGTCCCCATGCTTTAATAAAATCACCCTGTTTGCACCAAAGACATCTCAATAATTCTTTCTTGACTCTGAACCCCAACATTTCCATATCAACATGGTCCTAGGTATTCTAAAGAATCCTGATTCTTGAGAAGGATCACATTGAATCTTAGTATTAATCTTTGTTGGGCATTAATTTCATTTGTCTTATCATTGCTCTTATTACTGGCAGAAAGAAAACTTGGAATTTTATTAGGAACTTCTGATCTCATTCACCTCTGCATGCCTAGGGCAATGGCTACATGCACTGGAAAGTTAACAAAGGTTCATATATGGAATTGTGAGTAAATTAAAAGAAAACAATTAAATATAAATAATGAACTATTTTTATCTTTATTATAATATAGTGTTTATGCTGCTTGATTATTTACTATAACCTGTAGAAATTCTTAATTTTTTTACAACAGTGTTTTATTTAAAATCAGAAAAAAAAATAGATGCTTTCAATGCAAGGAAATAGTTAACTATCTGGAATTTAAGGATTTCTCTTTTTCTAATGTTTTGAGACTTCCTGCTGAGGGCACTCTCTCTTTTGTTTGTTTGTGTTTATTCTACCATTAGAAAAGAGGCACTTTATGGCACCTGGGTGGCACAGTCAGTTAAATGTCTGACTCTTGGTTTTGGCTGGGATTGTGATCTCAGGGTTCTAGGATCAAGCCCCATTCAGGCTCTTTTCTCAGCAGGGAGTCCACTTGTCTCCCTCTCTCTGCCCCTCCCCTGCTCCTGTGTGTGCCCATGTGCTCTCTCTCTCTCTCTCACTGAAATAAATAAATAAATTTTTAACAAAAAAAGAGAGATTTTAAAACATATTACTCAGGCATCATCAGTTAAAAAGAGAGAGAGAGGTAGAAATTATGGAAAAGGGTATAGAGTTTGCACAGGAGGCTTGTTTTCCATACTTGGAGTGTGAGTAGGAACCCAGAAGGGTTTGGGCCTTCAGCAGTATGTATTATGGTCTTTCCCATGTATGGGTTCTTTCACAGGAAACATCTGGTTCAGTGCTGGCTGGCTGTGCTGTGAAGAACCTGAGGCAATAGATTGTGTTGCATTAAATCTGATGACCAAAAGTTGCTTCTATTTTTATATTATTAACTTAAGCTACATTGTAGTAGTGTATGTTGATTTAGAAAATTTTGATGATCGTATTCCAGTACTCTGAATGTATCCATGGATAGTTAGTGATAAGATGCCCTGAGACTTCCTAATCGAAGGCAGCAGAAAGGGCGTCCAGAATCACTCTACTGAGAAGATCACACAATAAGGAATCACCTCCAAATGAGGATGTGGAAATTGAGAGGAAGTTGAGAGTGGGGTGAGGGGTTGGGTTTAGGCTAGCCAAGAATATGATAGATAAATGCCACAGAAGGCAACTCAGTCTAATCAAAGTTAATTAGTTTTAGGAGACTTGAGTTACAGACCACATTCGGCTTTGGTAAACTGCTTCACCTTTCTGAACCTAGATTTTCTCATCTGTGAAAAAAAGAGGATGTAGAGGTTGAATTAAATGGTATAAAAGGTAAATTCCACTTCTAAAGTACAATCTTTTCTATGCCACCTTTCCAAGTTTTACCTGGTATTTTCCAAATCCATTCTTGTTTATCACATGAAAACTTAAGGTTAAATTTATATAGAACAAAGTTACAGCAATGCAACTTTAATTAAAGGTGAGATCTTGCTTGCATCTGATACTTGAGCAAAGAAGGAATGATTTCTGAGTCCAAGATGCAAGCTGCTGTTCCATTTAAATGGGAAAATTTTAAAGAATTCCATCTAGGGCTGTTTATTTTTTTTTATGTTATTTCAAAAAGGAAGTCAAGGAATTTTAGAGGTGTAAAAATAGTTCAAGATACTGACAAGCCCTGTATTCTTTGATAGCTACTATGAACTATCTGGATATTACTATATTTATAGTATAATTAGTAAATTATATTCAATATGATGGTGTAGAATAATTCTTTTTCAGTCCTAGTGTAATGCCTGGTGTATAGAGACACTCAGTATATGTTTGTGGAATAAACGAATAAATATATTGGAAAAAGTAGACAATAAATGATTAAAATTTTGATTCAGTCATATATTCTGGAGATAGGGCCAGACAATTTTGAAAACCTTTGGGGGATAGATTGATATTCAGGTTTCATCTGGATCTTTTCCAGCATGACAACTTCAGAATGATTACCATGATATTGGTGCTATTTATACAACCATTAAGCAAAATATTCATTTAAGAAATATTTAATAAGAATATTATAGGTGATGGGAAATGAATACAGTACTGTTCTTTGGCACTATAAATAGTATAGACCATGTTCAGGATCTAGTCCCTAGAAATTATTGTGAGGCTAAGAAACAGATCAAGGAATCATTGGCAAACCTTGCAATTTCTTACTGAAAAGTTTGTCATTATGGACAGACCAAGCCAAGAAGTGTGCGAGCAGATGGTGAAATGCCAAGTATAAATAAATTCACATCTCTCGCTAGTATCCTAAGCCTAAGGATTTGGATATGGACCAACACATACTACTGTGGACCCACTGAGGAGCAAAAATTATTCAGCAATCATCACAGTAAGGAGTGGAATCCTGGAGAGTAATAGCAACACTTCAACCATCTCCATTACAAATCCTTCATGGTTTCTAGAAGGCCATTTGGAAGGCAGGGAACCTGCCAATGCACTGACTTAAAGTTAGCTCCAACTTCTGTAGAAGCTTCAGGAACAGCCCTTCAGAGCATTCCCCTTTTCTTTCTGTGCTTTCAGAATCTCCGACTCGTCTATCCCCACAGGTTATTTTGTGTATTAAGTTAAATAAGATTATGTTGAAAAATGTAAAATGGCCTTTGTTATCACAAGTTCTCAATTAAACTCCAAGAGTTCTTTGAGAAAATGTCCCTAAAACCACCAAAATTTTTCGAAATGAAGTTGGTTGGTTAGGGTGGTGATATTTGCAGAAACATGTTCCTTTCCTTCAAAAAAGTAGTTGTATATAAGATAAAGATTCCAAATATTTTCTAGTGTATTATAAAGCTTAAAATGTAATATTGAAGGGACGGGGGGTGGGAGGTTGGGGTACCAGGTGGTGGGTATTATAGAGGGCACGGATTGCATGGAGCACGGGGTGTGGTGCAAAAATAATGAATACTGTTATGCTGGAAATAAAAAAAAAAATAGAGTTACCATATAAAAAAAAATGTAATATTCCACAGGCAATTTAATGATCTTTTAAATTGATTGCATTTGGGAACTGATAACGATATTATGTGGAAATAACTCAGACTCCTAATTCATTGGATTCTACAACAGAGAAATATACGAGAATCAGTCAATTTAAGAGTGAACATAGTAAAATAAGCCTACAAGAATCAATGGAGTAAATAATGATTATATAATGATGTTCACCTCATGGAAATGAGGCTCATCAATGCAAATTAAATAGCTTAAAAATAATTTTCCAAACTGAACCAATAATACAATACCTAAATTGAGAGTTACTGTGTAAATGGGAGAATAAATAACTTATCCAGGTAGTTTTATTTAAGGAGACAGATACCCTAGGGTTAGAGATTTCCCATTAACTAATGAATTTAATGATTTTTAACCACTTAGTCAACAAATGATCCATGTTTACTATTTGTTGTGTCCTGTGCTACAGGCATTGATATAGTAACATAAGAGTTGAGTTTAAATGTGCTTTCAAACATTTGCACATATGTGAATACATACCCAAGGCAACAATACTGTTTTTTAATATTGGAAAGTATTAAAAAAATTATCAGTAAAATTAAATTAATATGTTTTCTTTCATTTTGTGTAATCTATTGCCATTTTTCTCAATTCATTATTTACAATTTAAATTAGATATTAATTCTAAAGGCTTACTTTGGGGTACTATCACAATATTATTTTTCCTTTACCAAATACAAAGCCAAATCATCCGAGAATAAAAATTTTATAAAGTTTTATGAATTATTTTGTGGGGATTGCTGAACTGCACTTGCACCTACTTGATCCATTGTGCAATGGCACACTCATGTAACAACTCTTTATTAAACATCTATCATGTACCAGGCGCTGTGCTGAGCATACTCAAAGATAAGATACTGCTCTCAAGGAACTTTTCAAAGTAGTTGAGGGATGATTAGTTTAATAAAGTAGCATGAAATATACAAAATTGTGCATTGGTATTTTTAGGTATATAAGCAGGGAAATTAATCATCAGTGGTAGAAACAATCTACTGTTTCATTATTTAAACAGTATTGGGATCCATCAGTATATACATTTGTGTATATATATCAAATACAAAAGTATTTTTTACTTAAGAGTTGTTGGCAGGAATACTTCTGGCTTTACTGTGGAAATGATGAGTGTTTCTATCTGTGGCATATATCCCCTGCATGTTTTTATTGACATTGAACTTCTTTATTTGATTTGATATTTTTCCACACGATTTAAAGTACTTACCTTAGGAGAAGCTAAGGGACTATTACTGAATGGTCTCAACCCACTTAAAAAATACAAAATAAATGTTGCTGAGTTTCTTACTAATTAGTCATTTTTCTAAAATATTTTTATTTCTGGGAAGATAGATTTCTATAAAAACAAACTATTTGAAACATCCTTGGCCAAAACAATCTTGAGCTCAATTGAATGACTAAAGTATATGTCATATGACAAAGTCAAAATGTGTTCTCTAGGTTCCTTTAAATTCGTGAGACTGGGAAAAGTTATATATATATGTAACAATTTTTTCCCAGCTTACAAAACAAATGGAATTAGGGAAATATTTTAATTGATGGTGTACTTACTTTTTCAATATGCTTTCCTAGAACAGAAATGAGGATTCTCTACTCTCTTTGGAGTATTTATTTATTTATTTTTCTTTCTTCTTTGGATTATTTAGACATTTAATCATAAATATTTTGTGTGTGTATGTAATACGTGGATATATCACATATGTATCATATATACATAAAACCACACACAGATTTTGTGTATATTTGTTGCTTGATATGTGTATGTGTGTTTATGGAAGACAATAAGTTATTAATAAATTATTACAGTTCTAACTCAAATGTTAAAATGCTTTATCACTAGTGTATTAAAGTACACATGTTCTTTATTTAATCATCTGATCAGCCAAATTAAGTGCCAGAATTAAGTTAGATTCAATACGAAGATGAATGACAGACAAGTTGGGTCTTCCCTTATACTCTTGTTTATAATAGTGAATGAGGGCATTACACTGTAATGGTTTTGCAGAGGCTAAAGCATTAACTGAGTGTTTTGGGGGAAAGCTTCATTGATATTTATCAAACTCATTTTAAAAATTTTATTAAAATATTTCATATTTTAATATAAAATATAAATGGCATTTTTAAATGTACCAAAAATGCATTTAATCTTGATAGACTTGCCAGGATTACCTCAGATCTTTTGCTTCAAAGAAATAGAATTTAACAATAGAGCTTGAAGCCCCTTTGGCATCTTTACTTGATTGCCTTCCCCTCTTTTCCTCCCCAGAGATAATTACTTTGCCAAAGTTATGTGTGACATTTCCACACAGGCTTTAATATTTTAGCTATGTACATATGCACAAATAATGTACTTTGAAATATTCGTCAGTCCTCTCATATTGCATATCTCTATCTGTAATATGCTTTTCATTCAACATTTTTATATAGATTCACATTAATACATGTAGACTATATTCATTCATCTTAATTGCTGAATTGAAATATGCTATATACTATATTTTCTTTATCTACTTGCCTAGTGACAACATTAAAAAAACCACACCACTGTAAAAAGTGGTTCAGTGAACATTCCTTTGCATGTCTCATTAGATGCATATTCAAGCTTTTTACTAAAACATATATTTAGAAGTGGCATGGCTGGATCATGTGACATGGGCATCATCAGCTATTCCACATATTGCCAAGTTGCTTTCCAATTTCATATCTCACTCAGCATTGGCTATACACTTGATATTCATGAAACTTTTGATTACTGGCAGTCTGGTAGATTTGGAATGAAACGGCGCTGTTTTAACTTGCATTTCCTCAATAGTAATGTGACTGAGCAAATGTTCTTCTGTTGATTGCCAGACAGGTTTCCTTCTCTGTAAATGATCTGTTCATATGTTTTCAATTATTTATTTTTTCGGTTATACATTTCTGTCTACAATTGAAATGCTAACCTACTATAACATATAATACATATACATATACATGATCATACATACATATCTTTATTTTTAAACTTGGATTATGGTTTTCTTAGACATATTAAAGTATATATATATGTACATATGTATATATTTAAGCTTATATATTTTTAATTGCTATCAAATGTGTCCTTTTTTCTAAGTTTTCTGAATTTCCATGATTTTGAATTTTTTTTCTTATCCCACTAGCATAAAAATATTTTCTTCTAAGTTTGCATTTGCTTTTTACCTTTAATCTTTAATCTCTCCAGAACTTATACATTTATATAACTAGGTATGTAAATGAGTGTGTGTGTGTGTGTGTGTGTGTGTGTGTGTGTGAATAGCAAGATGCAGTGATCATTTTTGTGTTGTTTTTTTTCTTTTTCTTCCAACTGGATGGCCAGTTGTCCAAGAATAGTTTGAAAAATAATTCTTACACTCCCCTACTGAATTGAAGTGCTCATTTTATTACATGTCAGTTTCCAAATGTGCATGGGTCTGATTTGGGAAACTCTAATACTATTCTTTCTAGCTACATCGCTTTTTCTATTCCACAGAAAACACCACATTTTAATTATTTTGGTAATTAAATATTGATTTTCCTTTCCTCCATTTTCGTGAAAAGATATTTTGATTCTCCTAAGATCTTTTCCTTGTTATGAATTTTCCTTATAAATCTGAGCATCATCTTGAGGTTTTTATTGGCATTGACTTGTTGAGAATGGATTAAAAACAATTGACTCTTCACAATACTGGGTCCTCAAATCCATTAATATTGCATTTTTCTTCTATATCCTTCAATAAAGTGTAACTGATTTTTATTCAGAAGGCTTGCATATATATTGTTATAGTTATTCTTAGGTACATCTGATTAATGAGACAGGTTTGTTTTTTTAGTTATTTCTAATAAGTCATGGCTGGTTTTAATGAATAATACTGTTTTGCTATATTTTTCTCTTATTCTGTTCCATTTTATATATTTTTTATTTTTGTTTTGTTTTTGCATTTTGTTTCCTCTTTTCCAAATCTTATATATTCTACAAAATACTACCCACTATAGTATAAAATTCAATATAGAATAGCAGCTGTGGTGATTGACATTTTCCTGTTCATAATTATGAAAAGCAAATATCAATTTTTAACTTTTTTAGGTTCTTTAGCTCTGTGCCATGCACTAGAAATTCTTTTCAGACAGAGATCTTGAGCAACTGTAGAGCTCCATTTATTTATTTTCCTTTTCTCAAGGACCACTATCTTGCACTCTCTTGTTTAATGCTTCAAAACTATTGTTTCAGATATTTTGTTTGTCTTCTAGCTTCTAGGGTGGATGAGCAAATTTCCTGTTACTACAACATGGCTTGAAGCAGATATCCAGTTTTTAATTCTTAAAGTAGTTTATTTATATTTCTTACGTCTTGGGTTGGCTTCATCTTTTACTTCAATGATTTGGGGTGTCCTTGTCACATTCCTCATCCTAAAGGAAGATGTTTAATGTTAGAAATGGATGATGTTTGCTCTTTACCGTCTGGCAAGATGGCAGGTGAAAAGGCTGAGAAACTGGATGCTAAGGAAAAGAAACCTGAAACCAAGAAGGTTGATCCTGGTGCCAAAGTGAAGAAGGGTAACATCAAGGCTAGAATGTGAAAGAAGAGGAAGCCCCACTACAGTTGAAACCCTGTCCTAGCTAGAGAAATTGGCAGCTATTTCTGGTAGGCTCTGTATTCCAGAAAGGCTACATACAAGAGGGAGTATTCAGTAGCTAAATCCAGCTTTGAGAAGAAAAGGATAAGGTTCTTGCTACTATCACAAAACCAGTTGGTGGTGACAAGAATGATGGTACCCAAGTGGTTAAACTTCGCAAAATGCCTAGGTATTACCTGACTGAAGATGCGCCTTGAAAGCTGCTAAGCCACAGTAAAAAACCTTTCAAGCAGCATGAGAGAAAACTGTGAGCAGGTGTCACTCCTAGGATCATTTTGATCACCCTCACTGGGTGCCACAGAAGCAAGAAGGGGTTTCCCTGAAGCAACTGAGAAGTGGTTTGTTACTTTTGACTGGACCTCTGGCCCCCAATTAAGGTCCTCTGTGTAGAACACACCAGAAATTCATCATTGCCACCTCCACCAAAATTGATAGCAGCAGTGTGAAAATCCCAAAACATCTGACTGATGCTTGCTTCAAGAAGCAGCAGCTGCATAAATCTGGACATCAGGAAGGTGGGATCTTTGACTCAGAGAAAGAGAAATACAAGATTACAGAGCAGTGCAAGGTTGATCAGAAAGCTGTGAACTGGCAAATTTGGCCGACAGAGCTATTAGTCAGCTTCAGGGCTATCTGCATTCTGTGTTTTCTCTCAGAAACTGGTGTTCTAAATGTTTTACAAAGAACCTAATTAAATAACTGATCCATAAAAAAAAAAAAAAAAAAAAGAAAGAAAAGAAAATGGATAATGTTTGCTGGAGGTTTATGGTAGATGCCCTTTATGAAGTTAAGGTGTACCATTTTATTACGGTTTGCTAAAAGTTATTTAAAATGACTTTTAAATTTGATCAAAATGTTTTTTTGGCAATTAATATTTTCTCTTTTAATATGGTAATTAGCCAAATAACGTTAACTTCTTCTCTTTTTTTGAGAGAGAGAGAGACTTGTGCAGGAGCAGTGTGGGCTGGGGCAGATGAAGAGGGAGAGAGAGAATCTTAAGCAGGCTCCACACTCAGCACAGAGCCCAATCCAGTGCTTGATCTCATGACTCTGAGATCACGACCTGAGTCAAAACTAAGACTGGGATGCTTAAGTGACTGAGCCATCAAGGAACCCCAATTTTCTAATTCTGAACAGTATACGTCCCTAACCCTGAAATAAATTTGTATACTTGAAAAAAAGTCCAATAAGGAATTATCTCCCTTAATCACTCCTGAGTATACTCTAGTATTTTGATGAGGATATTTGTATTTACTTTTATGTGTGTGACTTAGTATACACTCATTATAGTTTTGTTCAAATTTAATAGTTTTTCAAAGAATCAACTTTTCTTTTTGTTTTCTGTTGAATCTGTATTTTACAGTTGCTGAGGTGTGTCCTATCTGAGGTATGTCCTATCTTTATTATTTTTTTTAGTACTGTATCTATGGATTTATTCTGCTTTTTATTTGGGGTATAGCTATTATAAAGCTTACTGATTCTTCTGAGAAATGTAAATGTTCAAAATCATACATTTCCTATATTTCAGCTACATTGCACAAATTTAACTTGTTGTGCTACAGTGACTATCATTCAGTGACTCTTTTCCTACTGGGCTTAATGATTTTTTACTTTACTCACCGATAAATTAAATATTCATTTTAAATTTTGAAATACAAGTTCTTTAATGTTATTTTTTTAGCCAATTCTTTAAAACTTGTTGAAATGTGATTTGTTGCAATTTTCTTAACAACAGAAATTTATTTTCTCACATTTCTGGCATCTAGATGTGCATTACTGCAATTTTTATAAGAATTATAATTGTGTACTTAGAACAAATGTGGATTTTCAGAGGTTGTCCCAGTGCCCTAAAGATGTCTATTCAAATGAGTTCAAACAATGCTGTAATTTAGTTTGCTCAAATATTTTCTATATTTACTTATACACATTATACACATACATATGTTATGTGTGCATATATAGAGATAAATAATTACAAGTAATATAGTGATCTATTATGCAGTTTATACATACAGATATATTTCTGTTGATCTAGTAAATAATAATTACTTATGTACCTGTATTCATACACATATGCACATACTCACATATATGTATACATGTATGTTAAATCCTTTTAAATACTCATATAAGTACTTTTGATATTTCTAACTTTGCTTTGAGAGAATATTTTCTTTTGACAAATTGGATATTCTTTGTTAGGAAAAGAGAAAAACAAGGATTTCTGGAGGATTTTGTTTATTATTTATCTACTTATTTTTCTAACTGAAAGTCTGGGGTTACTATTGATTGAGGAGGAAGACTGAAGATCAACCAGTTTTAGTGGCAAAATCATTCAGATTTTGATATTCTATATAGACTTGCATATTTTAAATTTGAGATATGAACTAAAAATTCGAGTGGAAATGCCAAGTAAGCAATTGAATATTTATGTCTGGATATTGACGGAAAAATGAACAGAGTTATTGTACGTTTTCAGAGTGAGATCGACACAAGAAAGATAAGGCCTTTCTCAACTATTTTGTTTAAAATTATAATCTCCCTTCCTCAGAAAACCTTGCCATGCTTCACTGATTTACTTTTAATGTATTATTTACCTTTTAATTTTGCTTAGCAATCTTTCCTACTATAATAAAAGCTCTGATATTTATCTTTTTTTTTTTTTAACTGTTGTAAACAAGTCCTGGAGTAGTTCCTGGCAGATATTAGGTGTCCAATAAATACATGTTAACTGAATAAACTGATTATACTTCCTGGCAGATATTAGGTGTCCAATAAATACATGTTAACTGAATAAACTGATTATACTTTATTTCTATTTCTGACCTCTTATAGTGTCTCTCACTTCATTTCATTTAAATCATACTTTAAAAAAAAGACATGCCCCAATTCCCAAACTTAAAGCTCATCTGTGTCATATAGCATTATTTTGTGAATTTAATTTTCCATATTGCTCTATCTGCCTGTACTTTTGTGTTCTGTTTCATTAATTGGTGGCTTTATCTTTATTATTTATTTTGATTTCTTCTAAAATTTTGACTTGAATTGTGGGCCTAGTAATTTTCAGTTTTTCTGGTGCTAAAATACTTTTCTTCAGAAGCTATGCACTTGCCTCCAACTAGTGTTGAGCTGAATCTCACAAGCTTTGAAGTAGAATTAATTGCTTTCATATCTTTCAATTTTGAAAATTTCATTATTTCTGATTCTTTCTCTCCTTCTACCATGAGCGAATATTTAAAGATTTATTTATTTATTTTGAGATATATTTATTTATTTATTTTGAGAGAGAGAGAGTGCAAGCTGGGAGGGGGCATACAGAGAGGGAGAGAATCTCATGTTGGCTCCCCAGTAAGCATAGAGTCTGATGTGGGGCTTGATCTCATGACCTAAGCTCATGACTTAAGCTGAAATCAAGAGCTGGATGCTTATCCAACTGAGCCACCCAGGTGCCCCTTCCATGAAGTATTTTGAAGTTGATTTTTATAGGTTTCAAACACAGTTTGACTATATTTAAAATATATATATATATATATATATATTTGAGGTTTGAATGCATGATTTCAGAGAATGCAATAGATAATAGTTGCATTTATATGGTTTTTGTATGCATTTATACAAATCACAGAGGCATAATTCTATTCAATCCTTAATACAACACTATGTGATAGGTAAGCCAGGTAAAATTATTTCATTGTTTTGAGAACTAGGATTCAGAAATTTAGGGAGGTAGGAAGCAACATAACTAGAACTTGAACTCAGTTACTGTCACCTTGAATTGGGATTCATATTTATTCTTCCCAATATAAAAACAGTGGTTCAAGTGTTGCACATTTCTCTCACACTTACAGAGAAAATAGTATTGGTTGATATAAGTGCTAATGCAGCATTGTGATGCACAGACATACAAGCAGATTCATATTCACAATCTTCTTTTCAATTTTAATAAATGCTCCCCCCTGCCACTGCCTCATGGCCTTTTAATGTTCCCAGGCAAGAAGGCATGAATTTACATTATTAGAATCCTATGCCATATTGCACTTATTATGAATTATACTTATTAAAATTAACTGAAGCATGAGAAGACTTTTTATTTATACAACTATAATTATTTCCAACTTTACAACTGTTAAAATATCTAAGTATCCTTCAACGAATGTGGACATTTAAAAATGGTAGACTTTTAAGTTTGTTAAGCAAAAATTCTTAGAGCAAGAATTTATTTTCAAACACTTCCAAGTAATTTCTGTATTATTATCTGAATAAATCACAATAGCACTTTATTTGTTCTGTAAAGTACTGAATATATTAAAGCCAAATCACCTAAGTAAGATAGAATAGTTTTGACTTGGGAAGTTTTTGCCCTATGGATATTGTGGGATTTTAGAAATAAGATGAGTATGTTACAGTGAGATGCACATTGATTTTATGGTCCAGGAATAGCATGTGATTTTACTAATCACCAGATGACCTTAAGTTTAACCTCTCCAATCTTCATTTACTTGTAGATAGTATTTCTAAGTTTAAATAAAATGAAAATCTATAAATAAGTATTAAAATGAAAGTAAATGCATTCAGCCAACAGAATTGTTGATATCTTGTGCTTCACATAGCCATCATAATCTTGGCATTATCATATGTCAATCAAAGTATAGTGTAGGAGATGACAATGATGCAGCATCTGGAGTACCATCACATTCGTGAGGCTGACTGGTACATTCAGCAGAGGTCACCTGAGGACTAGTAGTCATTACAGTTTCATCTTTTTGCCTTTATACTTGGTTCCAAGATAAAATGCAATTTAACAGAGAAGACTGAGCTGTTATAAGTCACTTCTGCCACTGTGCGAAGGCAGAAGAAGAGACAATCATTTCTGAGGAGAAAATAAAGGGAACTTTTGTTCTTAATGCTGCCAAGTTGGAAATTTGTATAGAAAGTAGCATTGGTGGCACCAAAGACCTCTTTTCGTCTTAGGGTGTAAGAAACTTGCTACGACAAAAAGATTTAACAAAAATGGTTATAGCAAATAATGACTTTTTAAATTGAAATTTTTAAAAGTTTTTTTTAAGTTTAATTTTATTTTTTTTCACTGTTCCAAGATTCATTGTTTATGCACCACACCCAGCACTCCATGCAATATATGCCCTCCTTAATAACCACCACCAGGATCACCCATCCCCCCACCCCCCACCCCTCCAGAACCCTCAGTTTGTTTCTCAGAATCCATAGTCTCTCATGCTTCATCTCACCTTCTGATTTACCCCAATTCACTTTTCCTTCTCCTAATGTCCTCCATGTTATTCCTTATGCTCCATAAGGAATTTCTCTGCTTGACTTATTTCACTCAACATAATCTCCTCCAGTCCCATCCATGTTGATACAAAAGTTGGGTATTCATCTTTTCTGAAGGAGGCATAATACTCCATTGTATATATGGACCATATCTTCTTTATCTATTCGTCCATTGAAGGGCATCTTGGTTCTTTCCACAGTTAGGCAATTGTGGCCATTCCTGCTCTGAACGCTGGGGTACAGATGGCCTTTCTTTTCACCACATCCATATCTTTGGAGTAAATACCCAGTAGTGCAATTGCAGGGTCATAGGGCAGCTCTGTTTTTAATTTTTTGAGGAATTGTCACACTGTTTTCTAAAGTGGTTGCAGCAACTTGCATTCCCACCAACAGTGTAAGAGGGTTCCCCTTTCTCCTCATCCTTTCCAACATTTGTGGTTTACTGTCTAGTTGATTTTGCCCATTCTAACTGGTGTAAGGAGATATCTCATTGTGGTTTTGATTTGAATATCCCTGATGGCTAATGATGATGAGCACCAAAACTACATCACAAAGAAGAATGCAAAAAAAAACCTGTATGCTTGATGGCAACACCACTGTGATGCAGGAAAGTTCCTCCCAAAGTTAGGTTTCAATGTTAAAACTGATGACAGGCTCTGGGACAATCAAAGATTTATACTGGCTTAGCACCAGATTTTAAAGAAGCAGCAACAGAATGTAAATGCTTGTATGTGTTTGTGTGTTTGCGTGATGTGGGAATGGGGGGCACTTTATCAAAATACTGGAGAGATGATGGGCTTCTTGCATAGGTAAGAAATTAATCTTAAATATTGCTAGGACTAAGTAAAAAAGTCAGTGGGGATCCTAAAACTTTCCTTTGGTCTCCATATGCGTATTTTGATAATAATATTACTAATTTAATAATATTAATAGCAATAGAATTACTGATTTAATAAAAAGATAGCAAACATGGGGTGCCTCAGTAGCTCAGTCAGTTAAGGGTCTGCCTTTGGCTCAGGCCATGATCCCAGGACCCTAAGATCAAGCCCCAGTGTGGCTCCCTGCTCAGTAGGAGAGTCACCTTCTCCTTCCCCTCTGTCCCTAAGCTCTGCTCATGCTCTCTCTCTTGCTCACTCTCTCAAATAAATCAATAAAATCTTTTTTTTTAAAAAAAAAAAGAAAGCAAACACCAGTTGTGCAAACTCAGATCATAAAGCAGATCCTTGCTAATGTCTTAGAAATATTCTATGTACCCCTCTTCTTTCACTTCCCTGTATTAACCATTGTTCTGAGTTCCGTGGTGAATATTTCTTTAGTTTTCTTTATTATATTTTCAACATGTATTGTAAATATACTGGTATTCAACTCTATGGATATTCATCTGTTCACTTACTGGTATAATACTGTATGAATATTTACACCTTTCTCTTAACATGAAGTTCTTGAGTGTTACCAAGCTGATACTTGCAACTGTAGTTTGTATCCTTTGCTATACATTATTCCACTGCATGAATACACCAATGATTTATTTACTCATTCTAAGCTTGGAGAACATTTGTGTTGCCTTCAGTTCTGAGCTATTTCTAAGAAAATTCTTTTTATCATCTTTTTCTGTGAGACATGATAGGTACTAGAGTTTCTCTATTGTATATGCCTAGGCATGGAATTACCTGACATAGTGTATTTATATATTTAACTTTATGCCAAATGTTATCTGAAGTAATCTTGTTTACTCACACACACCACCACTACCACCACCACCACAATCACCACACAAATAACATATGAAGGTTGTAGTTTACAACTCCACAAAACTACCCCTGTATTGTAAAGTCTAAAGTCAAACAACAGTCTTTGAATGCATAGGAAGGATGCATTCAAGAATCCTTCTTCAAGAAGAAGAAATTGAGAAAGGCAAAAGTCCTTTGCCTTTCTTTTTTGCTTGCTATTATTTTCTGATTGCATTGTAATAATCACTTGTTAAAAAAAGAAAAAATAAATATTAGAACAAGGCTCATTAAACACAAAGAAGAAGATAAAATTAATTATTTAGAAATGAATTAACTTGTAAATTGATGTGCAGAGGAGGCAGAAAACATATGAATCAATATACAAAAAGTAAAAATGGGTGGTCAATTTACAAACATTTATTATAAATCAAAAAACTCATAAACTGAAAATTACACATGCAAGAAATAAGTTCACTGAATCACACATTGTTGATTAATACTGCAAAGGACATTAAAGCATAACTGTTTATATATTATATATATATATATATGAGAATAACTGTTTATATATAATTCACAGGAAATGCCCCCTTCAAAAGACACAATCTTTATTCTACTTTTTATTCTTATTGGGAAATTAAAAACAAATATGTTTGATAATACAGGTCAGATTGGTTTTGAATTTTTTTTCACTACTTTGGATTATAACCATGTAAAATAAATAGTTGTTAGAAGACAATGTGGCACATCCTTGTGGAATATTCATTAACATCCATTACCTTTTTATCTTCATAGCATTCCATATTTCACAGCTTTGCAGTAAGAAGGGAATTCAATAGAATGTTATGGCTTTGTTTTTGTTGTTGCTATTTGGTTTTCTCATTACTGTATGCCTATTATCATAGAATGGACATTTAATAATACTTATCGACTGAATTAATTGCTTCTCATACCCTAAAGCTATTCAGTGTAGACAATCTTTCTAGCTTAATAATTGGTCAGAAAGGCACACGTACGCAAACTCAGATAAACCAGGAAAAAAAATAAAAACCCACAGGACCAAGAGAATTCAGTTCCAGAACTCTGACAACCTACCAAGAAGAGGACATTTGACACCTCTTCTAATTCAGATCAAGAGGCCATTAAGTTCCGTAAGCTTCTGGTTTCTGGCCTTGGGAACATAAGAGGTTAACATTTCTAGAAATGTAATCTACGTTGAGAAAGTATAGCCAATACTTGAAACCAGAGAACCTTGGTAATGATCCCCTCCTTTAAACTATTGGTAAAAGCCTTTCTAAAGGAAAATATACCCCTGGGTCATGATTGATTGATTGAATTGGGTGTACAACAAAAACACCAAAATGATTTAGCTACTGAGAAGTCTTCATCTCAGCAAAGGATACCACTAACCCATAATCTAGGTCAATCTTGATTTTCCCTTCCCCCATTATCCAATTCTAGTCAAATATCAATTTCTCTTCCAAAAGGAAATTTCACATCTTTGTGGGGGATTTTGGTTTTTAATTTAAAAAAAAATTAATCTTCATAGTCACTTCTCTGATTAAAACCATCATTACTTCTTATCCAGATTATGGCAGTAGACACATACATCTTGTTTCCATATTTTCGTGCCACCAATCCATTCCCTACACTTTAGGAAAAAAGAACTATTTGAAACTTAGCCTTCTTCTACACCTCAACATGCTTCAAACTCTTCCCTCAGTGCCTAGCACATTAGATTTATGGCTAAAACTTTGATATAAACATACAAGTCTTGTAGAATCTTCTTCTCCTCACCTTCCCAAAGTCTTTTTACCTTTATCTTTGGCATTCATTCTGCTGTAGCTAGTGCCTCTTTTCTGTGCAAAAACACAATTTACTTTTCTTTTTCTTTTTTTTTAAATTTAATTCTATTTTTTCAGTGTTCCAAGATTCATTGTTTATACACCACACCCAGTGCTCCATGCAATGCATGCCCTCCTTAACACCTAACCACCAGGCTCACCTAACCCCCCCACATCCCCTGCCCCAAACCCTCAGTTTCTTTCTCAGAGTCCACAGTCTCTCATGGTTCATCTCCCGCTCTGATATCACTCTTTTGCTTTTCCTTTCCATCTCCTAATGTCCTTCATGTTATTCCTTATGCTCCACAAATAAGTGAAACCATATGATAATTGACTTCTCCCAGTGTTTTCACTTGCTATCGCCTTTGCCTGAGAAGCTTCTCTCTCCTATGGCTGGCTTCCTCTCATCTTAGAATAGATGTCTCAGAATAGATGCCAATTTCTCAGGCCTCTTTTGACAGCATATCTAAAGGAAACCTAAGTCCCCAACCTAGGCTCTCCAGATCTCATTCCTTTTACAGCACTTCCTGTAATAGATGATTATCCCATTTAATTATCTGGGTACTCTCTTACAATCTGTTAGCTCCAATAGAATTTAAAGATGATCAGATTTTTTTCATTGCTCTCTACATAGCAGTTGGCCCATAGAAAGCACTCAACTCAAATGTGCTGAAAAAAAGAATTTTTACATGACATTATTCAAGCCTGTAATATGTACGTTTATGATGGGAGAAAGTTGTTGGTACCTGATGGGATGGTGTTGCCAGGACCTCTTCTCTGAGAGGTTCACACAATTATTTAATTAGGTAGTACTCTGTGGGCTATATATATTTGTCTTTCAAAGATACTTTCCTCTTGATCCTGCTTGATTAGATAAGGGATTCTAATGTGGCTTAACAGTTTCTTTATTGAGAATTCACAGTGAGAAACAGAGAAGTGGAGGTAGGACATGAGTTACATTAATGCTAAAACTTTAGAGTTAAGGATGATGACATCTGACATCTGTGACTAATGCGATGGACTCTGCCTTTATTTTTGCAGTCTTGCTGTTTGCATTTTTCTTTAATTTTTTGAGCTGTCTCTACTGTCTTCTAATAAAAATTTCATTTTTTGAGTAAGTTTTATTGGAATGGATTTGTGTTATTTTCAAATTTTAAAAAAGTCCTATCATATAAAAGTAGCAGTTGGAAAATCTTTATACAATATACAAGTCTGTTTTTTGTCTTTTTAAAATTCTTTTTAAAAATTTTTAAAAAAGATTTTATGTATTTGAGAATAGAGAGATTGCACACAAACAGGAGGGGGGCCAGGGGCAGGGCCAGGGGGAGAGGAAGAAGCAGACTCCCCATTGAGCAGGGAGCCTGATCTGGGGCTTGATTTCAGGACTCTGGGATCATGCCATGAGCCAAAGGCAGATGCTTAACTGACAGAGCCACCCAGGTGCCCCTTTTTAAAATTCTTTTTAAATTTTTTTGTTGTTATTTAAGTGTAGCTGATATACAATGTAGTATAGTTTCAGGTGTACAACATAGTGATTCAACAATTCTATACTACCTAATGCTCACCACAATAAATGTAGTTACCATACACTGTTATTACAGTATTATTGACTGTATTCCTATGCTGTACTTTTCATCCCTGTGATTTATTTTATAACTGGAAGTTTATTCCTCTTAATTCCTTTCATTTATTTCTTCTATCCCCCTCTTCCTGATAACCATTAGTTTGTTCTCAGTATTTATGAGTGTTTCTGAATTTGTTTATTTACTTTGCTTTTAGACTTGAAATGTAAGTAAAATCATATATTTCTCCTTGTATGTCTGATTTACTTAACTTTATACATTCTAGGTTGATTCATGACATTGAACATGACAGAATCTCCTTATTATGGTTGAGTCATATTCTATTAGTTCTTTATCCATTCATCTATCAATGGACACTTAGGTTGTTTCAATATCTAGGCTGTTATAAACAATGCTGCAATAAACATAGAGTGCACATATGTTTTTGAATTAGTGTTTTCATTTTCTTTGGGCAAATACTCACTAGTGGAATTTCTGGATCATACGATATTTCTATTTTTAGTTTTTTAAGGAACTGCCTATACTGCCGAGCTATACCAATTTACACTCCCACCAGTCATGCACAATACTCCATTTTCTCTTCTTCACCAATACTTGTTATTTTGTTATTTCTTGTCGTTTTGATTCTAGCCATTCTGACAGATGAGGTGACAGGTGTCAGAAACAGAGAGATCTCATTATAGTTTTGATTTACATGTCCCTGATGATAAGTGACTTTGAATATCTTTTCATATGTCGGTTGGTCATTGCATATCTTCTTTAGAAAAATGCCAGTTCAGGTCCTCTGCCCAATTTTTAGCTGGATGTGTGTGTGTGTGTGTGTTGAGTTATATAAGATCTTTAAATATTTTGGATATTAATTTTTTTATCAGATATATTATTTATAGTATATTCTCCCATTCAGTAGGTTGCCTCTTTATTTTGTTGGTGGTTTCCTTCCCTGTCCAAAAGCTTTTCTTTTTCTTTTTTTATATATAGACCCAGTAGTTTATTTTTGCTTTTGTTTCCCTTGCCTAAGGAGAACATATCCAGAAAAAAACGTTAAGGACCATGTCCAAAATATTATTGCCTATTTTTTCTTTGGGGAGTTTTATTGTTTCAGGTCACACATTCAGATCTTAAATCCATTTTGAGTTTTTTTTTTATGTATGGTGTAAGAAAGTGGTCCAGCTTAATCCTTTTGCATGTACCTCTCCAGTTCTCCCAACACCATTTAATGAAGAGGCTTTCTTTTCCCCATTCCATATTCTTGCCTCTAAAACATGCCTGGGTGGTTCTTGCCTCTAAAACATGCCTGGGTGGCTTAGTGGATTAAGCACCTGACTCTTGATCTCAGGACAAGTCTTGATCTTAGGGTCATGAATTTAAGCCCCATGTTAGATTCCATACTTAAAACATATTTATGTTTTGTTTTTGTTATGTTCTTAAATGAAGAACATATCAGAACATATAAAGTTATGTTCTTTTTTTTTTAAAGAATCTATTTATTTGTTTGACAGAGAGATCACATGTAGGCAGAGAGGGGGAAGCAGGCTCCCCACCAAGCAGAGAGCTCAATGTGGGGTTTGATCCCAGGACCCTGAGATCATGACCTGAGCTGAAGGGAGAGGCTTAACCCACTGAGACACCCAGGTACCCCTAAAATTATGTTCTTATATGAAGGACATTCCAAGACAAAATAATGGCTAAACCAAAGAGTTGAAGTTTTCTTAATATTTATAAATATTTAATATAGTTTTGAATATATCAAATTATTTGGAACGGAAAGTATCAAAGGAGACAAGCTAAGTGGATTAGTAGATGTATTTATACTCTGTTTGAAAGTATTGTAGTTTAAGTCTTTTAGTTTGATGATTGTTAATTTTTTGAACTTTTATTACCCATTTAGAAATGCTGCCAATGCTATTTCATCGGGAGTTCTTGCTAAGGGTTCTGGGAATCTAAAAATATGGACAAACTGAACAAAATTAGATTAACTTGCACAAATACAGGTTAATATGTCTAGGGCATTATAATATGAAACAGATTACATGAGAGGGAATTGTTTGGAAAACAGCATTGCCAAAAAATTTTCCCTCACGGATGATATGCAGTATACACAGACACGTTACAATATTGTGCCAACTATAGACATTACTTGGAGGAATTGCAAGATAAATCATGGAGAGCACATCATGGAGAGCAAAGATACGTATTGCATTTATTAAAAAAGGGCACATAATGGTAAATAATATCACCTATTTGAATTTATATAGCATCATTCCTCTGAGCACATAATAACTATATAGTTAACTGTATTTTATTAATCTTCAGTATAAGAAAAAGGTAATTAATTTATTAACAAATAGTGAAAAAAATTATAAAGTGAAATTTCAAGTGTGGTCTCTTTATGTGCTGACAAAGGTCTCCTCATTATATTATATTGCTCCCAATAACAAGGCAAAATGAAAACAAAAAGAGCATTAGTAGCCACAAAATTGCAAAGTCACCTTTCATTACTATATTATATAAAACCAAGACTGTAGTTTAATAATAAAAGGGGTCTTAAAAATGTTCATCAACCCTTTTTTATTTCTATAGAATGTTTACGAATACTTATTTAAAAAGATAAGGTACAAATCAAATATTGGGATGGCTTCCATTAAAAAGATAAATAGTGAAAAGAAAGAAAAAATTTTATTAAATTTACTCAAATCACAAGAGGAATCTTACAATAAAGGGATATTTAGTAGTTGAAACCTAAGATATGTGTAGAGGGATGAACCAAGAGCCTAATCTGTAAATGGTGGTCAGGAAGAGTTAATGTATTTAAAGAACTGGGAATATCCTTTCTGTTTGAAAAGTAGCAGTTTGAAAGACACACAATAAAATCTGTGTGTTAAATGTTGGGGTTTTTTTTTTTTTTTTTTTGAAGATTTTATTTATTTATTTAAGAGAGAGAGAGATCACAAGTAGGCAGAGAGGCAGGCAGAGAGAGAGGGGGAAGCAGGCTCCCTGCCTGACAGAGTGTGGGGCTCAATCCCAGGACCCTGGGATCATGACCTGAGTCTAAGGCAGAGGCTTAATCCACTGACCCACCCAGGTGCCCCTTAAACATGATTCTTAACAATGTATTGCTTTGAAACTACAATGAGAAGCATTTTTGAGATATAGATGTAGATACAGATATATTAAGTCTGTGTCTTCCTCATCACATGGTATCAGACATGGCTGTTTCCATGTCTGTTACTCTTTAGTTTATGCTATGATATAGGACTGTGACTTCTATCTTTTTTTTTTTTTTTTTCTCACCTCTAAGAGAAGACATCTTGGTGTAAAACAGAGTCCAGTAACTTCTGACATCATGAATGAATATTATTCTATTTCTTCTTAACGAATTTTATGTTGCCACATATCTTCATTCTTTAGCAATACTTCTTCAACTGAGTCTACGTTTAAAGGGGTATTTCCCCACCAAAATTGTACCTTTGATTTTATTTCTTTCATTTTTTGGACTTTTTTTTTTTTTTCAGTGTGTTTCTTCATTTGTAACTTATTTTGTTGTAGGAGTAAAGTGAAGTTGTCATTTCTTTGTCATGACTGATAGTGTGAAAAGATGATGTTAAACTTCCAAAATCATGTTTCTGATTCTTTCCTGTTAAGTCTTATCACAGTAAAATAAAACAAAAGATAAAGGAAGTGACAAATGAAGGGGGATGTTCAAGCTGCAGTTTTTTAATCACATGGGCACCATGGTCCCTTTTATTGCTTTTGATTTTCTGCTTCCTTATATTTGTAGTTTATAACTTCCTGTTCACTTCAAGTTTTAGCATTGATCTTTAATTAAGAGAGAAAAATTTCTTGAAATACTAAAGAGGATAAAAATAGAATAGTCATTTAAAAGAATGGAATACCACTCTGGTGGTGGAACATTTATTTGAATAAAAAGGGTTATGAGTATATATATTAGGTAGAATCATTTTTAGGACCCGAGTTTTAGGAATTGGCTTTATGTAATATGACCATGATCCCTTATCACCCAAAGAGGGATGCTATTGAGAGTAAATGTGTTGTTACTTTAAACTTGGACAGTTTCTACTGGAAACTGAAATATATGGTACTCTTGTCTTAGGGGATAATCTTGACCTTGTAAGCTAAGAGGAGTCTGAGATCAATTTTAAAGGCAGTCACTTGTTCTTAGTACATGGCATAAATACCTGTGGAGTACTAAGTACTTAAATATTTGTTGAAAAGAATTAATGAATGTTGTCATATGATCCAGAAATTTTATACATACCCAAAAGTAATGAAAGCAGGGATTGAACCGGATATTTGTATCCCGTGATCACAACATTATTTGTGATAGTCAAAAGATTGAAGATTGAATGTTTGGATTCTCCCAAAATTTAGTGCTGAAGTTCTAAATCGTCGTGTGGCTATATTTGGAGTAGAGACTCTAAGGAAGTAATTAAGATTAAATGAAATTATAAATGTGGGGGCCTAATCTGGTAGGATCAGTATCTTTATGAAAAGAGACACCAGAGAGCTATGCACACTCTCAGTTTCCTTCTGTATGACTAAGGAAAGGCCATGTAAGGGCACAAGAAGAATGTAGCCACCTACAAGCCTGGAAGATAGCTCTCCCAGGCAACCAAATCAGCCAGCATCTTTGATGTTGGACTTAAATCTTCTAGAGCTGTGGAAAAACAAATTTCTGTTGTTTAAGTCACCTAATTTATGGTATGTTGTTATGACAGCCCAAGCAGTCGAACCCAGATTTTGGTACTGTGAAGTGGAATGCTGCTATAACAGATACCTACAACAAGTGGAAGTGGCTTTGAGCTGGGTAGAGAGCAGAGGAGTTTAGAGGTCGGTGCTAGAAAAAGCTGAGATGGCCTTGAAGGGACTGTTTATAGAATTATAAACAATGAAGGCAGCTCTGTTTAGGACTCTGGAAGAGAAGAGGAGAGCTACAGAGGAAGCCTGTCACTGTAGAGAATAGATACATCATCATGATAATTGTCATTCTCTTAATATGTCATTAAAAGCCATTCTGTTGAAGTCTCAGATAGAAATGAGGAATAAGTTATTGCAAAGTGGAGGAAAGGGGATCCTTGGTATAAAGTAGCAACAAACTGGGTGGAATTGTCTTCTAGTGTAGTGTGGAAGGTAAAATTTGCAAGCAGTGAAATCGAATAGCTGGTGTTGAAGGACCAACTCCTTACCACTTACAGTAAAATGCAAGAGGAGACAGATAAATTGAAGGGATTTTTAGGCATCCAGAACCAGAACTTGAAGATTTGGACATTTCTCAGCCTACCCATGCTGCAAAAAATGAGAAGGCTTATTCTGGAGAGGACACTATTCTGTGGTTGAACAACCATTTTGTGGAGACCTTATTAGTATGAGTATAAACTGAGAAGATAATCACTTCTGTCAGTAGAAGCCAGGAATCGAGTTGGAATGATATTAACAGAAACACGGCTCACTGGGGATAAAGGAAACAGAGAAAATGGGACAGCATGAAGGAAGGCTGCTAACAAGAACAGGGATAAGTGACCCTGAAGGTGGATCAGAGATCATCACTCCCACCCCAAACCCAGGAGCAAGGTTGCTCAGTTTCAGAGGGCGGGGCCCTGGAAGAGAGCTGAAGTGGCAGAGCCACGTGAGGGGCACAGAGATACGCTGCAGCTGCCCCTATGGGCCTGGAGGGCTGAGCAGGGAACCGAAAAAGATTGTTCTGGAGCCATAACATCAAATGAGTTTTCATCAAAAGGATCTTAATGGACACTCAAGGCATTAAGTGATCTTTTGAAAGATTCTAATCTGATTAAGGAGATGAGTGAAGATTTGATTGTTTTCATGAGGGCTGTACAGAATTAAGGGAAGGTGTTCTTTCTGACTCTGCAATGTAGTCAGTCCCCAGATGGCTGATGGCTGAGTAAACAGAGGACCTTCATGGAAAAAAAGATTTTCTTAAAAAAAAAAAAAAAATCAAACAAAATTTAGCTTGCTAGGTTTTGGACTTACATGATTGCATGGGACCTGTTTCCCCTTTTTTCCTTGTTATGTCATCAAAGATTTCCATGTCCTTCTTCTGTAGCCTTGTCGTAGTTGATATAAATCATGGATCCATACTTAATTATTTTGGCTTGGGGAGGGGCACTGATGACTAACACAATGGGTTTGGAAGGAATGGAAAGAAACCCATAAAATTATATCTATCATGTTTCACTAATTATTTCTGAGAAGCCATCATACCTAAATGTGTTATTAATACCTGTGACTTTACATATAAGGAAATAAAGTCTCTACAGGGTTATATAATTGAAAAAATTACCAAGCAGGTGGCAATTTATTACATTCTGTCAAATAACTTCTTAACCCCATCTACTTGAGTCATTGTCCACTGCTCCCAACTCATTCCAAATAACTATAATCTCTTTACAGACTAGCACAGGAGTCTCTAAACCATGTTCATTACCAGCACTGTAGATTTCCTGTACAGCCACAGAGTTGTTTTCGACACACACCAACTATATTACTTTGTGGCATAAAACCACTTGATGGTTTACCAGTGTTTTTAGGATGGAGACCAATGCATGACATGAAATTCCCTTTGATTACCTTTTAAGGTTCATGTTATATAACTTACTTTTCCTTTCCCTGGTCTTTTTTTAGTTTCTTAAACATGTTATACTTGCTCATAACACAGAGTATTTACCTGTGAGTTTCATACTCCCAGGCTTTTTCCTCCTTTTCCTCCTTTTTCTTTGCTCAGTTAATTTCTTCTTATCCTTCAGATGTCATGTCAAGAGTTGCTTTCTCATGTGTCTAATCTTAGCCTCTCCCCAGGCTAGGTCAGATTCCATTATATAGCCACATAGATTTATTTGCTTTGTTTTGTGTTTTTCCTTCCATTATGTCATTATTTAATGAATCTCTTTCATATACACTAGCTAATACACTACAGGACAAAGAAGTTTGATTAATTATATACTCCTAGTCTATAAGATGTTGCTTAACATAAAACAGTACTCAATAATCTATTGTTGAATGAATAAGTGAGCCAGCAAGAGAAAGTCCATTTCAGTGCTTATTATTATGCTAGGTCTGATGCAGAATACTACCCCAGAATAATAAAATATGAGAATAAGTGGCAATCTAAAACAATAGTATTTTTATCAGTTCAGTATTAAAATTTGTAATAAAGATAGCATATTTTATTCTCTCATAGTCTTATCATTTTAATCTATTATCATACATCATTGCAATACAATCCAGAAAAACAAGATCACTTCCAAGTTACATAAGAATGACTATATAATAGCACAAGATTTCTAGAGGTATTTGAATATAATTTCTTGGACAACATAATCTTTACCTTATCTAAAATATTTTAACTATTAACCAATTGATGTATATTTCTGGTGTACCTAGAAAGAATTATAATTGAAACAACCTTCTTTTCTAGATCAAATCATAGTACTTTCTTGAGATGCAGCATAGAATGTTTACAAATGGTTCTGATGTTCAAAGTAGCTGCCTCAGTACGACAGGAAAATAGAAAGATTGAGGGGGGTTTAAGTTGTATTACCTTTTTGTGATTATAAACTATTTTGTGTACAGCTTCCTCATTTATATTTCCAATGCTTCATTAGCATAGCCATAATGAAGTGTTAGATTTGTCTTTGATATCAGGGAAACCCTGCAGGACAAAAAGAAGAGTAATATTGGGTTTAAAAAAGAATTTTTTTCCCCACAAGGCCAGAACATTGCAACACCATTCACTTGTTTTGTATCAAAACAGATTGTTTTGATGTAAACTGAACTGTGTGTGAAAAATATATATAGTGGTTCCTGGTAAGATAAGAGCTGTGTAATTTTCAAATCTTGTAACAAACTATGTCACCTATTTGAAAAATGTGTCATTTCTATAATGAGTTTATGTCAGTAGTAGGTGTCAGATGGTAGCTCTGTGGAGTGAAATTCTGTTTGTCCACCTACTTTGCATCCTATTTTTGATCTTTAAAAATAGACAGAAGTGCTATGTGTGTGTTATGATTTCCGGGCTGTGCTCTCTCTGACACCTTTCCTTATATGCACTTGTCAAAAATAGAAGGATATCAGAAAAAAAAACTTTTCACCAGCAGCATACTATACTACCATATAAAGACTATACAAATACTATGAGGATAATGGGGAAAAAATTAAAAATTAAAGATCTGGAATTTTCACTCAAAGCCCTTATTTCCTAGACATTTACATTTTCTTCCGCTTTGCCTAGAGATAACAGATGGCGGGGTGGTGATTTGGGATGCTAATTAGGCTGCTGTGTTTTTCAGCTAACCTTAGGTAGACACAGTCCTTTGAGGGCTGATTACCACTATGCCATTTAAAAATTCTTGCAGATAACCATTAAACACCCTTCCATAATGAACTTTTTATAAACAATAGAACTATGATTGACTCTAGTTTAAAAACAAAAACAAAAAAACAAAAACCAAAACCCTGTACCGGCAAGACACTAAATGCACCGTAGCATTCTAAGAGTAGGTTTTCGAGTTTTAACTGAGCTCCAGAACTAGTAGGCATGTGGCAAATGAAAACTTGTAGTATTTTTATGTGATTCATTGAACTCTCTGTAATAGAGTGACACAAAGGGAACTCCAGTGGAAGTAGACAGATTCTCCAGGGGCAGAGTTAAGAATGGGAAAATTGAGTCTCTCTCTGTCATCTTGAATAAAAGACTGAACGCGAAAGGGAAAGAACATGCATATTATCTCTGGTAGGATATGTAGGGAAAGAACTATGATTAGATTCATGAATAGGTAATGATATCCTATACAAAGGGAGATTTTTATCCAATTGGAGTATGCAAGTTTTTAAAATACCACAAAAATTGTAAGTGATATTTACATCAATATTTGTTTCACTTTAAGAATACCTCATGTATATGGGGTTAAAATTATTCAGTATCTTGACTGTGGTGTTGATACAAAAACCCTGCACATGTGGTGAAATTATACAAACCTTAAAAAGCACACAATGACACGCGTCAAAATGACTACAGATAGAACAAAACAAATCTAAATGAGACAGAGTATTATAACAATATCAGTATCTTGGTTGTGATATTACCCTATTGTATTACAAAATGATGCTTCTGGGTGAAATTGAACAACGTATATGAGGGATCTCTCCTATTATTTCTTACAGATGCAGGTGAATCTAAAATTGTTATATTTCCAACTTAAAAAAAAAACAACTTCATACTACTCTTAAACAATTTTGTTTAAGACATCACACATATTTATTCTGCATCAATTTGGAGCTTATCTCAAGGAATTTTGTTAAATGTGTTCTGTTGCCAAAAAGACTCTAAGCAAATGAATATGATAAGACATTTATATTGAATATCTGATTATTTCAAGTAAGGCAGGACTATTATTCATTATATTTAGGAAAGAAATTAAAAATGTTAATTTGCCTTTAGTAAGCAAAGAATTCACCATGTTGCTAACTGGGTTTGTTTTGTGGGAAAAAAAGTAGATTGTGTGTGTGTGTGTGTGTGTGTGTTTTAGTCTCATTTCTCTTGCTTTCTTTTCCTTTACTTCCCAACTTCTATAGCTCCATTTCAATCCATTTCCCATAGCACAGCTAAGGCAGATATTTTAAAAAACGCAAACTCTTTCACTCCTCCATGCCAAATTCAACAGTACGTCTTGTGACAAGAGGCAGGTTACCCATGAAGCTAAAGAAATTTAAGCTTCAGTGTCCCTCACATGCACAGAGGTCTCCCAAGGCCTTGTACTTCTTTTGGAGTTTGTAATTTTTCCGTTCTTTTCTTAAAGAGAGAAAAATATGATTATACTTCAAGAACCGTGAAGATGGAAGCCAGTGCTTCCTGTCATTTTAAATTTCTGGGCTTTTTCTCCCATCTTTTTTATTTCTTTCCATTGCTAGTTGTGTTCTCCCAGTTCCTCATCCTTTTTTTGCCTGGATTGCACTAATGGCCAAATGATCTTGTCCTTCTAGGCCAAATCAGCCAAACCTCCCTCAAAGTTCTAGTTCTAAAGCTTTAGTCTTATTTGCACCAACAGCTATTTCCTAGCCTCCTTTCTTAAAATGGGAGAAGTCCCTTCTTATCTGAAGGTAGTGACCTGGATTTTCCCTCTTTCTACTCTCCTCCAGTCAACTTACTCTTTTTTCACCCATGTGTTCAAATGTTCCTTGAATTTTAATTTTTTTACATGGATACTTAAACTTATCCACATTTGTATCTTCTCAAACACTGCAGCAACAATACAACTGTGAAGGATATAAAATATAAATATACAAAATAAAAGATACAGAAAATAAAAACAAAAGCCTTGGGATTCCCATTTCTACCCAGCTCCTGCCCTTTATGTTATGAACTTTTCCAAGCCACGCTATGAACAATTTCTGTTTCTCAGGTCTCCCCTCCCCTATTGTCCGAAACTTACTCCAAAGATTATTAATAAGTAGTTTGCTAAATCCAGTGTTGCTGTTGTTGTTTTTAAATCAATTTTAGTTTATGTTTCACCTGTGGCATTTGGCATGGCTGCTTCTTCCTTAAAATACACAGAGGGTCCATGGTATTTACCAGAATTCTGGTGTCCTCCTACTGGCTCGGGGGTCCTTTTGGATTCCTATGTTCTATTGGGTTCCATTTTTATCCCTGAAATGTTCCCATATAATTCTTACTTTTAAAAACCAGACTTTATGTTTTAGAGCAGTTTTAGGTTTAGTTCGATATTGAGAGGAAGATATAGAGCTTTCTCATATAATCCCTTTCCCTAGACTGGCAGAGCCTCCCTTGTCATCAACATTCTCCACCCAGGGTGCATTTATTACAACTAATAAGACCCTATCTGTTAACCATCACATCATTATTATGTTATCCATAAACTACATTACAGTTAACTCTTGGTGTTGTACATTCTGTTTGGACAAATTTATAATGACCTATATCTGTCATTATAGCATCATACTGAATATTTTCACTGCCCTAAAAATACTCCATGCTTTGCCTGTTCATCCTTCCCTCCCCTTTAAACCCTGAAAACCACTGATTTTTTTTACTGTTCCATAATCCTGTCTTTTCTAGAATGGCTTAGAGTTGGAATCACACAGTGGGTGGCCTTTTCAGATTGGCTTCCTTCACTTAGTAAGATGCATTTAAGTTTTCCCATCTTTTCATCACCTGACAGCCCATCTCTTTTTAGCATTGAAAAATGTTTCATTGTCATATATGTAAGAATTTCTTTATCCATTCACTTACTGAAGGACATCTTGGTTGCTTATAACTTTTGGAAGTTGTGAGTAAATACAATACACATTCGTGTGCAGGTCTTTGTGTGGACATGTTTTCAACTCCTTTGAGTAAATACCAAAGACATGCTTGCTGGATCCTATGATCAGAGCATATTTATTTGTGTAAGAAACCTCCAAACTGTCTTTCAATGCTGCTGTACCATTTTACATTCTCACAAGCATGAATGAGTTCTTCTTGATCCATATCCTGGCCCGCATTTGACCTTCTAGAGTTCTGAATTTTGGCCATTCTAATAGGTGAATAGTCATAGCTTATTCTTGTTTTATTTTCTATTTCTCTGATAACATATGGTGTGAGGCGTATCTTTATATGTGTATTTGTCATCCCGTATCTTCTTTGGTGAGGCGTCTGTTAAGGTCTTTGCTTTGTGTTTTTAGTGGGGCTGTTTCTGTTCTTATGGATGAGTTTTAAGAGTTTTTTGTATAGTTTGGGAAGCAGACATGTCTTTTGTAGTATTCTTCTTCCAGATGTGATTCCTCTTATTCTCTTGACATTGTCTTACAGAACAGAAGTTTGGTGTTTTTTTTTTTTTTAATGAAGTCTAACTTACCAATTATTTCTTCCCTGGATGGTGCTGGTGTTATATCTAAAAAGTCATCACAATATTCAAAGTCTTTTTCCTGCTGCCTTCTAGTTCTATAGGTTTGCATTTTACACTAGGTCAATGATGCATTAGGAACTCATTTTTTATGGATGTCCTGTTGTTCTCGTACCATCTGTTGAAAAAATGATCTTTGTTTCACTGTATGGCTCCTTTGTATTTTATCATTGTCCTGCCTTCGCTCCTTTGTCAAGACCAGTTGACTCTGGTTGTGTCAGTCTATATCTGGGATCTCTATTTTATCCCACTGATCCATTTGTCTATTCTTTCACCAGCCTGTGCAAAAGTGGTATATTCATTAACCTTAATAAAATAATCATACAAATAAATTGTTAAATATAATCTGTAACATCGGTTATTTAGGCAAAATAGACTCCACTCAGTGAGCGTATGGCAGCTATATCTGAAATGGGAAGGATTTCTTTGAGGATGTATATTTGAGCTGAAATCAGAAACAGAATCAGAAACATGTATTAATTTACCAAAAGGAAGATAAAGTATTGCAGGTAGTGGTAGCAGCAGAATAAAGATCCTGAGGCGGAAGATAGGGCTTTTCAAATTTTGGCCATCTATCACAAATTGCAGAGTCTTTGGTAAAAGCCCTTTAATTTACTTTTGGAGGATTATGGCTCCTCCACTGAATGTGCTGGTAGTCTTGTTGATCAAGTTGTTCTGCCTTTCCCTTGCCAGAGAATGTGTATGTAATCCAAGTTAAGCCAGTCATATGTTTTCTTCTTGGAACATGACTTTCGCACAGGATTAAAAAAAAAAAAATTGAAATAGAATTGGAACTCATTCATTTCTGTAGGGGTACATTAAAATGTCTCTCTGGATTTCAGAAAATCCTTTTTTTTTTTTTTTTCTGTGCTTATTTCCCTGACACAGCTTTGTGTAATCTCCCGTATAATTCCTGATAATAGGAATGGTAAATGTGTAGGATGGCCTTTGGGTTTCTGGAAATATAAGAGATGACTTTCAGGAATGAATTTCTTAAGTCTCTGGTTTACCGAACTAGACAATTAGAAATGCCATTTATAATGTCATAGAATAATTGGTAAGAATTAGATTTAGGCATATTTTGGGTTAGACATTGAATTTACTATATTATTAACAATTTTGAGCCATACTAGTGAAGATGTCCAGTAGGTATTGACTCTTGTGTCTGAGGCCAGGGAAAGTTTTGGGGGCATCTCTAGCCCAGACTTGTCTGAACTCCAGATACATATAACCATCTTCCTATTTGGTATCTCCATTTGGAGTCCTCCAGTGCACCTGTACTCCATGTGCAAAAAACCTGAAGTCTGCCACATGCCCTTCAAAAAGCACACACTCTTCCTCTTCCATTATTGTTCATCTCCTTGAGGATCATCACTATTCACCTAGTTGCCACAGCCAATAACCCAGGGATTATAATTATTTGTTCTTTCTTCTACAGTTCCTATTTCAAAAACAATCAACAAGATCTCTTTACACTGAAAATTGTTCCCAAACTAAGTTTGAGTTTATTATATCCTTATGCCATACCATAATTCTTTGCATTTATTATGCAGTTGTGAACATTAAACTTTGCATTTTATCTAGAAATTGAGTATGTTCCAAAGAGTGATGTGTGTGATCCTTTTAATGTCAGGCATTATTCTCTCTGGTTTTACTATTGTTATTAGGTTGCTATATTTAAATTTAATGAAGCATTTATTCTCAATCAAGAAGACCAATGAGATGATACAATTCTATAAGTCTGTGGTATGAAATCAGAGTAATAAACTTTATTTGGTGTGAGATGAGAAATGATCAAATATCCCTTCCATTCATAAAGATTCTTTTATTCTCCCTGTATGATATTTATAAGTGAAGTAAATAATAAAAGGTGTTAGATTTTTTTTTTTTCCCTAATCTTTGCTGTGAACTTAAGTGGTAAAGTGTAAAGGCGAATCTTCCTGGAGAAGGACAACCTGTTCTATTTTAAGATCCTAGGATGCAACAATATAAAACAGAATTCACTTCTGACATTCTACGGAAAAGTCAATCTTTATTATAAGTCTACGCCTCCTAAACATGTAAGTCTGTTTAAAGAACAGGTAAGGGAAAAAACAGGACAACTTAACATATGTTGTTTAATAAATATTAAGTTTTGAAAGAGTTATCTCAAATGTCAACAGAGGAAATTCAGAAATTTTGTACCCAAATGAAGAAGATTAGTGTATGGATTTATAATATGTGTATAAAATCCAGATGATATTTCTTCTATTATTCCTAAATTAAGTAGAAAAATTTAAAAAACCCAAAAAATTCCTTTTTTATGCAGCTGTTTTGTCAATTTTCTCAGGGAAAAAAAAGCAAAACTACCCACATTTGAAAATTTTTCATCCACTTTGCCTTCCACTTTGCCTTGCATATTGTACCTTTATAGGGCCTTTCACGTATGAAGTATTTCTTAGATTTGATTCATGGACCACTGCACTGACTAAGTAAAAAGAAGATCAGATTTCTGATCCCTGCCCCAAATAGGATAACAGGAAATACGGGTACGGGGTCTAATAATGCAAATTCAAACTACACTGTTAGTGATACTTTAAATTTTAGAACTGGTGCCATTGAAAACTCCCTCAAAGGTGGTTTTACTTTGGTCATCCAGAAAGTAATACAAAGAGTAAGCATCAAGCAAGAAAAGGAGATACCAAGGTTACATTGCTAAGAAGTAAAATGATAATTATAAAAGCAACATTTTTGTGCTTGAAATCCAGTGGTCTTCCAAATGACTACAAATTTCATGGTGAATATGATATTTCTGAAGCAAGGAAGAAGACCTAATAGAGCAAATGTCATTGTCAATTTTAGAATTCTTGTGCCTTTTTTTTTTAACTTTCTAACATGTACCTAACATTTTCATGGCCATCAGTAAGTGTTTTTAAATTATTGATTATCATAAAAATTCTGTATTGGGGCACCTGGGTGGCTCAGTGGGTTAAAGCCTCTGCTTTCGGCTCGGGTCATGATCCCAGAGTCTTGGGATCGAGCTCCACATCAGGCTGTCTGCTCAGCAGGGAGCCTGCTTCCCCCTCTCTCTCTCTGCCTGCCTCTCTGCCTACTTGTGATCTCTCTCTGTCAAATAAATAAATAAAATCTTTTAAAAAAATTCTGTATTAATTTCAGTCTTCTTTATTCTTCTCTGTGTGCAAATATAGAGTACATTTAATAGATAAATTTAGGGGGATAAATTCAGCTTTTGAAATACTGTAGTAAATTGATTTTGACCAACCAAATATTTCATTTAAGAGACTAAGTTATATATAATGCAGCATTTTTGTATCTTCAAGTATAGGTAAATTCCCTAATATATATTTTATATTTTTAGTATTAAAAGATAAATTGAGAAATAGATGTTTATGAAAAGAGAATTTGGTCAGTCTAATTTCCCCATTCTGACAAAAGAAAGAGTTTATTATCTTTCTGTAAAAAGTACTGAATTATTTGGTGATTACCCATCCTCCCATTTTAGTAATTAAACTACTTTAAGAAAATGATACATAAAGTGTTTCCTTATTAGTTCATGACTGTTGCTCATATTCTGAATACACCAAATTTCAGTAAACTGTGACCAGAGAGCCAAATCCAGTCTGCCGCCTGTTTTTGCAAATCAAATTTTATTGGAAAGCAGCCAAATACATTTACTTATGTATTGTCTATGACTAATTTCAAGATATAACTTCAGAATTTGGTAGTTGTCACAGAGACAGTATGGACTGCAAAGCTTAAAATATTTACTCTGGCTCTTCACAGAAAATTTATGTTGATCCTTGTTGAGTAGACCTAGCATACTGGACAAGTAGAGTGGATCAATTTTTATTTCTTCCTATTATGACAAATTTATATTCAGTAATAATTGTGAAATGAACTGAAAATAATGGCTAGAAAATAAATGCTGGCAGTGAAAATTTTCCTTTTCTCTACTTTATTTTTATATTTTTGCCATTGAAAAATAATGAAATAAAAATTTTTTTGAAATAGTGAAAGAATATAATACAAGAAAAGAGAAAAGAGTACTGTTTTACTTTACTTACATTCATTTAATTTATTTTTAAGTGGAAAGACATGGACTTAAAATGATCCATCATGTTCAACAATAACTACTGTAATTCATAAGTGAATTTTATTAAAATTGTTTGGAATGTCTGTAAAAGATATATTTTAGACAAATAGCAAATTGTAACACCGATGCAATGCATACTTTTCTTAGTTTTAACAAACACAAAGAGTAAAGAGAAGAAGAAATTTAAATTTTAAAGAAATTGCTAATATATCCTCAGCAAAGCAAAGCATTGCACTCATGGTTTCCACTCATTGCTTTAAATTTTAAACACAAATAAAAACTCCAAGTGGAATCAGAATAAAAATGAACACAAATTTTGTTCCTTTCTCTTTGCAATCACTGTGCGAACATTGTTTATTTCTAATCTATTATTGAAACACAGTAATATGAAGTACCACAGGAGCCAGAGACACAAACTGTGCCCGAAGCAATACTGAATGATTTTGAACTGCTGTGAATTTATTCTTGAACGAATGTGGGTATTCTTCCAGGTAGCACACAAAGTTTATTAAGGTATAAGTAATGTATTTATGTTCTAGTTTCAAGGTTACTATATTTTGAAACTCAACAGTAACTTCAGCAACTATGTAGCAATTATTTTATAAATGATTCCCCTTTAAGTCTCTATACACTTTACTTCCTTATTCCCTACCCTGCTGTAGACATCTCCTGTTGCCAGTCCTTGTTACACACACTTTATGCTTCCCTGAATCTTTGCAATGTCATTATTTCTTTATAATTTGCCTTTCTAGTTCTTTAATATTTATGCTTTTCTTTACCTACAAAATGAATATATTTTTCATAAATCCTAAATGTCCTTACTTTTCACTCCACTTATAAAAATTCCTTTTTCAAATGGCAAAGTCCCATGTGCCACTTGATTTATTTGGGCTTATACAAACCTTCACAGACAGAACTAGCAGCTTTCTTCGTGCTCCTCCAACACTTTATTCATACTGTAAATATTCTACTTGTCATATTATTAAGACCATTCCTTTCCCCCTTCCTTCTCTCTCTCTCATGTTTGCCTTATGAAGCCACATAATGAGCTATGATCATGTGATCATCACTACAGCTAATGCCGTACTCAGATTATACAGTAGGCATTTGGAAAAATTTCTGGAGATAAATGGAGGCAATCTATATGCAGATTACAAGGAGATCTTATAGTGGAATTACCCCTGTGTAATTTGGAGTATTAAGTCTTTAATTTTAGCAATAAAAGTTGCTACATATTTGAAAAGATAATATGCCTTTTGAATTCCGTTTCAAGGAATTAAAAATGCACACACACGCAAAGAAACAAAATGGAATTCCATAGTTTCTTTTTTTAGTTTAATACCCCCAAATTTTCTTTTTCACCAACTGGGAAACTAAACTGATTTTTGTCATAGACATTTGATTTTAGTCTGTTTACTGTTAAGCTAGAGTATTATTGTTGTTGTTGTTACTGAATAAGTTAATATCATTTTTTATGTATGTAATTGGCTGCATTCATTTGAAAAATAATTTTATTCAGGCAACTTTGCCCAGTGCCTACTTAAGCATTCAATGAACAGATGGCAGAAAAGTAACTACTTTGCTACAACAATTATATATCATTAAAGTAGAATTATGTTCATTCTGACAAAAATAAAGGAGGCATGCCATTCACCTATTGTTTCAGAAGCTAATAATTTAGTTAATTTTTTCCCAAGAGGTAAACTTAATTTTTTTTTTAAATTAATTTTTTATTTTTTATAAACATATGTTTTTATCCCCAGGGGTACAGGTCTGTGAATCACCAGGTTTACACACTTCACAGCACTCACCAAAGCACATACCCTCCCCAATGTCCATAATCCCACCCCCTTCTCCCAAACCCCCTCCCCCCAGCAACCCTCAGTTTGTTTTGTGAGATTAAGAGTCACTTATGGTTTGTCTCCCTCCCAATCCCATCTTGTTTCATTTATTCTTCTCCTACCCACTTAAGCCCCCATGTTGCATCACCACTTCCTCATATCAGGGAGATCATATGCTAGTTGTCTTTCTCTGCTTGACTTATTTCGCTAAGCATGATATGCTCTAGTTCCATCCATGTTGTCGCAAATGGCAAGATTTCATTTCTTTTGATGGCTGCATAGTATTCCATTGTGTATATATACCACATCTTCTTGATCCATTCATCTGTTGATGGACACAATAGCCAAACTATGGAGGTAAACTTAATTTTTAAAAATTCTCTGTTCTGGGGCGCCTGGGTGGCTCAGTGGGTTAAGCCGCTGCCTTCGGCTCAGGTCATGATCTCGGGGTCCTGGGATCGAGTCCCGCATCGGGCTCTCTGCTCAGCGGGGAGCCTGCTTCCCTCTCTCTCTCTCTGCCTGCCTCTCCATCTACTTGGATTTCTCTCTGTCAAATAAAATAAATAGAATCTTAAAAAAAAAAAAAAATTCTCTGTTCTTAGTTCCTTTGACATCCTTTGTTTTCCCTTGAGAACAAGGTGAAATAGCTTCTTTTAGGTGGTAGAGATGGAAAGAAAACAGAGAAGAGCTATTCTCATTGAGATCTTAAGCTGTGGTCTAATCATGAAAACCTCTTCATAAGAATGTTTTATCATTTGGCCTACATATATTTTTTTCTGTGACGTGTACATCTTTCTTAATGTAGACAATGTAGAAATAAAGGAATAAAGAAACAAAGATGTGCCTTTGTATTATGCTAGAATATTGGGGAACTACATCATTTTGGTGCTCCAAAAATATTCTTTTCTTGAATTTCACGTAGTATTTTTCAATAGCCTCTATTGAGGGAAGAGTGCTATCTTGTTTTCAATTTAAGAATATGGTGGAAGATCCAGTAGACAGGAAATCTGTAAGGACAGAGTTGAATTGAACAACACCAACAATCAACTGATAATTGACATTTATAGACAATTTCATCTAACTAACAGAATACACTGACTGTCTTCTCAAGCTCATGTAGAACATTCAGTAAAACATATCACATTCTGGAAACAAAACAAAACACTTTGACAAACCAGAAGGAAAAGAAAAGAAAAGAAAAAGAAAAAGAAAGGAAGAAAGAAAGAAGAAAAGGAAGGAAAAAGAAGGAAAGGAAAAGAAGAAAGAAATCAAATGTGTATGCTCTTGGACCAAATGCAATTAAACTATAAATCAGTAACAGAAAGGTAATAGGAAAATCCCAAAATACATGGAGATTAAACAACACACTTCTAAATGACGTGTGGATCAAAAGAGATATCTCAAAGGAAATTTAAAAGTATTTTGAACAAAATAAAAATGAGAACTTACCAAAATTTGTGGGATGCAGTCAAGTCAGTGGTTAGAGGAAGTTTTATAGCATTGAGTGCATTTACTATAACAAAAAGAAAAGTTCTAACATCCATAATGTAAGTTGCCATCTTAGATAACTGAAAGATAAGAGCAAATTGAATCCAAAAAAAAAAAAGAAAGAATAAGAGTTTGAGTAGAAATTAATGAAATTAAAAACAGAAAATCAATAGAGAAAATCAAAGAAACCAGAGCCTCGTTCTTTGTAAAGATCATTAAAGTTGATAAAACACTATCCAGCTAAGAAAAAAGGGAGACAGGAGGCAAGACACAGATTACTAACATCAGAAATAAAAGAGGTAGGAGATTACTGTGGATTTTGTGGACATTAAAAGTATTATAGAGGAGTACTATGAACAGTTTTATCTCCACAAATTTAATAACTTAGATGAAGAGTACCAATTCTTGAAAGATGTAATTTGCACAAGAAGAAATCCACAAAATTAGGTCAGTAGCCATTAGAGAAATTGAATCAATAATTAATAACCTTCTAAAAGAAAACAACAGGCTCAGATGGGGTTCACCAAATATTCTATGAAACATTTAAGGAAGAAATTATACCAATTCTCCACAGTCTCAGAGTATAGAAACAGAGGAAATACCTCCTAACTCATTCTATGAGACCAGTGTTAGCTAAATATCAAAACCAGACAACGATTATAAGAAGACTAAAAATCAAGATTTCTCATAAGCATTCATGCAAAAATCCTCAGAAAGTATTAGTAAATTGGAGCTAACAATGTTTAACAATAATTGTACATGGTGATGAAGTAGGATTTATCCTAGGTATGGAAGGCTGGTCAACATTCAAAGATCAATTAATGTAATTAATCACATAAACATATTAAACAAGAAAAAGCATACTATCACAATAGATGTAGAAAAAGCATGTGACAACATCCATTACCCATTCATGGTAAAAATTCTCAGTAAACTGGGAATATAAGAGAACTTTCTCAACTTTATAAGGACTATGTATGAATAAATAATTAAGTAAATAAATAAGTAAATAACCCCTCCAGCTAACATCGTATGTAACAGGAAGAACCTTAAAGCTTTTCCCCTAAGATCAGTTAAGATTGTTTCCTCTCACCACTCCCTTTTCAACATTGTGTTGGTGTTCTAGCTAATACAATAAGAAAAGAAAAGAAAAAAAGGAGAGGAAAGAAAAGGCATGCAGATTGGGAAGGAAGAAGTAAAACTCCTTGTTTGCAGATTACATGACTATCTATTTAAAAAAATCAAAAACTCTTTAAAACTCAAAAACTATTTAAAAACTGACAAAAAACTCCTGGAGCTAATAAACAATTACAGTACAAGGTTAACTTACAAAAGCCAATCATTTTCCTACATATCAGCAATGAACAAGTGAAATTAAAAATTAGAACTACAACACTATGTACATTAATATCCCTTAAAATGAAATACTTAGGTATAAATATAACAAAATGTGCACAAGGTCTACAGGAGGAAAATTATAAAACCATGAGGTATGAAATCAAAGCATTATTAAATACACGGTAAGATATTCCATGTTCATGAAATGGACTCAATATTGTCAGTATGGTAGTTCTTCTCAACTTGATCTATAGATTCAGTGCAATCATAATCAAAATCCCAGCAAATTATTTTATGGATATTAACAAACTTACTCTAAAGCTTACATGGAAAGGCAAAAGACTCAGAATAGCCAACACAATACTAAAAAAGAACAAAGTTGTAGAGCTGACACTACCTGACTTTAAGACTTACTATAAAGGAACAGCAATAAGGACAGTGTGGCATTGCTAAAAAAAAACAGACAAGTAGATCAGTTTGACGAAATATTGAGCCCAGAAATAGACCAGCACAAATAAAACCAGCTGATTTTGACCAAGAAGCAAAATAAATTCATTGGGGGAAATGACAGTTTTTCCAATGAATGGAGGTGGAACAACTGGATATCCATATGAAAATTAATTAATCTAGACTAGATCTTTGACTTTTTGAAAAATTAATTCAAAATGGATCATAAAATTACAAGTAAGATATAAAACTATAAAACATAGGATAACATAAGAAAAAAACCTAGATGACTTGGGTGTGATGATAGTTTTTCAGATAAAAATATCAAAGACATGATCCATAAAAGAAATATTGATAAGCTGGACCCATTAAAATTAAAAACTTCTGCTCTGCAAAAGACAATGTCAGGGAATAAAAAGACAAGCCAAAGATTGGAGCAAAATATTTGCAAAGACACATCTGTTATCCAAAATATTCAAGGAACTCTTCAAACTTAATGGTAAGATAATAAACAACACAATTAAAATGTGGGCCAGAGATCTTAGCAGACACCTCACCAAAGAAGATAATACAGATGGAAAATTACCATATGAAAGGATGATCCAAATCATATGTCACCAAGGAAATGAAAAATAAAATAATAAGATACCATTACACAACTATTGGAATGGCCGAAATGTGGAACACTGACAACATAAAATTCTGAGAGGATGTGTAACAACAGGAACTCTTATTCATTGCTGGTGAGGCACAAAATGCTACAGCCACTTTGGAAGACAGTTTGGTGCTTTGTTAATACACTAAAACTGACTTTCAAAATGAAACATGCTCTTAATAAAAGCGATCATTTCTTTTTATTTACCCAAAGAAGTTCAAAACACACATTCTTCATTTTTGTTATAATGTTTTTAATCTCTATTATTTCTTTCTGTTTTTCCTTAGGATTTCTATCTCTTTGTTTACATTGATCATCAGTTCTTGCATGTTGTTTATTTTATCCATTAGAATCCTTGTTATATCAAGCACAATTGTTTTAACATCTTGGCCTGATAATTCCAGCATCCTATCTCTGTCTGGTCCCGATGTTTGCTATACCACTTCAAAGTGTGTTTTTGCCTTTTGTTATGCTTTGAAATGTTTTCTTTTTTTTTTAATTAGTATTTTTTAATTTTTTTATAAACATATAATGTATTATTAGCCCTAGGGGTACAGGTCTGTAAATCGCCAGGTTTACACACTTCACAGAACTCACCATAACACATACCCTCCCCAATGTCCATTACCCCACACCCTTCTTCCATTCTCCCTCCCCGCAGCAACTCTCAGTTTGTTTTGTGAGATTAAGATTCTCTTATGGTTTGTCTCCCTCCCAATCCAATCTTACTACATTTATTCTTTCCCTACCTCCTCAAACCTCCCATGTTGCATCTCCAGTTCCTCATATCAGGAGATCATATGATAGTTGTCTTTCCCTGATTGACTTATTTTGTGAAGCATAATACCCTCTAGTTCCATCCATGTCATTGCAAATAGCAAAATTTCATTTCTTTTGATGGCTGCATAGTACTCAATTGAGTACTCATAGTACTCAAAGAAGCACACCACTGTTTCTTTATCCATTCATCTGTTGGTGGACATCTAGGTTCTTTAATAGTTTGGTGATTATAGACATTGCTGCTATAAACATTTTGGTGCATGTGCCCCTTCGGATCACTATGTTTGTATCTTTAGGGTAAATACCCAGTAGTGCAATTGTTGGGTCATAGGGTAGCTCTATTTTCAACTTTTTGAGGAACCTCCATGCTGTTTTCCAGAGTAGTTGCATCAGCTTGCATTCCCACCAACAGTATAGGAGGGTTCCCCTTTCTCTGCATCCTCACCAGCATCTGTCATTTCCTGACTTGTTAATTTTAACCATTCTGACTGGTGTGAGGTGGTATCTCATTGTGGTTTGGATTTGTATTTCCTTGATGCCGAGTGATGTGGAGCACTTTTTCATCTGTCTGTTGGCCATCCGGATGTCTTTTTTGCAAAAATGTCTGCTCATGTACTCTGCCCATTTCTTGATTGGATTATTTGTTCTTTGGGTGTTGAGTTTGATAAGCTCTTTATAGATTTTGGATATTAGCCATTTATCTGATATGTCATTTGCAAATATTTTCTCCCATTCTGTCAGTTGTCTTTTGGTTTTGTTAACTGTATCCTTTGCTGTGCAAAAGCTTTTGATCTTGATGAAGTCCAAAAATTCATTTTTGCCCTTGGTTCCCTTGCCTTTGGCGATGTTCCTAGGAAGAAGTTGTTGCGGTTGAGGTCGAAGAAGTTGCTGCCTGTGGTCTCCTCAAGGATTTTGATGGATTCCTTTCTCACATTGAGGTCCTTCATCCATTTCGAGTCTATTTTCATGTGTGGTGTAAGGAAATGGTCCAGTTTCATTTTTCTGCAAGTGGCTGTCCAATTTTTCCAACACGATTTGTTGAAGAGGCTGTCTTTTTTCCATTGGATATTCTTTCCTGCTTTGTCGAAGATTAGTTGATCACAGAGTTGAGGGTCTGTTTCTGGGCTCTCTATTCTGTTCCTTTGATCTATGTGTCTGTTTTTGTGCCAGTACCATACTGTCTTGATGATGACAGCTTTGTAATAGAGCTTGAAGTCTGGAATTGTGATGCCACAAACTTTGGCTTTCTTTTTCATGAAATGTTTTCTTAATTGGTTGACAGGATGGGCTGGTTAAAGAAAACAGCTATAAATAGGTCTTTAGTAACAACCGGGGATGAGATTTTGGGGGAAGGGAAGCTTTTAATAGTCCTATGATCAGATCTCAGTCTTAAATGAGTCTATGCCTCTGGACTTTGAATTTCACACACATTTTAAGGTTTTTTTCTTGCCCCCACCCCCAACTCCCTTATGTAGAACAGGATGGCTAAAATAGGCTGGAGGGGGGTATTTTTCTTTCCGAGGACAGTTAGGCTCTGGTAGCACTTTAGCAGGTTACCCTCTGGTTAATTAGTTTCTCCTGAGGGCAGATCTTAAGAGCAGAGTGCTCCAGAATAATTCAAAAACGGTCCCTCTCCCCTTCCACTGCTGGAAGCTCAAGGGTATTTTTCTCTGATATTTACTGTGGGAATCTGCCAGAGCTCCAGGGGTAAATTTAACAATATTATGAGGGCCATTCTGGTGATTGGCTCCCCCCGGAATTTTTAACTCTCAGACTTGTTGGCACAGAGCCTCCAGCGACTCATCAATTAAAGTTCAGGTTTTCCTACCCCCCGCTGGAACCCGTTCCTACTGCGGTCTCTGTTCAGATAGGCACTGACTTCCTGTATTTGCCTGTCTCTTCAGTCTTGCGGACAGCTTTTACGTGGTGTCCTCCCCTCTTTTACGGATCCAAGATGAGTTGATTTTTCCATCTGTTCAGCTTTTTGCTTTTTGTTAGTAAGAAGTGGCAACTTTCAAGCTTCTTATATGGGATTCTAAAATGGAAATTTAATTCCTTCTTAAGATGGTGGTATGTATAATTTGGGAAAAGGAAATATGGATACAATGCATAGCGGTTGAAAAGTAATCAAGACAGCAGCCACTGTTTAGTTAGCACTATTTTAAGCTTCCAGGGAAATGGTAGGTACTTTTGTGCAGGTTCCTATTAATGGAAATATTATTATATGAGCTCTGAGAGTTCGCATTTGAGGCTAAAGGGCACAAACTTTTAATACGTTTTTGCAGCATTGCAATATAACATAATAAAATCATAATTTTAGTTTCACTAATAAGGGAGTAACCATCTTATAAGAATGGCACACAGTTTTCCTGAAAGTGTCAGACTTGTTCCAGATCATTTCATTTAAAGTAGATTGTTCAACAGGAAAACCTTGATATCTAGCTCATGGCAATGCATTTATCATACTATATTCTTATTAAAAATATTTTCCTAGCAAGACAAACATATCACTTAGATGATAAATATCAAAATCAATCTTTGCCCTCAAACATAATACACTTCTGCATAACATACTATGTAACTGGAAAATACCACTATGGAAAAAATATGATAACAAGAGAAAAACAAAAACAAATCCCCAATATATGCTCTAGATCTATTTTGTTAGATCCTATTTAACAACCTTTATAAATATTATATGCTGTGATAATAATTTTTAAATAAAATCCAAAACTGTGCTCAAAATATGTGGGATGAAAAAAAAAAAAAAAAGAAAGAAGAGATCGGAATAGCTGATAATTCTCCACTCAAAAAAAAAAAAAATCAATGAGCAAAAAAAAAAATAAGGATGATGTGACTTATCTTCTTTACAACTATTCTTAATCAAGCAACTAGGTAAGTTTATGTGTTTTGCAGATGGATCGATAGTAGCTCACTTTCAGAAAGATATCTATTACTAGGGCACAGGTCTATGCACTGATTCTTGTTTGCCTACAGTCTTCAAGTATTTGGGAAATAGCTATCTAATTTAATAGAATTAAATTTTTATAAGGAAACAAACATACATTCAATTTTTATTATCCCATATTTTACCTAAAATAAATATAAATAATATAAATATAGTAAATATACAAAATAAAATAAATTGCTAAAATAATTATAAAGAACACATCTTTGAAATAGTTTTTAAAACAAAATCACTTCTATAGCATGTATACATTTGTACGCATGTGTGCACTTATTTGTATTTTTGTCTATCTTTGTGCATTTTATAATTTTCAGGCCTTCAATCTCATTTCCACAATGGAATTTGCAAAATGGGCAAACCATGTCTTTGTGCCTGAAAGCTTGATGCTGATCTTCTAGCTTCATGTCTTTTTCATTCCTCACCCTAATCACAATCAAATTCTTCACTTGGTTCCATGATTGGCTTGAGAACAGTTTGGATTGAAATCACACGAGTGACACAGATGGTGTCTAATATTGCATTCCTGTTTTTGGCTTGACTCTGTAAGCTGCTTACTCAGTGGTGGAGGAGAAGGAGAGAGCTGCTGACAGATGACACTATTAGGACAATCATAGCCAAGATAGACTGGCACCATTAGAGTGTTCAACAATCTGTTTTATATCTCCATGTTTCTAAGTCCATATTATTAAACAAACGTGTCCTTTTTTACAAGGAACATAACACCTGAAACAAAGGCCACTTTTTACTCTTTAAATGTCCCATTAAGCAGAACGATTTTTTTTTTTTTAAAGGATATTGTATTGAGTATCAGGCTATATGTCATAGCGGTTAACTCTGTGTAGTAATAATATATTAACTTCTAGTAACTTTTTTAGATATATAGTTTATATTTATTTTACATTTTTGAAGGCAAAACTGTTATATTCATTGTAACTTCAAGCAAGTTAAGAATGTGCACATAATATTAATTCAGTAGTTGACTTGATTTTTAATAGTTAAGCATTTCAATTCACCATGGGTATCATTTTGGAAAAAATATAGGCATTTTAAAAAGCTAAGTATTCCTTTCAAGTAAATTATAAGTAGAGTGTATTTATTTTCTAAGATGAGTGTATATACAATGCAGAGGGTTCTTTCTTAAATCAAAGTACAAAGAAGAAAATGCAAATCAAATGTATTTCAATCACACGAAGATGATTGTTAACTTACTGATACAGTTTTTTGTCCCATTTCTATTCCCATTTCTCAATATTTATGACATACCATATATGCTGTTTGTTTAGGAATATTATATGTCTATTTTTATTTGTAAGATAAGTTGGAAGATGAGAGAAATTGGTTGTGAAAATGTAGCAGTTTATATATAATATAATGATTGTTGCAACCAAAGTTATGGGGTCTGGAAATAAAAGAGTAAAAAATCAACATTTGCATTTGTCACTTCCTGAGCATTTTCTCATGTTCATCTAATTTTATTTTTAACAGCAGCCCTCCGAGATAGGCATCTTATTTCTCATTTTTCATTTGAGAAAACCATTTTCTGTGAAGACGGAGAATTTATCTAAGTTGATATAACCTGTGAATAATGATATAGAACATGATGCTGGCCTTTCCAGATCCAAATCATGTCTTCTTTCTCTACAGTTTTGCCTAAGAAGAATATTAGTAAAACCATGTGTATTCTCAAGAATATATCATCAAAGTGAGCTCATGGGTTAAATGTTTTAGGGAGTAAATTAAAGAAAAAAAATGAACCATTCCAATGTTTGGAATGACCGAAAATAATAAGTTTCCTTCATTTTTGTGGGCACAGCCCAGATCTGATTACTTTATATTCCACAAAAATGATTCTAGTAATCTTCCTACAGCTAAATTATTATAATGTTTGGTAATATTTTTCTGTCTTAGCCAATAAGCTAGCAGTATAAGTTGCTTTAATGAACCAAAATGAAAATGATGAAAACTTACATTGACCAGTTTGCCACAGAAAATTTAATCTACTTAAATTCTGAGTTTGGGTGTTTTTGTTGGATGTAGAAAATTATACGGGAACTTGGTGACACCTAACATCCCTTATCATAAGATCTAGCAGTTTTGCTCCTTGTATTTAGCAAAAGAAGTTGAGCACTAATGTCCACACAAAAACCTGAGCACCTTTGTTTATGTTTATACATAATTGCCCAAACTTGGAAGCGATCAAAATGTCCTTCAGTAAGTGAATGGATAAATAAACTGAGGTACATCCAGACAGTGGAATAGTGTTCAGTGAATAATAGAAATAAGTTATGAAGCCACAAAAACAGATGGAAGATCTTTAAATGCCAAGTGAAAGAAGCCACTCTGAAAAGGCTACACATGGTATGATTCCAATTATGCGATGTCCCGGGAAAAGCAAAAGTGTGGAGATAGTTTAAAGATCAGTGGTTGGCAGGGGCATAGGAGAAGGAATGGTGAGATGAAGAGGTGGAACACAGGGGATTTTTAGGGCAGTGAAACTGTTCTGTATATATATTTGCATATGTTATACATATCATAACACATTTCTCAAAACTCCTAGAATGTACTACACCAAGAGAGAACCCCAATGTCAACTATAGTCTTTCGTTAATAGACTGGCTCATCAATAGTAACAAATATAATGCAAGATGTTAATAATATGGAAAGCCGTATTGAGGAGGTTGGTGGCAGGAGGGTATATGAAAATTCTTTGTGGTTTTGAATAATTTCTTTGTAAACCTAAGAATGATATAAAAATAAAGTCTGTAATAAGAAAAATTAGGAGAAACTTAAAAATATAGTGAGTTTGGTCATCAATTCAGTGATACACACATTCTACAAAGTCTCTCAATTCTCCATATCATGTTTTAACTACCATTAAACACCCCTGTTTAATCTCTCAATTCTCCACGTCATGTTTTAACTACCATTAAACACCCCTGTTTTTCACTACCTCCCTTCTTCTTTTGTGTTTCCTTTTTACTCATTCCATTTTTAACACTCAATCAAGGCTGTTCTTAGAAAAATCTTGGATGGCCTGTACATTGCAAAATCCACTGATCAGTTTTCAGACCTCTTGTGAAATATTTGACATAGACAATCACTTCCAATTCCTTACTTGCATCTAGACAATTCTCTTCTTCGTCCTTTTAGGATGATATTCTCAATCCTGTTTGCTCATGTTTCATTTCTTTGATTTCTCAATTTTTTTTTTTAAGATTTTATTTATTCATTTGTCAGAGAGAGAGAGAGAGAGAGCACAAGCAGGGAGAGTGACAGGCAGAGACAGAGAGATGGTGTGAGACTATATTTAATGAAAGCAAGCGCTTCTGGAAATCTTTTGCTAAATGTACATATTTACCTATTCCTGGGGGAAAAAATCCACCTCAAAATGTAGTGGCTTGAAGTAGGGATCAGCAAACCTTTTATGTAAATGATCACATAATTATCTTAGGTTTTGTAGTCCATAAATTCTCCACTGCAACTAGTTGACTCTACTGTTGTAGCATGAAAACAACTGTAGATAAGACATAAAGAAGTGGGTGCAGCTGTGTTCTAAAGCTTCATTTACAAACTAGGGGGCCAATATATGAGCCCTAGTTTTCCAAGCCTTAAAACAGCAACCATTAATACCACTTTTGAGTCTGTGGAGTCAGGTGGGTGGCTCTGCCATGGTAGGCCGGACTTGGCTGATCCTACTAAGTTAGGCTTTCTAATGTGTCTGAGATCAGATGGCAGGTTGCCTGAGCTGACTCTCTAATCTGGCTTCACTCACAGGCCTGGTGTCTAACTGGCTGTTTGCTGAGGCAATGTGAATAACTGAGCCAAGTGTCTTCCATCTTCCAACAGGCGAGGCTGCAAATGTTCATGTGGAGGCTTGGCAGTGTCCCAGGGAAGAAATCGGAAACAAGTAAGGCTTCTTGAGAACACATTCTGTTGGCCAAAAAAAACCACAAGGCCATCCCAGACACAGTGAAAGCCTATCAGATTTACTCTTATTGGAGATGCTACACAGTCAAAAGGCAAAGAAATATGTATACAGAGAAGTGCAAAATGGCATCCATTTTTGCAAGCTATCTACCATTATATGATTTTCACATATTAAGTCAAGCAAACTATTTCTAGGAAATAATCTATTATTAAAAGTACTTTGTGTCAGTGTCAAATAAATAAATAAAGCAGTCCCCATTATCCTAGCTTAGAACATTTTCTGAATTTGGTGATTAATCTTTGCCAATATCTATAGGTATCTGTATACTGCTTTAATCATATGTGTCCTATTTTGCCTATGACCTAAATTACCAGAGCCATCTGGACATGTACGATGACTTTTAATTTGTAGTTTCAGCTAATGAGTCTTAGGATTTCTGTTTTATTATTTACATTATGATGTCTGAAACACATCTCTAGTGAAGTTATGTTAATTATCTTAATTTGCTAGACAATACTGAAACTTTATCTCCTGAAAACAAAACAAAAAATTCTAGATTTTAATCTCTAGTGTTAAATATCTCCATGATGCCTTTTTATTTTGGTAGTGCCCTAGAGGTAGTGATTTAGTCAAATATTTTATTACCTGCTTATCTCTGTTTGCTTCATCAAGCTGTTTAGAAAATGAAAGCAGATGGTGCTGGTCAGAAATGTAGTTCATAAAGACAGTTACTTACTCATTAAAGTTTGTAATAGATCTAAGCAGGCAGTGCAGAAAGGATTTTATTTATTTACTTATTTATTTATTTTTGATGATAGCAATTGATTTTTTTTTTCCCATGTACTGTCTTATCCACATAAGGAAGAAAATATTTTCTAAAATTATTTTCAGAAAAATTTACTCTTCAGATATATGTATAAAACTAATAAAAAGTAGGATATAGTCTAATAAATTTATATTTTAATCATAGGGAAAATTGCTAAATACTTATTAATGAATTATATTAAACTAATTAAAAAATAAAGGTTTTTACCTATATCAACTAAGGCCACCTCTATATTAGAAGAGATGGAATTATAAATTAATTATACAGATAATTTCAACTTAGGGCAATTTTTTCTCAATTATCTAAATCTTTTGATTAACTTATTTTGAAGACTGTCACATTTATCGTTATTATTTTGGAGTTAAATTGATATTTCTTGACACTTGATGAATTGATATGACTATTGAGACGCACTTTGGTATATTGTCTGAGTATCTTCAATTTGAATGATTAATGATGAATATTATAGCTATTTATGGAAACATCAAATTAATTTACTCTGTAAACATTTCTGGCTAAAGTAAGCTATTGTAAGGAAAGATATTGATTAGAACTGAATGTTCCATGAAACTGCTCACATTACATAAATTTTTCAAAACTCTTGAAAACATAACCCCCCTCCCATTATTCTTTACTCAGAAAAGCAGCTTTAGCTTCAAAAAGCCTCAAGCTCTCCTAAGCTCACACATATACATACATGTGCGCGCGCGCGTACACACACACACACACACACACACCCCTTATAACACAAAGACCGTAAAACCTGGCATATATTATATTAACTTATCATAAATTAATTTCACAGTTTTGAGTCTGAAAGAAGTGTTCCTGAGGCTGCAGTTTTAATTCTGGTATTTCTATTTTCTCACTCTACGCAAAATCAAAATATGTTTTTATTGAAAGGATTAATTGGCATATTTAAAGTTGATGCATAATATTATAGTAAAATGAAAAGGAATTTAATCATAAAATATTCATTCTTCCATAACAATATTTATTCTCATGTTTGCTTTCTTTCTTATTCTTGCACATACTTAAAGAAAAATAACTTTAATTCCTCTTATCTACTGATTATTTTGACGCTAAAAATCCCTCTTGGCTTTGGATCTATGAACTCCACTCAACACCCTTTTATCTTCTTGTACTTGGGATAACTAGCTACTCTCTGACAAAGGCAAAACAAAACAAAACAAATTTTAAAACCTCAGGTTAAAAGAAAGAAACAGAAAGATCTTTCCTTCCAAGATCTCTTTTTTTTTCTTTCTGTCTTTCCTTTTTTTTTTTTTTCCCTGTCACTGTCAATATATCCTGGTAGCGGTAAGTCAGATGAGAAGATTATGGTTGCTTGTTATTTCTCCTTACCAATTATTAGAATCCCGAGATAGTTTTTTCCACAGGAAGTCCCACATTTTATTTCACAATGAAGAAAACTTTTGATTCTCATTAGATATATTTCTATTTTACTCTGTTAAGTGTTACTGATTAAACTATAAAAACTGTAGGTTTTCAGGAATTTCTGGATTAAGACCTCTTCAATTAATTCATTTAAAGTGTTCAAAACTCTTTCAATAAATGTAATTCATGTTTTAAAATATAATTTTTATATTATAAAAAATGAAACAAAGTGGCATGCTAAAATCAAATGATCATTCTACAGTTAATTAGCCTTCCTATGTTACAGAAATATGCATGATATCAAATTATTACTTATGAGTAATAATAAAAGCAATCTTTTACATAATTTGAACCTTCAGAAACTAAAAATTTATAAACTAAAAATTTCTAAAACGTATTATTCTTGTCCTGTCTCGCCATGATTTCTATTTGTGTATCTTTTAATGTGCGTGAAAATGAAAGCCAATGGCTATGCATTACTATGTAGTCCTTTAAATTGTATTGTTCAAACATTTAAGTCAAGATACAGGAAAATAATACTTTTTTATACTAGTTAGGCAAGGGTAGTCACCAAAGAGACCAAGACAACACCAAAGTGAACAGGAGAAAGAGTTATAGACAAAGATCATAGCAGAAGTTTTGACTTAGTTACTATATTCTTGGAACAGTTACTAATAGCAAACAGACATCCCATCACCATTTATAACTTGCTCAGCAAGAAGCCATGAAGCTTGGTGTGTGTTCAGTGAGTGTGAGAAGACTGCTATGCCCTGAAGTAGGCTGTCTCCTCCTACTAGAATAGGTAAACAGAAGAGTACATGATGTGGGGGAGAGATGAGAGATGACATGAATACTAGTGAATGTTGCTGTGTATGATTCATGGATGCTGTTGTTATTTTAAATATGTGGATTATTTTACATGTATACATTATTTTATATACATGTACATTATATTACATTTGTGTGATAGAGATATACTGCATGTTGCTATTTCATACTGTTATGTTAGTTTATAACGAATTAGGAAGGGTATATAGGACTAGAATATTCCACTTAAAAGATAGGCAATAGCATTTCAGGGTTGTGATAGTATAAACTATAAGCATTATTCTTTCCAGTAAGGTGAAATCAAAATAGAGCCTGAAAAAATCTAGAACGAGAAGAAGGCAGTAGAATAGAAGAAAGGAAGAGGGCGAAGGGATTTGTGATTAACTGTCCTAACTGAAGAGAGCCAAAAAACTACTTTTGTAACATTATTTGACCTACAGAAAACACAGACAAATTAATCAAGACATTTGATGAACAAATAAGACAGAAGAGGAGGACCCAAGAGCATCAGGGATGTCTGCCTGCCAGAGTGAGTCTGTGATGCCCCTGGTGCCCTGCATCCCAAGGGCACAGAGCATTTATACAGCTGTTGCTTTCCTGCTTGCTTTACTTTGTCCTCAATTTGATAATTTCTCCGTTTTAAAAATCACCTGTTGTGGGCTTTTGGCCATTCACATCCAGCAGTTGTTTTGTTTGCCCCCTCCTTTTATATGTCATTGACCTGTTTTCCTTCCCTACCATTGAATGTTGTCTGTTCCTTTTTTCATTTCTCTTTGAAAATGCAATACATTGTTGCCTTGCGAAGAATGTTTTTCCCAAGCACATGAAACTAACTTAATTTAGAAGAGCTTGTAATTCAGGTTCATAATTTCGTATTATGGAGCATATTAGGAGGTACCATCTATACTATTTGAAACTCTAGGTCAGTAAGGACTGCTTAAAAAAGACATACTTCTTACATAGTGAATTTTATTTTTGTGTGTGTAGGTGTAACACATTATTTATAAATAGAGTAATGCTGGATAAATTATCCCTGCAATTTATTATTTTTCTCCCAAGCTGTTAATTTTCATAGTAACAACAATACAGGAAAACTTAAATAAATGTTTAATGAAGAAAATATACCATCTATATCAGTTTTTTGGCCTGAATAATTAGTCACTGTCTTGACTGATATTATATAAAAATAATGTTAATTTAATTGAATGCTATGTTTTACCTTTTGTGTGTCTTTAAATATTGTATGCGATATAAAGTTTTTCATTTCTACTTTATATGATATTGCCGTGGATAATTTATAAAATATGATTTAAAGTACAATAAACACAACAAAAGTGATAGTCAAAAAATAGGGACATGATTCAACATAAAATTAAGTTCATCAGTCAATGAATAGGACCAATGAGTAAATACAAAAATATTCATAGCACATAATAGGCACTGCATAGTAGGCACTGTTGACTAGTAATAATAGTTTTCAAGATGATGATGATTAATGTTCAAATTAATCACCCTTAATGGTGCAAAATGCAAGTCTGTAATTGAAGCGGGTCCTATAAGGTGGAGGGTATAATCTAGATATCTAAATAAATTACATTATTTGTAAAGTGGAGTAATATGAAGGGGTTTGAGAATTTCACATGGTCCTGAACTAAATTTTTCAGTTGTTTTATTTTCTAAGTGCCACAATTCACTTTTACAATTTATGTATATACATCTACATATAGCCATGTGTTTTTTGGCTTCATATATCTTTAGTCAGAGATTTTTTTCTCATTTATTTGGTAAGGTTGTATTACAAAAATGAGAGTGTGGATCTATTTTATCTTTTTTTTAGTATATTTATTTATTAGATTTATTTTATTGTAAAATAAAATGTGAAGCCATACAAATCATATAAAACAAATGTATAACCCAAGAAATTATCATAAAGCAAGATGTTCATCAACCAGTTACCCCATCCCCCACCAACCTCCCCTCCAGCAGCCCTTGGCTATGATTAAGAGTCTCTTATGATTTGTCTCCCTCTCTCATTTTTTCTTGTTTTATTTGTTCCTCTCTTCCCCTAATCCTCTGTTTTGTTTCTTAAATTCCAGGTATGAGTGAGATCTTATGATAATTGTCTTTCTCTGATAGACTTATTTCACTTAGCCTAATACCCTCTAGTTCCATTCCTGTTGTTGAAAATGGCAAGTTTTCTTTCTTTCTTTCTTTCTTTTTTTGATGGCTAAGTAGTAGTCCATTGTATGTATGTGTGTATGCATATATATATATATATATATATATATATATATATATCCCACATCTTTTTTTATCCATTCATCTGTCAATGGACAGCTGGGTTTTAGTTTGGCTATTGTGGACATTGCTGCTATAAACATTGGGTGCAGATGTCCCTTTAGATCACTACATTTGTATCTAGAGTAAATCCCTAGTAGTACAATTGCTGGATTGTAGGGTGTAGCTCTGTTTTCAACTTTTTGACTAACCTTCATATTGTTTTCCAGAGTGGCTGCACCAGCTTGCATTCCCATCAACATATTTTTTTTCAACGATACGACAATAATATAAATTTCATTATTAAGATAATAGACCAGATGCTTTCAAAATTCATACAGTTTCTTAGTTTAATATATTAATAAGAGACAAGGAAATGTTACAAATCATCATTTTATTATGCATACTTAAAACTCTAATACTCATAAGTCATTTCAGATAGAGAATTCTCTACTGTTTCTTCTTTCAAGTAAAAGATATCCAATTTAATTCTCTTTCATAAGCTAGCATCTTGTTGATTTTTCTTTAATAAGGAAACCAAGAGTTGTCTATACTTGCTTCATATTTAAAGCTTTAATGTGGTTTCTATTGACCAATCTTTATCATTTATTATTGAGTAAATTGGTATTATCTATCTTTTTCTAATTAGCTTTAACACTAATAGCCAGGGAAAAAGATTTGTGTGGATTTTTGAAGTCAAATTTATAGAGTGGCCTGATAAACATATAATTAAAACTACACAATGCCTTAGAGTTAAGATTGTATTCTGGTTTGTAGAGTCCAAAATCATGCCATTCCATGAAGCAATTACTTCTGATGGAATAAAATGTCTGACTGATAATGACCACTATAATGATGTGATAAATTTTAAATGATGCTAAGAATATTTGTGTTTATTTTGTTGTGACAACATCTTTCTAATTTACTTTCCAAATTTAAATGTGCTACTTAAAGCCTGGAGCATAAAATGAAAAGCAGACTGCAAAATTTCTGGAATATTCTGATTATAGCAATGAAAAATTAAAAGACTACTTTAGATTCAGGTTGTACCCTTTTAAATCTCAAATATATTTCCAAATTAATTGTGACAAATATCAACATTAAGTATACATCACAAATGACTAGATGATAGTTAGTCCCAAATGATAACTTAAATATCTTCAGGTCTTCAAATATGCCCCACACACTTTCCCACCTTGGTACCTGTGCCTTATTCTTGTTTACCAGTGTTCTCTCCCAGGTAAACTTATCCTTCAAGGCCCACGTAATTACCAGTGTTTCTATTAGGCTTTCTGTGATTTTCTTCCCTGGAATGAATTGCTTCTGTGTCTCTGCTTCTGTAAAACCTTGTGCTTAACCTCTATTATAACACATTCTACATGGTATTATAATTATTTCCTTAGGTATTTGCCTCTCCATAAGATTTCCTATTTCTTGAAGAGAAGGTCTAATTCTGACAGATTTTGTATCCCCAGCTCCAAGCACACAACCTGATACATCTTGATTATCTAATACATATTTGCTGAATGAGTGAATACACAATTAGTCAAGAGAATCGAACAATCCCAGATTTGAGGCCAGAATGAATGAGCATGCTGTGACCTCAAAAGGTTGTTAAGCGAGGCACTGACAAGCCTCATGGGATTGTTTTGCTGGATGGTGGTTCTTAATCTGGCTGTTTGTGAATGTTGTTTATGTGAACTGACTGGCCTGGCCTGTAGTTGAAATTAACACTCCTTCTCTGGCTCCTTGCATGAATCAAGGTTATGTGCTGCCTAACGAGCGTTCTGAAATATCAGGCCTGACACTTTCTCCAAGTTAATGACGATAACTCAATGTATGGGATCATGTATTTTATGGTTCTAAATTCATTGATTTAAAACCCAGAATAAAACTGTAACTTCTACAACACATAACCATCTTTGTGAGACCCATTGGAATAAACTTATCAGAGGAGGCTGTCAAATGGGTAAGTTACTTTCTGAATGTAAGACTTTCTCTAAGGTGTTCTAACTCCTGTAGGTCTCTCGAAGAGCACTTACTAAATTAATATTATAACCCTTCTAGTCTAATGTACCTCTCAATGAATTTGCTATATTCTGACACTCTACCTTCTTTATTCACCATATATAGGTCCAAAGTATTCCTTCCGTGAAGGCTTCATTTTATCTGGATAGAGCTGTATTTAGTCAAGAATATCCTTGAAAAGCCACTTGGATTTAGAACTCCTAAGGTTTTATATTTTTCGCAGCTTCTGAGTCTTCACATAGCCCCAGGTCAGTCACATAACTTCTCTATACCTAGATTTATTCCATGTTGGATGCAGAGTATAGTGTAAAAATGTCTTTAGATTCACAGATTAAAAGTTTGCGTTTTTTTTTTTGTTTTGTTTTGTTTTGTTTTGTTTTGTTTTTTTAGAGCAAAACCCTTTTAGGTTCCCTACATGCAAGGGGAAAGAATAGCCCCGCTAATATTCCTGAAGTCAGCTTTCTGTGCTTGCCAGCAACCTCAAGTCAGGCCTCTTTAGGGGGTGGGCTTCTGGTAGCTTTGCTTGTTCTGTCCCAGGTCATGATTTCTGCCTCTGTCTCTGGCATGAACATACCGTGGATGCTCAATAAAGATTTTCTGCCTGAAGTAATTAATTCATCACTCATTCATTCTTTCATTCAAAAGACTCTTGTCAGGGGCAAAATCAGCCCACTGGGACTAGAATCTTACATTCTGTTAATTCTGAGGGTTATTTTTCCCCCCAGTGTTTCAAAAGGAAAATTAGTAATTTGGATTTTCTGCTAATATTGAACACTATTCACAAATATCACAGAAGAAAAGACTTGATGATTTCCAAAGAAGATAAGTAAAATAACGATAGCAAAATAATAGTAGTGTGTGTCTTGGTCATTCATTATCTACAAAACCCCATGCTGAATAAATGTATTGGTAATATTTTTTTGCACTAGGTGCCTTTTTGAGATATTTGCAGATAATGAAATCAGGAACAGAAGTAACAAAGTTTATACAGTATGTGATAGTGTTTAGACTGGTAAACAGATAGTCTAAAATAGGTCCTAAGATCTTCATACTTTGGGGAGAGTACTCATATTTATGTTTCCAGAAATTTTGTTAATATCTCTGTGTGTGTGTGTGTTTGTGTGTGTGTAAGTATCATAGTCACTCTCTCCAACCACGAAAAAAGTTGTTAGACAATAAATAGAATATACTTCAACCTGGGTGCTTAATAGACCAGAGCTCTTCTGTTAGACAATCTCTTCAAATTCTACCCTTTATAAAGAAAACTATAATTATGATTAATTGGAGACAAAATTTTTCAAGATTGGAAAAGAAGGATTTAATAAAGCATTACTGGGTTAAAGTTGAGTAAAGAAATGAGACTTTATTAAAGTTCAAATTAACTGAAGCATTTTTGGGAAATGGAATAGAATGTTTTTATATCTTAGTAAAATTTTATATTGAAGATTTCTAAATTTATATCAGATGAAACAAAAAGAGAAATTGTTTTCCTTCCAGTTGATTAATATAGAGATGGAGTTAAAACAAATGACTGCTACAGTCCTAATAATTAATAGTGTGCATCAGGATAGGTAGCTCATTCTAAGTTAAAATTCCTCAGATCTAATAGTTTATAACAACAGTAATAATAATAATAATAATAATACAGATTTGTTTCTGATTCATGCTGTGTGTCCACTGATGGTCAGCCATGGAGTCTGCTCTACCTCATTCTGACTCAGGAATGAAGCTGGGGGAGGCTCTACCTCACTGCTTCCGTGATTGCTAAGACAGGCGGCAAAGGATGAATAAATCATAAATTCTGGCTTTTAGAGTCTTTTTGGGGAAGTACCATAATATCATTTCCAATTACTTTTTTTTTTTTTTCTGACCAAAGCAAGTAATACTAACATTGCAAATTTTAAGAGACATAGATAAGAGAAATCTTATACTTACACAATAGAAAGCTGGGAATGTTTGGGGAACTGCACAAATGACTCCCTTATGCTGCCACTTCCAAAGAGCAGGAGGGAACAAAGAAATCAAGTAAAGAATTTCTCAAGGCCAACTGAGGAGAGATGTTCCCTCAGCTAAGCAACTAGACTGCCACTAGGGCTGCATTTTATAATTACTAGAGGATTTGGGGCATCAGTTTCTAACGCTTCCTTCCCACTCAGAAGTAAACTTTTCTAATAAAAAGCTAGTATACTTCAGTTTCACATAATTATCCAAATAACCATCTGCCATTTTTCCCATGGTTCAAAAATGTTTCCCAATACACTGTCCCCCTACCTCAGGAGTACAGTCCTTCTCACACATGCAGATTTTCATTGTAGAGAAATGGATGATTTAAGGTAACCTTCGATTCACATATAATTTTCAGGCACTAATAATCATTACCACCTGTATTTTATAATGGATGAATATACATTAGTGTTTTTCTTTATTGAGATATAATTTTAGTGTCAAGTGTACAACATAATTATTCAACATTTGTGTATATTGCAAAGTGATCACCATAAGTCTAGTTAATATCCATCACTATACATAATGACAAATTTTTTTTCTTAAGAGGAGAAATTTTAGGGGCACCTTCATGGTGAAGTTGGTTAAGTGCCCAGCCCATGGTTTTGACTGAGGTTGTGATCTCAGGCTCAGTGTGGGCTCTGCTTGGATCTCTCTCCCTCCCTACAACTGTTCCCACAAATAAATAAATCTTTAAAAAAGGAGAAATTTTAAGATTTATTCTCTTAACAACTTTCTTTTTTAAAGATTTATTTATTTTAGAGCAAGAGCGAGTGAGCCTGGGGCAGAGAGGGGCAGAGGGAAAGGGAGAGAGAGAATCTCAAGCACATTTCCTGCTGAACACAGAGCCTGATGCAGGCCTCGATCTCATGACCTTGAAGTAATGATGTGAGCTGAAATCGAGGGTCGAATGCTCAAACCGACTGAGCCACCCAGGCACCCCTCTCTTCGCAACTTTCAAATACATAATACAGTATTATTAACTATAGTCACCAGGTTGTGCATTTCATTCCCATGACTCATTTATTTATAATTGTAAATTTGTACCTTTTGACCCACTTCACCCGTTTTGCTCCCCACCACAACTGGTAACCATCAATCTGCTCTCCGAATCTATGATCCCATTGTTGTTATTGTTTGTTTCAGTTTCCACATATGATTAATATCACAGAGTATTTGTCTTTCTCTTTCTGATTTACTGTACTTAGCATAAGGCCCTCAAGGTCCATTTATTTTGTTGCAAATGTCTAAATAGTAGTCATATATATATATATATATATATATATATATATATATATATATATATTACACTTTCTTTGCCCAGTCATCCATGATGGACACCTAGATCTTTTGCATATTTTGATTATTGTAAATAATTCTGTAATAAACATAAGGATGCAGTTTTTTTTTTCTAACAGTATTTTCATTTACTTAAGTAAATAACCAGTGGTAAAATTGTTAGATCGTATGGTATTTCTATTTTTAATTTTTGAGAGCCATGATACTATTTTCTTTAGTGACTACACCAATTTGCATTCTCTTTAGCAGTACATAAGGATTGCTTTTTTTCACATCCTCACCAATATTTGTTATTTCTTGTCTTTTTGATAATAGCCACTCTAACAGTTGTGAAGTGATAGCTCAGTGAGGTTTTGATTTGCATTTTCCTGATGATTAGTGATGTTGAGTATTTTTTCATGTACCTGTTAGCCATCTGCTTGTCTTCTTTGGAAAAATGTCTATTCAGATCCGCCTTTTTTTTTTTTTTTTTTTTTTTTTTTTTTTGGAGGGAGAGAGGTGGGGGAGGAGTAGAGGCAAGGGGAGAGATAATTTTTTTTTTTTTAAAGATTTTATTTTTTTTGACAGAGAGCACAATTAAGGGAAGAGGAGGAATGGAAGAGGGAGGAGGAGAAGCAAGCTCCCCTCTGAGCAGGGAGACCAATGCAGAGCTCAATCTCAAGACTCCAGCATCTCATGAGCCAAAGACAGACACTTAACCAACTAAGCAACCTAGGTTCCCCGAGAGAGAGAAAGAGAGAGAGAGAGAGAATCTTAAGCAGGTTTGGCACCCAGCATGGAGCCAACAAGGGGCTTGATCTCATGACCCTGAGATCATGACATGAGATGAAATCAAGAGTTGGTTGCTTGACGGATCCACCCAGATGCCCCCAGATCTGCCCATTTTTAATTTGGATTATTTGGTTTTTGTTATTGAGTTGTATGAGTTCTTCATATATTTTGGATATTAACCCCCTTATCAGATACAGGATTTACAAATATCCTCTCCCATTGCCTTTTTGTTTTGTTGACAGTTTCCTTCATTATGCAGAAGTTTTTTAGTTTTGTTTTTGTTGCTTTTCACAACTGATGTATGTAAATAGGTATTTTCTTTTTTTTTTTTTTAAAGATTTTATTTATTTACTTGACAGACAGAGATCACAGGTAGGCAGAGAGGCAGGCAGAGAGAGGAGGAAGCAGGCTCCCTGCTGAGCAGAGAGCCTGATGCAGGACTCGATCCCAGGACCCTGAGATCATGACCCGAGCCAAAGGCAGAGGCCCAACCCACTGAGCCACCCAGGCGCCCCATGTACATTGGTATTTTCTTGCCTAAGAACTGCTGGTCATGTAATTCCCACAAATACAGCTTTTTTTTTTTTTTAATAGTAACATCATTCTTGAATTATTTAATCAATATCATGCTTTTGGTTTTTTTGTCTTTTTTATCTGTGTTTGTGTTATTCTTATCCAAATATAAGAAAATGCTAAACTGGACTTTTGCTCTCAGCTACTTGGTGAATTATGTGAAACAATTACAAAAAAAATATTGATTTTTTTTAGACTTTTTTTTTAAATTTTTTATTTTTTAAGACTTTTTTTTTTAAAGCAGTTTTAGGTTTACAGAAAAATTGAATGGAAAGTACAAAGAATTCCTAGATTTGCTCTATCCTGAGAAAATTAGTTTTCACTATTATTAGTATCTTGCATTGGTGTGGTGTGTTTGTTACAATCAAGAAACCAATAATGATTCATTATTATTGATTAGAAAGCATAGTTTACATTACAGTTCATTTGTACAGTTCTGTGGGTTCTGATAGGTGTATAATGTCATATCAATCATTACAGTATTGTTATAAACTGAATATTTGTGTCTCTCCAAAATTTGTATATTCAAATTCTAACCCCCAATGTAATGGTATTTAGAAATGAGGCCTTTCGGAGGTAAGGGTTGGACTAGGTCATAAGGCTGGGAACCTCATATTGGAACTAATGCCCTTATATGAAGAGGGGGAAGCAGTCAGATTTCTCTGCTCACATGCACTAAGGAAGGCCATGTGAGAGCATCACCAGTATGAGGCTTCCAGCCTCTAGAACTTTGATGAGTAAATGTTTGTTGTTAAATCTACCCAGTCCACGCTAATTTGTTATGGCAGCCAGAGAAAACCATGGCAAATATCACACACCTATAGTGCTCCGCCTGTTCATCCTGCCCTCTCTCCCCCAAACTTTTCACAATCACTCACCTTTTCACTATCTCCATAGTTTGGCTTTTTTTGGAATGTCATACAGTTGAAATCATCTAATATGTAGGCTTTTGGGATTGGTTCCTTTTATTTAGCAATATACATTTAAAGTTCACCCACATCTTTATATGGCTTGATAGCTCATTCCTTTATATTGTTTCTTAGTACCCTATTGCAAGAGTGTACCACTAAATCTATCTATCTATTTATCTATCTATCATCTAAAGTTTATATTGGTTATGAATAACACTGCCATAAACATTTGTACACAGGTTTTTTTTTTCTTTTTTAATGTGCAGATAAAATTTTAAATCAGTTGGGTTATACCCAGAAGCATGATTGCTGGATTGTATAGTAAGAAAGGGGGACAAGGGATGGGCAAAGTGGGTGAAAGGGAGTAGAAGATGTAGGTTTCCAGTTATGGAATAAATACATCCCAGGATTAAAAGGCAAATCTTAGGAAACATAGTCAATGGTATTATAATAATACTGTCCTGTGGGGACAGATGGTAGCATAGTAGAATGGATAGAGAAGTTGAATCATTATGCTATACACCCACAACTCATGCAACATTGTACATCAACTATACACAAAGTAAATACTTAAGTTTTGTTAGAAGGTGGAGGAGGGACAGTAAGGTATCCTCCAGACAGAAAAGCCCCCCACCCCCACCTTTTTTTTTTTTTTTTTTAGTATAGCTTACACTAGTTTCAGGTGTACAGCTTAGTCATTTGATAAGTTTATACATTATGCTCTGTTCACAACAAGTATAGCTACTGTCTGCTAATATCTGTAATATTGTTATTGCAATATCATTGACTGTATTCCTTATGCTGTGAGAAGGCAGTTTGAGACTAAAAAATGAAGCAGGCCACTTGATACTGTTTAAATAGCTTTGTTCAGGGTAACTTACTGACCAGATGAGGCAGATGGAAGATCTAGGCACTACCCAGCGATTCTCTGTTAAGTCTGGACCTTAATCCACAGCTTTTGTAGAGTTAGGGACTTGTGGTGAGATCAAAGCATAGTTATCTAAAGAGGAACACTTCCCATATTCCACTCAGGGCATATATTAACCTCCAAGAGGCCTGGCACTGGGGGCGGTCATTGCATGGGCACGAATAGGATGGAGGGCCAGACGTGGAGTCAGTGTCATCAGCACTCCTACAGGTTTGTAGGAAACTGTTAAACCATCTTCCAAAGCACCTATGACATTTTGCATTCTCACCAAGAATGAATGAGTCACTATTGTTCTACATTCTTCAAAACTACTATTGTCCCTCTTTGGGGGGTTAGGGGTGATGGGATTTGGCCATTCAAATAGGTGTGTAGTTGTATGTCTTTTTGTTTTAATTTACATTTACACAAAGACAAATGGTGCTGAGCTCTTTTAATATGCTTATATATCACATACAAATATTCTTTGATATGGTGTTTGTTCAGAACTTTTACCCACTTCTTAACTATTTATTTGCTTTCATTTTTGTGAACTTTTAAGAGTTCTTCAGATATTTAGGAGTGTGGTGTGTCTTTCATTCTTTTAACTATACCATTCACATAATAGAGAGTTTTAAATTTAATTAAGTCCAACTTTAAGGCGAGCAGAAAAAAAATCTCTCTGTTGCTTCTTGTCTCTTTTAAAAATTCACCTGTTTAAGTCAGGCCCATGATGATAATGTCTATTATAAATAATATAAAATCAAGTGATTAAGAACTGCAATTATATCTGTATAATTCCTTTGCTTTATCACATAAGCTAATAATAGGATTAATATACCATTGTCTTTAAAAGTCCTATGCATGCTTAAGGAGTGGTATTACGCAGGGTATATACACAGAGGGGAGGAACTGTAAGTACTGTTTTAGAATTCTGCCTACCACAATGCACTTTTTGGCCTTCAACAACTCACATCTTTCCAAATGCAAGCTACATTCACCCACTCCCTAGGTGCCCAAGAATCTCATCCCAGTATGACATCAGCTCACATTCCAAAGTTTTCAGCCAATTCTAAATCTCATTAACTCAAAACCTCAAAGTTCAAAATTTTATCATCTCAATAAGATATAGATTTTTGGAGTATAATTCGTTAAATGCAACAATTTAGGTCACAATTCATTTCTCTCCTTATCTTAAGCTAAACTGAAGGCACATGGGATTCCATTTGTTTGGTTTCTGAATAATAAAAATGAAGAAACTCAATAATAAAATGAAGTCAGAAGGTGTCTGAAGTAGAATGTCTACCTTAATGGAAATTTCTTTGAAAAATGTTGACAACTTGTTGAAATAGGAAGTCTACCTTAATAAAGACCTTTGAAAAATGTTCACAGAAGAAATATTTCACAAATATTAGTGTAGTTTTCATATCCCTTTAAAAAAGGAAAGTTCCATTTCCATATATCATTTAATATTATTAAAACTTATTGATCCATTGATACTAGAAGGAAAAAGTAAGCCATATAGTTAAGTGTGTAATCTGTATGAGGTTTTTTAACAAAGCTCAGATATGCTTTTGATCTTACAGCTTTATGAGGATGTATTTTGATTTTGATGGTATAGTTTTAAGGATAGGGTTTATCCCCTTACCTTCTGAGGAGTCTTAAGAATCTGTCTATATACCTATTTTTTTTTAAGATTTTATTTATCCATTGGACAGACAGTAGTAGTAGACACAAGTAGGCAGAGAGGCAGGCAGAGAGAGAGAGGAGGAAGCAGGCTCCCCGTGGAGCAGAGAGCCCGATGCAGGGCTGCATCCCAGGACCCTGGGACCATGACCTGAGCCGAAGGCAGAGCCTTAACCCACCGAGCCACCCAGGCGCCCCATGATTATGTTATTTTGACATCAAAGCGTACTGTAAGACATGCCAGTAAAAAACCCCAGGGAACTTGCCCTTTCACTCCCCGAGGACAATCATTTTCTGTACCTATACTTCTTACGTGTGACATTTGCTTTGATATTTCAGTAGTTTAACATTTCTATATTAGTTTATTCATTTTAGATAACTATTGATTTCCTTTTAATCTACGAACCAATAATAGTCTGTGTTGTTTGTATGATGTATAATTTTACCTTTATATATGTTCATATTGTCTATATACAATGGGTTTCATAAGATGGTATAACTGGATTTTTAGTAAATGTTTTGAATTTTATTTCCATGTCAGTAAGTAATAGTCTGGTAAAGTTATTTTAATTGCTGCATAGCACCAGCGTATGAATGCTTCAGTATTTATTTTGGAAGGCAGCTATGCTCACCACTGTGCCACCAACGCTGAATACTTCAGTATTCATTTAAAGAATATCTTGATGTTTGAAATTCACATTTCAACCTAATAAATTCTTTCATTCAGTTAGTGGCACATGTTTTATCTGTGGATCACTAGTCTGAAAAATTTAGTTATTTAGACAATAGCTTAGAAACTGAGCCTTCTCGAAAATGCAATCCCTCCAACAATCCCCACCCCCCCGAATCTGTTAGGACACTTTTTTTTTTTTTTTCTTTAAAGAAGGTAGAGCTCAGCAGAAAACTACTCAGAAGTTAATTACTCATGAATTAGAAGAGTTTTGAGATTGTTGTGTTCAAAGGATACCCCCAGAGGTAGACAAAAAACAGCCAAAATTAAGAACTGAGAGCCTGACATCAAGGAAGAAGAAAGAAAGAAAATCTTGCAAATCAGAACTCAAAACCAGAGAATTTTGAGATTCTTTAACTTAATAGTAAATATCTCTATAGTCCTGGGTAGCCCATCAATACATTATTATGTTCCAATATGCAATGAAGAATCTTTTTTTTTCCTAATTAAGACCAATAAACTGTAAGTAAAGGTAGAATTTATTTTGATAGCCACTGTTAAAGAATGAAAGATTTTTAAAAAAATGAAGGGAAGGAATTATATAATGAATCTTAGATTCCATATTTAAAAATCCTGTTTTTGTAACATTTTTGATACTTAGAAGATAATATTAGTTAGCTGAATGTTTGATAGTCAACATATTTGTGAAATAATAATAGATATATATTGGTCTGCCTTTGTTTCCTGCTATTTGCTCTTTGACCCCAGTTCCTGACACAGTGTTCTGCAAAAGTGCCCTTGTAATTTCCTAAGTGACAGGGTGTCTGACACTGAGCTCCTAAATTGCTTAGAATTTCCTGGGTGATAGGAATGCTTTTGTTCTGATAAGGTGACTCTTGGTGGACCTGTTCTTTGATGGGAGCTGGTCACCAGGAAAACCAACAGATAATTAGAAGATTATTTGAGCCCCACCTCCTGTTCTCTGGAGAGGGGAGAGATACTGGAAATTAAGGCTATGATTGATCATGCCTCTCTGACAAAGCCTCCATAAAAATCCCCAAGCCACAAGGTTTAGCGATCTTCTATGTTGTTGAACCACATCCATGTGCCAGGAGGGGGCACACTCCAACTCGAGGAGGACAGAAGCTTCTGAGCAAAAGTCTCTTCAGACATGGCCCTCTGTATCTCTTCATCAGGCTATTCATTTGTATCCTTTCAAATATCTTTTGGCCTTAGTTAAGTAAACTATTTTCTTGAGTTCTGAGAGACAGCCTAGGAAATTAACAAACCCAAAGAGGGACACTTGGGAACTTCCAGTTTGTAACCACGTTGAACAGAAGTTGTGAGGCAGCTGGGCACCTCCACTACTTGTGATGGGCATCTGAAGTAGAGGCCAGATTTGTGGGACTGAGATCTTAACGCGTTGGGGTCTACACTTAACTCTGGTTTGTGTCAGAATTGAATTGTAGGATACCTAGCTGATGTCATAATTGGTCAGTGTGGGGAAAACCTTCACACTACCAGGCTACAGACCTGTTCTGTGAGTAGTAGAGGAGAAATGCAAGATTATTTCTTTACAGGGTAAAACGAGAAGAGCAGAGGCTGTCGGTAAACAAGTCTGTGTTTGGATCAAAGTCAGCTCCATAACATTGTGGACATAAATGAATGTGCCTAAATTTTAATCTTTTCAAAATTAGAATGAATACATTGAGGAATATGGCTATTATACAGAATGTCCTGGCATGAAGTAAACAGCCAGTAAACGAATCCTATCATAATTGCTCGCTGACATTAAATTCTTCACACTCTGATGACAATGGAATAAATGTGAAGCTGAGACAGAAAATAATTGTTAAAACTTTCTATTCACCTCAAAGCTTGTAGGAGTTTTAGAATATGTGTTCATAAATGATTCTTATCAATCTATACTTCAAAGTACTTTTAAAAAATCATGTGTATGAGAAACTATAGTATCTTTTCTCTAAAGCCGAAGAAAATAACTACATTTAATTATATTTGAGCAGTGCAAAAAATTTTAAAAGTCCCATTTCTGCTTAGCATCTTGTCCTCCACCTCAGACAAGCTTCTGTTTGGTTCTGTAATGTAGCAATGAAGTCACAGACCAATTTACAGTGCTTTCAGGTTGGATAGTTGACTTCAGTGAACGCTCACATGGGTATTCTGTCCAAACAGCATGCGAGCAAATGCAGCTGGCATGTCTGCAAGAATATGTGATCATGACGCTTGTGGTTTAATTATATCAAGCATAGAGTTTGAGTCACTCTCTAATTTATTCTAAAGACACATCACTTTAATGGGATTTCAATGAACTGTGTGCCAAAGGCATGGTGTTAAAAGCAAAATGTACTGTTGTTTTTTTTTTTTTCTTTCCTCTGCAGAACCAAAGGCATTGATCAAGCCTATGATTAAGTGCTAAGGGAAGAATATCTTCCATAAGCATAAGCCCTCATTATATTTCCCTTTGATTACAAAGAAACTGTGTGCCAAACCCCTATTTTTGGCTAAGCATTGACATACAATAAACATAAACATGGTCAGGGAGTCTCTGCAGGTGAATTGATAAATGCGGGGAATATAAATGTGTGTGTGTGTGTGTGTGTGTGTGTGTGTGTGTGTGTGTATCAGCTGTTTTAATCCAGTAAGTATACATTGCCTGACACCAGTTGTATCTGTATCAAGGGAGTAATCTGGGTAGCTTTATGATATGATATGATATGTGTACTGGATGGAGAATTTAAGAAGCACTGAATCATTTTTTCCTTCACGAATTCAAATTCAACCATTAGAACCCTGGTCTTATGCTAAAAGAAGCAGATACAGTGTAAGCACATGTATATATATAGGTCTTTTTTTCTGAAGGAGATGAATACCAAGAAAGGATTTCACTCTCATGATATTATAGAAGAGTAATATTGAAGAGTTTAATAAAGTCACATAGTGTAGAGAAAGATATCGTAAGAAAATAATATTTGAGCTAAAGTATAGCAGTGAATCAGCTAGCAAGACATATGTGTCTACATTTTGGTGACTCCATTTTATGACTTCCTGGAAAAATCACCATTTAGAGATGCCTGCTCATGATAAAAGGGAATTATTATTTTATATGGGGAAGGTCTTCTTTAAATATGCCCCCACATCTTTTTTGTATTTTCTTCTCTCATTTAAACATTTGGATAAATGATCCACTTAATAAAATATAAAAATATAATGGGGCTCCTGGGTTGCTCAGTGGGTTAAGCCTCTGCCTTCTGCTCAGGTCATGATCTCAGGGTCCTGGGATTTAGTCCCACATTGGGCTCTCTTCTCGGCAGGGAGCCTGTTTCCCCCTCTCTCTCTCTCTGCCTGCCTCTCTGTCTACTTGTGATCTCTCTCTCTGTGAAATAAATAAATAAAATCTTTTTAAAAAAACCCAAAAATATACTGACAAACCTCTTGGGAAACTATTGTAATTTAAATCCACAAGTAATAATATTAAACTTAGAAATGCTTTCCTCAGAAACTATAGCTTTACTTTGTGCCTTTGAACTCCTGGCCAGATAGAAATATACAACAACACACTTAAAGTATCAATCTTTGTAAAGAATAAATGAAAGCAGTTTTCTCTGACAGATTATAATTAACTGAAACTTCAGGGAAAGAAAAAAAAAACAAACAAAAATTCCCTTACAACTTTCTCAACTGGCTTTTGCATTAAATTTTTGAATCTAGAAGTTTCAGAAGATAATTTAAATGAATTTTATGAGTTTTCTAGCTACTTAATTTTCTCTCTAAATGTTAGATTCATATAGTCTAAAGATCATGCAGATTTATAATTAGATCAGGTAACATCTAAGAACGCACACCATTTTCTTTATAATCTTCATGAATTTGGAATTGCCATTTCGGAGAACATTAGGAATAATTTGTGCTTATAATATCCTTCCATTTTAAAAATATTCTGCATGTTCCTATACATTTCAGTCACCATATGATTGTTTTGCATTAATGGGTTTGAAATTACAACTATTTTTTACCTCTTTATGAATTTGTGTTTAATTCTTTTTAGATACAAGCATAACTTTGATAAGATCTCATAAGATTATCTGCCTCATTTTTTTGAACCCTGGAGCCCCATTTTAAACTTACAAAAAGGTCCTCTCTTTATTTTGTTTTGATTTAAAGAATAACACATTGTCATCTCTGTAACCCCATGTTTACGTAACTCTTAGCAGTCCCTCGACATTCTAGGGAACCTGATCTGACTGCTGTTTTGTGTCTACCATTAAACAGCCCTTTAAGAATGTCTGGTATTTAGCTGAGGGCATCTCACTTACAGTCACGAATAAGTTATATTACTGTTGAGTGTCTGTGTTTGTCAAAGTGATAGACTTTGATAGAGGCCACAGACAGGGTAAGTGAGAAGATCCATCCCTTCTTTATATGTGTTGTATTAGAGATTATCCAAACTATACTGCTTGCTGCCACATAATTTATAGGATTATTAATAAAATAGATCTTTCAAATCTAATTCATAGCCTCCCTCCACTCCATAAGGATTACTTGTCAAATATGGGCTGTCTAATTGATTAGAGACCCAGTCTTCTAATCAAAATCACTGTCTCTAGTGCGTTCTTTTCCTGGCTTTAGCTTGCTTCATTAATTCCTGCTTTCCTTAAGAAGAGTCCTTCAAAGAGGTTTTGACTTTGCAAGTATATATGCTTCTGCTGAGATCACTCCATAAGCTCACTGGACACACCTAAACATGTTGGGATTCCAATTTGGCCTCAACCTGAGACTTTCACTAATGCCTACTATGTCTTAGACACCATATCTGACCCTAAGAGTTCAGAAACATGATACATAGCTCCAAATCTAAGGTAGTTCAAAATCCAACTGGGGATAGAGTCATGTAAATAATTTCAATACAGTGGGAAACTCAGTATATTAGAAACACTTATTCTATGGAGGTACATAAAATTTGACGGCTAACTTTTCCATAATTATATTTAGGCTTAGTTTTGTTCATTTGTTTCTTTTTAGTATTGTTTATCTGGTAAGTGATCCGCCTCCTCTAGGAGTCCCACAAAAACCTTAAATAATACCAGAGGTCCAATTTCTTTGGGACGACATAGAGATAAACTTATTAACGAACAACAACAAACATATGTAATGGTGTGTATGTATGTGTGATTGGTTTTAGTGTGTACTGTGTTAAATAGTGTTGTCCCAAATCCATGTACACCCAGAACCTCAGAATGTGACTTTATTTGGAAAAGGGGGACTTTATAGTGTCAAAGAAGACCCGGACTGTACACTAGTTGAATTAATAAAGTCAGATTTTATTCAGTAACTCTAGCAATATGGGGAAAGAGACTTTAGTATAGAACAGAGCTCAATTTTGAATAAGGCAAGGATGAGTAAGGGATATATAGCCCAGGAGCAGGGTGAGGGTCCAAGGATAGAAAACTGCTATGAGCAGACAAAGGGAAGGGGATTCCTGCTAAACCTACTTAAAAGGATTCTTGCTGAAGGCAGGACAAGGTGATCAGATATCCAGGGTGGGGATGAGGACTATATTCAGTTTTTAAGAGATCCTATACCGAGAGTAGGGGGGATGGCCTAGCAGGATTCTTTGCTAAACCTAGGCTGGGCAGGCCAAAGAAGGATTTGGGCCAAGGTTGAAGCCTAGTCTGGAAGAGATCTCTGAGGAACCTGACGAAAGTTTGGTGGAGAGAATTTTGTCATCAGACGTAACTAAGTTACGATGAGGGGAGGGGGCTGAAATTCAGTATGACTGGAACTCTTAAAAGAAGACAATAGAGACACAGCCACACTGGGGGAAATGTCATCTAATTATGGAAGCCCAGATTGGAGACACATGTGTACAAGCCAAGGGACTCCCAAAGACTGCCAGCAACTACCAGAGACCGGAAGGAACGCAATGGAAGATTCTTTCCTAAAAGCCTTCTGAGGAAGCATGCCCCTGCTAACATCTTGATTTTAGACTTCTAGCCTCCAGAACTGTGGACAGTAAATTTCTGTTGTTCTAAGCCACCTGGTTTGTGGTAATCTGTTATGGCAGCTCAAGGAAGCAAAGTATTATGTTTACATGAGCCCAGGGACAGGGAGGATTGAAAAAGAAATGCTCACAGAACAAACGGTGCTTTCTGTTTTGGGAGGGAGGTCAGAATGAAGCTGGAAATGGGGTATAGGAAAGGACCTCACTCTATACAGGACTTCATGCTGGACATTTTCTTGTCTTTTTTGGGGGGTAGAGCACACTGTACTTTTTCTACATTTCTTTTATGAAGTGTTTCATCCTTTTTTCGGCTTTGTGTTTTCAATAGTATCTAAATGCAGTACAGCATACAAAACAAAGAAAAAATAATGTAGACAGTGGACATTGGGAAAGTTTAAGCATTCTCAGAGGAAGGCTGAGCAAACATACATGTACTTCAGTTCAGTGAATAGCACGTGCTGTGTTAGGGTGCTGTGGCTTACCTCTTCACAGATGCCCAGAAACAGACCCTGAGGTAGTATACATATATATATATATATGTGTGTGTGTGTGTGTGTGTGTGTGTGTGTGTATGTATTTTAAACCTTTTACACTTTCTATATTAAAATCTTATTATTTTGTGTTCTATATTTGGAGTAGTTCCTTACATACAGGTACAAACCTGGCAATGTATATCAAAAGGGGAAATGTCAGTGTCTATGATCTCATTTTTGTAACTTACATCTCGTGTCTCATCCACTGTGAAATGTAGAAGACAGTACAGGTTCATTTAGCTAGTATTCATCATAGACCTTTTTTCTCTGCTAATGACACTTTGATAGTCTGTCACTTAAACTATGAAATTAAATAGGTATGTATACAAATGATTTTTGTAATAATTGGACATTTATGTTATGAAGAAGCCCTATATGGTTTGAGCAAATAGAGCATTGACAGTCAAGAGGCTGTGTCAGGAGTCATCTCTTTAGATCTTTTAGTCTCAATATTTACATTTTGAATTGAATATCTTCACTATATATTTGTGTGGGTTATTTTGAATATAAATAAAATAAATATTTGAACATTTTACCTTCAAAGAAGAAAATATATACAATTACATGCTCCATGAAGGAACGGATTGTTATCCATTTTGTTTACTGCTAAGTCCTTAGTTCCTTGACCAATATTTTTGTATATAGTTGCATTCAGTAACTATCTATTCGTAAATAAACAAATGGATGTAATAATGCATATACTAATGCATCATTTAATTTCCACTAGGAATTATCATCTCTGCCTTTTGCCAAGAATGCTAGGAAAATTATATTAATGACACTGACCCAGATATTCAAACACAAACTTAAGTCTGCGTGATAGCATTCAGGTAAGATCACATTTTCAGAAAACCAAATTTTAGACTGATTTGATTGTTAATTCGCTTTTTACAAGGGTTTTTACTTAACTCATTAATTTATCTGCTTAGGTAAAATAGAGACCAATTATGATAGTTTGCAAATTTCCAATTACCCTGATTAATTATTAAGGGTGTGATTTTCTACAGAGGCATAATTGCACTGACATAATCTCTCAGTGTCCAAAAGACTGTATTTGGTGACTTACAATTTTTCAGCCTTTTAGCATACCTATTTCACTGCAAATTACTTGCCCTGTATTCTGTGTTATTGCTCTTGCAGCTTGATTATATTTTACTACAAACTATTAGGAATGCTGACATATTTATTAGACTTATGCAGCTTTAAAAGAGGATTTTTGAGATTCATGATGAATGTAAATGCATGTGAAAAAACCCTCAGTTTTAACCATTTTTATTCAATATATACATATATGTGTATGTGTATGTGTGTGGCGACATCTTGTTGATTACTGACTGTTATGAAGAAAGCAGGCATGATATTTTTCACAGAATTCCAGATTTAATAACTAGCTGTGTACATTTTTGTGCCATATTAGCAAATATAGTTACAGACTTCTGGGGGTTATCTTATGTGCCAAAGGTCATTTGAAAATTCCAAAATAAAAAAAAAAGAAAAGAAAAATGAAATGAAGTCCATCTTTAACGTCACTAGAATATGTCATACAAAATTACAATGCTTAGAATGATTTCTGCCACTGCAGGAAAGACAAGTTCAAAGATAATCAGATAACCTTAATTTCAATGGTTCCTGTTTAGAGCTACAATAAGCTCCTCATGAGAGATCAGATAATAAAAAACAGAGGCACAAAAGCTGATCCTGACTTTTCAAGGAAAATCAACATTCAGAGGAGTTACCTACTATCCTCACAAAATGTGGAAGCCTCAAGCCAAAGATAACGGAATTGTTTTGGGGCTGGTTCCCTTTGGACTGGGTGGAACATCCCTAGCTAAGGCACCACAGGTGGCAGAGGAGCACGGCAGAGGTGCTGAACCCACGCATGCGTCCTGTTGCTCTTGTCAGTTAACAGGAATCAAGGTCTAAGTGCCGTAGAGAATACATGATTAGGGATGGTTTCGGACCAGGGTATTAACAACCCTTGTTAAAGGAAAAATTTCTAAACACTAAAACAATTTATTCTCTTCATCTTTGGTAACCTTAAGGCATGTCAAATTAGGTTTTCTATGAGAGATACATCTCGTGGAAAGGTTTTAAAGAGTCCAGAGGGCTTCAGAATCAGACTTCTTAGGATGACCTTACTCTCCCCTGTCAAATGTCATTAAGACTAAATTATTGCATTCCCTGGATAAAAGTTGATTCTCTTTTAATTACAGAGTGTGAGTTTCTTCATTGGTTAGCCTCCCTAAAAAGTTCAAGCTTTTCCTTGGGCATTTTCAGTAGATGTATCTGCCTTTGCCTTAATATATTGGGAAATTACTGTGAAATATATATCAATTAATGACTGTGGACCATTTTATCATAGTTTTCTAGTATAGCCAAATGTAACAGAAGATAGAGTGCAGTGGCAGTAGTCTGGTGGAAAGGGGGTGTTGTTGTTCTTTTTTTCCATAGAAAAAGTGACTATTTGGACATAGGAAAGAAAATAATGCAAAAATATAGAAATAATTTTTGAATGAAAGCTATATATCTGCATAGTTAATATTATATTCTTATTTATATTGAAGATAAAAATTTATGAAATAAAAATTAATTCCTAGAGGATTTTAATAACAATTTCTTTATCCATTATGACCTGTGTGTGTGTGTGTGTGTGTGTGTGTGTGTGTACATATATACACATATAGACATACAGTATTTTTATTATACTATATATACGTTATATTTTTTTTCTGGGAAGAAATATATACATATATGCCTGCTTATATTCATCTATCTTCTTACTTCTTGGAATAAGCTTCAGTTAAACACACCTTTATCAACATGCCCATAGGAAGCTGAATGGCCAGTGTAGAAGCTATTGCAGTAATAACTGAGTTGAATATGATATAAAAACATGCACATCGAGTAGTTGGGTCTCTTGGAATTGGCCCTTCATACTCTCTTTGTACAGCTAATCCATCTCAAAGACGTATCAAACTTCTTGCCTTTGTTGTTCTTACTTGAAATTTTACCGAATTCATTTTGAATTCTTTAACACAGGACATAGTGTACAGATGCCAGATAACAATTTTAATTACTTTTTAATTTAGAAATAGGAACATAAATCCCAATAGAAATAAAGTAAGAGAAATAATTCAAAGTCAATTAAATGAAAGCATGTTTTGGACACTTCAGTGATAATACTTATTTCCTTCTATAATTAGATTTCATTTGGTTCTTCTACTAAATCAAAATTCACTTAAAGATTCTTAAAGAGAATTCATTCATTTATATATACATATATATGTGTGTGTATTTGTATATGTATATACCCTCGTCTGAAACCATCCCTAATTATGTATATATGTATATTTGTATATGTATAAATATATATGTTTTACTAAGCTCACTTTTGATAAACCTGAACAATTATCTGCAATGAAAACAATCAAATAGTGGTTTAAGTTTAAGTGCTAGTAACATGATATATACTTAATTTAAGAACTATGGTTGAGGGCGCCTGGGTGGCTCAGTGGGTTAAGCCACTGCCTTCGGCTCGGGTCATGATCTCAGGGTCCTGGGATCGAGTCCCACATCGGGCTCTCTGCTCAGCGGGGAGCCTGCTTCCTCCTCTCTCTCTCTCTGCCTGCCTCTCTGCCTAATTGTGATCTGTCTCTGTCAAATAAATAAATAAAATCTTTAAAAAAAAAAAAAAAAAAAAAAAAAGAACTATGGTTGAAGTCGAAAAACACTTAGAAAACCCGTATCAGGAAGACATACTTATTGCTAGAAAGGGCAAAACATGAGTAAAACAATTAAACCAGCAGGTCATTGCAGTACAGTGGATCTTTACAAAATTTAAATAAACATACCACAAAAAGAACTTCACCACAAAGGGAAAAGTATCTTATTTTAGCAAAACACTTCTCACATATCAATATGGAGTAGGTGGGAAAATCTGAGATAAGGTAAGAATATGCAGAAGACTAGATTATCAATATGACATGCAACTTCAGTCCAGAAATGCACTATTTTTCTTAGTTTTTGGAGTTTAAGAGGAGAATTAATGTCCATTGAGAACTTACTAGTTTCCCGATGGTGTGCTGTACAATTTCCTTGGGGTTACCATGGTGGTCCTCTTTTTAAAAATGTAAAGTGTACCTGATAGTAATAACGTATCTAAGTAATTCTCAGATCTCTTTTCCTTAGACAAGAGGCTGGGGTGGGGGGTAAGGAAGTGGAGTCCCTAGGAAGGAAAAAATGGGAGAACAAAATAAAGAAATAGAAGACACACTCAGACACATTTTGAGCTTGAATCTCATAGATTATGTGGGTAAGAATCTAGATTAGCCACCTATGAAGAAAATTTCCTATGACTATATGAGTGCGATTTTCAACATATTCCTAAAAGATGAAGGAAGCTCATGAACAATGTTAACGTCTTATTATTGCAAGATAAATATTTCACTCAGCATTTTCTTTTATATTTTTTAAATTATGTACATTTTTCATTTCTGCCATCTTAGAAATTTTAAAATAGGCAAGAATTTTGTTTTAAGTGCTGGACTCTTTCCCAGTAATATGGGACCTGGTAGATGGATTCCAGGAGTAGGCAAATTGCAAAGTGCAGCCCACTTGTGTTAATGGATGGAGAGGCAGAATGAGGGTGAAGTGGCTTGGAAGCTGAAAGAAACAACCCAAAGATCTAATCCACATAGAACATTTGTAGAGGCTAAAGAAATCAAAGCAAGTAAATGTATGTTCAGGATTGACTAATGGGGACAAGTTCTGGGTAATGAATAGAGGGTGGACTTGAGGTTATCCTTTTGTAAAATTCCATTAGTTTATCTAATCCCCTGTGTTGTTAAAAAGCATAGTCAAAAAAAGGTTGAGTTGACTTTGTTATACTTTCAAGTTCTAGAAATGTTTTTGTGTTCATATATTTGTTCTGGGCAAATTTTTTAGCCTTTCTAAAAATGAGATTATTAATTTGTAAAACAGGGACCTACAACTTAGCTACTTAGTGTTCATAAAGGGAATATATAGATGCTTATAAAGTGTTTAGCATAGAACCTGGAATGTAGAAAAGAAACCTATTAACTGTTATTTATTGTTATTATATCACACAACTGTTCAGTTCCCTACAGTTTAGTTCTGTGATCAGATTTAATCTGTGTAACAACTTTTTATTCCAGATATCTTAATTTCAGATACACTAAGATCTCTACTGCCTTTAATGAACAATTTAACTATAACTTACTTCTGTCTCCAAATAATATGTTTTCTTTCCTTTTTTTAAAATAATATATTTAAGTGAATATTTCTGTTAGTATTAATAGGCTTAAATTGATACACTAAAGAAAAGAAGATTGACAACAAAAATATTTCCTTTTAATATTAATAGCGAATGTCATTATGTAACACTTGTCAAACACATGCAAGATTTTATTTTAGCTAGAATGGTAGGTTATGTTAATTAGGCCTTTTTATGTCTTCCTTAGAATGAGCTATCAGGGCCTTTTGATTATGGTTCAATTTTAGCAGAAACTTAAAGAATGGCACTGTAGAGATTGGATTCATAGAACTATGGGTCAACAGATGTGTTATCAAAATGTTCACAAGTTTCTGTTAGGCATATCCCCCCCCAAAACAAAATTTGGATTAATAGATCATTTGCTAACTAACTGCTGACAAATAACGATATTGAAACCTACTCTTGAGGTTGGGGGAGCCTTCTATGATTCATTCCAGCAAATAGATCAATAAAAAGATACAGTCTTTATGCAAAGTTTGGTGGCTAGCCAGGAAACAAAGGAAACATTCTGGCTAGTTATTATGGAAACTGCTTAAAAATTGCAGATGCCCTAAATTTATAGCTTCTGCTGTTTTCTCTATCACTTTGCAGTTCACACAGCTCAAGAGAAAATGCCATTGCTTAATGACAGAAAGTTATGTTCTGGTTACATTTTCCTTTGTGGAGCTGAATTAGCATTCTAGGAAATACAAAATTATGTTTGCTCAACCTGGTAGCTTCTAAAATGTAGAAAAAGGGGCACCTAGGGGGCTCAGTGGGTTAAGCCTAGGTCTTTAGTTCGGGTCGTGGTCTCGGGGTTTGGGGTCCTGTGGTTGAGCCCCGCATCTGGCTCTCTGCTCAGCAGGGAGCCTGCTTCCCCTGGTCTTTGTGCCTATGTCTCTCCCTACTTGTGATCTCTGTCAAATAAATAAAGAAAATCCTTTAAAAAGAATAAAATAAATAAAATGTCGAAAAAAATACAAAATTAAGGTACAAAGGAAAGGTAATGTGAAAAAAAAAAATAACAGGTTTGTAAATAAGTAAACTTTTATAAACTTAGGATGTCTATTCCAAGACATTGTACTTTTTTGTCTGTGAAGTGCCTTACTTGCATAAGCTGCCTCTTCACCTAGGTGTCTGTCACCTTGTTATTGAAAGCCAAAGCTTTAAAACATGTCTTTAGGGGCACCTGGGTAGCTCAGTGGGTTAAAGCCTCTGCCTTGGCTCAGGTCATGATCTCAGGGTCCTGGAATCAAGCCCTGCATAGGGCTTTCTGCTCAGCAAGGGGCCTGCTTCCTCCTCTCTCTCTGGCTGTCTCTCTGCCTACTTGTGATCTCTATCTGTCAAATAAAAAAACAAACAAACAAACAAAAAAACCCAAAAAACAAACAAAAAAACAAACAAATTCAGTCCCCCGAAGAACTCAATTGTGAGCACTCATTTTAGTGTTCTTTTTAATCTATGTGATATATATTTTTCTTTTCTCACATTTGTATAGAGATTTCATTAGCAATGTTATGTGTGCTTTACCTCAATAATCTGTTTCCTTTTTTAGTTAATTTTAATATGGAAGTTTTTCCAAGAGAAATGTAAGTTTGTTTTTCATTGCATAAAAATTAAAACAAAACAAAACAAAACAAACAAATAAAGACCCCCAAACTTTAAAAGTTAAAGCAGTCTGCAAGAGTACCATTGTATAGACTTTTCCCTTCCAACATTTCAGAAAATAACAGTGATCTAGAGCAGAGGCTGGCTAATTTGTTTAAATGTGGAATGGGAGTATTTTAGGCTTTGCGTGCCTTGTGGTCTGTCACCATTGCTTGACTCTGCTGCAGAAGGGCCAAAGGAGTCACACACGTTACATACATAATAGGTGAGGCTCTGTTACATTTTACAAAAACAGGCCATAATTTTTTTTTAAAGATTTTATTAATTTGAGAGAGAGCGAGAGCGAGAGTGAGAGAGGAAGGAGAGAGAAAGAGCAAGCGCGAGCAGGGGGAGGAGCAGAGGAGGAGGCTGACTGCCTGCTGGGCAAGGAGCCTGACTTGGGGCTCATGTCTGCTGGATGAGATGCGGGCTCTATGTGGAGCTGGATCCTAGGACTCTGGCTGGGATCGTGACCTCAGCTGAAAGCAAATGCTTAACCGACTGAGGTGCCCCCCAAACAGGCCATAATTTTGTCTGAGCTATAGAATAAAGGATATCTGTAGATATCCCATGTATCAGAACTTGCCTCATTAATATTTTGAGTATCTTCTTCTAATCAGTTATGAATAGGAGTTAAGTAGATACAGATAATGGATAATTGTGTGTGTGTGTGTGTGTGTGTGCGTGTGTGTCTGTGTCTGTGTGATGTATCTAAACCTTCTTTCTGTTTGTATTATCTTCCACTTTATGAGTATTGGTGGGATTTGGATCCTACTTTTGGAAAGTGAGTTCCTCACTTTCCCAGACTCTCTTGCAGCAAAGACACCAGCATTTTAAATTAGGTATACCTGATAATATAATAATTGAATACTAAATTATGGAAAACATTAAGTTTCAAGAAGACTTGATCTGGCTGAGGGTGATAGCAGAGACTGCAGGTAGGACACTAAGTTTCCAGGTATAGAAGTTACTTCAGTACAACAGTTGCTTGCAGAGACCAGGGTTGTCACAGTGGGCAGTTATATCTGGGCTGTGCACTGTGCATTGGTAAGCTGTAGAAGTATTAATGTATTCATGAGACCAGTGTTATGCTAAAGATGTTCTTGTTTCTGCCTGTTTTCTAAATCTTATGCTATAGGTTTTCTTCCAAATGTGCTCTCCTACCAAATATTCTTTTAATGAATTACTTATAAAAAATTATTTATTTTGAGAGAGAGAGAGAGAGAAAGCATGTGCAGAGGAGAGAAGGAGAGAGAATCTGAAGCAGACTCCCCACTGAGCATGGAGCCTAACATGGGGCTAGATCTCATGACCCTGTGATCATGATTACAGTTGAAACTAAGAGTCTGATGTTTAATTGGCTGTACCATACAGGCGCCCCAGTGAATTACTTTTTGAGGCAATTAATTATGTGAAGTCTTATTGTTTGAAAACTAACAACTCTGATACAGAAATTTGTACTAGAAAAGATTGTGCTGAATTGGGGGAATGTTAGAATTGATAAATTGGAACCAACGGTAGTAAAAATCATGCTAATAATAAACAGAAATGGTCTCTGGAATACCAGAGCTTTCAAAATTGTAATTGGTTAAATTATTACTGAATGAGATCTAAAATGAAGTGACCATGAAAGATAAAGCTTATCAAGAATTGCATCTGCTGCTGTGAAACAAAATAAACTTAATAACTCATCATCTGTGTGATATGGTAGCCATCACTAACTCTACTGAGAAAGCGAATGACAACTTTGAGTTTCTTTTTTTTTCTAATTTAATTTAATTTATTTATTTGACAGAAAGCAAAAAAGAGAGAAGATCACAAGTAGGCAGAGGCAGAGAGAGAGGGCGGAAGCAGGCTCCCCGCTGAGCATACAGCCCGATGCGGGGCTTGATCCCAGGACCCTGAGATCATGACCTAAGCTAAAGGTAGAGTCTTAACCTGCTGAGCCACCCAGGCACCCCAAAACTTTGAGTTTCTAATTTCAGTTTTTTTATCCCCTGGCGTAGGCCTTATCTTACGATACTAAGTAATCTCTTGTAAATAGAGTTGAAACACCATACTAGAACCCCTCCCCCACCAAAAATACCAAAGTTCGATTCTGTAGGACTTCTTAACTGCAATCTTAGTTAAAAATCACAGCCTTATCAAGCACTTTCTATGACATTTAGGGCATTGAAGGAGAAAGGGTAAGACCTAAAGAATAGAAATGTGACTATATGGGAGGATCAGAGAACTCAGGTTTATCTGAATTCCCAAACCCAATGAGCTTTCCTTGTCAACTGATGAAGTTGTCACATTTTTGTCTATTGTTGCAGTCTCTTAAAATGCTGAATGTCCTTGTCTAAGGAATTTGTTTTACAGGGGAAGCCAAACCACCCACCTCAACACACATTGTTTTAATCCAGTCTCTGAACTCAGTCAGTTCCCAACAAGTGCTTGGGGTCCGTCAGTTATGATGTCAAATCTGTAATCCAAACATTTGGAAGATTTGTTATTTTACTTTTGAACATTGTACTATTTTATTTTGTTTTATTGTGTTTTTTGAATATTACAATTTAAAAAAAAAAATTATTCCTCATTGAGAGGATTATACATCAACATCCTAGCCATGCTTCTTCAACTTATTAGGCATGGACACTTGATTTCTTTTGGTCAGTGGAGAGTGGGAAAACTTAAATTATTATATATATATATATATATATATATATATATGGAAGCATTTACTGTGATCCTATGTTGAACTTCATACTTCGCACTCTGTCTATTGCCATAAGAACAGATGGTCCCAGATAATAATTCCTCCTTTGGCTTTGGTCCTGGAATGAGACTACACAGAAATTAGAGACATAGGCAACCCAAAGTTAATAATTTGAATTATTAAACTTGTAGGTTGAAAGGAGTTAAGATGTTATACATGTTTTTAAGTAAACAAGACTGTTCAAGTAAATTGATCATGTGTAACCTGTTAACATACTTCTAAATATGTCTCCTGAGAGGACCCAGAAGACAGTACTTTCCCTAAGAATACAGTAGGGAGGTGATCACTATCATTCATGACATCCATATCTGTATCTTTAATATATAATATATGTTATCTTTAGGGAATAAGGGACACAAAGGTGAAATGTCATACCTGATTGCAATAGATACCAGGATCTCAAGGTGACAAGTGGTGATTTAATTTTGGTGCCAAGGTGGGGAGAAACTTAACCCAAAATTTAGCCAGTGGTCCACAGATGAACATTTCTTTAATGTCTTAATGCTTTCTATAAACAAAAGCACTACACTTAATCTCAGCCCATTTATAGAGAGGCAAAGAGCCTTATTTACTTTCCGGTATTGAGTTCACCAAAAACTCAGACCTTCTTGAAAGAATGGATTGTACCAAATACACAACAAAGCACACAGGAAGCAACTGATAAGATCCAAAATGTAAGATGAGTAGGTATTTCACATTTTCAGAATTTCTTGAGATGAGGAAAGGTAGAACAAAAGAAATGAATTGATCTCAATATTCAGGGAAGAGAGTATGAGCAATAGTTTACAATCATTAAGCTATAAGCATCGAGAAAAATTAAAAAAATATTTAAAAGAAACTAAGCTATTATTTATACTAAGGGTTTTATCCATTTGTCTACTAGGTTTTTAGTAAATTGAAACAATTACTGCAATGAGAACAAATTTAATTAATAGTACATGGTACTAATTTGCCTCAAACTACATGGATAATTTTAAAAATTCTAAATGTTGGTGTGAATATTGAATGGTTCATATTATTATATTGATTTAATTAGTTTTTAATTATTTAAATCCATAAAGCAATCACATTTTAATCTTCTAAATTAGTAAATTCCCATTTAATATAGAGAAATAATTTTGGAGATATATTTTTCTGGTTGTGATTGAGATTTATGAATTGCTGCTTTTTACTTGAAGAGCTACTAGAGAGTACTGTTTTTTTCTGGTATCAGCATAAAAACAAAATGATTGTGTGCGTTTGTATGTTGTCATAAGTGTTTTAACTTAAATCCAGTGAATAGTTTCAACTTTGCTGAAGTTTCAGGGAGACCTTTGATTGGGTAGAAACAGTATCACATCATGGTAAGAATATTAAACCTGGAGACAGACTGTCTAGGTTTGCACCCCAGCTCCAAACTTACTATTCCCTAATATATTTATATTTAATTCCCTGTTAGTGTTGCTGTTATAATTAAAATATTAATGCATCTAAAACATTTATATAAGTGCCCAGTACATATTAAAGAGTGCATACGTGCTAGCTAAATCTTAATCTTGACAAGAACAATGTGTGGAATTCAGACATACTTGAAAAGTTCAGTTATTAACATTTACATTTATGTAAAAGAACACTTGATTGGCATCAGAATACCCAGATAAGGGATGCCTGGGTGGCTCAGTTGGTGAAAGCGTCTATCTTCGGCTCTGGTCATGATTCCGGGGTCCTGGGATAGAGCTACATGTTGAGCTCCTTGCTCGGCAGAGGACTACCGCTCCCCTGTTTGTGAGCTTGCACACACACACTCTCTCTCTGACAAATCTTTAAAAATAAAATATTCACATGATTCCCGTGGTATATAGAGAGGTCTAGATTAGTGTTAGAATACCGGAAGTATCATGATCTAATGGTTTACATGCTTTGTGATTTCAAGGAATCAAAAGCTATTCTTTAAAGCAAAAGTGGTAATATTGAGCCTAAACCATAGGATTGAGATAATTTAATGAAATTACTTCAATGTGTGTTTTATGAACTTCTAGCCACCCACCCTCAAAATGGGAGTCCAGAGATCAGCTTCTGTAATGGGATTCTAATAATTAGGGTTGGATATGATAATGAATGGGCCTGGCCCATGCTCTTAGGACAAAAAGCCCATACAGGATGTCAAGGTCAGTTCTCAAGCCACAAGTGCAGGACAGGCAAGTGCAGGGAAAGAACACAGTTAGAATAGATGAGGTGAAGGGTACAGTTTCAATAAATAGTCTGGAGAGACTGAGAAAGGGAAGACTTTTTAAAGCCCATGAATGGAAAGAAAATGCTTTAGTGTACTAAGCTAGATCAGCCAGCACACTGGAAAGTACCGTCTAAGTATGTCAGTCGTAAGTATTAGACAGCCAGTGCTGTCCCAAGTAGACATTATTGTTCTCCTTGTGGAGTTTTAATTAAAGCAGCCACTGTGGCCCCTCACTAATTCACTCTTATGAAGGATTCAATATTTTTAAGATAGGGAGTTTTCCTTAGCTCTGTTTGTCGATGCCTTGCTCTTCCAAGCACTTAGGTTGCAAAAGAAGCGGAAGTCGAAGTAGCATTTGATACTGTGTTTCTCAGTCAATTCTGGGCCATTTCTCATCATAGTGCAGCTCATAAGATCTTCCTAGACCCACCACACTTTCAGTTAGTGGCTTCCTTCCCTGACCTGTTCTGTTGATCCTGATCCTCGGATTTCTCCCTTAGGCTTGGTTGTGTTCACGTTATTATTATTATTTTCTTTCAGCATCTGTCCTTTCCACTTTAGAACTTAAGACAAATGGTATTTTCTAAAGGTGTGCACACCAATACATATCCTACTTTGTTCTTGTAATTTTATATCGAGACTCTTCTTTTGAGAGATGGAGGTCTGTATTTTCTATCCTTGAAATGGGTAGACTTTGTAACTGCCTTGACCTGTCTCTTATGATGAACTGATGCTTTGTGACTTCTGAGGTGTCTGTCTGCCTGTCTTCTGAGTAAGATTTTAAGGAGGCTGAGTTGGCGTGTGAGAAATCTGGGTACACTGCAATGACTGTACTGGAGAGATCACATGAAGAAGCCACGGAGTGGTAGAGAGAGCTGCCTGAGGAAATCCAGGTGTTCCACATCCCAGGTGTTCTCACATGTTCTCAGCATGCCTGCCAATGCTTCTGGCTCCGTTCTCCAAGCCACCTTAGGTGATGCTCAGTATAACAGAGTTAAGCTGTCATAAGCAAAGGAAATGTTTTTGTTTTAAGCTACTAAGTTATCGAGTTATTTCATATAGAGGCCTAAAAACTGAGACAAGGCTCTTCAGAAACTGGTAGGCTAATCTAATTAGGGAAAATCTACATATCTGACAAAATAACACTGTATTTTCTATTCCAATTTGGCTCCCTGCTGTAGGTCATTGAAAAAAAAGATCTTAGTATTAAAGCTTCTTTGGCTTAAGGTCACCTTTGGATGTTCTAATTCTCATCTTACATCTAAACTTTATTCTCCCCATTCTATGACTGCGGCATGGAGAGGTGTCAATCATCCATGTTTAAATTTTTCATGTGTTTCTCACAAATCTAGTAGAAAATTTCCAGGTTATCAAATGTTGTGAGCAGCAGCACTGATGCATAAAATACTATTGTTTAAATCATTTTACCCTGAACATGAGGACAGTTTGTTCAACTGTTTAAGAAAACAGTAATGTAGCTAAAACAATGACATGCATCTAAGGAAATAATATATTTAAATGATCTGTATTTTTAAAAATCTGGATTAGGTCCACTTTTCAGTTTATCAGTTGCCTTCTGACTTGCTTCGTATAGTGCAGGTGAATAATTCTGACAACATTCCAAAAGCAAAACCTGAAATCAATATAATATAATTCAGTCAGCAGTATGCCATTTTTATTAAAGAATAAGCTATTAAAATAAATTCAAAATTACAAACTAAATATTACCTTTAAGTTCTATATATTTTTGTAGCTATATCAAAACATCATTTATGTACATCTCTAAGATAGCTTTATATATTTTATTAGATAAGATGTTATCTTACTAACCTTTCAAATAATAAAGAAATGAGGTTGTTTATGCTTTGATAAATTGGAAAAACCAAATGAAGAGAGAAAGGGGATCAAGATGATTTATGAAAATAAAATTATGTGTGATTTGGTCCAGGGTGAACTTTCCTTTGATCAGTCACGTGTTATTAGCTATAACTCAGCAAAAGGACATAGGATATAGTCACCTTCATATCTGGACACAGGTATGTTTCTTTGGAGGAAAAGGCAGCAGAAGTTGGATGAGGTCACACTGCAAACAGAAGAGAAAGTTAATTCTTATTTAATTCTTATCTAATCTGTGTTAAATCTTGAATATTGTATTAGACTCTCAAAATACTACTTCAAGAAAGATATAAATTACGTGTAAATATGTGACTATTTCTGTGGTTAAAAATTTTAAACATATACTTTACTAAGAAATATTATTTAGTTTCTATATCGGAAAAAATCATTTGCTCTATGGTTGAGTAGTAGGATGGTAGAAATATTATAGTATAGGACTTCTTTTTTTTTAAAATATCTGTCTATACCTGTATCTATCTATCCTCTATCATTCTATTCAGTTATGTATATATGTATGTATGTATGCATGTATCTGTTATTTAATATTAATAAGAGAAATAACTTTCACAAGAGAAATAATTCACTGGTATAAAATGCTTTTCAATTCCTTCACAATCTCATTTTATCATTAACTTAGTGAAATCAAAACTGATACAGTGGTATTATAAGTGTTTAACATGGAAAATTAAAATACAGAGGAATTAAATGACTTGGCCAAATTTACCTAGCTGCTGAATTCAAAACCCAGTATGTGAAGAAGTGTTTTAAATTCAATATTTATTCATTCATTTTTTTCAATAAATACTAATTGTGATCCTGAAGAATATATTTGCAAGACACATAATCAAAATAGATTAGTATCAAAAATATATCAGGAGTGGTGCCTGGGAGGCTCAGTAGGTTAAAGCCTCTGCCTTCAGTTCAGGTCATGATCCCAGGGTCCTGGGATCGAGCCCCACATCCAGCTCTCTGCTCAGCAGGGAGCCTGCTTCCCCACCCCGTCCTGCCTGCCTCTCTGCCTACTTGTGATCTCTGTCTGTCAAATAAATAAATAAAATCTTAAAAAAATATATATATATGTACATATATATATATACTAGGAAAGCATACAAATGACTAAGAAAAGTATAGAGTCCAAGGGAAAATAAATGGCATAAATAGATATCTCAAAAAACCTTAAAGATATACATATGGAGAAGAATATATGAAGAGATGTTCAACTTCATTAGTGTTCAAGGAAATAAAAATCAGAGTCACACTGGGATAATACTGTATATCCATTTTATTGGTAAAAATACAATATTATATTGAAAAATAAACCTGGCAATGAATGTTGAGGAGGATATAGATCACTGGGATCCATTCATAGTAGGAGTGAAATGATATATCCACTTTAAAAAAGTTTGGTGTTATGGTTTAGCATGAACTCATAATTATAAATTTATATATGTTCTTGTCTCTAGCAATTTAACTGAAAGTTTTCTGCTTAAGAGAAATAATTTCCCTTGTGCTCCCTGAGACATGTGCAAGGAAGTTTATAGCTCCGAACTCTCAAAAGCAAACTCCCAGAAAAAGGATTAAGCATTCATATACAAGAAAATAACTTAAAGCAATAAAAAATAGATGTGCATTTACACAATCGACTATTATATATTATTCAAAGTAAACAAAAATAGGTGCACCTGGGTGGCTCAGTTGGTTAAGTGTCTGTCTTTGGCTCAGGTCATGATCTCAGGATTCTGGGATCAGCCCCATGTTGGGTTCTGTGCTCAATGGGGAGTCTGTTCCTCCTTCTGCCCGCCCCCCCAACTCACCCCTGCTCATGTTCACTTGCACTTTCTCTCTCTTTTTCTCAAATAAATAAAAACTTTTTAAAAAAAGGAAAATGGACAAAAACATAGATGATTCTTAGCAAATAAAACAATTCTCCAACAAATATATAGAAAATGATACTTTGTGGAATTTTCATACTTTTTCATTTTTAATTAGTTATTATGGAAACATAATGTCTCTTGACTAAATACTAAAACAGATTCAAGATATAATTAGAGGAAATGGAGATTGTATTTATGTGCATGCATATGTGTCAAAACCTTAAAAATATGGTTAGAAGAAACTGATGCTCTTGCTAGCCATTCTAATTATTTTAAACACATTCCAAAAAAATTCCACATATTCTGAAGAAAATTAAAGGGTCCACATATACCCATTACCTAAAAATAACTCTCAAACATTTTTCCCAGTTCTTTTTATTATTATTATTATTATTATTATTATTTAATGTCAGTGTTTTTATACAGAAGCAGTATAAAACAAATTCTAGTTATCGTATCATTTCACCACTAAATAATTCACATACATACATACATATATATATATATATATTTAGAAGCTATAAACAGCTTCTTATGTAATACAGCGCATTAGAATAATATAAAAAATAGTAATTTTTGGTATAAATTAATACCTGGTCTATTTTCAAATTTTCCCACTTTCCCCAAAATAAATGTTAGACTTAAAAAAAAAAGATTTTATTTATTTATTCAATTAACAGAGAGAGCGAGCGAGCACAGGCAGGCAGTGCATCAGGCAGAGGGAGAAGCAGGGTCCCCACTGAGCAGGGAGCCTGATATAGGACTGGATCCCAGGACCCCGAGATCATGACCTGAGCCAAAGGCAGAAACTTAACTGACTGAGCCACCCACACACCCTTAATGTTAGATTCTAATTTTTTTTTTCCATATCAGGATCCAAGTGAATTTCACCCATTACATTTGGCTTTTACCTCATTTAAGAGTTCTCCTTTTTCTTACGCTGAGGTATAGATATGACAGAATAGAAGAAAGAAAATGTAGGATCATTTCAATAGAGGCAGAACAACTTATTTAATATAGTTCAACCAAACTGCATAATAAAAACTGTCAACAAACCAATACTAGAAGGAAAATTCCTCAAAGTAATAAGGTAGCTATGAAAATCCTACTGCTAACATCAGAAATAATATAGGGTTATAAAATCTTGAAAAAGGGAAAAAATCCACTGCCACGACTTTTTTTTTTTTTTTTTTTTTTTTTTTGGCGATCTCAGCTAGTACAATAGACAAGTTTAAGAAACTAAACAAACTTTGAAAAAGAAGTAAAGCCCACTTTATTCATGCAGAGTGTGATGGACATGATGCCTACTTGAAAATCCGGATAAGTCTAGAAAGACTTATTAGATATAATAAGTGAGCTTAGCAAGTTGTGGAATGGAAGATCAATGCAAACATATTGTCTCCGTGTGTGCTAGGAATAAATAATTGGAAAAAATAACTAAAAAAGAAAAAAACAAAACTCTGACAACTACAAAACATCGCTGAGGAAAAACAGAAATATGCCTTTAAAAATGGAGAGAAGTACCATGCTTTTGAATTGGATAACTCAATATTATTAAAATATCATGAGTTTGCATATGGATATCTTTCATCCCCACAATGAACTACAGATTCAATGCAATTCCAATTAAAAATACTGGCAAGTGGAGCACCTGGGTGGCTCAGTGGGTTAAGCCTCTGCCTTTGGCTCAGGTCATGATATCAGGGTTCTGGGATAGAGCCCCACTGGGCTCTCTGCTCAGCAGGGAGCCTGCTTCCTCCTCTCTCTCTCTGCCTGCCTCTCTGCCTACTTGTGATCTCTATCTGTCAAATAAATAAATAAAATCTTTTAAAAAAAAAATACCAGCAAGTGATTCTCCTTCTGGTAATGACAATATAGCTGACGCTATCTACCACTGAAATCAACTGTAGCACTAAACAAGATATGAGGTGATAGTTTCCAGGCATTAGACAGGGTATCAGAGGACTTCTACCTTTAAAAGAAGGGAAACACACAAGGTAAGCCCAGGGTAGCCTTTTAATCAATTTTTCTCTTCACTGATACACTTTCATATAATAGACTAGAGAGTGGAAAGTGATAGATTCTACTTTCTGATATATATGCCCTAGTGAGAGCCCTTTCCCTTAAAAGAATTGCTTTAATGAACAGAAAATAGCAAATGTGATGATGTCACATGATATGATTAGGTTAAAAATTGCTCTACCTTCCTAGCCAACTCTCTCTATAGTTTTGTTGATTTGTACAGTTTGATGAAGCAAGCTGCCATGTAGGAAAAACCCACGTGGCAAGAAATGGATGGCAACATCTGGCCAAAAACCAGCACAGAACTCTGGCCCTCCGTTTACTACCAACAACCACATGAGTTGGGGTGTGCCTTCTTCCCCAGTTGAGACTTTAGATGACTATTGCCGAATGACATCTTGATTATAGCCTGTGAGAGACCCTGAAACAGAAGATGTTGCAAAGCTTTGCCTGGATACCTGACCCATAGAAACTACGACACAACATACATGTTAAGTTTCTTGATAATTTGTTATGCAGCAATTTATAACAAATACACCTCTCAAGTATACAGGGGACATTTGCTAAGAAACATTCTGGGTCATAAAACAAGCCTCATAATATCTAAAAGAAGAGAAGTCATACTAAGTATGTTTACAGAAAGTAATGGAAGTAAATTAAAAGTCTTTAACAGAAAGATGTATATGCTCAAGTATTTGAAAAGTAAGTAACACATAGAACAAAGGAAATATGTAGGGAAATTAGACATATTTTGAATTAAATGAAAATGAAAATTTATGTATAAAATTTTTTAAGATATAGTTAAAGCCATCTTTTTTTTGTTTTTTTTTTTTTAAGATTTTATTTATTTATTTGACAGACAGAGATCATAAGTAGGCAGAGAGGCAGACAGAGAGAGACAGAGGAGGAAGCAGGCTCCCCGCAGAGCAGAGAGCTGGATGTGGGGCTCGATCCCAGGACCCTGGGATCATGACCTGAGCCGAAGGCAGAGGCTTAAACCATTGAGCCACCCAGGTGCCCCTAGTTAAAGCCATGTTTAAAGAAAACCAGTGGCAGTAAATACATGTGTATATATTCAGAAATATAAAGAACTTGCTGAATTCAAGTTCAACAATGAATGAATGAATGAATGAATAAATGAATGCAATAAATATGGTCAAAAGCCCTGAAATCATTCTTCACAATGGAGACAAATCACCAACGAACACTTGTAAAAGTGATCAGCTTTATTAGTGATAAGAATAAAGCCAAATAAAACACATATAATAAGATCCCACTCGACCACCATTTGAATGGTTAATACAAGAGAGGCTACCTCAGATGATGCAATCACTTTGGGAAAAAGTTGCCAATTCCTTATAAAATTGTACATATATATGTCAGTTTTTCACATTTGTTTTTTTTTTATTTTTAAAAATTTTTCAGTGTTTCAACATTCATTGTTTATGCACCACACCCAGTGCTCCATGCAACACATGCCTATTTTTCACATCTGTAATGAAAATATATACCCATAAAAAACTTGTAGAAAAATAATTGCAGCAACGTTACTTTTAAGTTGAAAACAATCCTAATGGCCATTAACAGAATAAGAGATAAACAATGCATTGTTATATTCAGTCGTTGGCTATTACTCAGCAATACAGTGAAACTAACTTCTGAGACACCTACATCATGGTTTTGCCTCATAGATACTACGCTGAGTGAAAAAGGGCACACACCAAAAATTATTGCTTTATTTAAAAAAAAAAGTGCTTGGGTGCCTGGGTGGCTCAGTGGGTTAAGCCTCTGCCTTCAGCTTGGGTCATGATCCCAGGGTCCTGGGATTGAGCCCCTCATCGGGCTCTCTGCTCAGCAAGGAGCCTGCTTCCCTCTCTCTGAATGCCACTCTGCCCACTTGTGATCTTTCTTTCTCTGTCAAATAAATAAATAAAAATCTTAAAAAAAAATGCTATCCTATATATGTGAAGTTTTAGAACACTGAGATGTCAGCTGTAGTGAAAAAGTCATAAAAATGGTTATCTTTAGGGAGGCTTGACTGAGTAGGTCCATGTGGGAACTTCCTGGAGTGATTAAATATTCTTTATTTAGACAGGGCTTCATGTATGGATGGATTTTTCAAATGTCAGTACATTGTATATTTGAGATATAAGCATTTTCTTTATGCAAATTTTACCTAAGCAAAGACAAGGATAAACAAATATTGTACTCTAATTAGTTATGAGTACTTTTTGCAGTGATGCAGTTTAGAAATTCTGAAATTACCTTCTTAGTATTTTAGGTTTGATAACAGGAGCTAGGTTTGAAACTTTTGGAGCGGGGAGTTGCAAACATGGAATAAGATTAAAATATACCCTGAGCTATTATACTGATATCAGCATGAACTCAAAGTATTTGACATGTATGATAGAACGATGCCAGATGACAGAGATAGAAAGAGTGGTAGAGAAGTACAGAAGGAAATGAGACGGAAGCTCCTGTTTAGGGGGTGTGGTTACATTAGTAGAAAATTCTCTTTTATGTTGTTATCTTAAAAATTTTAACATATGGCTAGTCTGAATAGCCATCCCCACAGTTCTCTGATCTGCTTTCTGATCTGTGATCCTGTACCACCAAATAACCAACTCTTTGCCTCTATTGTATCTGCCCTATTCGATTCGATTATGTTTCACAGTTTTTCTTTTCAAAGCATCTCTGCCCCATGATCCGTTAGGGGTCCTGTTTACTACTTCCTTCCTTTATTCCTCTATCCCTTCCTCCTTTCCTGCCTTCCTTGCCATCATCCCTTCTTTCTTTTCATTCCTTTCTCAATTTCACTGTTAGAACTTTGCTGAACTTGCTAAGGATTTTCTTAGTGTGAGTATTCGTGGTTGATTTCTCTCACCCTGGGCTTTTAGGATCCTCAGAACCTTCCTTTATTTTCTCTCTGCTACCTCTGCACAGCTTTTAATTTTGTATAGAACCTGATTTTTTTCTCCTCAAGCACTTTTTTCTAACACTTTCAGGATAATTTGTCACCTCCTGTTGTTGAAGATGTTGCTACTGAATTTTTTTTCTTTAGCTAGCTGTATTCTGTTTTAAAGATGAGGTTGGGGGTGTGTACTGAAAACTCTGCTCAAGCCATAAAATTTCACTGACTAGAAGTCATGCGTAGCGAAGTTATTGCCTAGATTTGGGCTTTTATTCTGACACCTAATGTGTTTGTATGTTCTTATTACATTACTAAAAACAAGAAAGATACAATCATAAGTGGGTCAGTAGTAAAATTATGCTTTGATCTGATATTTGTGACAAATCTTATCTTATGTCCTCCAAGTTTAAAAAAAATAATCCTTAAAAATCAGGACAACTCTATTTTTGTAGGATTTATTAGATGGCCATTATTGGCCTGTTCTAGGCTTTGGGGATAGAGTGGTGGGCAAATGTTTCTATCTTTTTGTTATTTAAATTTTAGTGGGAGAGATACACACAGCAAATAATCCAAGAAAGTATTATATATCATTCTATATATTATGGATAAATATTGAGAAAAATTAAAGTTGGTAATGGAAGCAAGCGTGTATTCTTGGTGGTTGGAGAGTCTTACTAAACGGACTGTTTTTTAAGTTGGCCAGGCTCTAAGGAAATAAAATTTAAGCAGAGATTTTTCTGGAGTCAGGTAATTACCATGCAAAGATCTCGGAGAAAAAGTATTTTGGGAGCAGGGACACAAAGTACTAAGAACATGAGGCAGAAAGGAATTTGATATTTTAGAGGCGTAGAGAAAAATTCAAGATTTCCTGAGCATAGTAAGTGGGAGAACAGTTGGAAAGTTAATCGGATTAGGCTTCTTCCTAATGACAAACTGATTATGTAAGGCCCTATCATCCATTTGGATTTTAACTCGGAGATAACTATCTGGATTTTATTATGAGATGGAGACAAACCTTTAAGCAAGGGACTGACAGGTATGATTGTCATTTACAAAAGATCACATGGGTTGCCTTTTAGACTTATTAGAATCAAACAATGATTAGGAGGTTACTGGTGTACCGTGGCTTGTCCAGGAGAGGTCGTGATGAATCGTATTTGGTAAGTCTTTTTAAGGTAGCACCTATAGATCTTGCTGACTGAAAGTGGTAATGAAAGAATGAATGGAGAGACCAACAACTATTAAGTTTCAAGCTTGAGCAGATGATTTAATGGGAATGGCAGTTACTGATCCAGGAAAAATAGGGCAGGAAAGGTTAAAGAGAGGGATAGAAATTACTCATTTCACTTGGATAATGTTAAATCTGAATTATTTATTAAGCAACCAGGTAGCCTCCATACCACTGTAGATTCTATCATTTAGGGGAGAGGTCACTGGTAGAGATGTTTATTTCAAAGTCACCCGTGGATGATATTTCAAGAAAGTAAAGAAAGAAAGAAAAGGATGGAGATCTGAGAAATGTGATTTGAGACACTCCAGCGTTTCAAAGTTGGAAGAGGAGACAGGGATGGAGAGGGGGAAGGAAGAGCAATGAAATAGAGAGAAAACTGGGGGACTTTGCCAAAAGATGATATTTAAAGAAGAGTGGAGAGAGCCACCATTCCAAATTCAAGTTCTCTGTACTTTACAATTATATTCTTTAAAAAAGATAAATGTGTTTACAGGTGTTCCACAGCAGCTCCCTTTCACTTACTTGTATTGTGCTTGTGTTTTTTTCTTGTTGTCAGTGGACAATCATTTTCTTCTCTGCTTTGGTTATCATTTAATTAGATAATTATAACACTATAGTTGGACATCATGCTGTGGAATAGCCAGAAAAAGGCGTGTTTTTTTTGTTTTGTTTTGTTTTGTTTTGTTTTTTTAGAATAAGGGATTTGAAAAATTATTGTTTGTATGCATGGCTGAATTCCACAAATGCACTAGAATATGGGGACTTCTGAGGAAGAAACATTCCATAAAGATATCGTTTGAAATAATGCCATCCACACAAAGGCATCCATAGGACCTCAGCTTAGACTAAATGCACAGATTGGGAGAGGGGATCATAGCATTTGAAATGAGCAGAAAAACCAATTTATGCTTTGATATATTTCCAGGTATGATGGTAGTATGTAAAAAAAGAGATAAATCAACCTCAGTTCTGGTCCTGAAATAGTTGTAAATTTTATATTTGATACATTTGAAAAAAATTGGAATTATGACTTGATTACCAGGAGAAAGCTTTTATCATTATAATTACAGATTTCCCCTCTACTAATATGAATTTATTAGGTGCCTAATTAATGCTTCATGTTAAGTGAATCATTAATAAAGCATACTTAGTATAATTTGTCTACTTCTAAACATAAATGAGAGACACTATGAATCTAGAAGTAGCTGAATTACTGCAAAAGTTACACATTAAAATTGTCAAATATCTTTAGAATATTTTCTGTGATTATCTGGCACAAACTAGGAAATCTGGGGACACTTCAGACTGATAACTAAGAGGATAAGAGAGATACTGCTGAACAACTTCTAACTCCTGTGGCACTAATTGAGACGTCTAGGTCTGGACTTATAGACCAGTTGTGATGTCTAGGACATCAAAACATTTAAGGTTTTTGTTATCACATTATTATTTTGAGATTATTTATTTGTTTATTTATTTATTTGACACAGAGAGAGAGAGAGAGAGAGAGAGAGCAGGAACACTAGCAGGGTGTGTGGGAGAGGGAGATGCAGACTCCCTGCTGAGAAGGGAACCTGATGTGGGGCTCAATCCCAGACCCTGGGATGATGACCTGAGCTGAAAGCAGACAGACGCCCAATGACTGAACCACCTAGGCACCCCCACATTATTATTTTGAGTTCTCAGGTTCAGCACGTTGGAGGTTTCATATTGTCTCAGGAAATAGATTCACAATGCATGTGTATTTATATTTATTCATTTTATTCTTACTAAACTCTTCACAATAAAGAGAGAAGAATAAAATAAGCGAGGTTTTGATCCAAACAATAAAGACCACCTTAATATGTCATGCGGTGTTTGGTTTCTACTATATAATTAGCCCCGTTTTTCTCCTATTAAATATTATTTTATTTTCAATTTTAACCATTTTAGAAGTGATATTATTATGTGACTTAGGGTACACTCTGATATACTGTGAGAAAGAGTCCCTGGGGTGGTTGGAACAAGTGAGTTGAATAAGTCGACTTGGTGCTTGCCTTTCATGAACCAAGGTAGGGGGAATAATTGGGCTCTGTACTGCAATGTTTGCAGTTTTCCACAGTGATTTTACCAATATTATACTTTTACCAGCAAGTTATGAAATTTTGTTTTCCTGTTGTCTCATAGCAAATGGGGTGTTAGCCTCAATCATCACATTAACATCTTAACAGATTGGAATAGAAAAAACGTGAAATGGAGAAAAAGCTAGTTTTTTTTTTTTAAGATTTTTAGGTGTTTTGTTTTGTTTTTATTTGAGAGAGAGAGAGGGAGAGAGATATAGATAGAGAAAGACAGAGAGCCTCAGAGAGAGCAAGCACCAGGAGTTAAGGGCAGAGAAAGAGGGAGAAGCAGGCTCCCTGCTTTGCTAGGAACCTGGACACAGCTCAATCCAAGGACCCCAAGACCCATGATCTGAGCTGAGAGCTAGCCAGCCTGATGATAATTTGGTAACTTTTCAGCTCCCAACACACTACCCCTTAAACTCAGGACTGTGTATATACCATTGCTAAGAAAAAACATTTAACTTGGGTTATTCAAGATTTGAGGACATGAAATTTCAATAGACATAGCATACAGAGTTATAGATTACAGAAATTTTTTATTAAATTTAAATTTTTATTTAGTAAATGTATGACAGTTACAAATTTTCATTTAAAAATTCTTACTCCAAATCGTTCAATATTTCTATTTTTGTAGCATCTTGTCACTTTAGTAGTTTCAATCCCATTTCTTCCCATTCCCAGGTATTGATGAAGATAACTAAAATCTGATAAGAGCTCTTAAGACTCTTATCTACATGTAAAAATTGTATATCTTTGTATTTTTGGGGGGTGTAAAATAAAATATTTACTGAACATGGCATATGAAGAAAGCAAAATTCCATGTATCCACACCTTATCACAAAAAATTCTTTGAGGTACAATAAAAAAATCTTGATCTTACATATGTCAGATCCATTTTATGTGGACTGAATATATGAGCAGCCTTTCCATTTGTGTTCCTGTGCTGTTATTCTTTGGTGCTCATGGTTGCTCCTCTGTGATCTATAGACAGCATTATAGTAGGTGATCACCTCTATTGTGTATGGACCTAATATGAGTATTTTAAATTCCAAATTCATACAGTACAACTCAATTTAGAAGCTTTTTAATTTTTTTAATTTTTATTTATTTTTATTTTTTTAAGATTTTATTTATTTATATGGCAGACAGAGATTACAAGTAGGCAGAGAGGCAGTCAGAGAGAGGAGGAAGCAGGCTCCCTGCTGAGCAGAAAGCCTGATGCGGGGCTCGATCCCCGGACCCTGGGATCATGACCTGAGCTGAAGGCAGAGGCTCAACCCACTGAGCCACCCAGGTGCCCCTGCTACTATCTTCTTAATAATGATACTTACTCACACATACTGATTATTTCTATGACAAATATTATGACCACTATTATCACTAATTATTATTTAATGTATTTCCATTCATCTCCTTCAGAGTAATATAGAACTATCTAACCTGATGACTTTTTAGTTAGCTTTAAGCCTATCTATGTCAATGGTCTCTATCTACCTCGATTTCTCCAAACTAAAAGCTTTTCTTCTTCTATAGGAGTTAGAAGTTTTGATATGATGGTCTTTCTTGGTCTACTAGATGGTATGCAATCTTTTCTTATCTAATTACTTATATTCACTATTTGTCTGCATAAGAGATCTATTAGCTCACAATTTTTTTTTCAGTCTTGCTCTTGATGCATATCTCCTATATCAAAACACAGTATCACAATGAGTTCTTTCCCCAGAGAATCCATTTTTAAGGTCCTTTTCTATGTAGAATGGAGTAACAGTCTTATACAAGCACTTCCTCTCAACCCCTTAAACTACCACTTCAATCCTCTACCCTTTGAACATAAGAGATTATGTAAAAGTTAAATTGAAAATAGAATACTGCACTAGTTTACTAAGCCTGCTGTAACAAAGTACTACAGACTGAGTTAACAGCAGCAATGAATTGTCTCACAGTTCTAGGGGCTTGAAATCCAAGATCAAGGTGTCAGCAAGGTCATGCTCCCTTTGAAGGTGCTAAGGAAGGATGTGTTCCAGGTCTTTTTTTCTAACTGTGCCCATTTCGTGGCTTATGCCAATGTAATTTCAATCTTCACATAGAGTTTTCCATTTTGTACCTGACATCTCTGTGTCCAAATTTCTCCTTTTTATAAGGATACTGGTCATATGGGATTAGCAACCATCCCAATGACCTCATTTTAACATAACAAATGACAACTGAAACAACTCTATTTCCAAATAAGGTCACATTCTGAGGTACTGATGGTAGTCTTCAACATACGAATTTGGCAGGGTTGAGGGCAGGGGGAGGTGGGGAGGGCAGGAACAGGGGCGGAGTGACGACACAGTAAGCCCAATAACAAATGCTGCTTTGTTTTCCTTACTAAAGAGTTTTTTTTTTTTTTTAACTTTTTTTCTTTTTTTAAAAAATATTTTATTTATTTGCTAGAGAGAGACACAGTGAAAGAGGGAACACCAGCAGGGGGAGTGGGAGAGGGAGAAGCAGGTTGCCTGTTGAGCAGGGAGCTGGATCCCAGGACCATGGGATCATGACCAGAGAGCTGAGGCAGACACTTAACCAACCACCCAGACACCCTTCTTTACTAAAGTTTTATAACTAATTTCTATTACATAAATTCTGACATAAATTTTCTACTGAAGGCCATCCTACTCTCTGGATTCAGGATAGATCATTGATTATATTATATACTTTTTAGTGTGCTGAAGATTTCTTCGATCACTAACCAAAGTAAATACTTTTGCCTTCATAACATTACCTTGTTAATTAAAGAATTAATACATTGCAAAGTGCAAACACTCCTGGACAGGAATTAATCCTCTAAATGTTTTATCTGAATATGAAGTAAAATCTTGTTGTATGGATGGCATTGCTGTGAGCATGAGAATATTGATATCGACAGGAGATAGAGATTGCTCAGAGAAAAATGGGCCATCAAGGAGAAATGGTCCAGATATGGAGAACCTTGGAATCATGAAGATTTTTTCTTTTCTTTTCTTTTCCTTTGAGGCCACAGGTTTGGCAGGGCTGAGGGCAGGGGGAGGTGGGGAGGGCAGGAACAGGGGCGGAGTGACGACACTCCGGAGTGATATTCGGCAGGGCTTTTCACTACCTGTGAGGTCTATCCTTAGCAGTCTCCATTCTTCCTGCCTTGCTTAAACCCAAAGTAAAACTCATATAATCCTATGCTTTCCTTCATTTTGTTGTTTCTATGCAGGACTTTTTTTTTTTTTTTTTAAGATTCAGGATTCTTGGTCATTTCATAGGAAGTTGATACAGCTACTTGTCAGGGTTCTGTCTTTTCCAAATCAAATCAGATCCTTGCTATCCTTTAAAACTCTATTTAAGCCATAGAAATCACATTATATAATGTTATAAACTCTTCATTTTGAATTGCTCATACCTAAAGCATAACGAAGTTTTCATAACTGATTCAGCAGTATGTTAGGAACAAGGAGAGTAGTGAGATATCTAGTATGTTAAAATATAAAGGAAAATTAAAACATGAACAGAGTGGCCATGGGGAACTCAGCAAAAGTAAGAATTCAGAAATCCTGGCTATATATAAGATGATATTCAAGCCAATTCTCATTAAATTAAAGGGCAGAAGGAATTGAACAAGCTGGAGTATTTGGGGAACATCCAGGGAGCTGACATCAAAGCTTTGTGATGGCTTCCAAGGATGTTTAATTAATTGTGTATGCCTAAACTGTCTATGTATCATGTATTTACAGGTTACACAGATGACTTTAAGTTGGGAAGAAAATAAAATAAATTCTAAGGGGCAGACACTATATTTCTTGTTTTTAAGGCTTTGGATTAAGGGATTTATATATGATTTCTTATGTAGTCATCACATAAACTATTTTTAAATTTCATATAGAAAATGAGATTTTTATGGGGCACCTGGGTGGTTCAGTGGGTTAAAGCCTCTGCCTTCAGCTCAGGTCATGATCCCAGGGTCCTGGGATCGAGCCCCGCATAGGGCTCTCTGCTCAGCGGGGAGCCTGCTTCCCCCCCCACCCCGCTTTCTCTCTGCCTGCCTCTCTGCCTGCTTGTGATCTCTGTCTGTCAAATAAATAAATAAAATCTTGGTTAAAAAAAAAAAAAAGTAGATTTTATATTGGGGACTTAGAACCTATGCAGTCAGAATTGGGGTAAGCTATAGTTTGAACTCAGTTTACCAAGAAAATCCTGAAATCAAATATTTTAAAAACTACTTTGTATTTTCCTCCTATGTGTTTGCATAGGCCAGGTGACCCATAGGCTGAATCTACTCTGAAGACATAGGCCAATTCTTTAGCTGTTGATTGATGTGTAACAGAACAGAGAAGTTACCAATCCACTGCAAATTTATAAAATAAACATTGTGTTTCATATCTAGATGAGGAAACACAAGAATACAGAAGTCCCTTTTATGTTTCCTTTCTAGGTAGAAACCCCTCAAAGAGAGGTTTACCCTGATTTATAACACTCTGGATGACTTGATACAAAAATATGAATATAGCGTAACTCTTTTCTGTCTGTCTGCCTACAGGTGATGTGACGTTTGTGAGACTCAGCCCTGTATGTATATTCTAACTTGTGGATCGTGCTTTTTCCCATTTTATGCTATTCTGGTGTGAGAATATACTTTATATAATTTATCCATTCTATACTTAGATGGACATTTATCTATTTTAAATAGTTTGCATTTGGCATCATTTATAGATAGTGTTGTTTTGAAAATTCATGTCTTTGGGTGAACACATGTATGCCTTTCTGTAACATACAAGTGGGAAATAGAATTGCTATGTCACACGTATATTTGTACCTAACTTTAGTCCACACAAAGAATTCTCCAAGCGGTGTTGGCAATATTACACCCCTAATATATAATAGTCGCAATTGCTCTTCATCCTCACCAACACTTGGTATCTTTTTCTTTCATTTTAACAATTCTGGTGGGTAATACTGGTATTTTTTGTGTTTGTTGACCTATCTGATACCCCCTTTGTGAAATACCCTGTTGCAGTGGTTTTTTCATATATTCTCTTGAGTTTCTATTTATTTGTTTGTTTATAGAGGATCCCTTTATATGCATGCATTATATGTAAAACATATATTATGAATAATAATCACTTTCAGATTTATGTAATGTGATATATTATCTTTTTATATACTGCAAGATTTAATTTATGCCTTCTTAAGAATTTTTGCATTTGTATCTATAGGGGCTGTTGTTTTATAATTTTATGTTTTTAGAAGAAGATCCTTTGCTGGTATTGTAATTAAGTTATACTTTCTTCATTAAAAAAAAAAAAAAAAAAAAGGGAAGGGGACCCTGGGTGGCAGAGTTAGTTAAGTGTCCGACTCTTGGTTTCTGGCCCTGTGTGGAGCCTGGTTAATATTTTCTCTCCCTCTCCCTCTGCTCTTCTCCCCTGCTCATGCTTTCCCTCTCTCTAAAATAAATATATAAATATTTTTTTTTAAAGGAAATATTTCCTTTCTTTCTAAAAACTGTAAGGGCTGGGCACTTGGGTGGCTCATTTGGTTAAGTATCTGCATTGGGTTCAGACTATGATCCCGGAGTCCTGGGAGCGAGACCCGCAGCGGGCTCCCTGCTCACCCGAGAGTCTGCTTCTCCCCCTGCCCTGCTCGTGCTCTCTTTCTCTGTCTCTCAAATAAAAAAACAAAATCTTAAAAACAAAACAAAACACAATATAACAAACCTGTAAGGGTGTAAAATCTGTAGTGGGACCTCCTTTACATTGCTGCTATTGACAACTTGCATATTTTCTTATTTTGTTTTTCCAAATCTTCCTACGGGTATTTGTGATTTATATGCAACTAATGAATCGTTGAACACTACGTCAAAAACTAATGATGTACTATGTGCTGTCTAATTGAACATAATAATAGAAAACACAAAAACAGGGTTAAAAACCAAAATATTCTGTTTCCTATTTTATTTAATTTTACTATTTTATTATTAATTTTATGTCTACATTTATTAAGTTTAAATGTATATTCTGAAACATAAGCTTTAAATAATTGATTTTCCTTCCTCATTTTCTAATATGTGTAACTAGGCTCTGAATTTCTTTGTAAGCATATCTCTTGATGCCTCTCACAGTTCTCATATACTGTATTTTTATTTTATGTCACTTAAAATTCACCTAAATTTTTCTGATTGTCAGTTTTAGTCCTTTGATGCATGAATTTTGAAGCCCTTGGTTTAATTTCAAATTAAATGAGTATTCTCTAGTTTCTTGCTACTGTATTTTAGTTTAATTCAATTTTGCCATAAATTGTACTCTGAATAATTTAAATAAAGTCTCCCAATCTAATTGTGGGTTTTTAAATATCTTCTTTTACTTTTGTCAATTTTTGTTTTATGTAGTTTGAAGTAATGTTTACTAGGGATACAGGCTAAGGATTATGATGTATCTCTTTTGGATTTTTGCCTTTGGGTTATGATACATACCTTTTTTGTACTCATTTCTTTCTCAGAGTCTTGAATCTCTTCAATTCTATTAATTTTTTAAAAATTCTGTTTTTTTCAAAATTTTCTTTTTAAGGCAGCAACTATTATGTTTACCAACTTTCTTAATAGTTTTGCCTCCACTCTAAAATATATATATATATTTACTATTTTATATCTTCTTTCTTGAGTTTATCATAATATTTGTTAGTTTATCTAATTAAATAATGCAGTGGGTTTTTTCATATATTTTATCACTTTCTAATTATTTTTAGGTAAAAATATTAGTTCGTGCTTTTCATCTGTTTCATGGGTATATTTTCCAATAATTAAAAGATTTCTTCTATGTTTATTATTCAGCTTCTTAGGTCTTTGTCTTATGAGATATTGGAGTGAAATTTGACTGTGATACTTTCCTTGCTCCTTTTTATATGAAATTAATGTATCTGAATTGTTAGATGAGAGAAGTGGCTACAAACCTGCTTTTCTGTCTCATCATAATTAAATAGGTCTGACTTTATATCCTCTGAAATCTCCTGACTCTTCTTCCTTTCCCTACCCTTCGCAATTTTTTTCTTCTTTCATTGTTATTCATCTCAAATTTGAAATCCATATCTCTCAGGTCCCCCCACCCACCCACCCCCGCCAGTATGGGGCTTTGTTCTGGAAGACTACTTCAGTGGCTGTTGTTCTTTTGCCCTGACATGGACAGAGGTGGCATGTGGTCTGCCATAATCCCTATGTCATAGTATTCATAACTCTGTGTAACCCTTTCTGTGTGAGTATGGGCAGCAACTCTGACTTTTTTCTAACCAATAGACTGTAGTATAAAGAATGATATGCCATTCCTATGATTATGTTACATGTAGAACCACATTTTACTAGCAGACTTGCTTTAGAGACCTTTTCCTTTACCTGGCTTTAAGGAAGAGGTCATTCCTAGAGATCCACATTGTAAGCAAGTTAGGGTATCCTGCAGGAGACAGCCAGCAAGAAACCAGGGTACTCACTTCTAAAACTGCAAGGAACTTGATTTTGCCAACAACCTGAATACTCTTCCCCAGTAGGGGTTTCAGATGGGAATGCAGATCGACCAACATTTTGATAACAATCCTCTGAGACCCTTAAGTGGAGGACCCATTAAGTCATGCTCCCAGACTCTGACACACAGGAGCTGTAGAATAATAAATGTGTGTTATTTTAAGCCACTAAGGTCATGGTAATTTGTTATGAAGTAGTAGATAACTAATAGAGACTCCTTCAGATCTTGCTTCATAACTCTTAGTTACTTAAAATGTAGATGCACTAAACTCTTCCAATTTCAGCTTCAGTTACAGTTCCCCCACTAGCTGAATTTCCACACTTTGGTGAGTACCTTTGACTATTTTCATGTTCTTTTGTTTTCAGCTCTGGTAGACACACTTCTCTTCCCCTGCTGATGCAGTGTTTGCCTTGAAGTTACAGGTGATTTTTTCTCCACCCATTGTATTTTGGGTTTATGGGGATACATTTTCAGTTAGTTTCATTTTTGATGTTGCCCATGGATATGTATATATATACATGTGGTTACGTTTTCAGTCATTTTGCTATATTCCAAGCATTTCTTTATGTACACTGTTAAAATTTACTAGCTCTTGCCAAATTGCTTTCCAGACTGGTACGTTCTCTAGATCTGTGGAAAACATTTTCTATTACCCAACATTCTTGGCAGCAGCAGGAATTGTCAGCTTTATATATATAAATATATATATATATAATATATATATATATATTTTGGTCAATTTGGTAGATGTAAAATAATATCTAGCTATGGCTTGAATTTATTTCTTTACTATATTTATGACTTCAAAAATTTTTATGAATTTTATGAATTTATGGTTTGATCTTATGTTTCTTTTGGGCTATTTGCCTTTTATTGATCTTAATCATTATTCTGTATATTTTGGAGACTAATGTTCTGTTATTGTATTCATTATAAATATCTTTGCTAAGTCTTCAGTTTCTATTTTGATGTTTAATTATGCATTTCCTGCATTAAGGTTTTTACTGTAATGTAGTTAAATTTAATTATATTTTTCTTTTTAGATTTGTCTTGATTGTACCTTTTTAAAGATTTCTTCTCTTGTCTGTACTTCCAAAACTTTTAAAGTTTTGCTTTTCAAAATCAGATTATTGAATCAATAGGAATTGATCCATGCACATAGTATGAGATAAGAATTCGTTTTGTACTCCTCTGTAATATCACTTCAGTCATACATCAAGTCTTCATAGAGTTTAGTTCAGGTTATAGAACAATAGAATTTACCATCAACATGAATAATTTTTAGAAAATTCAATATCTTTATATATACATAAAGTAAGTTTTTTTTATGTCTTTCCTACCCTTATATATTTGAATTATTTTACTTGTTTCTAGTTATTGACTTGGACATAAATTATTGAAGAGACACAGTGATAGTGACAACAATGTTATATTCATGAATTTAAGGGGGATTATAAAAATATATCAATATTAAGTTTGAGTTAAGCTAAATATGATTATATTGATCACAATGTAATTAATGTTCTCATCTATTTCGAATTTGCCAAGGGATTTTTCCTTTAACCAAAAATTAATTTTAACAATTTTTATGTATTTTTCAGATAATCATTTTATTTTATTTATTTATTTGTAATTTAGTAAATTATTCTGATGGGTTTTTAAAATAGAATTAGTTACTTGGAGTTAAATTAAACTTAATCCAAAGTTTAATACGTATATAGGAGGACACATTTTGTTCCCTTTTAAATGCTTTATTTTTTATAGCTTGTTTTAGGTTCTCAGCAGAATTGAGAGGAGTTACAGAGAGCTCCCATATTGCTCCTGCCCCAGCATAAGCACATCCTTGCACACTGCCAACATCTCCCACAAGAGTGGTACATTTTGTTACAACGGATGAACAGGCATCAACACATTATCATCATCTGAAGTTCAAACTTTACCGTTCACTCTTCCCGGTGGACATTCTGTGGGTTTGGAGAAATGTATAATGCCATGTGTCCACCATTCTAGTATCATACAGAATATCTTCACTGCCCCCCCAAATCTGTGCTCTTTCCTTTGTGTTTTCTTTCTCTCTCCTCCTCCACATTGGCAATTGCTTTTTATTATGTCCAGAGTTTTGCCTTTTTTTCCGAATATCAAAGTCAGAAGCATACAGTGGGTGATCCATTTTTTACTTGTTTACTTGTTTATTTTTAGGACATTTATGGTTTAGGAAGCATATCTGAGAACTAAAATGTTAGCAATATCTTTCGTTTACTTGTTCCTCCCCTATACTGTCCTCTACTTCTGTCTCTTCCTTACATCCTGGCCATGTAATAAGGAACATTATTTAATTATTTTTATTTTTAATGTTTTAAAAATTGTTATTCATTTGAGAGTGAGAGAGTGGGAGTGTGAGTGTGCCAACAGGGAGCATCAGAGGGTGAGGGAGAAGCAGAATCCCCCTTAGCAGAGTGCCCGACATGGGGCTAGATCTGAAGATCCCAAGATCATGACCTGAGCCGAGGACAGATGCTTAAGCGAGTGAGCCACCCAGGCTCCACTAATATGAAACTTTTAATATTGCTTGAAAACTGGTGGACTTATAGGGGATCTGGGTGGCTCAGTTGATTAAGTGGCTGCCTTCAGCTCAAGTCATGATCCCTTGGATCAAGCCCCACATGGGGTTCCCTCCTCTTCATGGAGCTCCCTGCTCTGCATGGGACCCACTACACCCTCTCCATTTGCCTGCTGCTCCCCCTGCTTGTGCTCTGTCAGATAAATACATAAAATCTTTTTTTTAAAAAAAGTAAGCTTTTAATATTGCTTTAAAAATAGTTTTACCACATATATGTGTTTGCTTAAATATGGTATTGCTTAGGTGTTTTTAAAATCTTTATTAAAATGTATGCTTTATGTAATCTTCTGATAAATTGCTTTTTATTATTTATTTATTTATTTAAAGCTTTTATTTATTTATTTGACAGACAGAGATCACAAATAGACAGAGAGGCAGACAGAGAGAGAGGAGGAAGCAGGCTCCCTGCTGAGCAGAGAGCCCGATGCGGGGCTCGATACCATGACTCTGGGATCATGACCTGAGCCGAAGGCAGAGGCTTTAACCCGCTGAGCCACCCAGGCACCCCTGATAATTTGCTTTTTAGTTCAAAATATTGTTGTGAGGATTTTTCTTGCTGTATTCTTAAAAACTGAATTGCTGGTTTATAGGCTTTTTGAATGTTTAGCTTTACAAGATAAGGCCAAATTGTTTCTTAAGGAAGATATTTTAATTTACACATGAACCCAGGTAATATATAAAAGATCACTTTATCTATAGTCTTTCTAACACCTGGCATTGTCAAACTTCATAATTTTTACCAGTAAATAATTTACACAATTAAAAAGTTTCTAAGACAGTGTTTGCAATAATAGTTTGCTATGACCTTCATTTGAAACAGCCAAAGTAATTACAAGATTTTCAAACTTAACAGGTTTCTTTTCCTCTCTCCTCATGAAGGATATATACATATATATATATATATGTATATATACACATATATATATACACACACACAAATATATATGTATAATTTTATTTATTTATGTGACATTTATTTATTTCATATATGTCATATATTTATTTCATATATATATATTTTACATACACACATATGTATGGTACATGATCACTTTAGTATTTTGTATTAAAATGTATACCAAAAGTCACTCCCTTCAGCTGGATTTGAGATTTCACTTTGATTATTACATGACTCCAGTGAGCAGCACAGGGTAAATCATGTTACTAAGAATTTTATAAATCATTTCAGTTGCCATCTATACTACATTTCCAGTCCCTTGTTCAAGAACAACAATAAGGGGACAGATTGATCATAATATTTTAATAAACTGTCTAAGGTCACAGAAGTAGTGTGTGGCAGAAGGGTTGTCTCATATGGGTTAACATCATGTTTCTTTGGAATTCACAGTGAAATCCTGCTCTTAATCTTTTTAACCATTCCAAAGAGATGTAATTTTTTCAATAAGAATTTGCTTCTCACTGTTTGAAAAACTGTTCCCAGTGGCACCTTGGACTCTCAATATTTTAGGGCTATTTGGTTTAAATGTAGCAGGTACTCAAATGTTCGGTAATGGCCAATGTCAAGAAGCCATTTAGTAAGTAGAAATTTATTTTATCTTATACAATATAAAATAGGGAAAAGTTCTTGAAAATGTTTTATTAAAACTTCAAAGCATATAAAAGCATTAAACATTTCAAACAATCGCAGGGAAAAAGTAATGGAGAAAAGATTTTATGAATTTCCTTTTTATACATTTTTTTTTCTTCATAGAGTGATTAAGTCTAGCCTGAAGGAGATCTGGTTTTTGTTCCACATAAATCTACATTAGTACCTAAGTTCCAGAGTTTGAGGGTTATTATTCTTTCTCTCTGTTTTGCCAGTAATGGATCAATAGTTTCTTTGAGGAATTGTGAAATGTATTGTCTTATAAAAAGCTTATCAATTTGCTGCTCAGTTTAATTTTTTTATAGTCTTAGGCTAACAGTGTGAATGGCATAAACTTGACTATTTTAATAGTGAGGGTCCATTACAATAGGAATAATTATAGGACATGAAGTGTCGTTCATGTGTCATTTATTTCAGAAATCACAAATACTTTTCAAAATGTAGTAAAATTACTCTGTAGAACATTAAAGTGGAAACAAAAGTATAAAATTAAGTTAATGAAGATACTTTTATAAATAACATGTTATTTTCATTCAAAATGGAACTGCTTAAAATTTAAACATTTGTCAACACTTATTTTGTGTCTTTGTTTTTCAGAACTCTTACTCTCCTACTTTCATAGATGTAATAGTCCTTTTTTTTTTGGACTATGTATTTGTCAATTTCATATTTGTGTCTTTAACATTTTCTTACATGTTGGCACAACAGGATATGCCCTCTTCTAAATATCTTACTCCTGGCATAGAATTGGCCATTTCTCCAAGGACCCTTGTTCCTTTTATTTGAGTATAGAATTAGAAAGCTGGATGCATGTGGTGGGAGCTCTTGTTGCCACTGAGACTTGTTTCTAGGCCTTTTTAGCTGACACAGCAAGGGAATTTGTGTGTATGCTAACCAGGGGATATATAGGTATTTGTAAATATTTCTATATGGAACCATCTGTATCTATATTAAGTTAAACGTAATACTGATGCCTCCAACTCTAATACATCACTTCACAATTATTCTAGCCTCCTCCCCTTACTTATGGGACTACTGCCACTCTGTGATGCACCTTCCTTCCACCAGGTACCACCCATTTACTTAACTGTTCAATTCTGGCATACATGTATAGCAGTATCAGACTTCGCTAACTCCATATAGCACGGGAAACAATTAGAACGACAATGATTATGTGCAATTTTTGTCAGTGGTGGCTTTGTTTAGTTTAGTTTAGTTTTGTTTTGTTTTTGCCTTTAGCCTTCTTGGTTCCATTCACTCCTAAATGCCTAGAGCACCACAAATGTCCCCTAAACATTGCCGTGAAATTGTTTCATACATTTGTAATATAGGGATTTATCACATTCTTTATTCTATCTTGGAATCCTCCAACCTTCGAAATGATTTTCTAAAATTCGCAAACATTGAGGTTCCGTCTTTATGTTGTAAAGGTCTATGGGAAAGACAGATGTATATGGTTATACAACCATACAGTATATATAGTACCATAGAAGGTAGTATCGCTGTGCTAAAAATATCCTCTGAACTACACCTACTCAAACCGTCCTTTCTTACTGCAAGCCCTTGGTAACCACTGATCTTTTCATCATCTATAAAGTTTGACTTTTTCCAGAATCTCATATTCTTTTTGGAATCATACAATATGTAGCATATTGAGTTTTACTTCTTTCCCTTGGAAATATACATTTAAGATCCATCCATGCCTTTTTGTGTCTTGCTAAAAAGTTCATCTTTTGTTCCTCAGGAATCATCTGTGAGTAGACGTAGCACAGTTTGTTCACTACAGTTCTTTCATGTTTTCTTCAGGAAACCAGAACCCCCTCAATATATTCTAGGTATTAAGTATTTTCATGTTAGGAACTTGGTGCTTTCACAGTCCTTGGTAGAGTAATGGAAGCAATCAGCCAATACCAGTCAGTTACGGTGACAAAATTAGGGTTCCACCAGATCCTGTGAAAACCCACTCACGTCTGAAGACTCTTTTTTTTTTTTTTTTGGAAGGTTTTATTTATTTGACACAGAGATAGAAAGTACAAGTAAACAGAGTAGCAGGCAGAGGGAGAGGGAGAAGCAGGCTCTTTGCTAAGCAGGGAGCCTGATGTAGGACTTGATCCCAGGACGCTGGGATCATGACCTGAATGAAAGACAGCTGCTTAACCAACTGTGTCACCCAGGCACCCTTCAGGTCTGAAAAATCTTTAAGGAGTTCATGGCAACTCTCAGACGGCTGGTGGTTCTCAAGTCCTCACCAGGAAGCTCTTTTGAATCATATCCCTAACCAAAAAGGTAAGCTACTTCTGACATTGGAGAATATTTGGATCCTCCTTTTTAAATGCCTTCCAAATCTCTGGGGATTTCCTCTCATTGAAAAACAAATCCAGGTCCATATTGGAAAGGAGATTCTAGGAAATTTAGTTTCTCACTGTCTTCTATAATTTAGTAAGAACATAGAAGGGAGGGGTGATATTGAGTTGGTGATAGATAATCCAGCACAAGAAGCTTAAAGTGTAGAGTTACTAAAAGAAAATTGTGATTAGGTGCTTAATCTCAGATCTGCCATCATGATTTCTCTTGCATTATTATTTCCTCTGCATTTTCCTTGATATTTCTGTCTTTTTGTTATTGGGTAGAGCTTTTCAAATAGGTTATCCATTTCCCATTGATATTTCACTTCATTTTGTTTTAGAGAGTGTTGAATTTTCCTTTGAATTTGGGATATATATTTGTCGGTCTTTTACATATCATCAATTACCTGCATATAATTGATGTGCTTTTCAGTTTCTTCTAATAACACACATAAGGTATGCATGAAGGACGTTGAAGAGAGCATTATGGTGTTTTTGAGATGTCCTTGGATTCAATATGCCAAAACACCGATAACTATATGGAAAATTTTACATTGCTAATCAGTTTGTCTCTCGAATTAAAAATTACAAAGAATATACAAGGAGACAAAAATCACTAGATAACTTATGAAAGAAAACATGATTTTTGTCTTTTAAATACTTTGAAAACAGCTCCAAATTGCTGGGTATGGAACATGGATTCTTTTCTTGAATGTAGAACCCTAATTGTGATAAATTGTCGCCACATGAAGAAAAGTCTAGGACAGATAAATTTGACAAATACCTTAACTTCTGGGTGGTTTAGAAAATCATATTACCTACCCCCTGACCTTTTGTTTGGTACTATGCTTTCCAATAAGTTTCCTGTAGACTTCTCTGCCCTTACTATATTCTGGAAGTTGGAGGAGGAGGAGGCATGTCATGGCACCAGTAACATACACAGAATTTAAAATAATTACTCTTGAAGTTTATGATCTTGTTGAGAAAGTGAGAAATAATTAGGTTGAACAATCAGATAAGACAGACAAATGTCGGGGACTGCCTCCGGCCGGGGAAGTCCCCGCCATTACAAGAAGGTGCTTGGCTCACTGCTAGCAAAGTACGCTGCAAGTATACAATGAACTTTCTGGTGAAGCCCGCCTAAAGGAGGACATAGTTATTGGCTGTATCAAATTTAATCAGCATAGTAACAGGACTCTCATTGGCTCTCCCCATTGCTTGACCCCTTATTGGTCACCCTGCTGTATATAAGCTAAGGAAGTTGATTAAATAAACGGAAATGAAGCATTAACACCATACCAGGCTCATTGTCGTCCTTGCGGGCCGAGGGCGACAAATGGTGCCGAAACCCGGGAAATATTAAGAAAAATAGAAAAACCTTGCAAGGGAGAAGCCCGCAGGTAAGCGGGGAAGGGACCACGATCAAAGTGGTGGGAATCTTGTACAAGACCGCAATAAGAAGCGGGGCGGCCTTAGAGCCGGGATTTAACAAGTCCGCAATAAGAAGCGGGGCGGCTTTAGAGCCGGGATTTAGTGAGTCCGCAATAAGAAGCGGGGCGGCCTTAGAGCCGGGATTTAATAAGTCCGCAATAAGAAGCAGGGCGGCCTTAGAGCCGGGATTAAGCAGCGAGTATACACGGAACAGACATTAGGTTGGGATTCTAATTATGGGTTCTGGACTGTCAAAGTCGAGGTTAGAGGGTTCCCTAAAGGACCTTCTAAAGGCCAATGGCACGCCATTAAAAACGAAAACTGCTAGGACATTCTTGAATACAGTTGAGACAGTGGCGCCTTGGTTTCTGGACGAGGGCTTGCTAAATATCCCCCAATGGGACCAGTTAGGTGAGGATTTTAAGAAGAGGGATAAAAATAAACCATTGCCGCCGGGAACGTTAGTTATACGGACTCTAGTCAGAGGGTGCCTGGGAGGATATAAGCCGAAATGTGATTCAGTTATTCAGGAGGGCGCTGAGGCACTCGAGGAAGTTAAAGAAGAACGCTCATCTCGTGCTTCGGAAAGGAGTAGTTCTAGCGAAGGGGAAGAAGAAATGTCGGGGGAGGAGCTAGAGTGGAAGTTCAAATTAAAACCAGACCCTCCCTGTTCAGCAGTGACCCCTAGTGCTCCGCCTCCTTACAATCCCCTGGCGGGGGAGATAACATGTAAATGTCATCCCTCTGCTAATGAGGACTGGAAGACCGCATGGAGGGGGGCCAATAGCAGCTCGATTTTCCCAGTTCTAGAGGACCAAAATCATCAACGGTATCACCAGCCCTTGGAATTTAAATTAGTTAAACAATTAAAGGAAGCGGTCATGCAGTATGGCCCTCAGGCAGCATTTACTATTTCTCTAGTGGAGTCCATAGCAGGCATGAATTCAATCCCCGAAGACTGGGGGAATTTAGCAAGGGCAGCCCTCTCTGGAGGGCAATATTTGGTCTGGAAGACAGCATGGCAAGAGCATTCCCAGGATGTTGCACGGCGTAATGCCGCAGCAGGCAATCCACAATGGAATCTGGATATGCTTATGGGCATGGGGCCATACACTGGTAAACATGACCAACTGCAATACAACCCTGCCGTATACATGCAGATTGCGGCTTCCGCTACCAAAGCATGGAAAACCCTCCAGGGCAGTGGGGACTTGCAGGGTCAACTATCTAAGGTGATACAAGGACCAAATGAAGCATATGCTGATTTTGTTGCAAGATTGATGCAAACAGCTGGGAGAGTATTTGGGGATGTTGACACAGCCATGCCTCTAATTAAACAACTGGCCTAGGAGCAAGCCAATAAATGGTGTAAAGAGGCCCTTAGGCCATGGAAGGCTAAAGATTTAAGCACCTACATTAAGGTATGCAGGGATATTAATGACAGTGTTTTTCAAGGACAAGTACTTGCTTCAGCCATTACTCAAGGCCTTCAGGGCATTCATCTATCCCAACGTAAGGGCGCTAAAGGAAATTCTGGGGAATGCTACAAATGTGGAGCTCAGGGGCACTTTAAGCGAGAATGTCCTGACAGCAAGGGTCCCCCAACAGTAAAGCAACCTGGCATATGTCCTAGGTGTGGCAAGGGTACACACTGGGCGAATGAATGTCGCTCAGTAAAAGATATTCAAGGTAATGCACTACCCCCAAGGAATTCAAAAAACGGGAAATGGGGCCCATCACCCCAGGGCCCTCAAATGTATGGGGTGCTTCAACAGGTAGCCCGCACGCATTACCCGCCGACGAGCCAAGGCGGGCTACAAAAGGAAGTGCCGGATTGGACATCCGCGCCACCACCAGACTTGTACTAACCCCCGAGATGGGAACCCAGGTGGTGGAATCGGATTTTAAGGGCCCACTGCCTGTGAATACTGTAGGCCTATTATTAGGGCGTAGCTCCACAGCCCTTGCTGGATTAATAGTACACCCCGGAGTAATTGATGCTGATTATACAGGAATAGTCAAAATATTAGTGTCTTCCCCTCGTGGCATTACAGTTATCAGTCCAGGTGATAAAATAGCACAAATTATAGTGTTACCAAGCTGTCATAAACTATTCCCCAACACAGAAAAATCCCGTGGACAGAGGGGTTTTGGCTCCACTGGCCCGCCCCTCGCATGTCTACAATCCTCAAGGACAGGCCATCGTGGAACGTGCCCACTTAACCATCAAACAAACTCTTTTAAAACAAAAAGGGGGAATAGGGGACACGTTCCAGTCCCCTAAAGACAAACTAAATACAATTCTATTTATTTTAAATTTTTTGACGCTTGATAAAAACGGTCAAGCAGCAGCTGAAAAGACATTCAGCCCGTATGGATTCTTCCCCCAAGCCCTTAGTTCTTTGGAAGGATATCCTTACAGGACAATGGAAAGGCCCGGATCCTGTATTAATCTGGAGCAGAGGCTCCGTTTGTGTTTTCCCACAGGACAAAGAAGTGCCGATTTGGATTCCAGAGAGATTGGTCCAGAAGGCCCCTGAGAACGAGGATGAGGACAGAGGAAGCCGTGATCCTCCTACTGTCGTGGGGGACTCTGATATTCCTAATTCCCCCGACGGCGACATGTGAATTATGGGCTATTCTGAAGGCTTGGCCCTATCCTTTACATTTAACTAATTCTTCCTTTCCCTTCCCCCGGTTCTTCACTAGCTGAAATACTGAGTGTTGGTTCTATTGTTCCTTTTTCTGCGCTTTGTGTTACCCCTGTAAAATTCTCTCAATTTAATAAGGCCAGCAATTCCTCCCAACAGCTCTCTTAGTATTTGCAGGGTACTTGGTCTGACGATTTTCAAAATTTCACATGAATCCTTCTGGCTGAGATAACTTGAGTAAATAGTATGCGTGTGCAACCAGCTTCCCTTCCAGAGCTATTTCCAACATTCAGCAATATGTTCCAGTTCACCAAAAATGGGCTGATACAATTGGTCATCTTGTCCTCCTCCTTATTGGCATTCTGCTTCTATTCAGAAACGTTCACCAGTGGAGAATACAGCAGCGAGAGCAGAGCTGAGCTATAGCACAAGCCCCTATGTCAATAGAGGCTGGGACATCTCCCCAGATATGGCTAAGCATGCTAGATCGGTAGTCAAAGACGGGTAAGATCAGTAGAGAAACATACCAACCTAAGACAGGACAGAGATCATCAATATCTTGTGTCTGATGACGGGTAAGGATGTTTTCTGCTACTGACGACCTAAGACAGGCACGATCTCTGCCATAAAACAAAAAAGGGGGAGATGTCGGGGACTGCCTCCGGCCGGGGAAGTCCCCACCATTACAAGAAGGTGCTTGGCGACTCTCATTGGCTCTCCCCATTGCTTGACCCCTTATTGGTCACCCTGCTGTATATAAGCTAAGGAAGTTGATTAAATAAACGGAAATGAAGCATTAACACCATACCAGGCTCATTGTCGTCCTTGCGGGCCGAGGGCGACAGACAAATGCATATGTAGCATATTTCTAATATCATTTTAATCTTACACTGGACTGTAAGACTTAAAGGGCTGATAATTGGGGTGGTTGGGTATTTCAGTCAGTTAAGCATCTGACTTTGGCTCAGTTCATAATCTAAGCATCCTGGGATCCAGCCCCCGAGCTGAGCCCCAGACATCTCAGGCTCCCTGTTCATTGGGGAGTCTGCTTGTTCCTATGCACCCCCCTCCATACTCTGTCTCTCAAATAAATAAATAAAATGCTTAAAAGAGGTAGAGGGGTGATAATTAGATTTTGTTCATTTTTGTATTCTCAAGTCAAATGTATTTCTCAGACACACTTAGGTATTTGTTAAATACTTGTAGTGAATAAGACTTGCTTGTTGGTAACATAAACGTAACACACTTTTCCAGCCTCTCTTTTAGAGGATGATTTTTTTCTATTGCAGGATTTGGGCTAAGGATTGGAATACACTGTCAGATCTCCTATGGACTAGATAGGATAAACTGAGCAGGCTGAATGCAGGTCTAAATGATCAATAGGCTGCTATCTGCTCTCTAATATAACTTTATTTTGAAGTGTTTAAGTTAAATAGGGTTGGTGAATTTTTTTTTAATTTGGTCTGTTATTTTAACAGGTATTCCTAGTTTTTCTATTCATTTTAAGATCTCTTTTTTTATGTACTCATTCCTTGTTCATGAATTTTGAGGCTGCTTTAAATATATAAGAGAGGAAATGATATGGTGGTATAGCTCACTTAGAGTGTAAGATATTCAGAAAGATAGTGAGCATAAACTGATGAGAACAAAGTTGTTGGAATGGTGTGAAATGGACTGGTACCAAATGAAATTGGTGTAGGGAGGAGTGAGAGACACCCTGAGTCCTGGAAAGGAAGTGAAGCATGATGGAAGTTGATGGAAGGTAATGAAGAAAAGAAGGGCATTAGCCAAACATTACAGAGGTGATTACCACACTCTGGTGCAAAATCATTCAGTGGAAACGCTTTTTCCCATCTATTTCAATTTTCTATTCAATTGGTCATCTGACAGCTACAGTATAGCTTCCTAAGCTCCTTACTAAAGAGGGCTTTTTGAGTGATTTCAAAAGCATATTAGTAAGGGTCAGGGAACAAGAAATTAAAATTGCTTTGCTATTCTGTAAGAATGATGGTCAAGCATACATAATCTCTACTTAGATTTAGAGCTGTCTCTTTGCTCATTTTATGGTCTATGTCCCGCCTTGAGATTGTACCTGGAGTCATCTGCCTAACTAATCTGGAACAAAATCCCACAATTTTAGTGAAAACTAAAATATTTACAAAGCATTATTAATTTTGGGCCACCTGGGTGGCTGAGTGGGTTAAACCACTGCCTTTGGCTCAGGTCATGATCCCAGGGTCCTGGAATCGAGTCCCACATTGGGCTCCTTGCTCAGTGGGGAGCCTGCTTCCTGCTTCTCTCTCTGCCTCTGCCTGCCACTCCTGCCTGCTTGTGCTCTCTCTCTCTCTCTGACAAATAAATAAATAAATAAATAAATAAATAAAATATTTTTTAAAAAGGCATTATTAATTTTGTGAAAATCATAGAGAGCAATTGTGAAAGCTCTTCTAAGCAAAGGTAACTGGTAGATTGTTTTTACAGAAAAGGGACTCGATTTACCTTTCAAATAATGTCTTCAGTGAAGTGTGAAGTTATATAGGGAGTTTTGTACACTAAAGCCATAAACAATAACTGTGCCCCATGACCCCTAGAATGGGCCACATACAATGAATAATTACTTAGGCTATAAGTATTGCCATCCACTGTTTGGTACATGGGTGGATCAAGTGATAATTTTTTTTTTTAAGATTTTATTTATTTTTGTGAGAGAGAAAGAGAGAGCCCACAAGTGGAGGGAGGGGCAGACAGAGAAGCAGGCTCCCTGCTGAGGAGGGAGCCTGTTGTGGGGCTCCATCCCAAGACCTCAGGATCATGACCCTAGCCTAAGGCAGATGCTAAACTGAGTGAACCATGCAGGTGTCCTGGATCAAATGATACTTTAAAAGGATGTTTTTAGACTAATATTTATAAACTCTAGTTCTTAAATTCTACAAGATTTTTGGCAAGAATGCATTATGTAAGGTTTGACTATTCTATGTTATTTAGAAGTATGTTTTTTATAGATTTTTTAAATTATTTTAAAAATTTTTTTATAAACATATAATGTATTTTTATCCCCAGGGGTCTGTGAATCACCAGGTTTACACATTTCACAGTGGAAGTATGTTTTTATGTACAAATATCTCCTTATGTGGAAGTAAACTACAAGAGGGAATATGGGAAGAACCTAAATGCCTACTAATTTTTTAAAAAGTCTTCAAAGTGAGTATTCAGTTTTAGCCACAGAGGCAATACAAGGTTTTTGAATCACTGAAGTCTTTCCGCTTTCCTAGTCTCCTGAAAACTGTATGGACTATAGCATACAATGTCTTTTTTTTTTTTTTTTAAAGAGAGAGAGAGCACATGAACACATGAGCAGGGGAGATGGAGGGACAGAGGGAGAAGCAGACTTCTCACTGGGCAGGGATCCCCATGCAGGGCTTGATCCCAGGACCCTGCAATCATGACTCGGGCCAAAGGCAGACACTTAACTGACTGAGCCACCCAGGTGTCCCATCATAATGCCAATTTTTTTTTTTAAGATTATTTATTTATTTATTTGACAGAGATCACAAGTAGGCAGAGAGGCAGGCAGGGAGAGAGGGGGAAGCAGGCTCCCCGAGGAGCAGAGAGCCCCGCGGGGCTCGATCCCAGGATCCTGAGATCATGACCTGAGCCGAAGGCAGAGGCTTTAACCCACTGAATCACCCAGGTGCCCCCAATGCCAATTTTTAATACTGGAAAATCTTGATGTGGTTGGTGAGTAGTTTCTCTGCTACCTTGAAACTTAATAAAGGGTTATTTACCACCCAATTAGAACATATTTGGAATGGAGAGATGTATAAAAATAGTAACCTATGTATAACAACACACTAAAAGTTCCATTATTTGTATATAGAAAATGTGCAAATTATTGAAATCCATAGAAGTTTAATAAACTATAATTTAGCCATTAAGTTTGCAACCATTTTTTTCTTAGGTTCCAGAAAAAACAATTGGACAAAAAAATATGCAAAACCCAGGAAATAATATATATATTTTAGTTACTTAAAAATTAACAATATGTAATCACTAGAGAAAATTTAAAAGATACAAATTTAAAAAAAAGAAAAAAATTGCAAATGTTATCAGAGCTAATAATTTTATAATATTCATTTGTTACTGTAGGAGTTAAACTTACTGAGAATATGTAGGTTATTTCTTTATAAATTTATGAGAATATCCATAATGGATCAATAGACAGTGAGACTGTACAATAAATATTTGTGTTTTTGCTCAGAGGAGGCTCCCCTCCACCCTGCCACCACCCAAGGAAAATTTACTAAAACTTGAGACTTGGGCTGAGAGGGAACCTTGAAGTTACACTGTGACTGAATATCTATTGCATGAGAACTCCACAGAGAGCCACGGCTCCAGAGGTCTGTGTTCATATGTCAAGTATGGATGAGACCTGAAATTATGTGGACATACTGTAGGAGGTAATGTTTGAGACACTAGTTTATTATTGAGATTTATATTCAGATTACTCCGATTTAGATGAACTCTTCTCCCTGATTCCTCTTTACCTCCATTTCCATCTTGGGCAGAAAATACGTGTTACAATATGTGTCAGATAATGTCATTCTTTGGCTCACAAATTTCTAGCGATTCTCATTCAGAATAACATTCAAGTTCCTTTAACGGGGCTTATAGTGTCCTAGAAGATCTGGCCTTTTATTATTCCCATATCCAGTTTCCTTTTTCTTCTTTCATTCAGTTTTCAGCCATACTGGCTTGCTTGCTCTTTTCTTGACCAACCCAAGTGTTTGTCTACCTGGCTGCAATTGCCTTTATCACTTCCTCTGCCTGGAACAAAGTGTTGGGTGACCCACATACTCCCTTTTAAATTTTTCCATTCCACAGTATTAACAGAGATGCTTTCCATGTCCAACTTCTGAGAGATATCTTTTGAACTCTTGAATTTTTCTATACATTTACATTCTTTTATTTTTTTTCAAAAAATCTCATGACCTGTCATTATTATGTGTCTTGGTTATTTATTTATTGTTTTTCATTTTCACCTAAATATAAGCTCCACAATATAAGGAACAGTATCTATTTTGTTCATTGCCTGTAAAGTCCATATTGTTTGTATGAATGAATGGATTTATGTATATGAACAAAAACAATAAAGGTGCACAAAATAAAATACATCTAGCTTGACCAAACCACACAGCATTTGTCTTAACTGAAAGAGCGTAAGTGATTTCATTATATATGATATTGAAAGTAATTTAGATGAAACTGCCAAAAGCTAATTATATATTAATGGTACTCTCATGTTATTTTTATGAATATTTCTCACTGACCATAGAGAATACTGGAATTTATAATATTCAAAGTAGCAGACATTTGGAAAATAAACTTACATAAACTATGCTAATATAATAGCTAATACTTTCGTTAGGGAAGACAGGTCCTCACAAAATGATATGTGTTAGAGCATTTGGAAAAATGCCTACAATTTTCATATGAAGATAATTTAATACATTTCATAGATAATACGGCTTTTTGCCATGTATTAAGGCACACATATTAAAAGTGATGTACAGTCTAAATGAATGTTTTACTCCTGTTGCTCTGTTTGTTTTCTTTAAATGGCATTAATATTTATTAGTTAATCTAACCTCCATTTTTTATTTCTCAAGTGATATGAAAAGTCTTTAATTTCCCTTTGAAGTCTGGAAAGAGACAATTAAGAGCCACAGGAATCAAGTACCTTACTCTCCAAGAATAGTAAAGAAGGACTATAATTTGACAAGTGAGGAAGGCTGGTTAAGGACATCCCACAGATTTGATTTAAACTTTCAAGATTAAATCTCTTCTTGTCTTGTTATGAAATTGGCATTGAAGAAAGCTGCCTTTTCTCGGCTATGATTTTACAAAGATTTATATAATTTTATATGCCATTCAAATATTCTCATTCAATAATACATCTTTGATCAGGAAAAAAAAACCTGCACTGTGGAGCATGTAGGAAAAATATTATCTGTATAACATAATTAATAGCCTGTCCAGAGATCAGGGATCAGGATGCACACTGATATTTCAATCCTAAATACTGTATATGAAAGATGGACTGCTCAATATATCTTTCATGCAAGAAGTTTATGAGGTTTCCTTAATAACTTATCAGGTAGTTTAAGACTTTACTGTGTGAAATATCTGACAATATTTCATTTCAGGTATACAACCATGGCCCTGCAACACAGTGTGGCTAGGGAATGAGCTGTAGCAGTTAGGTTCATACTCTCACTAGCTCTTCTGCAAACGAAAGTAATTTCTTCTATTGTATCTTTGACCCTTTGTCCTCATTAGTATTTGACTCTCTAGTAAATTAACTAGTATATGTCTTGGAATAAACTGTAATAACTAGTATAATAATGCCTTTTTAATCTCAAGTTACACAATCATTGGTGTTCAGCAAGTGAAATTAATGAAATTTATGTAAAGGATTCAACTCAATTAGATACATCATAATCCATCTTCCAAAGCAATCAACTCAAGACATTATTATACTTTTGTAACTATAACATCAAATTACTGAAAACTCATAGTTTGTGTATCCAACTGAAACTCTATGTAGTAAGGTATCCTTTATTTTATAAATTCACTATCCCTCTGTTAAAAGGACAATGATATTGACCTTCTAACAGGAGATCATACATACTTTTTTTTTTTTAGTTGGGCCAGTTGCATTCCTTATTTGTAAGTGCTGAGATAACAGAACTAGACATGTTCTCAAACAAAAGTCGCAGCTCTGATTCCCTTTTTTCACCTCTAACTACTTTGCCACCATCCTTAACCCAAGATACCCTATCGGTCAGACAGTATTCTTTCCAAAGATGCTATATTTCTTCCTGTCCTAGGACATACATGCATTTCCCTCTCTCCTAAATAAAGTTCTGACCTAAGTAATACTGAGTTGTGATCTTTTTTTTCAACTAAAAAAAGAATTTAGGCAAATAAATTTGAAAAAAAAATGATGAAAAATGAAGAACCTGCAAAGAATAAGACTTAGCTGAGCAGAAATAAGTCAACTTAAAATACATGTTGTAAACAAAGCTGTTCAATGGGTAAAGCATCTTACAGAATTATATGTTCTCTTTTGCATTCGGGAATTTAAAAAACCTGTTAGCTTATAGTACACGTTATAACTGAGTGTTCTCCTTATATTCCCTTGTGATAACTTCCGTTTTTCTATAATTAGGTGAATGTTACATAGCACATAGGTAGTAAAAGTAAAATTACCAAGTGCCATTTAAACCCAACATAATCAGAAGAAAAGGAAGAAAAATTGGATCTTGATAATTCAGGAGAAACCTGTTAGGAAGTACCTCTGTGTAATCATCTGAGGAAAGAGAACTGCGTGAAACCTGAAAGTCACAAGGCAGTGCACAGGTATGAAAACTGCTGACTCAGTGGTAACTGTAGAAACGTCTGGAAGAAACTGTGGAGAATGAAACCAACAGATTCCAGTACATCATATATTGTATTAGATAAGAGGGATGACTCTTACTTACATTTATGTGCTCATTACATATCAATTGTTCACATTATAAGGTAATGGTCTTAGCACTGTAAGAGAAATTTGCTCTCAAGTAATTTACTTACCATTCATTTCTGTATCTTCTTTCTTCTGGTCTATTTCCTTCTGCCTGAACAACATTCTTTATTTTATTATACGATTTTATTTGAGAGAGAGTATGTGTGTGCAAGTGGGGTAAGGGGCAGCAGTAGAAGCAGGCTCTCCGCTGAACAGGAAGTCTGATGCGGGGCTTGATTCCGGGACCCTGGAATCATGACCTGAGCTGAAGGCAGATGCTTAACTGACTGAGCCACCCAGGGGTCCCTGAATAACATTCTTTAGAAGTAGCTTTTTGTTAAGGTGTTTTGGTAATAACTCATTCATTTTTTTGAAATTAAGACACTCATATTTTACTTCCATTTTTGAATCTTTAGCTGCATATGTAATGCTATTTCCATTTTGTGCTTTTAAGTTATTATTACACTGTTTTTTGGCTTCTGGCTATGAAAAGTCCATATAGATCTTGTTTTGTATGTAATCTGTGTAGGTAATTTGTATAGGTCTTTCCTTTTATGTGATCTGTCTCTTTTCTCTCATTATTTTAAATCCATTTTCATGATTAACTTTTGTAATTACACCATCGTGGTCAATATTCTCAACAAGTGCCCAGGAATGCAATATTTGTTTTCAGTTCACCATTTTGCTATGCAATGGCAGGCAGATCTAGTATATTTCCACTTAGGTCTTCCTACAACAGTGTCCTTATTCTATGTGGCTGAACTGAAGGAATATCAAAGTGTATGTTCACAGACCATCTGGACTTACTGTTAAATGGACTCAGCTCACAGTTCTGTCAATCATTTGAGCTTCATAATTTTTCTTTCTGTCAATAGATCATCATGGTGTTTGGGAAGCTTATCGTAAATGTATAGCCTATGAGCAGAATTCCTGTTTTGTCTTGGAATTTCTCCCCGTACAGTGATCATGTTAAACACCACAAATTCCTTTAGGAAAGTTGAGGAGAAATAATTGAAGTGCACACTTGCTACAGTGTTGCAATAGCTTTCTTAAAGGGAATTCATTCCCTACATTGTTCAGAGGAGTCCGCATGTATGAACTTGCTCAAATCTAGAAACACTGATTTTCCATTATGGTATTTCATGTTAGATCTCTTCTAGAGATTTAGAATTTTTTAGTATACAGATTTAATATTCAGATTAAGTAATATTTTACTAGGCAGTTGATGGACAATGCAATAGATACTATCACTGAATACCACAATTTGCTCTGCTATCTAATTATTGTAATTTGCCTGCTTTGTCTCTGATTTTTCAGTATCATCACTTGAGTTTTGTGACTCTTGAGTCTCCTCATCTCCCCCCAAATCCCAGAAAACTCATTCCAGTGCTCTATCACCATGATCTTTAGCTTTCATAGTATAGCTGCTATAAGTTTTCTATAAATGCTGAAGCTCTCATGTTTTATGAGTGCTCAAATTTACGTCATTACAGAATGGCTGAACCTGTCACATGTGACAAACACTTAAATTCTTAGCCTACTAAGATTTTCAATTAATTCTTTTATGTTATTGCCTTGTATTTTCCTTTATCCAAAGCCAATATCAGAAGTTCATCTTGATCCAGTGTTACAGTATTTCTTCCCTGTCATAACACTTTAGAATACATTCTCATGCATAATCCCCAGACTTTATCACTTTTCTCTAAGGTAACTCCCCATCACAAGTTGAGTCTGTATTTGGTATTCAAGTACGGAGAGGCTAACCTCCACAAACAGAAAGAAAGGTTGCTTTTTTTTTCTTTTTTAGATTTTATTTTATTCATTTGAGAGAGAGACAGAGAGACAAAGAGAGCATAAGCAAGGGGAGAGGCAGAGGGAGGAGAAGCAGACTCCCTACTGAACTGGGAGCCCCACATGGGGTTAGATCCCAGGACTTGAAGATCATGACCTGAGCCAAAGGGAGATGCTTAACCATTTGAGTCACCCAGGTGTCCCAAAAGTTTGCTTTTGTTGACAAGGGAACTCCGTGTCTTTTGAGGGTTCAAATTATTTAAAATCATTGTAGTCTTAAATGTGCTCATTCCAATGTTCAGTCTCTAATTTTCTCTAGAAAGTCCTGCTTTTAAAATAAAGAGGCCAAGGGGTACTTTGAATTCAACACGTGTTGTAATTCTACTAACTGAAAGGTCAACTTTGGTTCTGGTTTTCAGATCATTAGTCTTGTGGTTGCAATAGATAACATATGTTACCTCGTTGGTAAAGAAATTCTCTGCCCTCTGACTGGTGTATTTCAAAGCTTGAGTTTGTCCTTTTCTTTCCGTACACTCCCTAGTTCAGTTAAGACTGGGCCACCAAACTTGTGCTTGTTTTAATTATTTTCTCCATTGTATCCCAATGCAAAAACCAGTTTGTCTCTCAAAGTGCTGCTTTGAAAAGTGATACATTAAATAATGTGCTTCATTACTGAAGCTCCATGCCATGAAATAACAGTATGCCATTATCTGTTGGCAACATAGTTATTACTCTTTGTAATCTAACTCAATTAAGTAAATAATCTCAGACTTTTGTTTCGAGGTTAAGTTTCTAAGAACTATTTATTTTTTTTAAAGATTTTTATTTATTTATTTGACAGAGAGATCACAAGTAGGCAGAGAGGTAGGTGGGGGGGGGGCAGGAAGCAGGCTCCCTGCTGAGCAGAGAGCCTGTTGCAGTCCTGGATCCTAGGACCCTGAGATCATGAGCTGAGCGGAAGGCAGAGAGAGGCTTAACCCACTGAGCCACCCAGGTACCTAAAGATTTTATTTACTTGAGAGAGAGAGAGAGAGAGAGAGCTCAAGCTCAAGCCCCTGAGCAGGGGAGAGGCAGAGGGAGGGGGAAAAGCAGACTCCCCACCAAGTACGGAGCCTGGGATTTGACTGGAGCTGAAGGCAGAGGCTTAAGCTGAGTCACCCAGTCACTCCAATTAAGGAATATTTCTTATGCTAAATACAATGTCGTTTACAAATTAGTTAGGAAAACAGACACCAGTGTAGAGGTTTTAAACAAAAAGAGTCTAAGTACAAGGAAAGTAGAGGCTTTCACACATGTTGCAAGGTCTAGAACCTGCTTCTTAGGATCTGAAATGGTTGATAAGAGGGTCCCAGAAAGTGTGGGAAGTCTTTTTTTTTTTTTTTTTAAAGATTTTATTTATTTACTTGACAGAGAGAGAGAGCGGGAGAGGGAATACAAACAGGGGGAGCAGGAGAGGGAGAAGCAGGGTTCCTGCTGAGCAGGGAGCCCAATAAGGGGCTCAATCCCAGGATCCCAGGACCATGACCTGAGCCAAAGGCAGATGCTTAACAACTGAGACAACCAGGCACCCCAGTGTAATTCCTAAATGCCATATTTTCATGTTCCAAATTATTTCCTTTAATTATGGGGATCTATCTAGAACTCTGCTAGAAAGGGAATATGAGAAATGTGGTTCAGGTTTTTCTAGCTTTTATGCTGGTATGAAGTGCTGTGAATGAGTGGGAGAACACTGAGTACCCACAAATTGTATGACACTAACCCATAGACTGCAAGGCCTGCTAAGAGCCCACAGGGCAGTTAAATTAGTTCATGTTTTTACCACCATCCTTTTCAAGTCCCTATGTGATTCTGACCCCAGACAATTTTTCTTTCTTAGAAGACTATATACATGCAAGCTCTCACTCTCTCTGTCTCTCTTTTTCTCCCCTTCCTCACCCTTTTTCTATCCCTTTGCCCTTCTCTCCCTCTGCACTATCTCTCACCTATATATTGTTAAAAGATAAATGAAGGTATTCAAAAGTTTTAATAATATCTTTCAACTATTGGGTCAGGTTTCAGCAGGGGCAAACAGTAAATATTCCTGGCAATCTGGAACAACCCCATGGACATAAGAGGCATCCCCAAAGAGGGTGCAAAAGATGCTACCCTCCCAAGATCCAGAGCCACTCCCAAAGACAACGAAAAGTAAGAAAAGAAAGATTTAGACAGCTCTCCTGAGAGCTGGCCACGGTTGGTAGGACCTTTAGCTGAAAGTGTGTGCAATCCACATTTCTGTCTAGACACATTTTGGGGGCTCCAACCTGACATTTGAGCTGGCTGCATACACCTGCACCCTCCAGGCAGGCAGAAAACCAAGTCAACCTCTTTGGGGGTCGGGGGGTGGGGTGGAGACAAAACAGACTACAGAAGTCTGTAGTTGATCTTGGAGAGAAATGATCAACAACTAATGGTACTTGAAAGCAAATTCACGAGTCACAATTTGAAGATCTAGTTCTTACAATTTATTTTCCCCCTTGGGTTTACATATGAATACTAGGAACAGTGTGAAATTGTACCTTTCTCTCTTCACTTGGGAGAGCCGAATTTGATAAGAATTCTCACCCTTTGCCAGCTTCTGCCATTTTCCCCAGTTTTCTGTCTGTGGGCTCTAGACTGAGCAAGGTGTCCTGGCGATTTCATCCTGGTCACCAGAAACTGTAGAAGAGAAAAGCAATTTTTCTTTCTTTCTTTCCTTTATAGTGAGACCTTCTTTCCTCTAGGGCGTCTCTTTACTGTGTCCACTGTAACTCAAAATTATCTTTGGCAAGTTTGTCCTGCTTGTTCAGCCTTAAAACTAAATTTTATTTCCCTGAGGCTTCACAACAGACCCAGTGCAGCTTACGTCACACACAGGTCAATCCGGACCTAGTCCAGTTTCTATGCCACCCCGAGCCCGACCCTGAGCCCGGTCCAGTTTTCATGTTGTACCGGGTCTGACCTGGTGCCCGGTCCAGTTTCCAAGTCGGACCCTGGACCCCGTCGGATTTTCAAGCCGGACCCAACTGGACCGGCCAATTTCCAGATTCAGTCCGGAGGAAGACAGGCACAAGTAGCCTGAAAGCTCATCACGGAAGAGCTTGAGGATTGTGCGAGGACTTCCAGCACCTTCGGAGCAGCGAGCAGGCAGCGAGCGCCGCGGTTCTGCAGGTACCTGTGCGGGTCCGGTGGCTTGTGGCCTCTGGGGGCCGGCGCGGTGAGGGCCACCCCCGGGGTCCCCTCCTCTCGGCGTGAATCACGGAGCTGTGAAATGATGAACTGAGGTGTATTAACATTTTAGAGTTTCTATGAGCAAAATCAGTTTGAATCGGACGGTCCCCAAGCTAGCAGATAGAAAGGTGCTCTGTGGAGTCACGCAAAGAAGACTTTTATGGGCCAGAGAGAGGGAAAGGAAGTTAAACTAAGCAAAAAAGCAGGTTGGTTACTGAAGTTACTTCCCCTTGGGGAATGGCGGCGTCTCTCAGGCAGATGGACCCTTAGCAAATACTGATCTGATCGCGTAACTCCTGATTGACTGGCTTAGATTCCATTTCTGGGAAAGCGGAAACTGTGTAAGTCTGTTTGGTGACGTGGGGCTTAGCCTCTGGCCCATTTAGGGACTGTTGTCTTGTTTTTAACACTGTCAGTGGGTCTTCAAGCCTTTTTAACTAGTTGTAGCTGCAAGTTTTCTGTATTATCTTGGTCTGGGATCTATAATCAAAAGTATCTCATTTATTTTCATACCAGTGAATTAAAATGTGGATTAAGATTCCTGCTCGTAGAAATTGTTATGAATAAGTTCCAATCAATTACATTTTGTCAATAAATATCTAGTCTAGATCTATTATCTGGATCACCCCCTCCCCCCACCCCCCAGTCCATCATCTGGTTCTAAGCCCAGGGCTCCTTTCATACCTCAGCAGTGACAGTCATGGCAACAGGGGGATCAGCTATCTCCAGATCTAAGCATATTCTAAGAGCTTACATGCTTACATAAGGGAAGTAAAATCTAGTGCTGGCTTTCTTCCTACCACTGTTTTTATATCTTTCATTCCTTCCTTCTATAATTTGCTTTGTGCCAGTTTGCCTGATTCTGTGGAATATAAGATAAAGAGGAAATAACCCCTGACCTCAGAAGTGCTTATATACAGTTGTGTGACATGAATAAGTCAATGACTATTTTAATACAAAATAAAATGCGAGGACAGGATCATGTACAGAGTGAAGGGAGGAAAGATTCCTGACTCAGACGATGTTGTCTGTGGAAGATGTTAGAGATGACCTTTCAGGAACTTGTATAGGAGGTGAATCTTCAAATAAAAATGGATTAGGCCAAGTGAAGAGAGGGTTGTGGTGAGTGCAGTGCTCAGTGCACTATTTGAAGAGAAACTACAAAATGTGGAATATAGCTGACAGCTGCAGCTGACAACTTCAGGTCCTTTTGGATCTACTACCAAATTCCTACCAAAGTCACAGTTCCCTGTGGGCTGTTTTAGCTGGTGATTGAGCACAGCAGGTTCTTAGTATTGTCCTTTTCTGCCAGATGTGGAATTTCTGAAATGAGCAAGATATGCACAAGGACTCCACATTGATTTGGCTGAGATGTTCTTACAACTTTGCCTTAGTCTAAATTACTTCCTCCCCAATCCTTCCTTTTTCTCCCTCCTTTCACAAGTACCCTATTTCTGTGGTGGTCTGGAGGCTCTTCCCTCTCCTCATTTTCTTCTAGTTTATTCTTTATAAGCTTTCCCACCAAAACTATCCAGCTTTTTTATTCCTGTCTTGGTGTTGGCTTGCACACAACCCAAAATGACACAGCTGATTCTAAGAACATTCGCGAAAGGGGTGTTAAGAATGGCAGAGTTATGTATGATGCAGTTGGCCATAACCTAGATGAATGTGGGGTATGGATAAACTCTGCCACAGGTGGCAGCCCAATTTCTAAAAGTTTCACCTGGTAACCTGTGAAAACATCTTTGTTGGAGGGCACCTCTGGGATTAGAATCATGTGGGGGATCATGCCTACCACAAAAATGAATGCCTAATAGAGGGAAATTGAAAAAAAAAAACGAGATAGTAGCGAATAGTTAAAGACTATGTATGAAATTCAGATGATCTTTTTTTTTGTAGCTATTATATTAATGTCTATCTGTCTCTCAGGTACCAGCTATTGTTATTCACATGTGAGTACAGAGTACACAGAATTTATTTGTTCAGTCAATAAAAAATATCCTTGAGCATAGATAATTTGTATTGGAAGAATAAGAGTCAGAATACTTAATTGCCTCATGAAAACCCTTTATGGAATTTTGTTACACTCTTTATTTTCCTTCTTAGTTGTGGACTAATCTGTATGGATGGTATGTATGTCTCTGTGTATGTACATGTATGTATGTACATGAACATACATTCTCACATGCATACACATATATGTAATTTTTTTCTTGAAACAACTTAGAATAAACTCCCAAAATCTTATGTAAATATTTGGTTACAAATCCAGCATTCTTTGTTATGCATTATAAGAAAAGTCTGCTAGATCCATAAACAAAATCAGCTTAAACTACCCATGCCCAATGTAGTTCTTTTTTAGAACTTTCATCAGAGCATCCAGAGCACCTGAGTCTTTCCACCTCAAGCTTGTTTCTCCACTTCTCTCTTCGATTGAGATAGCAATCAAATTCTGTTGTTTTTCTCTGTGAAGTCTTTTGGCTCTGCCTTCAACTTTGTGGTTCCTCAAGTGTCAAGATTACCTAGAATGTATTAAAAGCTCAGTGCAGTATGACCTTAACTTTCCTGTAAGAATTTGGACAAATGTCTCAACTTCTATGATAATGATCTATATTTAATGTTAGCTGTATTATCAGTTGTCTTCTGTGTAACAAACTAAGATTTAATGAATTACTAATTGCAGGTGGACAATTTGGGCTCAGCTTAAGTGAGGGCTGTTTTATTCTTGATGTACTAAGTTGGTAGGTTGGATGGGGTCTACAGCTCACAACTGGCATGAGTAGGGCCTCTCTATGCACCTCTAGCTGACTAACCTAGACTTGTTCACATAATTTCATAGGGCTCCAACTCAACGTGTATAAGTTTTCTTACTATATAGGCTCAGAACTAACCCATAGTCTCCTATATCACATTCTGTTTGCAAGACTCAAGGAATGCAAAAGGCAGGATTCCCTTCTTTCTTGTAGCTGAGTAACATTCCACTCACTGTATGTATATACTACATCTTTCCATATAGCCATTTGTCTGTTGATGGACACTTAGGTGTTTCCCTATCTTGACTCTTATGAATATTGGCAATGAACGTGGGAGTACAGCGATCTCTTTGAGATTCCATTTTCATTTCCTTTTGGTAAATACGTAAAAGTGGGATTGCTGGATCATATGGTGGTTCTATTTTTAATTTTTTTTTAAAATTTATTTGACAGAGAGAGAGATCACAAGTAGGCACAGAGGCAGGCAGAGAGAGAGGAGGAAGCAGGCTCCCCACTGAGCAGAGAGAGCCCCAATCGATCGGGGCTCGATCCCAGGACCCTGAGATCATGACCTGAGCTGAAGGCAGAGGCTTAACCCACTGAGCCACCCAGGCACCCCTATTTTTAATTTTCTGAGGAAACTCCCTGCTGTTTCTCATAGTGGCTGCACCGATTTACATTTCCAACAGTGCATGAAGTTCCCTTTTCTCCACATACTTGCCAGCACTTGTTATCTATTATCTTTTTGATAATAACCATTTCAACGGGTGTGAAGTAATATTATGTGTTTTACTTCCTTTTTGTGGTTCTGATATTGATTTGTCTGATAGTTAGTCATGTCGAACCCCTTTTCACGTCTCAATTGGCTAAGTCTTCTTTGGAAAAATGTCTATTCATCTCTTCCACCCATTTTTAATTTTGTTTGTTTGGTTGGTTGGTTTTTGTTTTTGTTTTTGTTATTGAGTTGTATGAGTTCTTTGTATATTTTGGAAATTAACCCCTTATGTGATATATGATTTGTAAATGTTTTCCTCTATTCAGTAATTACCTTTTCATTTTGTTGATTGTTTTGATGGTTCAAATCATATGAGGATTAGCAGAAGTGAAGTATGTCCAAATCAGTCAGAGATAGCACCGTTGAGGAATTGACACCTCAACTGGGACTTGAAGGAGTAGAAGATGCCACTGGAAATGGGAGAGGGTGTTAACATAATAACGAACATTAATAAATAATGAGAAGACTTTTTTTTTTTCAAATGAGGCACTACATCATCTTTATATTTGTATTCTGTCTAATGTTTAACCAATATTTATTTATGATACTTTTCATATAATTTAACATTTAAGTTAAATCTGGTAAAGTAATACAAAGAAGTTTGTTTTGAAAAAGCAACCCTGAGGTAGACAGGGATAAAGAACAAAATTACACAGGGGTGCTTGGTGCCTCAGTTGATAGTGTGTCTGACTCTTGGTCTCTGCTTAGGTCTTGATGTCAGGATTGTGAGTTCAGGCCTCACATTAGGCTCCACACTGGGCATGGAGCCTACTTAAGAAAATAAAAAAAGAAAAAAGAAAAAGAGAACAAAATCATACAGAGAGTCATTTATGTAACAAATGCAAAGGTATGGTAATGATTTCAGTTGCTTTGAGATAAAAAGAGAGAAATACAGGAAAGTTATACTAATTTTTTTATTTTACCTGTAAAATATTGAAGATGTATTATCTACTGGAGATGAGGGAAGAGTGTTAAGAGTGAGGTTTTGTGTGAAATTAACAGTCTGTGTCTATACCATATTTGATGATCAAGTTGGCACTCAATAAGAAAAGAAAAATAGTTGATAGAGCAGACTACAGAAATCACTGCCATGGGAGTCCGGGAACCTTATTTTAATTTATACAGTAACACTTTACCTGTCAAAGTTAGATATAAAATTTATTTTATTTATAAAATGTGTGAATTAGACTAGAGTAAAATATCACCAATGCAATAAAAACATAGTTGGATATTTGAGGTATCTAATGTGTTTTTTCTTAAAGTGTGATGTACCAAAATCCTTTATCATGTTAGTGGGACCACAACAGCCCTAATGAATTTTTGCACATGCTTGATAATACCTAGTGGAGTTAATTTTGGGTTTGATTTCTGTGAATTTCTCAAAAATACTTCCAACAATGGGAATGTGTATAGTTACTAATAGACTGTTCTCTTTGGAATTTATTTAGAGGAATCAATTTGTAGTCAGGATGATTATGTGGGGCATCTGTGTGGCTCAGTGGGTTAAAGCCTCTGCCTTCGGCTAAGGTCGTGATTCTGGGGTCCAGGGATCGAGCCCCGAGTCAGGCTCTCTGCACGACAGGGAGCCTGCTTCCCCTTCTCTCTCTCTGCCTGCCTCTCTGCCTACTGTGATCTCTCTCTCTCTCTCTCAAATAAATAAATAAAATCTTTTTTAAAAAATGTGATGACTGCAAAGTTCTTCAAATTATTTTTGATGTAGTTAAAATATAATTTAATAGCTAATGTAGCTACTCTGGGCTCAGCGAGGTGGAGCATACCTATTACTCAAGTGTGGGCTGCACATCAGGAATTCATTTTAAAAGGTATAGTATGCAAAGGGGAGAAAAGAGTAATTTTGCAGTGGAGAGACCTGAAAAACACTATTTGTGAAAACAGTTATATGAAAATACAATGTGAAGAAAATGGTTCCTTAGCTCTGTGTTGTTTCCCTTCTCCCCTCAAAAAAAAAAAAAAAAAAGAAGAAAAAAAAAAAAAAAGGCAAACTCCAGTTCTAATCATGCAAAAATGTCAAAGAAATCCCAACACAGGGATGGATATTCTACTGACCAGGAGTCTCCAAAACTGTTGAGGTCATTCACCACAAATTCTGAGATACTGTCGCAGCCTAAAGAGCCTGAAGACATGATGAGTAAACATGGTATCTTGAATAGGATTCAGGTACAGAGAGAAACATAAAAACTAAAGAAATATGAATATAGTCTTGGCTATAGTTAATTGTAGTGTATCAATGCCAAGTCATTAATTGTAACAAGTGGACCATACTATTATGAGAGGTTAACAGTAGGTAGCACAGTCTTTCTCTGTGCTATCTTCACAACTTTTCTGTGAATCTGAAACTATTCTAAGTAATATTTATTTTAAAAACAATATTTATTAAGCTAATTAAATATATGTTTCTGTAGCTGTAGCAGAAATAGAGGCATGATCTGGCTAGGATATAAAATAGAATAAATGCATTGTGATTAATTTGTCAATTTTAAACGAAGGCTAGTTATAAAGCTATAGAATGCAAAGACCTTTATATTCATCAGATTTTCCCAAAGAATTGAAAAACATCACATTCCATAGATAAGAATTAGAAAAGGCTGTCTTTATTGACTTCATACATATTTATAACCTAATTCAGACACATCCTAAACACCAGCATTTATAACACTATGTAAAATATATTCACATAAAAAGTTCTATTTTATTTATTACATTTCAAAATAAGAACAAAACATATTTAGCCTCCGGCACATGGGTGGCTCAGTCACTAAGCATCTGCCTTTGCTCAGTCATGATCCCATGGTCCTGGGATGGAGTTCCACATTGGGCTCCCTGCTCAGCCAAGAGTCTACTTCTCCCTCTGCCTCCCGCCCTGCCTGTGCTCTCTTGCACTTGCTCTCTCTCTATTGCAAAAACAAAAAAAAAATCTTTAAAAACACATATTTAGCTTTTGGCAAAACAAGGAAACTTAAAAAGTATATTTCAATTCATTATGTCTTTTTAAAATTTATAATAGCGGTAACATCAAAACTCTTTAGCAATATTTAGGCTTCACCTTTTCTAAGATTTCACTGGAAGATTAATTCTTGAGTTTTTAAGTGAAAAAAAGTGAGAAAATCAGATTAGAAAATAGGAACCATTGAAATATCCAGCTCTTACTTTTGGTCTATGAGCTATTTGTAAAGACAGAGATATCCAAATTCCAGTTGGAAACCTCCATGAAAAGAGGTAAAGTCAGTTTGTGCCTATATATTTTCATGAAAGAAAGCATATTCTGGAGATATTTAAGCATTTCTTTAAGGGCACAATTTCTTGGACATTTTATTACTGTGAATAAATGATATTGGGTTGGGTTATCCAGCTGCATTCAATTCAGTTTTGTGCTGACACTTCTATAGTAAGCTCAGCTAATGACCCGTGCCCTGTAGTATGTAATCAACACATAGTTCAATGTTGATAAAAAATGGTTAGGGAAAAAAACATCCTTTCATGCCATTAAAACAGTCATCATTTTATTAAGGGACTGTTAATGTCTTCCTACCCCTAATTTTGAAAGCTTTCTCAAATGATGAATATTGCAAATATTATCAACTCTTAGAAAACTTTATGACTGTCTTCTTACAAGTTATAGTACATTTAAATCTATGTAGATTCTTTGTAATAACTATTCCAAGCTTTTAATACTATTTATAACAAAATGACAAATATCATCCAGTAGAGGGTAATTTGTTCTAATAAAATAAACTATGGCCATTAAAATTTTAAGTATGAGTGACAGGCAGTACAGTTTTCCATGCATGACAAGTGATTATTGATATTAATCTGTGATATAAATACCCTTCATACTATGTAACCTTATTTTCAACATAACAAATAACTACTTAGTATTAGTATCAGTCAAAATTGTCTTGTTTATCTATAATAACATAAAACTTTAAAATTTCAGTGACTAAAAAAAAAAATCAAAGATCCATTTCTTACAATGCAAATTCTATCTTGGGTCAGCTGAGTGCTTTGGTCCATGTCATCTTCATTCTCAGTCTCAGCTTTTTAGAATCTTCACTCGCTGGAATATTGTTGTTTGGCACCTCAGAGAGAAAGAAACAGTGGAATGCCCCAGCCAACAATTTAACGCTTCAGCCCAGAATGACTCATATCCCTTCCACTAACAACACATGAGCCAGGCTAGTTACATAGCCCCACCTAAATGCAGGGGAGAATGTATTGCATTCCTCAAGATCACTCCTAGCTTTGGTGATTCTGTAGAAGGATGCACAGAACTCAATGTATAGTTGTACTTCATGACTAACATTTGTTATAGAGAAAGGAAACAAAAGAAAACCAAAAAAACAAAGAAGAAAAGTGCATGGGGTGAAGCCCAGAGGAAACAAGGGACAAGTTCTAAGGGTCCTTGCCTAATGGATTCACATGAGGCATGCTTAATTCTTTTTTTTTTTTTTTTTTTTTGCTTAATTCTTTAATGAGTTGTGACAACACAGGGGAAGTGTTGTCTACCTGAGAAGTTAGACACTCAGGCTCAGAGTTTTCACTGGGGTTGATCCCCATGAGTGCTCTCTGCCTAGAAGGTATCAAATTTCCAGACTCATAAAAGAAAAGTATATGTTCAGCATATATGGTATTGTTTACTTAAAAGTGCAGGCACAGAAAATTATCCTTATCAGTTAACTCTTGATTAGGAGCACCCTGAAAGCCACATTCCCAGATGCCAGCCAAGGTTCAACCTTGCAAGCAAGCCGTTCTATGGATAGTGGTCTGAGGCTTGCTATGTAAATTCTTTTCTGTACAGGTGGTGAGAGAGTTTAACCTCCACTGTACTTAGAATAATGAGAGAACTGAATTCAGATAAACATTAAAAAAATCTCTTCTTCACTGTTACTAGTTATAACACAAGGGAGAGTTCAAGTATGACTATGTGAATTTTTAGTATTAAGATATCTCTGAATACTGTTTTAGCAAAATATAGTAGTATTTCCAAGAAAAAGTTAAAATATTTGACAGAAAAGCCTTTTAAAGAAAAAGATTTAGCTCTATTACCCAAAGTATAAGTTCACAAAAGAAACTTACTTTAATGTTTTGTTCAGTACAACTAAACAAGGGGAAGAAGAAGATGGAAAAAAAATCTCATGGGTTAAAAAATCTGTATTGATACTTGTGTTTACACTTGTATATACATCTGAATACACATATAAAATTACCTGTATATATAATATTTTATGAAGGACACATACAAGAGTAGAAACATTTAATCTTATCAAGGAGAGAAAGAATTTGGGTTATGTAATGATAAATTACTTGTCAATATATGGTTTAGTGATTTTTTTTTTATCCTCTTGATGTATTACCTTTTTTTTTAAGACCTGATTTATTTATTTGACAGCAAGACATCAAGAGAGGGAACACAAGCAGGGGGAATGGGAGAGGGAGAAATAGGCTTCCCACTGAGCTGGGAGCCTGATGAGGGGCTCCATTCCGAGACCCTAGGTTCATGACCTGAGCCAAAGGCAGATGCTTAATCACTGAGCCACACAGGCACCCCATTGATATATTAGTTTCAAAAATAAAATTAGTTTGCTTTTTTAAAGCTTATTTGGAAGGATAAATGTGTGAAAGTGTCTTCTCTATTTAAAAAAAAAACTTTTTAAATAATAGGTGATATTGCTTTAATAATAGATGAATAAAAATAACTGGTCAGCAAACCAAAAAACAATCAATATCAAATATATCACTCAGAGGGAAAGATACAAGATATACTATATATGTGATATATGCATTTAAATTGTGGGGGTATGACATGTAATAAATGGAACTTTCCATATGCTTAGAATGGTTAGAAGAATGTCTTTCTGTATCAGCTTGTTATTTTTCAAAAATTTCATGGGCCTCAAAGAGTGCTTCCTTGCACTCTGACAAAGATTTATTGCCCTAGATCAATATTAGAGAAGACATGTACTTTTCTTCTCATCTCCATTTTCAAGCATTCTTCTTGCCCAAGCAGAAGCATCTCAGCATGTATGTTGCTCTGCAGATAGACACTTAAGGACTGGTGTGCCCAAACATTTCACCGACTTTGTACATCTGTGTAAATCTCGGAGGTGAAAATAATGCCGAGTAACACGAACTGATAATCAATATTAAAATATCATACTCCCATCCTGTAAAATAAGCAGAGTTTTTTTTTTTTTAAATAACACTTTTTAATGCTAACAGGTTGCATTGAAACGGAAACACCAAATACATAATTAGTGAGGATAAATCAGTTAATAATTCTAGAGATTAATTTGGTATTCTGCATTTGAAAACATTCATCTCAGTATTAATAGTAAAAATAAGAAACATATAAATTAGGAAAAATATTGATCTACAAGTACTTATGGGGTTATTTTTTTTGTAAACAATCTAACAAAAAAAATAGGAGAATGGAGGGGTGTCTGGGTGGCTCAGTCATAAAGCGTCTCCCTTTCGCTCAAGTCACAATCCCAGGGTCCTGCGATTGAGCGCCATATCAGGCTCCCTGCTCGGTGGAGAGCCTGCTTCTCTTTCTCACTCTATCTGCCACTCTTCCTACTTGTGTTCTCTTTCTGTCAAATAAATAAATAAAATCTTTTTAAAAAATAAGAAAATAGGAGAATGGATAAGCAAATGAATGAAGGTATCACCATACATATGATGTATATTATGTAGCAAATGAAAATTGTGTTCTCTAGGCTCCTTACTGAAATAGCATATTGACCAATATAATGTTAATTTTAAAAAGCAAATACTAATTTCATATACAATGTGTTCTCATTTAATTGCAAAAGATAAGTATTTGCAAAAGATAAGTATACTGATATTTGTATAATAAATATTGGAAATATAGTTATCACGTGGAAAGTGGTTTCTTTTAGGCTTTGGGATTATGAATATTTTCTTTTTTTCCTAGGTATCTTCCTATATTTTTAAGACTGTTAGCAGTGATGGCATATTGCTTTCTAAATAGCAAAGGAGAAAAGGATAATATTTTAAGAAGTATGGAAAATTCAATAAAGTAATTAAAGATGAAAGGAAAATTATGACAGCACAAAATGATACCTTTTACAATTGCAAAGAATAAAGTATAGCAATAAAGTTGAGGATAATGATGTTTAGAGAAATATTTAAGAAAATGTGTGCTTCCTTGACAGTATAATTTTTATATACCACAGTGTAAATGCAACTTTTATGTAGTCTTTCTTCTAGTTTTTCTCATGTTCATTCATTTAGACCTAACTGGTGACTTTGAAATATAAATGAGGGACGCCTGAGTGCTCAGTTGGCTACGTGTCTGACCCCTGATTTTTGCCCAGGTCGTAAGGATCCTGGGATAAAGTCCCCCACTGGGCTCCATCCCAGTTGGGAGTCTGAGGATTCTCTCCCTCTGCACCCCTCTCCTCCTCAGCTCACACTAGTGTGCACATGCACTCTCTCTTTCTCTAAAATACATAAATAAATCTTAAAAATATATATATATAAATGAACATTGACATTATTTTCAATTTACACTTTGACATTAAAATGGCCTCAAATAGTTAAGGAACTAAAATTTTTAAAAATATAATCTTGCAGAAAGTATGCAGGTTGGATTATTCTACACACCAAAATCTAATCCCATGCAAATTAGGGCTGCCGAATTACACTAGCACAACTTCCTTTTGACGAAGGCTGGAAATATTTTAGAACTTAGTACGATATTTACTGGATTCTACTTTAGAATTATTATAGGAGGACAGGATGCAAACATGAAACTTTTCCCTCATATATTTATCATTGGAACCTTTTACTTTGTCTTGAGGGTTAAAAAATCTTTCCTTATAAAACCTGAGGTCACTCCAAAATCTCAGCACTCATTAGTCAGTGATGGATAAAAAATGACCACGTTAAGGTAAATTATATTTAACATAAAACATTTGCCTTACTCTAAGATGTCTTAACATATTCAGAAATGCCAAACTTCTTGTCGCCCTACCCTACCCACTTGAATGTGTTCTGTGTTTTAAAATGTGTGTTACTGTGGAGTGGGACAGACAGAGACAGAATCCGGGTCATTTCTTAAGGTGTAAGATAGGGCAAGCGTCAGTTATAGCAATTTAGAGAGGAGTAAAAACATGTTAACTTTGTGTTTGATAGCAGGGATATTCAGTTTGCCGGAAAGCTTTGTAAATACCGTGTTTAGGCTCTTCCATTAAGAAAAGAAAATGATGACACTGAACTCTGAACCTGGACCTGACATCTTCATCACTGATTTACAGTAACATCTTTGGAGGGGAAGGTCACCGTGCTGAATAAGCAGCTAATGTGGCTCAGGGAGAAGGTCATTTGTGTATGCTGTAAATTCTCATCATTTTAGAAGCATTGAGAATTTGGAAACCAAAACTTGACATTTTCAGAGAATTATTACAGGGCTAAAGAGTTCAAAGTGTTTATTCTTGATACTTGAAAAATAAAGTGCCTCTTGCTCTGAAGTTTTTAAACAAGATCGAAGTACTAAAGTTTAATCAGCATTCAGTGAACCTACTCATGTGGCTGAGGCTAGATACCTGAGTATTAAGATTTCCCACCTTACGCCTTTTGGAATGAAGGGAAATGAAAGTAGAATGTTAGAACCAGAAAGAACTTAAGTGTTTTCTTCTAAAGGTTTTCTCTTCAGCCTGGCAAACAGAAAGGGTGTTCCTTGTTCCATTCCTGTGTCTTCATTTTAATGGTGATAGACTTCTAACTTCTCAGGAGACTCTCATTCAAAAGTTCTGTGTACACACACACACACACACACGCATATGTCAAATTAAAGTTAAAACTAGATTTTCTTTCCAAATGAAAAGGCAAAGATAATAAAGGAAAAAGGAATATAGAAGTTATGGGAAGCACTATTCTTTCCACTTTTCTGTGTTTGTCCTGATAGGTCTTTCAAGATGGAATTAAAAAAAATATATTTTATTTGTATATTTGATAGAGATCACAAGTAGGCAGAGAGGCAGGCAGAGAGAGAGAGGGGGAAGCAGGCTCCCTGCTTAGCAGGGAGCCTGACGCGGGGCTCAATCCCAGGACCAGGAGATCACAACCCAAGCTAAAGGCAGTGGCTTAACCCACTGAGCCACCCAGGTGCCCCCCAAGATGGAATTATTAATAACACTTTATAATGGTCTTTCTAGTATTCCTCTTAATAAGGTGTTTTTCCTAGGGTAAATTTTATAGTTTCTGGTTGACTATAGTCCATGATATCCCCCTATTGTTAGATATTTCAATATCCTGTTTCTTTCATATAACAATGAATCCTCTGGATTATATTCTTGGTTGTACCATAGCAACTCATACAGATGAATAAACATCATTGTTTATTGTTTGTCTTTGGGCACACTTTTCATGTATTTTTAAGGAAAATTGCTGGAAGTAGAAAGACTCAAAGAGTGTAAATGTTTAAAATTTTTATAGATGTTGCCAAGTTGCATTCCAAATTGTACCAATCATATTCATTCTAACAGTGCATGGTAGATACTCACCCCCATTTAACTACAAAATATTTTTAGAAAATATTCTATTTGCTCTTTTGACCTTTTAGCTCTTTTAATCATTTAATATTTTGCCAGTTTTATTCAAAATAAAACTCATCTTTTTTCTTAAATGTTTACTTTTATATATTCACTTGTTTATTTTACTTTTAATCATTGACTGTGTAGAATTCATTTTCATATGAAGTGTGAGTCAGGAGTCCAGTTCTGTTTTTGTATGTTATGTTGTCTCAGTTATCATTGACTAAATAATATGTATTTTCTCCAAAATTTGGTATGCCACCTTATAATATGCTAAATTGCCCTATGTATTTGGATTCATTTCTCGTCTATCTTGGCTCTAAGATTTGCATACTTTTACATCAGTTCACACTTAAAATTCTGTTAGCTTCATTATGTAGTTTTTCTCTATCCTAAATGATTTTCCAGTGCCACCTAATTAAATTTACTTTTGAGAATTTCCCAGCTATTGGTTGCATGGTTATGCCTATTTGAGTGTTGGAATCATTTGTAGTTAAAAATCTATGCATATTATTTGGGGGACAAAATTTATGTATAAAGTGATATATCAGGGGCAACTGGGTGGGTCATTTGGTTAAACATCACACACTTGATTTTGGCTCAGGTCCTGATCTTAGGGATGTGGGATTGAGCCCCACACTGGGTTCCACACTCAGCATGGAGTCTGCTTGAGATTCTTTCCATCTCCCTCTGCTCCTCCACAAGCTTACACACTCACTGCCCCCCCCAAATTAAAAAATAATCTTTAAACTCATATATCAGAATTTTTCCATTAGCAGGAATTGATTGAATGTCTAATATAAAACATTATAAATGAAATAAGGAGTTTAGTAACTCATATGACAAGACATCCAAAGACACAGTGATGTGGGTTAGCTAAGCCAGTACTTCAAGGATGGATTCTCTGTTTCACTGTTTTGACCTTTGCCATCAGGCTTGAACCTAATGGTCACATGGCAGCTATGTCATCTTTAAGCACACCCCAAAGTCCAAGGTCAAAAGAAAAATATGTTTCTTCTTTGTGTTCAGGGTCAAAAACATTTTTCTAAGAGGTCTTTGCAGAACTCATCTTATTTGTGAGAATTCCATTGATTATAGAACTAATCACTGGCAAGTCAATTAATAAAAATTCACTTCTCAGGATGGGGAAGATTTCAGCTTTCACTAAAGCACAGGGCATCTCAATATCTGATGAAAGAAGGGTTTTTGCTTCTGATTTTGAGACATTATTTTTTGAGTAGTTTTAGATTCACCCAAGATCAGAAGAAGGTACTAAGATTTCCCATACACCTTCTGCCTCCTTACATATATAGCTTCCTCATTATCAACACCCTCACAAGAGTGGTATATTTTTTGTAATTGATGAATCCACATTTACACAGGTTTTTGTGTGAACCCAAGTCTTCAGCTCCTTCAGGTAAATAACAAGAATGGGATTGCTGGATTATACACTATGAGTGTATTTAGCTTTGTAAGAAACTGCCAAACTATCTTCCAAAGTGGCTGTATCATTTTGCATTTCCTCCTGCAATTAATGAGAATTCCTGTTGTTCCTCATTCTTGTCAGGATTTGGGGTTGTCAGTGTTCAGGATTTGGCCATTCTATAGTTGTGTATTGATAGCTTATTGTCATTTAAATTCATATTTTCTTGATGACACATGATGTGGGACATCTTTTCATATGCTTATTTGGGTTTCTGTTTTCAAAGAAGTAGACTGGTTGCTGGGAAGGTAAACAAGAGACAGCCGTACTTAACCTGGAGAGACTTGATCTATTTAAATTAACAAGTTTTAAACATTCGGGTGCATGTGCCCCTTTGGATCACTACGTTTGTATCCTTAGGGTAAATACCCAATAGTGCAATTGCTGGGTCATAGGGCAGCAATGTCCACAATAGCCAAACTATGGAAAGAACCTAGATGTCCATCAACAGATGAATGGATCAAGAAGATGTGGTATATATACACAATGGAATACTATGCAGCCATCAAAAGAAATGAAATCTTGCCATTTGCGACAACATGGATGGAACTAGAGCGTATCATGCTTAGCGAAATAAGTCAAGCAGAGAAAGACAACTATCATATGATCTCCCTGATATGAGGAAGTGGTGATGCAACATGGGGGCTTAAGTGGGTAGGAGAAGAATAAATGAAACAAGATGGGATTGGGAGGGAGACAAACCATAAGTGACTTTTAATCTCACAAAACAAACTGAGGGTTGCTGGGGGGAGGGGGTTTGGGAGAAGGGGGTGGGATTATGGACATTGGGGAGGGTATGTGCTTTGGTGAGTGCTGTGAAGTGTGTAAACCTGGTGATTCACAGACCTGTACCCCTGGGGATAGAGTATTATGCCTCCATCAGAAAGGATGAATACCCAACTTTTGTAGCAACATGGACGGGACTGGAAGAGATTATGCTGAGTGAAATAAGTCAAGCAGAGAGAGTCAATTATCATATGGTTTCACTTATTTGTGGAGCATAACAAATAGCATGGAGGACATGGGGACTTAGAGTGGAGAAGGGAGGTGGGGGGAATTGGAAGGGGAGGTGAACCATGAGAGACTATGGACTCTGAAAAACAATCTGAGGGTTTTGAAGGGACGGGGGGTGGGAGGTTGGGGTACCAGGTGGTGGGTATTATAGAGGGCACGGATTGCATGGAGCACGGGGTGTGGTGCAAAAATAATGAATACTGTTATGCTGGAAATAAAAAAAAAAAAATTAATTAATTAAAAAAAAATTAACAAGTTTTTCTATCCAAAACCAACAGACAGCATTCCACTTATTCAAGTAGTTATATAGACTGCTAGAAATTATTTTGTTTGTTTTCTTCATGTAGAAGTTGTACACTTCTTGGTGCATTTTTTCCCCAGAGGTTTATCTTCTTAAGTTGTTATTTTCAATGAGCTCTTCCCTTCCTTTCAATTTTTGTAGCTATTAAAACAAACACTTTTAAAAAAAAAAAAGATTTTATTTATTTATTTGACAGAGAGAGATCACAAGTAGGCAGAGAGATAGGCGGGGGCGGGGGGTGAGGGGTGGAAAGTAGGCTCCCTGCTGAGCAGAGAGCCTGATGCGGGGCTCTATCCCAGGACCCTAGGATCATGACTTGAGCTGACGGCAGAGGCCTTAACCCACTGAGCCACCCAGGCGCCCCACAAACACATTTTTAAAAAAATAATCTTTCTCTTTCCCCTTCTCTTTCTGTGCATATATGTGTGTTTGTGTGTGTGTATGTGTGCATACATATTTTATACATATATCAACCAAAAAGTTATGAAAACTTTGTCTATAATGTTTTTCCACTGACTGAACATGCTTCTAGTATCAACTCTAGCACTTTCTATTAAGACATTTGATATAGAGAACCTGGTTTTATAGGTAAGCTTGCCTGTCTTTGAATTCTAGCTTCACAATTTACTAAGTGCTTTGTCTTGGGCAGGTTGATAAACATCTCTGTAATTCAGTTTCTTGAAAGTAAGATGGGTGATAATAGTATCTACCTTATGAGAAAGTTGGGTGGACAGGTGATATTTGTGAAGATTAATGCTTACAATACTAGTATATAATAAGTGTCATGTAATTTTTCTCTTATTAGTAATAAAACTAACCCTTTTCCTACTTTCCTAATAGATCTGTCTTTCTCAGTTTTTTATGACCCATGGAAAAGATGAAATGCATAACACAGTATTTGAGATAATTTTGAGATAATATATTCCAGATGATTATAATTGAATGCAGTAATTGCTAAAATGGAATATTAGCCAACTGCTGTGGGAAGCCAAAGGAAGGGCTAGTTCACTTTATGGAGGGGTCAGGAAACACGAGACAAAACCTGTGATATTTGTGCTACCACTTTAAAGATATAGATTTAAACAAAATAGGTCAAGTTGGAAGTTTTCTATTTTTTCCCCCTTTGGCTTAAAGCACAAGTGCAATTTTCTTAAAAATATGAACATGATTGAGAAAAAAAAAAAATCCATATTCTCCACTTGATAATGGATATGAAACCCTTAAAGATGGCTATTAAAAGATAGTATTAAAAGATAATAATGGATATGCTTGAGATTTGAAATCAAACATTTGAACTTTGGAATACTTTACATATAGTGTCAGGATTTTTTATTCTGTTTACAAAGAACTTATAATGGGAGCTTTCACTAAGTGAAATGAGAGAAAAACAGCTTAATCAAGGACTGTAGGTCAAGAACAGGTGCTAGCTGAGAGGTACACACGTTCAAATTGTGTTGTAAAGATGATATCTTATGCTACTAATGACTGACTGAAAACTAAAGGCAAAATGAACTGACTGCACTTCACAGTTTCCTTCTGCATAGAGAAACTCTCATACCTTTCAGTGAGTCAGCCTTCCCGTAGATACCACAACTGTGGCTGGTCTTGAGACAAAAACTTATGGGTTATCTTAAAATGCTTTGTTAGTTTAATCATCTCTGCTATATTCCAGGAACAATAACCACCTAGAGAAGTGCCAGTCAGGTTATGAGAAGCCATTTGCACTCTGTGGAAAATATTATTTCAAAAGGACCTTAAAAAAAGGAAATAGAAACAAAGTAAAAAGGCAACAGGAGAGGGAAAAAGAAGAAGGATATTGGAAAACCTCTTGCTCTTTTTCTTTAAAATACCAGTTTTTTTCTTTTTCTTTTAAGATATCAGTTCTTTTTCTTTTAAGATATCAGAAATAGAATAAAAAGGTAGTATCACTGCTATGCTTTTCCTATCTATGAAAATCTGGTATTTTTCCTGTTTGTGATACATGTCAGTCGAGCAAAATGAAAAATAAAAAGCAATGGGCCTTTTAGAATCATGAAAAGTAAAAAACAAAACAAAACAAAAAATAATAAAACAAAAACCAAAAAAACAAAAAACATGTCTAACCTCTGAGGGGAAATTCTTATTAAAATACTATTAAGTGGGTATCACAAAACTTTCACAATATCTTGCACTTTATATCAAATTTTGCCAGAAAATATTTAATGTCAGCAAAAGTATTCACTAGAAGGATCCATCATTGGATGGGGTACTACAAGTACAAAAATTCCAAGTATGGACACTAGGAATTAATAGCAGCTTCTGTTATTAATAGAAGATTTTTAAGCAAACAGAATGAACAGTTTTCTAATTCTGCTTCTAGTCATCAAAAGGTTTTAGAATCTATCAACATAAATCCAAGCGTTCTATTAATATCACTATACAGGGCAAATCAAGATTACAACTTTTTTGAGATTAGTTTTTTTATTAAATTTAAATGGCATATATACTGTGAATGTTTCTTCAATAAAAACAATAATAATTTTAGAATAACAGCAAGAAAATAATTAAATGGAAGCAAATATGCCCAGACCTTAATGATGGTAAACTCTGAGTCATGGAAACTCGTATTTATCATGGGTCTTGGGAGTTATCATGTTCATCTTTGTATTTTATACATTTATTAAATATAAAACATTTTAATGTGTATATAAAATGCATTGAATACATGTATATAAAATACATTGACATATAATATATATACATAAAATACATTGCTACATTATATACATATAATGTGTATATAAAATACATTGATTCATTGATAACATAATACATAAAATACATTGATACAAATAATGTATATATTAAAACATTCTTAGTAATAAAATAATCTTCATAATTATTGATTATTTCAGTAAAATATTTTTTGAATTTTGAGGCTGGCTCAAATTTCCTCATGCCTTCCATCACATACATACAAATGTCTGTGCATTTCTCTAGTGTTCTTTCATGCAGAGTGTCATAGCGTAAACCTACTGCCTTAACCTCCTACTCACTTGAAAACACTAAGAAACATAGTAATATTTATTTTCTGAGCATTCCATAATGTACTCTTTCATAGTTATTGCTTAACATACTAGCATATGGAAAGGAAGATAATACCTTTATTTTCTTTCTCATCATTTCTCACCTTTATTTTCAGTTCTTATCCATGGACCAGCAATGTGAAATTTTTAGTCTGACGCAGACAGCTTAGTCCATTAAAATAATCCAGCAGTACATTTAAGTTTAATGACTTAAGCAATGGTTTGCTCATTTTTTATTCCCCCAATTCCTTTAGAAAAGGCATAGAAGAAGCAGAGGACTTTTATACCCTTGTCATGTTAGAGATGGGGGCTGCAACCCTTTGGTAGAACCAGTAGATTCTCTTCTCCATATGACCTTTTTCTTCTTTTGAATGTCAGAAGCTGTTATTAATTCTTCTTCATTTTGCTTTCATGCTCCAGTGAATTTTATCCCTTCAAAGTAAATAGGTTTTGGCTAACTGTGGAGTGTGTCAGTATATGGGAATGCACATTTTTTTCAAATTTTACATATATATTTCTTTATGCATCTTTTATTGAAGTCTAATTAACACACAGTGTTATATTAGTTTCAGGTGTAAGCTTTATACTTTCTAATGGAGCTTTCATCTCATTGTTTAACTGCAGTCTATTATCAGTATGGAAAAATAGAGCAATAACACAAAAGGACAGAGAAAGAGATAGATGGATGTTATCTAGGCACTCGTTATGTGATAGCTGTACATGTAGAGCTAAAGGAAAAAATACACCAAAGAGGCAAAATAAAAATGTGGACAAAACTTACACAAAGCCTTATAGCTACAATGATAAGGTATACTGATAATTTAAGAGGGACCTCAGTAAATTGCATACTGATCATGTTGAAAAAATAAAGACAGACATTATGGAAGAAGCATATTCCATTCATTATGGATTTATAATATCTAATATGCATTATCTCCAAATTTATCTTTATTCCTTTACGGACATTAATCTGGAATTATGCAAATTTCAAAAATATGTGGTGGATGTTCTACCATTTATTCTTTTTATAAAATTTAATGTTGAATACTAGAATGTTATGCATAAGAATCTAGGTTTTTAAAAAATGCTCTATCTGTAGGTATGAATCCTAAACAATAACTTTAAGTCAAGTCATTGTGAATGCATTTTGGAATAGAAATTCTGACAATCAAAAAAATTAAAATGAAAACTGATTTTCTGTTTCTTCAAATAATGAAAATTTCAGTATGAAAATTAAGAACTGGAAACGAGATTATATCAAACTAAGTAAAGATAATGTTAATCAAACTAAGTAAAGATAACAGAAGTTACACTTCTAGCCGTGGAGGAAAAAAGAATGTTGATATCCCACCTCTAATTTGTGGATATCACAAATTGTAAGAGTAATTGTTATATGTATTTTTTTTACAATTTTTGAGACGTTGAGAACTGTTTAGAACTAAAATACAGGTAGAACTATTCTCCCTATAGAAGCAGTAATTGGAGGCATTAGAAATAATATTAAAGAATGTTAAATTTATAGGTTAGAATTCTATCTTCCCACATTTTCAACTCTATTGTTTTATATGGCATGCCTAAATTTGCTAAATAGTATATATGTATGCAGCTGACCCTTCAGCAACACAGGTTTGAACTGGGTGTGTCCTCTCATATGCAGATTTTTACAATATAGTACTGTACATGTATTTTTTCTTATGATTTTCTTAACATCTTTTTTCTCTAGCATATTTTCCTGTAAGATATATTATATATATAACATACAAAATATGTGTTAATTGGCTATTTATGTCATTGTTAAAGCTTCTGGTAAATAGTAGGCTGTTAAAGCTTTTGGGGAGTCAAAAGTTATATGCAGATTTTCAATTGTGTAGGTGTTGTTGCCATCTCTAAACCATTGTGTTGTTCAAGGGTCAACTGTATCTATGTATATGTATACATATATATTTATACATAAGAATGGCAACTATATATATGTAGATATATACATATATATATGTACACACACACACATAGCAATACATAGAGGTGCATATATTCAAATTAGTGTGTATGTATGCATGTAAACATGATTGTATTCCAGAATGTATATTCAGTTATTCTGGACAATCCCTATGGTAACTTTCATTAAGTCCTGATTTTAAAACCCTCTAAATGTTTATTTTTAAAGAGAATGATTAGAGAGTTGTTTCCTTTAGAGGTTTCTATTTAGACCAAGTTTGTTCTACCCAGGTGGGTTAGAAATTAACATTATCATTTCTCATCTCCTTAGATTTAAGATTTGTCTCATTGGAGCATAAATACATTTATTTATTTAAGAACTGACATTTTAATATGGATTGAGTCATTAGATGATATTAAGGAAGAGCTGTTCATTTTGATAAGAATGTTGATGAGATATGACTGAGGAATAAGTCATCATTGATGTATATTATGATGCTAACAGGTAAAATTTTTAAAAACTTTAAAAAAGATGATATAAACATAAATACCTACTTTTAAATAGCCATATTTTCCAAGTTATCTTCAAGTTTTCCAACAGTAATGTTTAAGTATTTTTAGAATCTTATAATAGATTTTAATTACCTCCTACTTTGATTTGTGGTTTAAGTATTAGTCTGGGAAGGCTAAATATATTAAATAAAAATTGGTTCTAAAATAAATAGGAAGGATCTAGTAGCATTCATGCCTCGCAATGATAGATGATCATCTACAAGATTTTTTCTAATGGAATTTTAAGCTAATATTTATATTATAAATATTATAAAATGTATATTAACATAAAGTCCTTGGAAATAGACCACATTTGGAAAAGTAGAAATTCAGAATCATTATCACATCTCAGATGCTATGAAGATTTAGGAAAGCATCTTTGGGATTTAGTTTTGCAATACTGAAATAAAAGAGCTAAAGTTTAACAATTGGTCTCTATACATCTCGACATTGTACTTAAGTTGTTCTTAAAATTTTGAATTATATTGTTTTATGAAGTCTTAAAGTTTGGCTTTTACCATATTAGTATTACCAATCTGTTTCCTTTACTTTAAAAATTTTTTCTATTTGATGATTTTGAGCAAATTATTTATCTTCACATAGTCTAATTTTCCTTTTCTGTAAAAAATTAGGGAAAAATGGAAGTGAAATTGTATGTTCATTAAAAATTATCTATTTATAAGTGATGTTATATATTTTATATGCATATATATGTTATATGCCTGAAAATTCTGACACAAAGAAAATTTTTTATAAATATTAGTTTTCACCTGTCTTTACATTTTTTTTTTTTTTAGATTTTATTTATTTATTGGACAGACAGATCACAAGTAGTCAGAGAGGCAGGCAGAGAGCAAGGAGGAAGCAGGCTCCCTGTGGAGCAGAGAGCCCGATGCGGCGCTCGATCCCAGGACCCTGGGATCATGACCTGAGCCGAAGGTAGAGGCTTTACCCCACTGAGCCACCCAGGTGCCCCTGTCTTTACAGTTTTGAATTTTGGGTAAAAATCAATAAGCAGTAAGTGATCTTGTCTTTCCCTCTCTCTCTCTTTTTCCTGTAATAATTGTTTAAAATGTAGCCTTAATAATAGTGATTATATGACCTAGTAAGATTTTTTAAAATTATGACTAAAAAATAGCTATCATAGATATATGAATGTAAAAAAATAAGATGTTACACAATTATGAAGCTAGTCATAATAGTTGTGATTTCTTCACTATGTCATACAATTCTTCAGTCTTAGATATTTTATCTAAATACTTGACTATTCCCCCAAATTTAAAATTTAGAATTCTGAAACTTTAAAAAAGTCCAGTTACTCATTTGATATATGTATTTATCATCATTGCCAACATCATCAAAATCAGACCAAATGTGTGTGTATGTGCATATATAGTGTTCACTATATATAGCACATGTATAAATTTGTAGGGGTATATCACATGCAGGAATGGTTCTTACTTATCTTACATACGGTACTTCCTTTAGTCCTCAAAGCAGCCCTGTATGTAGATAATATGGGTACTCTTGTAGAGATGAGGACACTGAGATCTCAAAGGTTTCAACATTTGCTCAAGATAATGCAGCTATCAAATGGCAGCAGTTGATTTTGAGTCTTTACAGAAATAATGGAAACTGCGTTCTAAGAAGGAAAATCTTCATTATTATGAAGTGAAATCAATGTCAGTGAATTTCTGTGTCACTACTGATAAGTCACAAGTCTATACGGATTCTGGTTTTCTAATCTACAAAATTAGAAATTTGCATTGTATCATTTTACCATTAAATAATCTCTTTTCCTATATAAATTGATAATTTTAGTGCTTGTTAATAATTTTAAATTCTAATTAGTAAGCCTAACTTAAAACAAGTTGGCATAGTGCTCTTTCCTCTTGTCTAAGGTTTTAGGGGGCAATAAGGTCAATAAATATACACTTAGTGTCCTCAGTCATTTATGCTTTCATACATTCATGCATTCATTCACATATATTTAGCTTTCACTTATTTTAAATACTCACCCTAGTCCAATGTCTTTGCTATTCGCTGAGGTATACTGACATGGCATTATCTACTTGGGATCACTATACAGGTAGGAGGCAGGTAGTGATGAAATAATCCCACCAGTAATTTCACGATTACAAATTTTAGAAAAGTGCTATGGGGGACACGATGCAGAATGTCAAGAAAGCATGTAAAAGCAGGAAGATTAAAAATGTCTATGCATACTCAGGTTAAGTAAATGAGCTATGCAGTGCCTGCTCTGAGAATCATTACAATATGGTGCTGCACTATAGAGTAGTATACATTTTCTAGCTAGAAGCAGTTTCTCTCTCATTTAACCACTCATTTTGGCACCAGAGACTTAATATTAAAGTGTATGAAACCATCATCTGGCAGGATGGGCTAGATTATGTTGTGGTTATGAATAACCCCAAAACTTACTGATATATGACTGAATGTTTATTATCCCCTCACACTGAGTGCCCATCAGGGAGGGAGTGGGTTAGAATCTGCTTATCATGGCCACTCAAAGACCCAGGCTCACACAGACTCCTTCTCAATATGTGTGTCCATGATCACCATGACAGATGGAAGAGAATGCATCAAATAATACTTTTAAAATCAAATGGATTTTAAAAGCATTTTTCTAGGGCACCTGGGTGGCTCAGTTGGTTAAGCACCTGCCTTCGGCTCAGGTCATGATCCTGGAGTCACTGGATCGAGTCCCACATCGGGCTCCCAGCTCCATGGGGAGTCTGCTTCTCCCTCTGACCTTCTTCCCCTCATGCTCTCTCTTACTCGCTCCCAAATAAATAAATAAAATATTTTAAAAATAAAATCATTTGTCTAGATATAACACATGTCACTTTCCTTGATCAGAGAAAGTTGCTTGTTTAGAACTACCCTTAACTGAGGCAGGGGTTAGGTGGATGTGTGAAATATATGCAAGGGGATTAAGAGGTACAAACTTTCAGGTATAAAATAAATAAATTCATGTATAAAAAGCAATGATGAAAATTATAGCATAGGGAATATAGTCAATAATATTATAAAAACACTGTATGGTGACAGATGGTAATTGTACTTACCATGAGCATTAAGTAATGTATAGAATTGTGGAATCACTGTATTGTACACCTGAAGCTAATACAACATTTTATGTCAACTATACTTGAATTTAAAGAAAAAAAGAAGAGGCAAGAAAGTACAATCCTACCATGTATTCAGAAGTGAGATTTGAATGTTTATGAACTTCCTGACAGCTACCACGGAATAGAGCCCATGAGGGCACTTTGAAGAGGGATCAAATAAACTTGAATGAGCCTTCAAATAACCCACTAGTGACATTAGCATGGACTCTGTTAAGAATCATAGTTGAATTTTGTTTAGAGAAGGATAGTAAATCCCTATTTCTTTGAGTATCTAAGTTCCATTATTTAAAATGCCCTTTTATCATCTTGAAGAATAGTTTATTCACTCTTGAGTCCCAAATCACATACCACTTCCTATGCAAAGTCTCCCATAACTCCCCCAAGTAACAATAATCACTCACTCTCCGTGCAGTCTCTCTGGTTTTCCTGCTTTACATTTTTCATACTGAACCATCAATTGTTTATTTATCTATGTGAACATGACTTAATGAAATGTTCTCTGAGTGCAGAGATTGTGCCCTATTCCTCTCTGAGTCCTCAGCACATGTCACAATGAATAGAATATAGAAAATTTCCAGTTCAGGGTGAATTATTTATTACATCCTGCAAGCCATGTGTTTAAAAATACATGGTTGGTTGATGAGAAAAGATCATTAAAGACTGGACGAAGGTTGTGTCATAATAGGATCATAGCTCACTCAGGAACTTATTACAGATGAGTTCCAAAGGATACTGCTATATCAGATGTATTAATTATATAAACAGAACCACAGTGCATTTCATTGAGGATGGTGTATTGTTTTGGAGAAAAAGCAACTATGTAAAAATTTGGAAAACTAACTTGTGTTTTGGTGTGTAAGATTTGCTAGTTAGAAGTGTTCACTATTGGGGGGCCTGGGTGGCTCAGTGGGTTAAAGCCTCTGCCTTTGACTCAGGTCATGATCCCAGGGTCCTGGGATCGAGCCCCGCATTGGGCTTTCTGCTCAGCAGGGAGCCTGCTTCCCCATCTCTCTGTCTCTGCCTGCCTCTCTGCCCACTTGTGACACCTGTCTGTCAAATAAATAAATAAAATCTAAAAAAAAAAAAAAAAAGTATTCGCTATTGAAGTAATTCTTCAAAATATACTGTGTTTAACATCACAAAAATAGAAAAAGAAAACCCTTTTCTTCATACCTAAATAACTCAACTACTCCTAAGAAGAAAGTAACTATCTGTGTGTGTGTGTGTGTGTGTGTGTGTGTGTATCCTTTATCTCCATAAAAATATACTGAAATGTGTGATTTCTCAAGGCTTATCTCTTAGATGAATTTTTATGTCTCTTAATTATAAATGTTACTTCAAATTAAAAATATGACAGTTTAGTTAACCACTGATTGTAATATGTAAATAGGAGTTTTAATTCAATCAGTGTTATATATGCAGAGCTGAGAAGAATAATGATGAAGCAACTTACCATAATTACTCAGTTGCATCAACAATCTTATTGAAAAGCAAGTTAATTCAATTTGAATTTTTGGCTTCTAGGTTAAAGTGAAAATGTAGGGAAAAAGTAGGTTTGCCTGCTCTAAGATGGGCAAATGTTATATCACAAAGGAGTATACAGTTTATTTAGTTTTTATGAAAAGTCACCTCCTCTCCTTCATCATAAAGAATATGTAGCATGTCTTTAGCTCTATTTTAAAAGATTTCCATGTGAAAAATAGAACTCATGGATGAAAACTTTATTTTTAAAACACTGAAAAAAACCCCATTGGGTTTATTTAGAGCACAGTTAAGGTATGTAATTAGGAAGTAGATTGGTCTGAAAGAAAACTATCCACTCTGGACTTAGTTACATTATATCGTCACTGAAATGGGTAGCACTTTAGAATATTGTTCAGGAAATAGTGATTAGTAAAATGCAGTCAAGTAAAACTTGAGTATGAATCCTTTATTTTAGTGTCTTGATAGAAAAAGCTAATGTTCATTTAGCTTATTTAAACATGAGCTAAATGTTTTTATAAAGACTCTCAGTTTATGAAAAACTGTTGAATCTTAACTACACTAAAATAGCTAGGTCAGTCCTGTAGCAGTCGTGAGGGAAATTGTTACTATGGGGGAAAAAAACTAAATTACAAATTTAATTTTGTGAAAACAAATTGTTTGCTAGCAGTTGAACTACAGCTTAATGCAGATAAACTACTTCTGGTGAAAAGGAGAACGATGGGTATGATGTGAAGTAAGCTCTGCTTTTTGTAGGCACTCTTTTAGGTCCCTGAGGGAGAAAGATGCCCCAGCATGAGACTAAACCAATGTATTAATTTATCAAAAGCTGAGCTTTGGCCTCAAACCCCATTGTGGTTGCTTGAAATGGCGATTATATATGAATCACAGATCAATTGGGATTGTTAATTTGTATATGAAACTAGGATCAGGTTGAGTAACTGTCTTGACCCATTTCTTGTAGGTTTCCACCCCAGTTTGGCCCTCAAGATCTTACAATTTTGTCGGTAAAAAGATAGGAAGAATGAAGATTTCTCAAGGGAAAAAAGAAAAAAAAAATCCCCAGGGCTTAGGACAAAAAACTTAACGTATATAAAAAGTGCCCAGAGATACCTACTTATTAAGGATTACCAGATGGATATACACTATGTCCATTCCTTGCCATGATATAATATACCACTTGGATTAAGGTAGGCTTCTAGAATGAGGTATTAAGTCACTATTCCCAATTTAATTATTACCAAATTGTTCTTTGGTGTGAACATCATACTCTCTGGTGTTATTTTAAGCATAAAGCATATGGTTAAATATTATCGTTCAGGACATATTCTCTATGAGAGCAAAGGCAAATAATGCTTGTTACTTCTTTACATAGATTATATGTAGTTTTATAACCACACATTGTGTTACACTTAGGTTTATAATCTATCTGAATTAATTTTTACATATGGTATCTGCTTTTATTTATGTTTTTCTGGTAAGAGGACCAGAGAAACTTTTATTCTAGCATTAGTTTGTCCCATCGTTGGGTACCTTCTGAGTACAATACCCCTGGTCCTATGAGTTAAGAGACTTTTTTTAATATGGCTTTTTCACAGTGGAAAGAAACTATTTATGGCCCTATGGAAAATCCACTGACTGTTATTTATGTTCCCATTCACCAAGCCTTGTGTAGTTTCTTCATACGTGTTGCTATGCTTTACTCCTCTGTGGATACAAGGTTGATCTTACGAAGACCTCCAGAACTATCTATCCTTGAACGGTCTCCTCTCTGGTAAGCTGTCCTGCATTCTCTGGCTACTCTGGCCTCCTGGGAACACTAACTCTGTCTCCTCCCCTCAGGGAAACCACTTAACTCTACCTTGGTTACACCTTCTTATTCTGTGCCATGAGGATACTCTATAGGCAGGATACTGAGAACATTCTCTTCAGTGCTAGTATTGTGATAAAACTTTCAAAGGAAAATTCTGATCTCTAATTTGCTGTTTTACTTGTAGCATTTTCTTCATACTCTTTCCTTTTAGGTTTAAATGGCTCCTTAATGTACCATTTTTCAAGGCACGGTCTTTACCTGTTTCACTAGATCTTTTAAGATGTTTATAGTTATCTTAATCTCCAATTGTCAATTCCAATATGTTTCTCATTCAAGGATTTGTTTTTGTTAGTTGTTTATTTCCTGAGTTGCTGCTGCCTCTGCTACTGCTTTTTCTTTTTCTAATTTTAATCAGAATTCTGATTCTAATTGTTCTGATTTTTCTTCTTCTCCGGTGTTTATTACAATGTTTCATACTGACTATGGAAAAAAACAAACTGTAGAGCTTGGGATAAATAGAATTTATGCCAAGATGTTAGTGTGATCTCTTGCTTTTGTTGTTGTTTTTTTCTTTAAGCAAGTAATGATGGATATTGCATCAGTAGATACATTGCAACCATAAATGAACAGGTATAGCATTTTATGATTGGCATAGTTAACCTATATTGGAATATATACATTTAAATTTAAATTACTAGGTATTAATCTTCTTGTAGATGTAGGAAGTTTTCTTGGTTTCATAAGTTAACAAAGGTTGAATACAAATGAAATTTATGCAAGGTCTAAGGTACTGTTTTTTTTTCAACTAATTTGAAGGTCTAAACTTTTAAAAGTGTTTGGAAAAATATAATGCCTAACTACCCTCTAGATAATAATAACTTCATGAACTATAAAAACTTTTAATTCAAGCATACACAATAGTCATGTTACATACAGTCATGAAAAACTGTGGAAATACCAGTTTGTAAAGACACTGAATAATACATTAATTTATGGAATCATTTATCTCTACTAAACTTTTGGTTTTTTGAATTTTCAATGCCCTCTTTTTATTTTTCTAGATAGCCCATAACAGTTGATTATAAGTGATCCAAAAGTGTTTTTGAAGTCTAACTGACCAGAAGAATAAAATTATATTTATTAACTTATAGTACATAATTTATTTTATATTACATTAAGCACAATAAGCAGACTTGATTCACCTGTTACATAAACATAAAAAAGAAGGACCATTATGAGAAATAGCAACATCAAAACCCAGAAGCAGATGATGTTTTTTTTTCCCTAAAAAAACAAAGAAACTATTGTCATCTGAACAAACATTTAAAAATTACCTACTGTGTGCAAGACACACTGTTTAGTAGGCATTTATAGATTATAACGATAAGTCACACTTTGCTCACAAGGGGATGAGTAACTTATTTCAATATCTTGGTGAATTATTGAACTTATCTGCAATGTTTGGTTGAAAATTTAAAACTAATTATTTTCTTTTTCTTTCTCTTTTTTTTTTTTTTTGGTCCAACCAGCAAATTATATGCTTAGAAATATGCTGCTCTGCTTCTTTGTAACTAAATATACTTTTGTTTTGTTATCAACTGAAGGGAAGAAAATTATTTGATACATTATTAAGTTGACATAATGTGCTTCAAGGGGAAAACAACTCTTATATTTAGTGAGTCATTTTATATCCCAATTGTTATTTCTATGAAGTACTTTTATCTGCTGTTTTTCTATTTTAAAAAATCTACATAATCACAGAAAAAGCATGTTATGATCTGACTAACATATATTTTAAATGCTCTTTTAAACATTTGATTTCATTAAAATTACATAAGTATGTAAGATCAAAATATTTTAAGAACACTGTGTGCTTTCAAATGTTGATTAATGATATTTATAATGGATTGTTTATCTTTGATCATATAGCAACAAAGTAGAAATTCTAATACTATCACTCAGAAATTTGATGTTTATGATGTTATCAAGTAACTGCTGTATAATATCCTAAGCACAAAATTTGGGATAATCAGAGTTTTCTCAAGAAGTAACTGGATGTATTTTATGCTTCATTGAAACTACTTTGAAATTGCTCTAAGATGGATAGTCTATGATTGAAATGTAAGCCCACCCCTTCCACCAAAGATTTTAAAACTTTAGTAATAAAGTTATTACATAAGTGCTATGATACATTTAGATTCCTTCTAGCTAAAACATCTATCCAGAATAATTTTAATTGAAAAAAAATATTATTAATTGTATTGTGGCCAGTTTTGGAACATCACGGAATATGACACAGTATGAAGATAGAAAAATTCATCTTCGGAGGAATAAAAAAAATAGTGACAAATGATTTTTCAATAAAAACAATGGAGGTCAGTGAATATTATTTGCTGATATATATTTTAAGATATTTTGCTCCTTTCTTCATCCATTCTCATGTTCTTATCTGCCATCTAAATCTTGATGAAAAATAATGTATCAGCTAAGATCTCATTCCTGTATTATGTTGTATGTCCCCACAAGTAATTCAAACTTATTATCTCTGGCCTAAACTTAGTTTCTCATTCTCCCAATGCCTTATCTAGAATTTCAGTACAGCAGCGGACAGGTAGGGTTGCTGTTGAATTCTGGATGAATTCCAGGTCTCCTTGAAGCCTGAATTTAACTGCTAGTTGAGTTTCGTATGCTTTCCTCTCCCTCATTATATGAGCTAATCATACCTTACCCTTTTCTGTCACAGCACTGTTAACTGTGCGTGGGACTCTAAGATTTATAACTCTCTCACTAGAATGGAAACCCATAAACTCAAGCATGATTGCTATTGTGGCTAACATTATATCCCTAGATCTTAGCATAGTGCCCATTGCATTATTGGTTGTCAATAACCATTGAGGAATGAATGTATTACTATTTCTTTGTTTCTGTGTGTATTCTTGCAATAAGCTCCTGTTACCTAAATGAGTCTGGTTCTGTGTCTTGTGATGAGAAAAACCTAACTACTTATTACTAGTTACCTAAAATTTCCCCCAAGTATCATTATCTTTTTCACCTCCAAGGCTCTGTACCTATCATTTCCTTTCTGTGAAAGGTTTTCCATACTTTTGTGCATTTTGCCCTGACTTGCCCATTTTCTAACCATTTTTCAGGTTGCAGATTTTCCTTGTGGCATGCTTTAGCTGTGCAAATCTAATGTAAGTGGTTCTCTTTTCAATTTTATACCAGGTTCATGATGACTAATATTAGCCCATCTCTCCTTTTTCATAAGCCATTGCCTATGGGATTATAAATATGGTAGAAACTGTTTCAATTATGTGTAGGGTATATAATTTATAGCCAATAAATATTTATGTAAAAAAGGTAAATGACAAACCGTAGCTTTAATTTAAGACATCTTTGACTGTTCTTTTCACTGAAAAACAAATACCAGGTGTTTCAGAAATCAAATTTCTCCTTAGGAGTAATTTTTTAAAATTTTGTTTCTAATTTACCATTAATTTAATAGATGAATTGATTCATTTTTCAGCAGTGCATTATTAGACAACTGAATATTTACATCTCAAGCTCTAGAGCCTTAAAGATTTTGGTATAGGTGGGCTCTGAAAGGGAAAAAAAAAAAGTTGAAGAAAAAGAATGCTTGCTAATCATATAAATGCTTTGACCTGGAAACAATAATAATAATAATATGGTATAGTATCAGAAGTATATCAGCTAGAGTGTTAACATTAGTGAGGGAATATTTAGCTCCCCTGGGAAGAAAAGTTAAACAGAGGCTTTGGAAAAGATCAGTGGTAAATTTGAGTCAGGAATTGGTTGTTTTCCAAATAAGGAGGAGGAGGGAATTCTATGCATTGCAAAGAGACTCTCGAGACTCTATACCTAAAGTAATGGACAGGAAGGAAGGATAGAAAAAAAGAAGGAAGCAGGAGGAAAGAAGGGATGGTGGGAGGAAAGGAGGGAAAAAGGAAGGAAGACACTGCAGTAGAAAATTGTAACTCTCGGGACGCCTGGGTGGCTCAGTTGGTTAAGCAGCTGCCTTCGGCTCAGGTCATGATCCCAGCGTCCTGGGATCGAGTCCCACATCGGGCTCCTTGCTCCGCAGGGAGCCTGCTTCTCCCTCTGACTCTGCCTTCCACTCTGTCTGCCTGTGCTCGCTCTCGCTCGCTCTCTCTCTGACAAATAAATAAAATCTTAAAAAAGAAAAGAAAAGAAAATTGTAACTCTCTCATTGTTAGAGTATGACATATAATGTAGAATAAATTACTGAGTGAATATGCAGCTAAGGTAAGCTACTCGGGGGGTCATGTGTTATGTCATGTGAAAGCTTCTTACTTTTCTGTGCAGGGAATAGGAAGTTTTTACTAGGTTTTAGGTAAGATAATGATACAATGACTGATGCAGAAAGAGCACTCAGCAATATCTACATTTTGTAAAGCAAAGATTAGAACCAATTCTAAGGATGATGGACAAATGAACTGAAACAGGTGTAGTGTGAATAGAAAGAATGATTTGGATTTGAGAAAAAAAATAGATAATAGAATTAAGCAAGATGTAGATGCCTACAGCATACGGTCAGCAGGAGCACATAAGTGAGGATAACAGTGAACTGATTTCTATTTCAGACAGCCAGCATAGTAATGTTACTAACAGCAATAGGACTAACAAGAGGAAATGGAATATGCTAATCTTATTTTTATGTAAAGAAATCATCTGCTAATATTAGTGAGTAAACAACTATCATAATTTCATAATATTGCTTAATATTGCTTGTTATACTTGGTTAGGCTTCTGTGATTTTTTTTAAACCTCAGAGGCTAAATAAACACGGACATGACTTGTTAGACTCTAACAATGCTACCACTGCTCTTCATGGGATGCAAGTAGTAGTGTGTAGCTTGTCAAAGTAGTCTTTGTGAAATGAGTAAGTGAGGTAAGGAGCCATATGCACACATTGTTGGTTTTAGCTATCTTTCTGTTCTTAACTTGGCCATTTTGAATTAACCTATATGAAATTCACTAAAGAGATGATTTCACAAAAATAAGGTAGTGTTTACCATAAAATAACCTCAGAAAAAAGAGGGGAAGATAGTACCTTCATAGTAATTATGATTTGAGTTTTTTCCCCTAAGTAGTAGAGAAATGACTGGGATTTCCCTCCCTCTCCTCCTCACCCTTTCCTTCTTTCTCCAGGGTTTTATATGTATTTTTCTTATTGTGTTTTCATGTAAAAGTTAATAAGTAAACTGACAGCTACACATGAAATTGGAAAGTGACCCAAGTTAATGTTGTTGGTGAATTTTGAAGGGTAATAATACCAAAAAGTTAAAGAATTTTTATCATAAGCCCTTATTCTTCAAGCACTGATGCAAATTTTTCCTTGCATGTAGGTTGCTAAGCAACAGCCTGGAAATATTTTTTGTTATCCATAAATACAGTTCTCTATGGTCCCAAAAAGCATAGACATTTCCCCAATCTTTTTGTTTGTTTGTTTGAGCTCTCATATCATATTATTGAACAAGGTTCCTTAAATGGCAATGTTCTACATAAATGAAAATGCTATGTATGATATGCAAACACTTTCAGAAATATCTTGTAATTTCTTTCCAGTGAATAACTATTGTGGTCACATAATTATAGTTAAAAGTAAAAACACAGAATATATAATTAATTTGGGTGGAGCTTGTAAAAAATTCATTTTTAATATATGTGAAAATAATCAGAAATATGTATTAAAACAATACAATCACATGATAAATATAATCTAAGAACTACTGCATATTAGTCTTTAATTTATTCACAAATTAGAAAATACTACATGGCACTTACCTTGGCATATTTTATATGTTTCTTGATTTACTGTGGCTAATACATTCCATTTCATATATATATATATATATATATATATATATATATATATATATATATCCAATATATAATTATCATAATATTAATATGTGAGTACCTTAGGGGAGGCAGAATCATAAAAAGAAAGATGCACAAATTCTAGGGGAGATGGAAAAAGGTAATAAAGGTTGTTTATTACATGAGAAGATACAAGGTCACCAGATCAAAAGTTCAAGTTTACATATTATAGCAATAGGATCTGGGGAGATTATATAAAAGATAAATTTTCTGTTCTGTAGATGAACTGTACTTGCTACTCTACTTTTTCAAGAATGATGAAAGTGACTCACATGTTTTCTTTCCTATAATTTGATATTTTGATAAATAAGACTATAGTCTATGGGGGAAATAAGAAATAACTAAATTCATTCTTATTTTACCTACCTTTTGTGATGCTCAAGTTATGAAATGCGACTTGGGGTTTTAGGTTTATATGTTCCTTAACTAATATTTGACATTTCTTCTAATTACAAATTTTGAATATAATATGTCATATGTTTCTTGAAAGAATGGGCCCCAGAGTTATGTTAAATCATAAATTGAAGTTTATTTAAGTATTGCAGTAAGTGACAGTTCTAAGATTTTTCTAATGTCTATTAATATGATTCATGAGTGTAATGAAGAAATAGTTGTTCTCTCACTCATTCAGGGAAGTAATATTGGATTAAATCTAAAATTACATAAATAGTTTATTCTTCCCTGGCTGCTTGAAGTTTGGCTGCCATCATGAATTACACAGTAACTATCTGGACCAGGAAGTTCATGACCAACTGACTGCAGCAGAAACAGATGGTCATTTTCCTTTGGAGACATATCAAGATCAAAAGCTTCCGCACAGCAAAGGAAACAGTCAACAAAACAAAGAGGCAACCCATGGAAGGGGAGAAGATATCCGCAAATGATACTATAGACAAAGGGCTGATATCCAAGATCTATAGAGAACTCAGTACACACAAAACAGATAATTACATCTATATGGGCAGAAGACATGAATAGACACTTGTCTAGAGAAGACATACAAATGGATAACAGACACATGAAAAAAAGTTCATCATCATTAGCCATCAGGGAGATTCAGATCAAAACACATTGAGATACCACCTTATACCAGTTAGAATGGCCAAAATCAACAAGACAGTAAACAAGTTTTGGAGAGGATGTGGAGAAAGGGGAACGCTCTTACTGTTAGTGGGAACACAAGTTGGTGCAGCCACTTTGGAAGATAGTGTGGAGATTCCTTAAGAAATTAAAACTAGAGCTACCCTATGACCCAGCAATTGCACTACTGGATATTTACCCCAAAGATACAGATGTACTGATAAGGGCCACCTGTACCCCAATGTTCATAGCAGCAATGTCCACAATTGCCAAACTGAGGAAAGAACCAAGATGCCCTTCAATGGACGAATGGATAAAGAAGATATGGTCCATACATACAATGGAGTATTACGCCTCCATCAGAAAGGATGAATAGCCAACTTTTGTATCAACATGGTTGGGACTAGAAGAGATTATGCTGAGTGAAATAAGCCAAGCAGGCAGAGTCAATTATCATATGGTTTCACTTATTTGTGGAGCATAAGGAATAACATAAGGACATGGGGAGATGTAGAGGAGAAGTGAGTTGGGGGAAATCAGAGGGGGAGACAAACCATGAGGGACTGTGGACTCTGAGAGACAAACTGAGGGTTTTGGGTTAGGGTGGGGGTGGGGTGAGCCTGATGGTGGGTATTGTGGAGGGCATATATTGCAAGGAGCACTGGGTGTGGTGCATAAACAATGAATTTTGGAGCACTGAAAAAAGTTAAATTAAATAAAAAACCATGAAACAGATGTTCATTGATGTCCTTCACTTTGGAAAGGCAACAGAACCGAAGACAGAAATTTGGGAAATACTAGCTAAGATGTACAGGACCACACCAAATGTCCCCTTCATACATGGATTCAGAATCCATTTGGTGGTGGTAAAACACCCAGCTTTGACAGGATTTATGCTCCTTGGATTATGCGAAGAAAAAACCCCAAACATATATTTATAAAACATGGCCTGTCTGAGAAGAATTTTAAAAGTCTATGCTTATATAGGAGAGAATATTCAATGGAAAATATAGTCTCTTCCATAAATAGTGTTGGGAAAATTGGATAGCCACATGGAGAACAATGAAACTTGCCCACTTTCTTACACCAGTCACAAAAATAAATTCAAAATAGTTGAAAGACCTAAATGTAAGACAGGAATCCATCAAAATCCTCGAGCAGAACACAGGCAGCAACCTCTTTGACCTCTGCCACAGCACCTTCTTACTAGACACCTTTCCAGAGGGAGGGAAACAAAAGCAAAAATGAACTATTGTGACTTCATCAAGGTAAAAGCTTCTGCACTGCAAAGAAAACAATAAAAAAAACTAAAAGGCAACCTACAGAGTGGGAGAAAATATTTACAAATGACATATCAGATAAAGGGCTAGTATCCAAAATCTATAAAGAACTTGTCAAACTTAACACCCAAACAAGAAAAAATCCAGTTACAAAATGGGCAGAAGACATGAACAGACATTTCTCCAAAGAAGACATACAAATGGCTAACAGACACATGAAAAAATTTCCAACATCACTCGGCATCGGGGAAATACAAATCAAAACCACAATTAGGTACCACTTTATACAGTCAGAATGGCTAAAATTAACAACTTAGGAAACAATAGATGTTGGCGAGGATGCAGAGAAAGGGGAAACCCTTTTACACAGCTGGTAGAAATGCAAGCTGGTGTAGCCACTCTGGAAAACAGTATGGAGGTTCCTCAAAAAGTTCAAAATAGAACTACCCTATGACCTTGCAATTGCTCTAGGTATATACTCTAAAGATATGTATGTAGTGATCTAAAGGGGCATGTTCACCCCGATGTTTATAGCAACAATGTCCACAATAGCCAAATTACGGAAAAAACCCAGATGTCCATCGATAAATGAATGGATAAAGATGGGGTATATATGGAAAATGAAATATTACTCAGCTATCAGAAAAAATTAAGTCTTAACTATTTGCAATGCCTTGGTTGGAACTAGAGGGTATTATGCTAAGCAATATAAGGCAATGAGAGAAAGGCAATTGCCATATGATTTCATTCATGTAGAATTTAAGAAACAAACCAGAGGAGCATAAAGGAAGGGAGGGAAAATAAGATGTAATCAGAGAGGAAGACAAAACCTAAGAGACTCTTAATCACAGGAAACAAACGGGAGGGTTGATGGAGGGGAAGGGGACAGTTGGAGGGGGGGTAACATTATCCACAGTAGACAAAATATGGAAAAAGCCCAAATGTCCATTGATGAATGGATGAAGAAGATATATTATTTATACACACACACACACACACACACACACATAAACGATGGAATATCACTCAGCCATCAAAAAAATCTTGCCATTTGCAATTATGTGGATGGAACTATTATGCTAAGCAAATAAGAGTCAGAGAAAGACAAATAACATAGGATTTCACTCACATGTGGAATTTAAGAAACAAAACAAATGAACATAGGGGAAGGGAAAGAAAAATAAAAAATAAGATAAAAACAGAGAAGGCAGCAAACCCTAAGAGACTCTTAACTATAGGGAACAAACTGAGGTGCTGGAGGGGGATGGAGGGTAGGGCAGTGGACCAAAGGGGTAATGGGCATTAAAGCGGGCATTTGTGATGAGCACCAGGTATTATATGTAAGTGATGAATCACTAAATCTACCCCTGAAACTAATTATTACACTGTAGGTAACTAAGTAAAATTTAAATAAAACCTTGAAAGAAAAAAATAAAAAGTCTATGATTATACTACTTTAACTGAAGTGGCCATATCCAGTATATACACTGTAAGGGGCAATAGTAATAGAAAATTTGTAACAAAGCACAACTTTTCAGGTTTATTTTGAATTGTTTTAATTTAAAAAATGTTTATTTTCTTGACACTTTTTTCTTTTGTTTTAATGAAAATTGTGTCTTATGTGTTATAATCCCAAGCCTCTCTGTCCCTACCTAAGCATTCATTGATGTCACCCCATTAATAATACCAAGGAGCTGGAGTACTAGGGTGATTGTGTTGATGGAAATTCACAATTTCCAGTCTTTGTGAAACTTTCACTATTTCTCTGTGTCTCCTTTTTATCATCCATAAAGTAGTTATTATAAAGTTAAATGTATTATCACAACAATAAGTTTATTGTGATAATTACAGTACATGATAACTTATGCAAAAGGACATAGAACCATAACAATCATATAATAAATCTGTTATTATTTTTATTATTACCCATAATAATAGTCATTGTGAATTATGTTTGCTTATTTGGGATCTCAACTTTGAAACAATAAAAGAAACTATGTGAATTAGGATAAATATACAGTATTGGAACAAAGCTTTAGACAATAGAGATTTCATTATTTCACCTAACAGGGAATCTATGTATAGGTTTTCTCAGTTTTGATGCAGTAATTCAGTGGTTAATAATAAGGCTCTTACTAAATCTTTCTAATAAATTATGTTGGCTTTTTGTCTTTAGGTTTGTAACTTCATGGCCTAAGGATTTCTTACAAATCATTGATCAGAGTCAGGTTATACTTTCCTAACCAATAACTAGTAGAAGATGCAGAATTATCATTCTTGATTTAGACAAATAATAACCCATCCCTGGGGTATGTGAGGAGGCTTGTGATAATTTAGCATATTGTGGTTCAACAAAATTTGGTTTTAATGCACCAAGAGAAAAAAAATTTGCTAGCAAACAAACAGTATCTGACACCAGCAATTAATAATTGACTGCTCTGATTTAATTGGCACTTGTTGGCCAGGGAATGGGGAGAGAACAGTTAGCATCATTTTAGCAATGGGAAGATTCTATAATGTTGAATGCTCATTATTTGATACATATAGTATTGACAGTATGTCTATGTTCCTTTCATTTTTAAATTAAGATTATATACTTTTAGGTGATGGGCATTAATGGGAAGGCACTTTTTGTGATGAGCATCAGATGTTAGATGGAAATATTGAATCACTAAGTTATACACCTGAAATTAGTATTACACTGTATCTTAACAAACTGGAATTTAAATTAAAAAAAATAAATGCTTTCATGTCTAATTAGTTGAATACCATAGTAATTGTAATCAATGTGGAAATATTTCTAACAGCTAATTGCCATTTTAAGTGGAGAAAGAGCTAGAGTTTATAATAAAATGGTGACTTAAACATCCAGAAAAAATTAAAAGTGTTTAGATTACTGTATATGTTTAATATGGAGAAAAAGATCAATCTTCTAGAGTTAAAGATGCAAATTTCCAAGAAAATAATGTTTATGATGCTAACTTCTGTGTATGTTACTAGATAAAAGCTTGTAGAGCTTCTGCTTATAGGTCAAATTCATTACAGGTAGTAAAAGTACACCCAAACCCTTGAATAAAAGCCTGTGATTATGTTTAAAACATCCAAGGATGTTGAATAGATTAAATATATTAACATATAATACTGTAGAGAAGCACAGAGGGGCATGCCTAAATGCAAGCTATTCCACTTGCTTAGATAAATAGAATTCTTAATGCAGTAGAACCACAGATGATTGCAAGAGTAAATTTTACATTTCTGCCTAGATATTAAAAAGTTTGCATGAAATGAAGTTTCTTTCCTGATTCATATCAGTTTGTAAAGGTAGGCAATTCAGTTTGCTACACAAAATATATCTTTATGAAGCATAGCAAAATCCAATTTGCCAGTAAAATCCATTTAAATTAAAATCAAAGACTAATCTTCATATAATCCTTTGCTTGTACCATAATGATGAAAAATGAACAGATGCCTATAGTGAACACTTACTTATCCTGATTATTTTTATTTTTATTTCATAGAAATTACCTTCTGCAGGGAAGAAAAAGTATATGGAAAGGTCACATGCAACAAGTAAACTTATTAAAGCTATACTAGAGAAATAAAAGATTATTCACTTTTTTTCAGTCATAGAGAATGGAACTGCATAATGATGTTCTTTAAAGCCAAGTCTTAAATATATAAAATCTTATGAATTCCAACAAAATTCTTCTAAACAACTATTGAAAATTGCTAAAGTACCACCTTTATCATGGTCATATAAAATTTTAAATATAATGAAAATTGAAAAGAATATTCTAAAATATATATTGAAATTCAAATGACCAAAAATAGTTAAGGAACTGTTGAAGAACACAAAGATGAAATTATACCACTGGATATTAAATTTCATTATAAAGTTATGGCATTTGATGGTTTTGAGTAGGAAATGAACTTCTGTATAAGTGTAAAAAGATCATTCTTCTCCTTGTTAAGAATAAATGTGAGAGGGCTTGGTCATATTCTAGGAGACCACTTAGGAAATTTTAGGATAATCCAAGATGATGCTGATTTTTAGCATGGTAATATCAGTGGCATTGATTTTAAAAATGGTAATATTCTGACTATATTTAAAGTGACAAGCAGTACAATTTGCAGATATGTTGAATGTACAAATAATAAAAGTGAAAAATTAAGGATATATTCAAGTATTTAGCCTGAGCAACAGAGAGCAGGTGAGAAAGAGCATTTTGGGTTGGGCAAGTAGATTAAAGTTGTCTAGTAGTGGAGATAGTGATGTTCCAAATGAGAGATCTATTAGGATATATAAATTGTATAGTCATCACTGTATACATAACTGTCCTCAAATTACTTCATTTTTGAAATATCTGATTAATTCTGATTTTTTTTCCTACATAGATATCTGAGATCAGTATGTACTCATAGATAATCTGTTTCATACTTTGGGTTATAATCCAATGCTGCTTCATTTATTTTATTATTTAAATGACTCCAGCTTTAGCTATTAGCATTTCTTCCAGTTGACTACTGTGCCCCTTTGATATACCCCCATCTTGGTGTTTTCGTTTCTTTTATTTTTTCTCTTTCATTATTTTCCTTTTCCCCCCTCTTTGGGCGCTTCCTTACTTTCTAACACTACAGAATGCTCTAGATTTATTCTGAGCATTTCCTTCCTTAGTACTAGAATGAGCCATTTTCCCAAAAATCCCTGGCTTATTTTATTGGAAAATGTTATTAGGAAGATTTGGGTGTTAGGTGTATTCCTTATTACTAAGGTGTCATTACTGCTAGATAATTTCAGCTGAAAGCGGAAGAAAATAGATGGATGTATATATGAACCTGTGTAAGCATGTACATGCACCCACATCCACACACACTAACATTTGTATTTATCTAGTGCTAGACATGAGTTCATACTAATGTGACCAGTTCTAATGTTATCTCATGGATAATTCTAGCCTTCCATTCTTGCTTATCTATAAACTCCTCCTCCAAAAATAAGCAACTTGGCTCAGATCATCACCATTTATGTACTTGTTTAATTCTAATATGTATATTAGTTCAGATGTGTTAGCCCAGATCCTTCCGTGGAACAGATATGTCAACCAGAGTATGGTGTTTATAATAGGTTTTGTTTGTTTATTAAAAAAAATCCCAGTTCTTTCTTCTATTTGTCTATAAACTTACAAAGGTTTTAAAAAATGCATAATGTTATGTATCTATAATACTATTCAGAATAGTTTTAACACCCTAAAAATCCTCGCTATGTCACCTACTCACCATTCTCTTCTACCCACAACCCTGGTAACCACTGATCTTTTTACCATGTCTAAAGTTTTGTCTTTTCCTGGATGTCATGTAATTGGAATCATACAGTATTTAGTATTTTCACATTTTTTTCACTTTAGAATATGCATTTAATATTCATGCATGTCATTGTGTGACTTGATAGGTCATTTCTTTTTATCGCTGAATAATATTCCATTGTGTAGATGTACCACAGTTTATCTGTTCACCTATTGAAGGGCATGTTGGTTTGTTTCCACTTTGGGCAATTCTGAATAAAGTTGGTATAAATATTTCTGTGCAGATTTTTGTGCAGACATTAAGGTTTCCAAAATAATTAGGTAAATACCTAGGAGTATGATTGCTAGATCATATGGCAATACTATGTTGACCTTTGTAAGAAGCTACCACAAGGGCTTCCAAAGTGTCTGTTATCTTTTTTGCACTTCCATCAGCTTGTTCTGTGTTCTTGCTAGTGATTGGTATTTTAAGGTTTTTGTTGTTGTTGTTGTTTAAATCTGAGCCTTTTCAGTACACATGTAATGGTATTTTAATGTTTTAATTTTAAATTCCCCAATGAAAAATGATGTTGACTACTATTTGATACTTATTTGACATCCGTATATTTTCTTTGTTGAGGTGTCTGTTCTGACATTTTTTTTTTCATCACAATGGGTTGTTTGCTTTATTTTTTTACTTTTAAGATTGTTTTGTACATTTTGGAGATAAGTGCTTTATCAAATATGTGTTTTAAAAATATCTTCTCTCAGTCTGTGGCATGTGATTTTCATTCTCTTAACTGTCTTTCACAGAGAAGTCAAAATTTAGGAATTCAAAAACTTTGTTTCATTTTGTCTAGGCTCTGTCCCTTTCTGGCAGTGTTTCTGATGATACAACATTTCTAGAACACCTTATCCACCTCCCAAGTCATAAAAGCCCACAACATTATGTAAAAGTTTTTTTAAATATCTTTCCTGGATAAACTTATCTCTAATCCTGGCTTTTGCTGGGATAGTTGGGTAGATCTATGCATCACACACCTAATCTTTTCAGTTAAAGATTTTTGAGCCACACCTTTGGCCCTCTCTTCAGAGCATGGTTTCCTAAGGTTGAATTTCCGAATTACACTTCCTTTGCAATCTAGTTAGACTATGAGTTTCCCAAATCATCAAATGTTTGTTTCTTTTTGCTTAGCAATTTATCTTTCCTCTCACATTTTACTATAAGCAACAAGGAGAAACTAGGCTGTCACTTTAACATTTTGCTTGGCAATATCCTCAGCTAATTTATTTATTTATTTATCACAAATTCTGCTTTCCATTCAACAGTAGAATAAATTCAGCCAAGCTTAATGTTACTTTCTAGCAAAGGCTGCCGTTCCTCTGGTCTTGAATAACATGTTCCTCACTTCTTTCTGAACTTTTACCAATCATCTTTAATGGCTCTATTTCTACCAATCACCTCTTCAGGACAGTTGAGGCTTTTTCCATCCTGTCCATCTAAATTCTTCCAGCTTGTATGTCTTGTCCAATTCCAAAGCCATATCCAAATTTGAAGGTGTTTGCTATAGCGGCTCTCTACTTTTTAGTACCAGAATGTATATTAATTTCCTAGGACAACCATGACAAATTACCACAAACTTGGTGGCTTAAAACAACAAAAATTTATTCTCTCATAGTTTTGGAAGCCAAAAATCCAACATCAAAGTGTCAGCAGGCCTGATTCCATCTGGATACTTGGAGGAACAATCTGCCCAATACCTCTGTCCTGAAATGTAGTGGCACCCAGCAATCTTGGTTTTCTTTGACTTGTGGGTCCCACACTTAATTCAGGGAGATCTCGTCTCAACATTCTTAATTTAATAACATATGCAAAGACTGTTTTCAAATAAAGTCCCCTTCATGTGCGCTGGGGGTTAAGATTTGGACACACCCTTTGTGGGGAGACTATTCAGTTTGCTGCACTAACCAATATAATTTTCTTTCTTGACTGAAGAACTTTATTTATTTTTTATTTTTAAAGATTTTTTTTATTTATTTGTCAGAGAGAGAGGGAGAGAGAGCGAGCACAGGCAGACGGAATGGCAGGCAGAGGCAGAGGGAGAAGCAGACTCCCTGTCGAGCAAGGAACCCGATGTGGGACTCGATCCCAAGACGCTGGCATCATGACCTGAGCCGAAGGCAGCTGCTTAACCAACTGAACCACCCAGGCGTCCCGACTGAAGAACTTTTTAAAACATTTCTTACAGAGCATGTTTAATCGAAAGTATTTCTCCTGTTTATGTTTGTTTGTTTGTTTATTTTTAAGTATATTTTGCCTGCTTAAGAAATTCTAGGTTAGTGAGGGTTTTGTTTTGTTTTTAATTTTAACACTTTAAATATTTCACTTCAGACTGTTTGTGTTTACATGATTTCTGCCAACAAGTTTTCTCAGATTCTTATTCTTGTTCCACTATAAGTAGGTGGAGTTTTTTCCCTCTTAATTATTTCAAGATTATCTAATTGTCTTTGGCTTCTGTAGTTTTTATATGGTATGGTTTGGTGGCGACTTTTTTTGTAATTTATCCTACCTGGTGTTCTCTGCGATTCAGAAATCTGTCATTTGATTTCTGTTGTTAATTTTGGAAAGTTCTCAGCCATTGTTACTTCCAGTATTTCTTCCTCTCTGTCTTCTTTGTCTTGCATTCCTGTTATGCATGTTACATCTTTTGACATTGCCTTTCAAGTCTTAAATGATTTATTATGGTAATAATATGATCCTTCTTCAAACACACTTACCCATGTCCAGTAATCTTATAACCCCATCAAAATCATTCTTCATTTCTGTTACAGTGTTTTTAATTTCTAGCATTCCTTTTTGATTCTCTTAGAGTTTTCATATCCCTGCTTACATTACCTATCTGTTCTTGGATGTTATCTACTTTTTCTAATAGAGACCTTAACATACTAATCATAGTTATTTTTAAATTCCTGAGCTGGTAATTCTCATATCCCTATATATTTGAGTCTGATTCTGATGCTTTCTTTGCATCTTTAGACTTTTTTTTTCCTTCTACTATAACTTTTTTTTCATTTTATTTTATTTCTTTTCAGTGCTCCAAAATTCATCGTTTATGCACCACACCCAGTACTCCATGCAATACGTGCCCTTCATAGTGCCCACCACCAGACTCGCCCAATCTCCCACCCACCTCCCCTCCAAAACCCTCAGTTTGTTTCTCAGAGTCCATAGTCTCTCATGGTTTGTCTCCCCCTCCAGTTTCCCCTCATCTCACTTCTCCTTCTACCATGATTTAAAATTATGTTGAAGACTTAAAATGATGTATCAGGTATTACCCCCTGACTTAAACAGGCTTTAGTGTGAGGTTTTATATTAATTTCTGTGGGAGTTGGGCTGGGTTTAATATTATAGCCGTAGAAGCCAGAAGATTCAAATTCCTCTGTTGATCTTGTTTTGTCTTCTCTGCTATCTTTGAGGTTCCTTAACTCCTCATCCAATAGATTGTGCATTTGACTGCTCTTTGAGCTACAATCCTCTGCTGCTACATTGAAGTCTTGTTGGTACAGTTGTTAGGTGAAGGAGAGGGAAGCATTTCACAATTGTGTGATTAAATCTCTGTCTTTTAGTGGGCCTATGTCCATGGACTTTGACTTTCACAAGTGTGTCTTAGAATTTTTTTCTCCCTTGGGTGAGACAAAAAGTGATCTGGAGTGGGAGAAATGCCATTTTGTTTGGTGAGGTGAAGTTCTAATAGTCTTTTCTCTTAATAGTAGGCCTTTGATATGGATTATACTCTAAGTATATTTCACAATGTGAAATTCCTTTCCTTCCCTTTGCCAAAATCATGAGAGGATCTTTCTTGGCTCTCCACAGTGACAACTTGGGTGGATTCCTAGAGGTAAAACCCATTAAAGTTGTGTCTCCCATAAAAATGCAGCTTTCAGGAATTTCTCACTCTCCGGCAAGTTTATATGCACCTTCCAGTATTTCATCAAAATTACCATTAAGTGTGCTTATCAGTTTATCGCTCCAGTGGACTTTGCTTCAGGTAAGATCTCAGCTGAGACTTTCTGTATTTGTCTGTCTATCCAGACTTCAATGTGCTGTTTTTCTTCACAATTTGTCCTGAATGATCCATGCTAAGTCATTGGTTTTCCATTTTTCATCTTTTTCTTAGAAGAATGAGAGTGACAACTTGTAATTATGCGTCAGAGTTTAAACCAGAATTTTCTCTATACATTTAAAAGCCAAATTTCTTCAGATAATTGTTTCCAAATATTATATCCAGGTTTTACTTCTTGTTCACTTTTTTCTAAACATTTGGTTGTGGAAAAATTAAACACATACAAATAGAATAGTACAGTGATTCCATGGAGTCATCATTTAGTTTCAATAATTATGAAACATACAAGAGGAAATTGTGATATCTTTTCAAATGGGATGGAAAGTAAATGAAATACTACAAATTCTATTAGGATTGTGTCAAATTGAGAATCCAACTTGAAAAGGCTACCACTGGCCAAAAATAGGACAGTGTGAGCAGGGAAATATTGCAATTGATTGAAACAGTTCAAACTTGTTTAAATCTATGACTTCATAACAAAAAGATACAAACCTAATGATAGTGAATAAACTGTATCATTTTATCATTTTTTTAAAAGATTTTATTTATTTGACAGACAGAGATCACAAGTAGGCAGAGAGACAGGCAGAGAGAAAGGGGGAAGCAGGCTCCCTGCTGAGCAGAGAGCCTGATGCGGGGCTCCATCCTTGGACCCTGAGATCATGACCTGAGCCGAAGGCAGAGGCTTTAGCCACTGAGCCACCCAGGCACCCCCATTTTATCATTTTTTTTTTTAAGAGGAGATCCTTTTTTAAAAATTTTATTTTATTATTATTATTTTTTTAAGATTTTATTTAACAGATAGAGATCACAAGTAAGCAGAGAGGCAGGCAGAGAGAGAGGAGGAAGCAGGCTCCCTGCCAAGCAGAGAGCCCAATGTGGGGCTCGATCCCAGGACCCTGGGACCATGACTTGAGCCGAAGGCAGAGGCTTTAACCCACTGAGCCACCCAGGCGCCCCCATTTTATCATTTTTTAAACTGGAAAATAAATAAAAGTTTGAAACATTTATCCTGTGTTTCCTAATTATTATTACCAAGTATGAAGGTTTTTTTTAACAATTTTTTGAAAAATTTCTCTTTAAAATGTAAAGAATACGAGACACCTGGGCTCGGTTCATTAAGCATCTGCCTTCAGCTTGGATTGTGATCCCAGGGTCCTGAGAACAAGTCCCATATTGGGCCTCCCTGCTCAGCTGTCAGCCTGCCTCTCCCTCTGCCTGCTGCTCCCCTGCTTGCTCAGTTTCAACCTCTCTCTCTCTCTCTCTCTGACAAATAAATAAAAGCTTTAAGAAAATACAAAGAATAGAGCAAGATTAAAATATCACTATTTTGCAGCTATTAATATTTTAATGAATCTTCGCATCAGCAATTAGTGGCTACTAACACTAGAAAAAAATTGGCATCCATCGAAATGCCTTCCTGATGAAAGGTAATTAAGTTCCTTGTGATGTACTCTTACCAAAAATATATAATCTGGATCTAATGCTCTGTAGATGTTATTGTAAGTTATAGTAAATAGCACAGAGGAACATATTACTGTACATTGTGAGGATAGAATCAGCAACTCTCAGACTGGAAAACATGATAGGCCAAATAACCCATTAGTTCCTCAGCATTATTGACAGCAAAAATGCAATGAATGGAATCCTATTATACCTAATAGGATTATATTAATTATTAATTATATTAATTATTAATATTAATTATATTAATATAATCCTATATTATAATAGGATAATCTTAATATAATCCTATTATACTTAAAACATAATAAAGAATGAGAGTGTGCTAAAGATTGTTTTTCAGTTCTGCTTTTTAAGATCAAAAAGTGGTAATATATTTTATGTTCTTTTATCTTTGTTAATGTTATTGGTTATTTCTTTTTCTAGACAGTTCTGAAGCTATATGAATATACTTATTTAAGGCTATATTGTATAGTTGTAATTCTCTAAAATTAGAACTATCATAAAATAGCACTAACATCATACCAAAATTAGGAGAGAAATAGGTCAAATACTACATTTTGAAAAATCATCCCGAGAGTATTTAGAGAATTAAAATCTAATGTAGCTTATACAGTATTGATAGTATTTGTTTTAAAAGAGCAAACCCTTGGAACACTAAAGTACAATTGGATGGTAGGTTTTACCATTTTCAATTCCATATCTGCATTATATTTAGATAATCCCCAAACTGTATAAGTAAACACTCTTACCTGTTTGCATGGATATAGAAAGCAGGTAATGCAGTTATAGAAGATTGTAAGAGAAATACAATGATGATGATGGTGTTGATGGTGACGATGGTGCTCTCTGGGTTAATGTCAAGGATGTGAAATTTAAAAGCCAGTTTAAAAAATTGAGACTTCCAGGGCACCTGAGTGGCTCGGTTGGGTATCGACTCTTGGTTCAACCCAGGTCACAATCTCATGGGTGGTTAGATCAAGCCCTGCATCAGGCTTTCCACTCAGTGGGGAGTCTGCTTGAAGTTGCTCTCCCTCTGCCCCTTCTTCCAGTTGTGGGAGTGTTCATGCTATCGCTCTCATTTTAGTAATAAATAAATAAATCTAAAAAAATTCAAACTTCCAACAATCACCTATTATACCAAAAAAGATTTCATTTCAAATTGCAGTGTCAGGTAAGGAGATCAAAGAACTAAGATGTATTAATTTCCTTAATTTATGTAATAAATTTTATATACTTCCATTATTAAACTTTTACCTTAAAACGTTTGAATATAGAACATACCAAAAGGCAAATTATATTTATGAAAAGATGGATTCTTTGGGCTCCCCTTCCCATCTAAGGCCTAAAACTAATTTTCTGAAATAACCCAAAAAGAAAGAAAGTTTTCAAAGTGTTGAGTACTGGGGAAAAACATTTTGATTATTATGTTTGGTTCTATTAACATGAATAAAAGTGTCCTTTTTTTTCTACATTAGTTTAAGTCAAGAAAATTTATTTTTCCTCTAAAATTTATACCTCCATTACAAAGTTTAGAGCTTATAATAGTATCGGCCAGCTATTTTGAAATAATGCTGCATAAAATACACTCCAAAACAAAGAGGCAAAAATCAGTCAGCATATGTTCTTATGTTCACGGTTCTGAGTGCATCTGCAGGTCAGTATGTTTAAACTGGGTTCAACTGTGAAGTTCTTTTTCAGACCACTGGTCTGTAGGACTTTGCTTTTTCCTACAAATTTAGCTAAGGTTGAAACGGCGTATGTTAATATTAGCTAAAGGAGAAGTAATTGTACATGAAAGAAAGCCCATTTATGTAAGCATATTTAACCCCTTACTCTATAATTAATATGCAGTAGGCCAAAGTTGGTCACATGGCATGAGACATTGATTCAGGGAGTGGTTAAAAATTGCAAGAAATAATTAAATCTGCCACTGTCCACTCCCTTAGTTATTTATGATCCTTCCATCCTTACAATTTATTCATTTAATCCCCAAGATTTACTAATCGTTGATCAGGATTTTAAAATCTGCATCAAGTCTAGAATTATTATATGGAGACCTATGAACTAAAAAAAAAACAAGTTATTCTCCATTCACTTACCCAGTGTGATTGTGGAACAGGAACAGGGTCAGTGCAAAAAATATTCTCATTTGATAAGAGAAGAAATAAGAGACTTAGGTGAGCCATTCATTCCCTAGGAATTCTGAAATCCTGCTAGGCAAACACTATCATGTACTTTGAGTCTTGATACATACAGTTTTCTTGATTAGACCCTGGTTCTACTTTCTGGCAGAAGCTGTGGTCTGTGGATCTTTCCGTTTGACACTTTGGCATTTTCTATTTATTCTCTTCCTATAGTATGTGGAGGACTAGAGTTTTTTGTTTGTTTAACATGTTGAGCAGACTGGCAACATGCTTGCAAATGTGGACATCTCAAAATGTGTCTAAATGGGGGATGTGTGTTAAGGAAGGCAGTTGGGATGAGTGCTGGGTGTATATGTAAGTGATGAATCACTAAATTCTACACCTGAATCCAATTTTACCGTGTATGTTAACTGAGTGGAATTTAAATAGATACTTGAAATTTTTAAAACTGTGTGTTTTTTTTAAATACATATTAAATTTCAGTTGTAGGTGCCCACAAATCTTTTATTTTATTGTTTTTTAAAATATTTTTATTTACCTACTTAAGAGAGAGAGAAAAAGGGAGCACAAGCAGGAGGAGGGGCAGAGAGACAAACAGACTCCCCACTAAGTGGAAAGTCCAACAAAGGGCTTGATCCCAGGACCCTGAGATCATGACCTGAGTCAAAGTCAGATGCCTAACCAACTGAGCCACCTAGGTGCCTCTACTCACAAATCTTTTGAAGGCATTATTCTTAACACACTTTTGTGAGACCATGTGTTTTCCTTTATTAAGAATCTGTTAATTCGGGTATAATTATCTAAGAGATGTTGCCTTACTTATTTTGGAAGTCTTAAAAAAAGTGTTAGTAGGCTCCCAAGCCCTTGGTTTTGTGTACTTAACACCTGCCAAAAGCATTTAAAGGCTGAAGAGTTTTTCAAGTTTTGTTCTGAGGCTGTAGTTTATTTTATTCTATTTATTTTTATTTTTTTATTTTTTAAAGATTTTATTTATTTATTTGACAGAGAGAGATCACAAGTAGGCAGAAAGGCAGGCAGAGAGAGAGGAGGAAGCAGGCTCCCTGCTGAGCAGAGAGCCTGATGCAGGGCCCGATCCCAGGACCCTGGGATCATGACCAGAGCTGAAAGCAGAGGCTTTAACCCACTGAGCCACCCAGGCGCCCCTCGAGGCTGTATTTTAACTTTTGAATTATTGCTTGGTGTCTGGAGAGATCAATGATAAGAAAGTTTTATTTTCAAAGCAAGCAAGCCCCAGCATTTCTAGTTTCTCCACAGTCGTCCTTAATTCTACTTGTGCATATGCCTGCTCTCCTTGTTTTAAGCCCCTGCAATAGGTTTTTGAATTAATTAATTAATTAATTAATTAATTTTTGTTTCACATTTTAATTTAAATTTTAGTTGATTAACATATAGTGTAATATTGGTTTCAAGAGTAGAATTTAGTGATTCATCACTTACATACAACACCCAGTGCTCATCTTAACAAGTGTCCTCCTTAGTACCCATCACTCATTTAACACCCCCACCTCCCCTCCCCTCAGTTTGTTCCCTGTAGTTAAGAGTCTTTCGTAGTTTGCTGCTCTTTTCCCCCCATGTTCATCTGTTTTGTTTCTTAAATTCCACGTGTGAGTGAAATCCTTGGGTATTCGTCCTTCTCTGACTGACTTATTTCACTTAGCATAACACACTCTAGCTCCATCCATGTTACTGCAAATGGCAAGATTTCATTCTTTTAGATTCAAGCCCCTTTAATGGTTTTCTCAGCTTGTGCTATCCAGTCCCAAAGCCCATACCATGTTTTTAGGTTTTGGTTTTGGAAGCACTCAACTTCTAGATGCCTGTACCTAGATTTGCTAGCTTATTGAGTAAATAATGCTCAATAACAATCCATTCCAAACCTCAGTGATCTACAATAACAATAAGGATTTCTTCCCATATTTACAGGTCCTCAGTTCTTTATGAATCAGCTAATGGAGGCCAGGCTTGGCAAACTGAACCTCTCAACTGTGGTCTGGATGAACTTAGCTTATCACTATGGGACTGGACTTAGGTAGGCCCAATAGGCATTCATTCTGAGGCTGAAGCTAAAAGGGTTCTTAGCTACTTGAGAGAATCCCTTTACATGTCAATGGCAGCAATGCTCTGGTCTAAGACCACCTACTCAGGCACACCAGAGTCAAGCTCCCTTTGTATCGTATCTGATAACTTCCCTTTGCTGAAAACAGTTCATATTGTAAAGTGTGTGTGTGGATGAAAGCATGCATATTTGGGAAACATAATGTAACCTGCAACAATAATACTACCACTTCTGGTAATTGTTTAATTCTTTTAAGCCTATTTTAATGTATTTCACTAAGAAATTACAGACTGCTTTTAAAATAATAAAATAATAATAAAACTTAGTTTAAAATAATAAAACTTTAGTTTAAAAAAAATGCAAACAAGGCCTCAAACACAAAAACCTGTTATAATCTAAAGCATCATAAGTCATTTAACAATTTTTGGTGGAAATATTATGTTCTCACTTACGTAAACTCTTTAACCTTTGAAGACTAATTTTAACTCAATTTGTTCCTAATATGTATGCACAAATAGAAGAATCTCAAGGTCAGTGCTGCCTGGCTTCAAGGAGATAAACATAGCGCAGATTTTAAAACAGATTTACTCAGTTATAAACCTTAGCTCGGAACCAGTTTCCCCCTTGGGCACTCTTTTAAGGAAGGTCAGTGAAGATATGGATTGTCTTATTTTTGTTAGTAGTCTCTTTCCCATTCACATTTTTGGTAATTATTCTCTTACCCTTGTTTAATTGTCTCTTTATCTTCGACCATTTACCTACAAAGAATCCTTCCACTTTACCTTGAAGGCAGAGTCATGGCAAATCTGTAACATCTTTATCTGCCTCCTTTCTCTAACTTTCCAATGGAGGACTGCAGTCTCTGTGACTGGACAACAGAGTACAGACAATCTGAAAGAGATGTGACCTCAGGCTTCTGTGTTTCTCTTCATTTATACCCTCTTGTATCCCAAGGACAGGTGACAGAACTAATACGAGAGTAATCATGGAAGTTGGCTATCTGTTTGGATCTTCCAGTTAGCACAGAAAGAGAATGTTCAGTCATTTTCTCAAACCCAAGTTTGAGAAAAAAATAGAAATTCTGCTCATCTATAAACTTATGTGCTCCATGTTCTTCCCTCCCCCTCAACATCTACAGCTTGACATAGCACTCACTCTATTTAATGATGATTGCCCTTGCCTTTTGTCTTCCATGGCAAAAACAAGCTGATAGTTCTTTTGCAGTAATATTCTATTAAGCCTGGCAATCAGAATGGTTTGACCAGTATACATCTTAGTTGTAAGTATAGTTAGTTGATTGTGAGGTCTCCTACAACAAAAAGGTGGGCCATAATCTAAGGCCTTGCTTGGACTATACAAGTGAAACATCATAATCATCAACAATAACAAAACAATAATGATAACAAACATGTATCTAATGTGACCAACAGAGGGTGAACTGACCCACCTGTAGCTATGGTCTCTGACTAATTTTCAGACTTGAGTCCAGTTCAAAGAATTGGAGTCTCTTCATTGAGGGTAAGGCTGATGCATTGAGGGAGACCTATTATAACATATGAAGTCCATAGTGTATATTTTCCTCTTTATCTTCCCTTAAAGAGCTCATAGACATTATCAGGGAAATTAAAATGCCTAGTCATTTCTCAGATTAAAGGACACTGGTCCTGAGCTATCAGAGATCCCTGTTGAATAAAAATGCCAAAAGGGAGAATAATGCTTTATGGGGATCAGATGATAAATGGAGGAGTTTTGTTTCAAGTCCATTTCATTGTAGCAGAGTGTGTCACCATAAGTGTAACCTGGTCCTTTGCCCAGTTCTTAACAGATTAATTGGAATAGAACTAAGTGACAACTGTAGAATATCAACGTTGGCTACCAGATTATGTTGTGAGAGCCATTATTACAGGATGATCAAGTATAAAACTACGGAATCTCACCCTCCCACATCAAAAGCACAAATTAATACAGTACTGGAGACTTTGGTTTCTTGGTTGTTCAGTTTCAAGTAGCAGCTGGCCGTTATTCCTGCTGAAAGAAACTAGGAACATTTGTATAAATTACCAACGGTACATTTTCAAAGGCAGGCGATAGTTATGAAAGAAATAAAATCTAGGTAAGCAAAAATTCCACTGAAGAGATAAATTTTCCTTGGTAAGCTGATAAACTATAGTCTTCTTTAGACCCCTGTGAATATTTGCTGATTCTGGGCACAGGCTTCAGATCAGACCTAGCTCAAGCAGACTCTGCTGGGGTAAGGAGAAACCCAGGAACTTTTCAGTTGACATTGCAGGGCTAGAATAACAAAGCAGAAAATGGAGGCACCTCAAATGCTTGACCAATTCTCTCCACAGGACATTTTCTGAGTTCTGGTACTATGTAGGAGTCTGGGGAGTTTAGATAAAATTTTTGAAAGCTAGACTGAAATGTCCTGCAATCTGCGGTGCTTAAGAAACTAAGTCCTGCTGGGGGAACCAGCAGGACCCGAGTGCAAAATCCCTTCAAGGTATTTGCCAGATTTTGAACCTTCATGAGAGGGAGAATATGAAGCTCCACTAGCGAAATCTGAAGGCAGAGCTTGGTTTTATTTTTAAAAACCTCAGTCATCCCCTATCTTCCATTGCAGATTTATCATTTTAATATTTCTAATGACAGTGGAAGTGGACTTTGAATGTTTTTCAGATATTTCAGAATTATGAAATTCTAAAGCTCTGCTATGCAGGGAGCACATGTATTGCTGAACTCGTCACCTTGTGCCTCGCTTGGAGATCATTAAAAAGTCACATGAGCCATAAATTGACACAGAACCCTGCTTTATGCAAAGATAGGGCTATTTACTCCACTGGGTTCTCGATGATGCTGTTCATGTGGCCCAGAGTACTTGTACCCCTACTTTGTTGTGCCTCAGTTCTTTTCATTCTTGAGATACTGGCCTGCTTATCACCTCAAAGAAGCTGAGACTGACCAGATTTTTAAAGGTAGACAAACCCTCATTTTCTGCTCATACATAATGTTTATTTCTGTCTAATCACCCATAACATTTTACAGGTGATATATATATTTTTTCTGTACTTTGGATTGTTTTTCTCCTGCAGTTTCTCTCTCTAGAAAATTTGCTCCATGAAGGTAGGGACCATTTTTGTGTCTTTCTTCTTTGCATGTGTCCACAGTCCCTAACACATGTCATGTACATAGCAGTCACTGAATAAAACTGATTGGATTAAATGGAATCAATCAATTAATATTATTGTAAAATATTTATTATAGCAGCTCCTGTGCTAATTTCCACTTAATTTTTGCTATGTACATCTTGGTTGATTCTTGAATTTGTCCAGGTTTCAAGTTTTATTACTCTGTCCCTGACAGAAAACATATATTCACAAGTACACTATATTACATGACTTTTAATGTGATACTATGTTAAATAATGAGTCTAGAAATAAATAGACCTTTCTTTGAATTTAAGTGGTTATTGAACATAACACTATTTTTGTAGTCTTATCCAAAAATACATTCCTTATATGTCATTTAAAATAATTTTTAAGATTAAGAACTTTGTAAGTATATTCTTAAGGTCCGATTTTGCATCCTAAGTGGGAGATGACAGTGCATGGAATTCCAGTAGTGTTATTCATGACTAGACGTCTGTTTACAGCTACCCTTTTGATAAAACAGGTCAATGTTAAGCTTCAGTAGGCTGAGAAATTTAACATGATTAGTTCTCATTAATGTCAGAGTTACGCTTTTTTCTTATAATAAAGGCAGAACCATTCAAACAAGATTCTTGCAGAACCCAAAGATCTGTCACACAGTGATTGTCTTTTCTTGCACCATTAATTTCAGGTCAACTAACAGAATATTAAAGGAAAAGCAGTACAAAAAAATCAAAGTCATAAGGCTTAAAATTATGTAAACTTAACATTTATGAAATAGATACATATACAAGAACAATAATTTATTAACTGTATGTATTTAATAACAATTTTTAAGGAGCATCATTTTGTTTCTCTTAATATTAGAAAACTATATTCTATTTTAAAAGACTGAAAAATATGAAGAAGAATATGTGCTAAATAATGATCACCAACAAACCTAAAATCCAGTGAAAACAATCACAATCATATTGGTATAGCTCTTTCTTGACCTCACTGGTGGTGTGCCTGAGGATAACAGAGACTAAATCATACCCTTGGGATATGTTGAAGGAAAGGCTCCAGGGAAGTAGGAGTGTTGTGAAAAGGCAGGTTGGAGGCCCAACATTGTGATTTTGACATAAAAAAAATTTTGTGACTCACAATTTGATGAAGCTTTTAATAGACCAGGTAGAAACCATTTTAAAATGTATTTAGAATTTAATAAAAATAACATTTTCCATAATTAATTGTGATAGAATTTGATTATTTATGTTTACATGTTCAGGATTATAAGTGGAACTGAAATAAGGGTATTTGAATCAAGTCTTTCTGTAAATGCCTGTTTCTTCCTAAAAGGAAAAGCTGCCAATGAGAGAAGTATATGTCAAAGCATAGAAAATGAAAATGTGATATTGATAGATTAGCCCCGTGGAAGTTTTAATTTCATATTTAGTAGTTATAATGGGAAAGTTTTCAAAGAATTTTTATCAGTGTCAGGTGCCATTCTTTTTTTAAAAAATTTCTTGCTAACTAAAATATGAAAATTTGGTTTATATTAAATTTGGTAATATTGATTTCAATTTATGTTAAATATGTTAGTTATTTTATCATCTTTGGTCACTTGTTTTTATGTTGCCCCTTTCCATTGGAACAAGAAGACTCTAGTTCCAGAGACTGGCCCTTTTGCACTACATTGGACTACATTTCCTCCTTTTTTATAACAGATCACAAAATAACATGCAATTCTGTTCTGTAAGGAACACAATGGGCGTCAGTCTTTCAGACATAGATACAATAAAGTGAGGAGTAGGAATGCTAAATATGAGAAAATGTAATCCCATTTCAATTAGCATTAAATGGAGTAAAAGAAGATAACTTCATATTTATCACAAACATAATTCATTATGAGTATCTAACAACCTATATGCAGTACGTAATTTGTTACTAATGTATCAGATGCCTTTTAAGCCAGGAACATGTGAAAGAACATAATTGTTGTTTGTGTGTGTGTGTGTCTGTGTAGTATATGTAATATAAAGAAATCACATCATAGTATATTTGACCTCTCATGACATGAAAAAAGAGATTTTCATATTTAACAGCTTCATGGCATCCACAGGAGGTTTATTCACTGGTAGAAGTTAGAAACCAATTGATTTTTATGGAGTTGAATATTGTTTCTGTTTGGGGCATGTTGAGTGTTGATTATCTCAATTGTGTGCATTTGATTTGTGGGATGTAATGTGCTTTAGGATAATCCCCATCAAAATATCTGTGGTGAAAGACCAGGCCTCATTGTGTGTGTGTGTGTGTATAAATATATATAGTAGTCTATCAGATCCATATTGAAATGAGAAAATGAATAAAAGATAATTATTTAAATTATGAAGTTATATGAGTAGATACAATGAGTATTTTCATTATAGAAATGGTACAAATACTGTTTTATAGTGAGGGCTCAAAAATATTTAAAAATAGTTGCAATATCATTAATAGAAGCACTAGAACTGTAAAAGAATCCTGTACTTCTGTGGGGGAAAAAAACAAAAAACAACCTTTGTAGTGCTAGATAAATTATTAAAAGAATACAAGTGAATGTGTTTTTTATAATATGTCCAACTGTGCTTTATACTGTCCCTTTGGCATTTTTGTTTGCAGTTTTGAAAATTACTGTTGAGTTATGTGATGGCATGATAAAAAGTAATGCAACTGTATATTGTTTATAAATATTTTAAGAAATAATTTTTTTTTTTTTTTAAAGAAAGTAAGATTCAACATATTATAGACTCTGCTAAGAGCGTGAAATCTGAGGCCAAATTGCCTGGGTTCAAATCCTATCTTTCAAAGACTTGCTTGTGATCTTGAGCAAATTAATTAGTGTCTCTTTACCTCAGTTTTCTCAATTTAAGAATAAAAGATTCATTATGAGAGTTAATGAGTTAATACTTATAAATGAGTTATGTTTGTATTGGTTACGTGCACACTACCTAAAAGTATTTTCTGAAGATTATGATTTTATAAAGTCCACTATTTTATAAATTCTAATAATTTATAAACTTATAAATTTTAATAACAAATAAATTTTCATAAGTTTTTAATAACATTTAATTTAATAAATATACATTTTATTAAAGCCCACTAATTTTAAAAGTTACCCACTATTTCGCTAAGCATGATACGCTCTAGTTCCATCCATGTTGTCGCAAATGGCAAGATTTCATTTCTTTTGATGGCTGCATAGTATTCCATTGTGTATATATACCACATCTTCTTGATCCATTCATCTGTTGATGGACATCTAGGTTCTTTCCATAGTTTGGCTATTGTGGACATTGCTGCTAAAACAAACTGAGGGTTGCTGGGGGGAGGGGGGTTGGGAGAAGGGGGTGGGATTATGGACATTGGGGAGGGTATGTGCTTTGGTGAGTGCTGTGAAGTGTGTAAACCTGGTGATTCACAGACCTGTACCCCTGGGGATAAAAATATATGTTTATAAAAAATAAAAAATTAATTAAAAAAAAAAAGTTACCCACTATTGATTTTGAAAACTAGATTTTAATATTCACATTGTATGGGATTTTGGTTAAATCATACTCTTTGAACTATTGATTACAAAGAATGTATACCAAAAAATAAATTATATCTGAATTCATCAGTTATCTCCAGCTCCAAACAAGGTGTCAGATAGATAATAGACAAGTATTTTTGTAAGTTAATTTGCAAGATTTTCCTGAAGATATATTAGCACAGCACAGTGGAAACGAGGTCTGAGACAGATAAATGATAAGATATCCAGTTTTCCAGATTCTCACTATTCTTTCTTTCTCTTCTACCCATGCTTAAAACAGTCATGACAGTAGCATCTTCTTCACTACGTGATGCAGGCATCTCTCATGAATCTAAAGATATCTGACCATCTTCCAACATGGATGTTTTAAAATATAGTGTATCAATAGAAAATTTGAGGTATAGGAAGGTGAACCTATCGGGAGATTATTGCCATTGCAAAGATAGTTTATTATTCACAGTTCTCAAGCTGAAAAGGCATGCCATGTCTTAGGAGTGGGGTCACATGGGGAAGCCCCTGGGTTGATCTCAAAGCAGATGGAATGGGGAAAATGGGTCAAGAGCCATTACTATGATTTCTGTGAGAAGAAATGGGCAAGGCAGGGTAAGCAAGTTTAGAATTGGCTAATTTTGGGCTCTGAGGCATAAAGTCTGTCCTGATTGTTGGGTACCTGGTCCTGGGGCGATTAAAGCAAGTTCAGTTACAGAGAGTATAAAAGCCCAATAAGGAAAGTAGTTGGGAGTGTGGGCTCTGGGTTGGGCTGGTGTGTGTTTGATAAGTGCGCCCCCAGGAGAATGACTCGTCTTGAGAAAGTGAGGCGACAACTCCCAATGGAGTTGGGAGGCCAAGACACCATGATAGAGGCATATTATCAGGTTGTCCAAAATAAGGCCTGTATGGCACATGCATGTAGGGCAAGTGTTAAAATATCCAGTTCACAGAAGCTAGAAACGTGATTGATACATCTGGTTACACCAAAATCTTGTTTCCTCATCTATTGTATTCACATCCACATAAGGATATTCTGTAACCTTAAACTAAGTTGTAAGTAGCTGTCACCATTGGTCAAAGGGATTAGTTCAAATTATCGCTGCAGTCTTCTTTACTCATTTTACATCACTTTTCCTCTACTGAGTCTTTTATTGTCAGAGGTCTTTAGTTGTTTGGGTTACTCAAACCACATTCCTGAAGGTGTGATTTTCAATAGTATTGCTATTATGGAGTTGGAGATACTTCATTAACTTTTGTGTCTGGACATGGATGTAGTAAGAGGCATCCCAGAGGATTTTCTGAATTCTAAACATAGTTCTACCTTCCCTTATGGTTATTTATTGATATGTCACAATGATAAATAATTTAAAGGATACCCATGAAATATGACATTGTGCTTCTTAAATATAAGAAGTTGCCACAAGAAAACTAGTTCCTCATAAAGGAGATGTTTATAAATATATAAAACCATTTCTGACTAATAGAGTGACTAGAATGTTCTAATGACAATCAATAGGAAAAGAACAACAAGGCCAAAAGGGAAAGAACTGTCACTTTAAACATCATTCAATATACACCAAAAGAAATCTCACATTTAGAGAACAGCAAATGAATGAGGTCCTTTGGCTCTGAGGTGTAGTTGTGATATTCTAGCTTTACTAATATTTGATCATGCTGACTCCAGAAAGCCAAGTAGGTCAGAAGACAAATAGCCTGAAAACACAGACACATACTCAATAACTAGAGATCTTCTCATCCAGATTCACATATTCCACAGTGGATTTTTCAATAGCTATTTTATCAAGTCATAGAGGTTTATAGCTACTCAGAGAAATGAAAGAATTATGTAATCAGGCATGATGTCATAGTCTATAAGTTCTCATGTCTAGTGTTTGTGTCTTTGAAGTTTTTGAAGGGAAGAAAAGAAATAGAGCCTTCTTATTTTCCCCAACAGTAAGCAGTGAAAATATACACATTTTCTTTCAAACTGCTCATAATATCAAATAACTTGGCAGCAAAGTTATTTTCTAGGATATGAATATTATGTACAGATTTTATAAGCTATATGTATAGATTTTGTGAATTATTTTTTCTGAACTTTTTTTTTCAGTTTTATCATCTAGAGATCTGCCTCAGCAATTAGGATAAAGATTGATAAGCATGCTCAGAAATGACAGTAATAAAAGAGAATGCCTTAGAGAACCCCACTACAATTATTATTACATAGCAGTAATTATGTAATTTTTAAATAGCTACCGAGCATTGAAAGGACATGCCAGGGACTAGGTATGATTTTTATATTGTTTAATTTTCATGATAAGTTAATATTTTCGGGACCTTTTCAATAAAGAACTATGAGAAGGTGCCAAGATTATAGTTCTAAAGAAAAATATTAACTATTTTAATATGTTTTTAGATCCTGATGTTAGTTTCAGTACCTATGAATAGTGAAAAACATATTTCTGCCTCTGTGCATGTTAGTGCTTTGTGAATCCTAACCTTCTCAGGTAACACAGAAAATAGGATGACTCAAACCTTCTACCCTCCCTGGGGTATGTTAACCAAGGAGGCCAAAGTCAGTGTAGCATTGTAACTAGTTATACAATGGTAAAAATTTCGTACTGACTTCAAAGTCTTGCATTTGTTCCATTGTAAACCTCTAAGAATGGGACAAAATTTTCTCCCCAATATTCGTTAAATGTTCAGTGGTCCTTGGGGCTTACACAGATCCTGAGAGGTATAGGAAGGCAAGAACTATAGTAGTCACGTGGGTGGGTACTAGGCAAGGTTCTGGTGAACTCGTATTCATCCCTCTTGCTGGACAGTAAAAGGTTTGACTTTTGAAAAGAACTGGACTTGTCACTTTGAAGCAGGTGAAATGATAAACTGGCTGATAGCCAGGGTATGAGGCTGAGAGATAATAGTTACCAGTCCGGTGTTCACTGAAGAGGACCTCTACCCAATTTAAACCCTGAGAACTCAAATAGTCAGTCAAAGTAATGCTTCTCTTGGTTTATGAAGCCAGCACTTTGTTAGGAAGTCCCGTAACTACTGCCCTTTGGCAACTCCGTTAGCTTCAAATCTCCAGATTCTCAAACCCAACCCATAAGTCATCACACATTATTTCCCCCTCATTTGCCATTTCTTCTTTATATGTTTACAAAGGCCTCTATTCCCCCACCCCCATGGGCTTTCAGACAGTAAGTGAAACTGGTAACAGTAATCAACAAGTCAATCAAACAACCGAACAAACTTCTTTTTTTTTTTTTTCCCTCAAACACAAGGTGTAGTCAGTTTCAAACACATGCTAAAGGTAAGGAAGATGCATGGAAGTGCTACCATGAAAATCTGAATCATTTTATAGCAGCAAGAAAAAAATTTTAGGGTACCTGGGTGGCTCAGTTGGTTAAGTGACTGCCTTCAGCCCAGGTTGTGATCCTGGGGTTCTGGAATTGAGTCCTACATTGAGCCCCCCTACTCTGTGGGGAGCCTGCTTCTCTCTCTGCTTCTGTCTGCTACTTCCCCTGCCTGTGTTCTCTCTCTTTCTGTCAAATAAATAAATAAAATCTTAAAAAAAAAAGAAAAAAGAACATATACTATTCTGTTATAGTTGCCAATGCTGCACTGATTCAGTCATTCTAAACCTAATATCTCCACGGGTGGCTCCCAAATTCTTCTAGGGGAAGGAAAGGAAAGGAAGTAAGGACAAAACAGAGGGGAAGAGAAAAGATGTGGCAGGCATCTTTTGTGACTCAGATATCACTGAGCAAAAGAGAGAACATTACATTACTCAAGGGTAACTGTTGAGCCAATTCCAATGGCTCTTGATGTCTTCTCATTCCCACAAACAATAGTATCCCATAGTTCATACTTAACAGGGGCATAAATGCAAAAATTAGCCATTTATCAAAGAGTAAGTCATGGAGGCGCCTGGGTGGCTCAGTGGGTTAAGCTGCTGCCTTTGGCTCAGGCCATGATCTCAGGGTCCTGGGATCGAGTCCCGCATTGGGCTCTCTGCTCAGCAGGGAGCCTGCTTCCTCCTCTCTCTCTGCCTGCCTCTCTGCCTACTTGTGATCTCTCTCTGTCAAATAAATAAATAAAATCTTAAAAAAAAAAAAAGTAAGTCATGCTATACTACTCCCTAAGTTGTGTTTAACTTCACACATTTCTCAATACAAAATCCCATAACTTTTTCAAACTTAGTGCCTTGAACATGGTTAATAAATGAAATGTTACATGTGGCACAACATTTGAAAGAAAGGGCTTATACTATTTTAATTTTTCATACATTACATTAAAATATATCAATGATAGAATCATTTCTGTATTACATTTGGTAGGCTTAAAATGTCCCCATAAAAGATAACCATGATCTGATTTTTGGAACCTACGTATGTTACCTTACATGACTAATAATAGTAATAACAAAATAAAAAAGCTATTTGTAGTTATACTTAAGTTAAAGATCTTGATATGGAGAGATTATCCTGGATTATGCCAGTGGACCCTAAATGCAATCTTATGTATCCCGATAAAAGGGTGTCAGGGGGAGATTTGACATGTATAGAGGAAAAAGCAATGTTAAGATGGAGCAGAGAGGGTTTTAGTGATAATTGGCCTTGAAGGTTAGAGTCATGTGGCCACAACTCAAGGTAGGACAAAAGCCACTAGAAGCTCGAAGGAGCAGGGAAGTAATTCTTCTCTGGAGCCTCCAAAGAGAAGGTGGCCTCACTGACTTTTGCCTTGATTTCAGCCCAGTGATGCTGACTTTGGATTTTTGGCCTCCAAAACTGTGAGAAAATATATTTCTGTTGTTTTAAGCCACCAGTTTATGGTCACATGTCACAACAGCCACAGGATAGGAATACATCGTGCAACTGCGTATTTGGTAGATAAAAACACATTGAATTCAGTTCATTCATTTAACCAGCTCTTACAATGAGCCTGATACCAGTCATTGAAATCGATTATGTCGGTAAGTATTAGTGAAAGCATGATTCAAGTTGTTAGGTGACTCACATTAGATTAGACAAATTTCCAGAAGAGGGCCATGGGATCAAGACTATAGGTGAAGGAATCTACTTAACAAAGAAGGAAAGATTATTTCTTCAGACAAGAATAATAGGAAAGAAGGAAAGGCAAATCATTAAGAATGGAAAGAGGGGCTTTGGGAGTTACCCTGCCTAGATACAAATCCTGCTACCAACACTAATCTACTAACTTTTCTGAAAATATAAAAATGAGTGTACTCAGTATGCCTATGTTATAGAATTAATTGATGTAATAACTTTATAATAATATAAAATAATGTGGCTGGCTTATAGTGTTTATTAAAAGTATTTATTAAAAGTTGTCAAGATTTTGAATAAAAGAACATCAATGTGATTGTTAAAATTGTTAGTATCAACAGGTATTCTTTTCTTTAAAATTTGTATTTTTTACATTATTTATTTATTTATTTATTTTTTAAATTTAATTTTATTTTTTCAGTGTTCCAGGATTCATTGTTTATTATATTCAGGTAGCCAGCATATAATACCTAGTTTTATGTGATATCTGGATTTTTAAATTAAAAAAAAATAAATTTATAGTTTAGACAGTTAACATACAGTGTACAATATTGGTTTCTGGTGTAGAATTCAGTAATTCCTCACTTACATAGAATGCCTAGTGTTCATCATAACAAGTGCCCTTCTTAATACCCATCACCCAGGTAGCCCATGTCCCATTCATCTCCCTCCATCACCCCTTACCTTGTTCTCTATAATAAAAGTCTCTAATGGCTTGTTTCCTTCTCTCCCATGTTTCTTTTCCCCATCCCATATGTTCATCTGTTTTCTTTCTTAAATTCCACATATAAGTGAGATAATATGGACTTTGTCTTTCTCTGACTGACTTAATTTTGCTTAGCATAATATACTCTAGCTCCATCCATGTTGCATATGGCACGATTTCATTCTTTTTGATGGTTATATAATATTCCATTTCATATATTCTATATATATACCAAATCTTTTTTATCCATTCATCAGTCAGTGGACATTTAGGCTCTCTCCATAGCTTCACTATTGTTGATAATGCTTCTATAAACATTGGGTTCATGTATTCCTTGAAATCTGTATTTTTGTATCGTTTGGGTAAATATCCAGTGGTGTAATTGCTGGTATGGGGTTGTTCTGTTTTTAACATTTTGGAGAACCTCTATACTGTTCTTCAGAGTGACTGCACCAGTTTGCATTCCCACCAACAGTGCAAGAGGGTCCCCTTTGGCCACACTCTCACCAACACCTGTTATTTCTTATTCAACAGGTATTCTTTGGAATATTTTTAAAATTTTATTTATTTATTTGACAGAGATCACAAGTAGGCAGAGAGGCAGGCAGAGGGGGGAGGGAGCAGGTTCCCCGCTGAGCAGAGAGCCCAATGTGTGGCTCGATCCCAGGACCCTGAGATCATGACTGGAGCTGAAGGCAGAGGCTTAACCCTCTGAGCCACCCAGGCACCTCTTCAACAGGTATTCTTAATAAAATAAGAAACTAAAGCCAATTCTTTTGAGGATTAGAAGCATAAGGAAATTAAAGTTTAGTAAACAAGTAAAAGTACTTATTTGTGTTGTGATAGTGGATAAAAATAGGTGGCATGGATATTTCTACAAATATCAGTATTAATGCAGTTATTGAAAATTAGAAAATCAGTCACATATAAAGTATTGTGAATTAGACAAATAAATAAACAAAATACATTAAGGAAATTAAGTTAAGAAGAAAGTAGAAATATACCCTTTGCTTCCAATATTTGATTCAGGAATTACGACCAATATATAGAAACATAAAGGTCAATAGTAAGTATTCTAGGCTTTTTGGTTAATATGATCTCTATTGCAGCTACTTAGTTCTGCCACTATAGTATAAAAGCAGCAATAGACAATACATGGGTAAATGAGGATATCTATCTTCCAAAATGACTTAAAAAACAAAACAAAACAAAACAAAACAAAAAATAACAGGTGGTGGTAGGAGCAGGGTTGGGTACCTGGGTGGTTCAGTTGGTTTAGTGTCCAAGTCTGGGTTTTGGGTCAGGTTATGATCTCAGGGTTGTGAGATTAAGCTCTGCTTCAGGCTCCATGCTGGGTATGGAGCCTGCTTGGAATTCTCTCTCTCCCTCTCCCTCTGCCCCTCTTCTGCCCCCGCCATGTAATATAAAATAAAACAAAATAAAATAAAAAATAAAAATAAAAATGGGTGGGGAACTGGATTTAATAATTCCTGACCTAGATAATTATGTGGTTTTGAGAAGACTTACAACCTTAATTATCCTCAACTTGAAGATTTATAAAATATGGAAAATGACATTTTCCTTGTACTGGTTACCTTTCTTGGTGACCAGGTCACCAAGTGCGTCAGAAACACTGGAACAAATTCCAAAACCATTTTGGACTAGTGAATCAGAAATTCCTGGGTGGTACTTGTAGTTCTGCTTTTCTAAAAGTCTTCATAGAGATCTGATGCAGCTAGTGCAACATTAGACCACAGCTCACTGAAATGGTAACTAAAATATTTATTATGGAGCCTAACATAATATGAGCACTCAAAAATTAACAAGGCTAAGCATGTTTATACTGTGGAAAATAGACTAAAGAGCTATCAAGAAAGGATCTGAAGAAAAAAATTCACAGAATGGCCATTTTAGGGGTCCATACCTGATAGAAGGCAAGAATGATAGTCCCTTTTATTTTGGTCAGGCCTGGAGATTAAAGGGCCAATTTAATGAATGTACCCTGTGCATGTTTTAGTGCAAGTTTAATAAGATTATTTTCTTTTTCTTCCTGTCTTGAGTATAGAGTTCCTCTCCTAGGAGCTTGGGTCATAATTCAGATACAGAGACTTCAAATTCTCAGCAACCACTAATCTACTTTCAGTCTTTATACAATGTTTGGCCTTCTGGGACGGGCATCTTTAAATTAGCATAATTTGTTATGGGTTAATTCATGTTGTAGCAGGCATTAATACTTCACCCCAACCCTTATTGATTTAGGAATCATGACCTTAGTGTAGACACTTAAAGCAGGACACAGTCACACATGTGAGCAAGTTTATCTTCAGTATCCGAGGCACAGTGCAGCTAAAATTAGTCACAAGGGTCAATGATTACTTAAGTGTTGGTGGTTGGTGGTGTTTTGTTTTGTTTTTGAGGGAAAAAAAGCCTTTATTGATATATAGGTTACAATGAAATAAATAGAGTGACAGTTTTGCGGGGAATAAAAACTCAGGCAGGATCTCCATGTCTCCACCCCAGCTCTAGCTTCCAGCCTCTGCCTTCATACTGGCCAGTTTGGACGATGAGCCCTTGGTGGGCATGCCCGGCCTCCTTGGGGCCTTGGGGGCCTCTGTCTTCCTGGCCAGGGGTTCAGGTAACATCTTGACCTACCACCCCTGGGAGGAGTAGCGGCCTTGGCTTTGGGCCCCTCTTTGGCCACATGGGCAACCACCTTTTAGGGACGTGGTTTTCCTTCTTTTTGGCTGGAGAAGCAGCGCCATTCTTGCCCTTAGGGACTGTGGATTTTACACTCGGACTCCCAGCTTTTGTTTTCCTGTGGGCCTTGCCACCTGGGCTCTTCCTTCTACCTTTGACCTTTGACTTCCCACTGAGCCTGGTGGCACTGGGAGGGGCCCATGGGGCCTTGTCTGGCTGTTGGGAGGCCTTCCTGGCCTCACTCACTCTTGCCTCTTGGTCTCCTGGCCACCTTTCTTGGGTAAGGTGTAATTCATACTAGAGACTGATATCCATCTATTTCTTTAGCTTCAGGGTGGTGGTGGAGGACCATTGTGGTTCCATGTATTTTCCTCATTTATTTTCCTTTTAATAGTTTCCCATCTCTTCCCTCCCTCCCTTCCCTGAATATCATGGAATACACACTTAAATGTATGCAGATCCATACTCTTTACTCAAACAGTCTTAAAATTGTATTTATCACTTTCTCATCTTACTTTCATACCTTTCTATCTTTAGAATCACCTATATAATGAATCTACTGGTATCAGAATGTGTTCCTATTCTACCATGAAATGAAGTTTTTACTCACTCTCCAAACTTATATTTTATGTCAACTGTGTGCCAAGTACTGAGTGAAATTTTGGGGATATCATGATGAATAAAATGTAATGCATAGTATTTGACCTCCTCAGAACCAGAGTTTTCCAAAGGAGATAATCTATGTCTATATTTATATCTACATCTATATCTATGAGATATATGTATCTCCATATAATTTTAACAGTATGATAGTCACCATAATAAACTACTGACCATAACATGGTTGCTGGAAGAAGAGAGTGACAGATGTTCTAAAATTAGATAAAGGTGGTAGTGGATGGCTATGAACATATTAGAAAACCACTGAATTGTGTACTTTAAAAGGATGAATTATTCAATTTATGAATTATATCTCAATAAAGCAGATACAAAAAATTGGAGGAAAAGAGTTTGGTGAATGACCAGACAAGAGAACAATTAATTAAAAATCAGGAATCCTTGAGAGATAGATAGCATGTAGCATCTAAATTTATATATATCTTCTCATTAGTTTATGGTGCCCTTTACATTTTAAAGAAACTCTTAAAAAATACATCATGTTTCACGGAACAACATGTCAGAAGCCCTATGTTCCCATAGGGTTCCCATAGGAACCATAAAAAAACAAAAAACAAAAACAAAAAACTACTAGCAATTTGTCCTATTTGATTCAAGACTTTAAATATGTAAAAGAAAGAAAATATTTTGCATAAATATAAATACCTTTTCAACTAATAGCCTGGATCTATATTTCTATTTTGTCAGAAGAGCCATCAATGATTAACATTAATATTTTCAAACTGCCAGTTAAGGTGCATGCATTGCAAAGTATAAAAATAAAATGCTCATTTAAAAGATGTGAAAATTATATTAATAAAAGTGTTGCTATCAATCTATATTAGGAGAGGCAATGACGGCTCTAAAAACAAAACAAAACAAAAACTATTTCTCTCAGTACAAGTAGTTTAGGAAGATGTTTAAATTTTCAGTTTTTCCTTCAGAATAAGGAGAAACTTGATAATACCATTGGGAAGTTAACAAATATTCAGTTTTTCTTTCATTCTCTTCTAGATACCTCTCTCTTTTTTATTAAAGATTTTATTTATTTATTTTACAGACAAAGATCACAAGTAGATAGAGAGGCAGGCAGAGAGAGAGGGGGAGGCAGGCTCCCTGCTGAGCAGAGAGCCCGATGTGGGACTCTATCCCAGGACCCTGAGACCATGACCCGAGCCGAAGGCAGAGGCTTAACCCACTGAGCCAGATCTCTTAATGTATTAGTTTGAAGTAAAGAAGGAAAGGCTGTAGGAAAAAAAGGAGGTAGAAGAATGAGTTAACTGAATGATATAAATAAAAATAAATAATAGTGTTTTGTTTTAATAGAACAATAGTTTTGAATAGTTTGAAACGTAAGAGCAGGAACTATAACTTATAACTATAACTTTGAGTTTTCTAAAACTCAAATTCATTTTGAGTTACCATCTTTCCACGCGGGTGACCAACATAACCCAATCATTTGTAAATATCTCCTATATTTTCTTTATAAGCTATATTTCCTATATTTTCTTTTCTTTCTTTTCTTTCTTTATAAGCGAGAATCAGTCAAAATATTGGGATTTTAGTGGTCCAGAATAAGGACCTCATACGGATCATGTGACTCTCCATGCAAAAACTGTATTTTATAAAATGGAAATTAATATGCATTTTAAACACTTCACTGCATAACTTCAGGTGTTCAGGGTTATTAGACAGGTTAGCGTCGAAGTTCAGAGAGAAATGTCAAAGAGTTGAACATGGGCAAAGACCATCTATGCAAGAATAATGTTTGAAATGGGATCATTGTCAACATAAATGCTCAGATTCATCACCTGTTTGAGGCCTATATGTCAAGTGGCCACAAAGGAAATATCACAAGACTATCTGCGGTTCTGTCTGGTTTTATAACGTATCATTTCTTTTGAACTCTTTGACTTACTGGCATTGTGAAACTCCATATTACCCAGGTGACCGCAGGAAAGCATGGCTCGGTTTCTCATACTCTCTTTCACTTGCCCTCTGCTCCCATTCCACATCCCTACTTGTTGCATAGCTTCCTTGTCTTCCCCAACCCAGACTAGGGGAACATTTTCCTAATCCAAGGCTGAACCTACACTTGCTATGCCTGCTCACAGCAATAGATGGATCAATCGATCTAATATAGCTATCCATCCCTTAAGCAAATGCCTCTTCTTAGATACAGGTTTTGGCTTTCACGAATAAAAAGCAGGAAGAGCCACAAGTTCTTTTTGATTATTTTTTTTTAAGATTTTATTTATTTATTGACAGAGAGATAGGGAGCACAAGTAGTCAGGGCAGCAGGCAAAGGGAGAGGGAGAAGCAGACTCTGCTAAACGGGGAGCCTGATGTGGGACTCAGTCCCAGGATCGTGGAATCATGACCCAAGCCAAAGGCAGCTGCTTAACCAACTGAGCCACCCAGGTGCCCCAAATTCTTTTTGACTCATATCAACTAAATTTTTGAATTGTGAAAAGAAAAATGCCAATATTACATACCATTATGTAATATGATATGGATAGAAATAAATAATAGATTATTGTCTCAAAATACTGTCTGCAATAGGCCAAGGTATGTGAATGAAAACACTTTAGACATGTAATAGGCTATTCTCAGTTTTTATAAATAATGAGCCTTTAAGAATTCATTTAAGAAAATGAATGCATAAGGAAGAGACTTACATGTTTAATGGAAGATTTCGGTTTCCAAAGAACTTAAACTCTTCTAATATTCATAATTGGGTTTTAATATCCAGGGTCTTTGAATTTGTATTTTATGCAGTACCTCTGTACTGTCTTAGAAAATATTAAAATATAAACGTTAAATATAATTTAAAAATATTTTTAAAAACAACTTAAACTTTTGTTCTTTCAGTTAACTTGAAATTTAATAGATTAAACAAACTACTTCAATGTTTAAGGGAAGTATATTTTGGCGATTTTGTAAAGGATTAATCAGAGAAGCAAAAGATTTTTGCGTGGAGATCATGTTGATGATTTTGATGAGTTCTTAACATATTTCCTTAAATAAATCATCAAGACAGATTTAAATGCCAGATTTCTTTTTTTAAAAAGATTCTGTTTGTTTTTAGCTCAGAGATATAGAGAACTAAAAAGAGGATCATTCTCATCCGTGCAACGTTGACAAACCTGGGACAAACTGCACATTAATACTGTTCTCGAGGGGCACCTGGGTGGCTCAGTGGGTTAAGCTGCTACCTTCAGCTCAGGTCATGATCTTGGGGTCCTGGGATCGAGTCCCGCATTGGGCTCTCTGCTCAGTGGGGAGCCTGCTTCCCTCTCTCTGCCTGCCTCTCTGCCTACTTGTGATCTTTCTCTGTCAAATAAATAAATAAAATCTTAAAAAAAAAAATAAAAAAATACTGTTCTCAAACCCATCACAGTTAGGTTGCCCTGCAATTAAGTAACCTGAAACCTTAGGAAAGAGAGCCACCTGCAGCAACAAAACAAAACATAACAACCCAAACTGGGTCCCTCTCATTTGCTTACTTGGAATGGAAAAGAAACACAGATTGGATTATTTTAACAAATTGCTCAAGACCAATATGGATTAAACTAGTGGGGGAAGCCCATTGGAGCAGGAAGATATGAGGAGTTCACAAACTTTTTCAGACCTTCTCTCCTTGAACCTGACCATATTACAGAAAAACAAAACAAAACAAAACAAAAACCCAAAACAACAACAACAACAACAAAACAAAAACCCAGGGAGAACCCAAGAAAGCCCTTCTCCTAGTATGGTTGAGGAAGTAGATAAGCATCAGCTTCTGAAATTTTGTCCAGATCCCATCTTCTCTATCTCCCATTCAAAATGAAATATTTAGTCTTCAGAGAGAAAACAATAAATCCGTAGCTTTAAGCCACTGTTGGAGACTCATTGCAGCTGATGGAAGGGAAGGAATTTTACCCATTCTAAACAGTATCTTCCAATAATAGAAGGGAAGCAAACAATCCTCAACTTACTCAAAAATCAGCATTTCCTTAATACCAGTGCCAGACAGAACCATTTAAAGAAAACATCAGACTCATATTGCTTATAAAAATAAATACAAAAAAAAAATCACCAAAATGTTAACATATTAAATTCAGCAATATATACATGGGATGATACATCACCACCAAGTAGGATTTACCCAGGAATGCAAAACTGGTGCAACATTCAGAAATCAATGTAATTCTTTATATGAGTAGACTAAAAAAGAAATGCCATAGGATCAGCTCAATTAAGACGGAAAGGGCCATTTGGGGAAAAAAAAAAAAAAAGTCATTCATAACAAATAGTCTTAGCAAACAATGAATTGGAAAGAATGGCCTGAACATAAATAATATACTTTTCCCCTAAGTTCAGGAAGAAGGCAAGAATGTCTACTCTCACCATTGTTATCCAGTACCATGCTGGAAGTTAAAGCCAATGCAATGAGGCAAAAACTAAAAGGCATAAATATACAGTTTGTAAAGGAAAAAATTAAAAGTGAATCTGTTCACAGAATACCTCTTTTGCTATATAGAAAAAAACAAAGAATCAACAGGAGCTATTGCATTTAATGTGTTTACTTAGGATATAAGGTCCAGCTACAAATAAATAATATAGTCATAGTCCTAAACAGACCCTAATAACAGGTTTTGAAGTCTAGGCCATCCAGTACCCCCTATGGCTCTTTTTTTTTTAGAGATTTATTAAGTTCTTTGTGTGTGTTCCTTTTTCCATAGGAACTTTATTATTAATATTTTTTTGTTCCAGAAAATATAAATAATAGCTTGATGACTATTGTATTGTGGTTGCATTATGTATAAAATACATTAATCAATGAAGCATTGGATTTTTGCATATATATATTTATTCAAAGAAGCACATTAACCAGACATATCTTTACATCTTTATGATGTTGAGTAAACTTATCTATGAATGAGGGATGGTTTTCTATCTGTTTGAATATATCCATAGGTCTTTCAGTAGTGTGTTTTTTCCTCATACAAATGCGGCTCATTTTTAAAAATTCGGTATGTATTTTTATTGCTCATTTATTTATTTTTTTTTTAAGATTTTATTTATTTATCAGAGGGAGAGAGCACAAGCAGGGGGAATGGCAGGCAGAGGGAGAAGCAGGGTCCCATGTGACTTGATCCCAGGACCCTGGGATCATGACCTGAGCTAAAGGCAGATACTCAATTGACTGAGCTGCCTAGACACCCCTTTGTTCTTTTAAATAGATTTCCTGTTCCAGTATATCTTGTAATTAGTTGTGTATATGAAGGAAGTAGACTGGGAGGAAGAAGCTGCAGTGTGATGCAGGCCTAACCAAGCCTCACCCTACCTGGTAGGGAGCTCTGTAGCAAGGATCACCTATGGTATGCCCTCAGGAGAGGTGATTCTCTGCAACGGAGGCAGATCCTGAAGGTGATGAGGATAGCCTGTCTTACCAGTTCACTTTCCAGAGCTAGGCCATAAGTCTGTGAAAAGGAATTTGAGCAGGGCATCTCTCTACCACAGCTGGGAATTGTTATTTGAAGCTCAGTGAGAAAGCTAAGAACAGGAGAACGTTCAGGGGAACTTTTAACCCAACAAGCAGAGACAGGAGAGTCTGAAAAATGGAGTGTGAAGATTAGAAATCGAGGCAAGTTGGGTGCCTGAGTGTCTCAGTCAGTTAAATGTCTGTCTTTGGCTCAAGGTATGACCTCATGTTCTGAGATGAAGCCCCACACTGGGCTCTCTACTTAGCTGGGAGCCTGCTTCTCCCTCTGCCTCTGCTCCTTCCCCTGCTTGTGCTGTCTTGTGTGCATTCTCTCTCTCTCTCAAATAAATGAAATAAAATAAAATAATTGAGGTAAGTTTTGGAGCTTTGTCAAAAATCAAAGGATTCATGCTAAAGATTGAAAAATGTGGATTTATTTGGCAAATGATTCATCTTGAAAGTTTTAGCTGTGCATTTTTTAATGAAAAAGAAAGTTGGAATGGATTGTAGGTTGGCGTTAGAAAAGTTGTTTTCAAGAAAATTGAGTATATTAGAATACTAGGAAAAGGGTCTAGAAAAAGGAATAAGTTAAATATGTCAAGGGAAAGGGAGCTAAATGATAATAAGAAATCTTCAAAGAGCCCCAGGCCATGTATGGAATAATTATTTTTTGAGAAGATTAGGGATGTTTTATCCAGTGTAACAGGATAGAAAAGAAATGATTAGTGTTTGTGAAGTTTGTGGTATTTGTGGCAAGAGCTTAGTGAAGTGTTTGTGTGCTAAGAAGTCCAAGTCATTTACTGAATGTGAGAAAGAAATTGGAGGTTAAGTTCAAAGAACTTGAGGAAGCCCGACTCTGGGAATTGTGAAGATTGGGGAAAAAATCCAACAAGGCAAATACCAAGATTTCTGGGTGCATTGAAAACCCACTTAGGTTGGAACCAGAAAGGTATAATAACATCAGTCAAGAGCCGTGCTGTTCCATATACTAACCAGTAGCTATATGTCTATTAAATTAAAAATTAAAACAATTGAAAGTGTAATTCAGTTCCTTAGATGTACTAGTCATGGTTCTACTACTCAGCATGGATTTAGCAGATTTCCATCAATGCGGAAACATTCTATTGAATAGTCTACACTAGAAAGTTGGCTAATTTGTGTGCAAATAGTGTTCAGTTCCAGGAGCAACAGCTGAGAGTACATACATTCACTTACATGGTCCCTGTTCTGTGGAGAACAGGAGATCCATGCCCAAACAAAACAAAACAGAAAGGTGCTTTGTAAAGACCAATCTGCATATAAAAAGATAAGAAGAATAGGAAAGAGCTGATACATAAATACTCTTGGGGATGTCAAAGAGGCTGAGTGAAAGAGCAGGAAACATTGTGCTCAGAGGGAGGTAATGTTACTATTTCACAGATAAGATGTTCTTGGTGAGGACAAAGCTCAGGGTGTTTGGCAATGGGTTTGGAGATTCATTCACTGGAAGAGCCAGGGAACTAGGGTGCTGAACAGATAATATAGCTTAGATGTTGAAGTCACATATATAGATTATACTTTTATAATGGGTAGGAAAACAATTTGTTAAATGACAGAAATGGAGAATAATAAGAGTGCGAGTCAAGCAATAAATGACCCATGAAGAAATAGGGATGGAGAGACATACAGGTTTGGAAACTAATTTGAGATTAGGTTTATGAACCAACCTACTGGTTATATTTTAGTCCATCATTGTCATATTATTATTATTTTTCTTACATATGAATGAGAAAGTAGCAAACCAAAATTGAAAAATTGTGAGTGTGGACTTAGATAAATCTGGGCTTCTAACCTCAGCTCCATACCATTTACCTGACATTTAATTTGTGGTAACATTATATAACTTAAGTTTCCTTTCTTCCTTTTTGAAACGGAAATTGTAGAACTTACCTCTAAGATGCACTGACCCACTTCCTACTCAGCCTTTCTTTTCCCACTGTGTTCCAGCCACACAGTCATTTGCCCCTTGAACATTTTTAACTTCAAAGCCTTTGCATTCCTGTATCAGTTGGGTTCCATCTGAAAGCAGAGATATTGACTGAGGATATTCTCCTTTACATAAAGTCAGCTGATTATAGATATTATTCATATCTACCATATGACTTCATGGCAAGAACTAGGTAAGCGATTGATCAAATACCTGGTGTTTGATTGAATAATAGCCTAACCAAACTGATACATAAAACACACCATCACAGCTACTAGTCCAATGTCAACACTTTACCTTGCTCTTCATGTTTCTGCAGTTTACAGACCTAGGACAATTTTTTGTTTGTTTGTTTTTTTTGACTGTCCTGTATAACATACCTTGTTCACTTATATGTCCCAGAAATCATTTTATTTATTTTATACTTGTGTCTCTTCTGTTTATTCATTTCATTTATTTCTTATCTCTTACCCTTACCTTAAGAACTTAGGGATCTTAAGGGATCATGCCTGTTCACTTCACTGCTGTATCCCATGTGTCTCATAGTGAGCTTGCCACATAACACATAGAAGCTTAGTGAATATTTATTGAATAAAATGTCTGGAAAAAATTAAAATTCAAATAATTATAGTTTCCAAAGTTGTGTCCATGAGCCAGACTTCATTTTATAATTAATAAATGAGTTAATGAATTCTTTTCCTGTTTTGCTCTTGCAAATTTTATTTGTAGATTTTCTTACATATTTACAGGCTATATACACACACATTTACCAACCTCCTTTGCATACACACCAAGATATATGTCTATGAAGGCAAGTTTACTAGAAAATTTAGAATTGTTTATTCTACATTATGTTATAAAATGTGATCCGTAATGTTTTAAAATTTGGGGTCATAAGTTGACTGTCTATTGCATATGTTTATTTAAAATTCTTAATAGGTTTTGCCATTCTATAAGTGTTACTAGCTTATGCCATTTTTAAAAATTATTTTCTTGTCATAGCACATATCTTCCCCAATGTCCATCACCCAGCCACCCTATCCTTCCCACTCTCTACCCCTCCAGCAACCCTAAGTTTGTTTCCTGAAATTAAGAGTCTCTTATGGTTTGTCTCCCAAACCATAGACAAACAAATTTTGTTTATCTCCCTTCTCCTATGATCCTTTGTCTTGTTTCTCAAATTCCTCATATCATTGAGATGGTATGATAATTGTCTTTCTCTGATTGACTTATTTCATTCAGCATAGTAACCCTAATCCTCTATTTCCATCTATGTCAATTGCAAATGGCAAGATTCCTTTTTTGATGGCTGCATAGTATTCCATTGCATCTATATACCACTGCTTCTTTATCCATTTGTCTTTAATGGATGTCTTGGCTCTTTCCACAGTTTGGCTATCATGGACATTGCTGCTATAAACATTGGAGTGAACATGCCCTTCGGATCACTACATTTATATCTTTAGGGTAAATACCCAGCAGTGCAATTGCTGGGTCATACAGTAGCTCTGTTTTCAACTTTTTGAGGAACCTTTATACTGTTTTCCAGAGTGGCTGCACCAACTTGCATTCCCACCAGCAGTGCAAGAAGCTTCCCCTTTCTCTGCATCCTCACCAATATCTGTTGTTTCCTGACTTCTTAATTTTAGCCATTCTGACTGGTGTGAGGTGGTGTCTCACTGTGGTTTTGATTTGTATTTCCCTGACACTGAGTGATGTTAAGTACTTTTTCATATGTCTGTTGGCCATTTGGATGTTTTCTTTGGAGAAATGTCTGTTCATGTCTTCTGCCCATTTCTTGATTGGATTATTTGTTTTTTGGGTGCTGAGTTTGATAAGTTCTTTATTGATTTTGGATACTAGCCCTTTATCTGATATTAAGCCATTTTTTATGTACCGTGTACTTTGTTCATTTTTCTTTTTTCCTTGGCTTTACACATTAGCCTCTGTGCTTTTTCTTTACTGATATTTACCACTCTGCCCACTCCTGTTCACTCCTAAAATGTGTTCTTAGTATACTTACCCATGTTTATGTAATTATAATCAAACATATATAGGATCATATTCTATGCTGACACTTGTTTTTTCAGTAAGACTTTGTAGAATTAATCGACTGATATTGTTCTAATTCAATCTTCCTGATATTTCACATGAGAATATATGGTACAGATGTACCTTCATTTTTGAACACTTTATTTATGGGCATAAACTATATTTCCACATCTTAGCCCTACAATCAGTTTTATAATACACATCCTGGAAATTTTCATTACTTCTATTTCAATGGGAAATAACCAGGAGAATGAGCGAGTATTACAAGTAGCTTTCCAAACAAGCTTTATGAATTCACATTCCTACTGACAATGATCTCTAAATTTTGCCATAAGTAGATTATGTAGCTCTTTTAATTTTTGTGAGTCTGATTAAATTGATTTTTTTTGAACATTTGGATTTGTTTAGCAATTATATTCATATCATTTAATATTTAATCATCCAGTTGTAAATACAAGTAAGTCTAAATGTTTTTCATTAAAAAGATGCCTTTAAAATGATACTTATTTCTGTTTAAGAATTATGCATGGTTTTTTTTGGCTATTGGATATGTCTCAGGAAAGACTGTGGTATTTAATTTGTCATGTCCCTTAAAGAGTGTCCTAGTCCACGTTGGCATGTATTGAAGTAAAGCAGGATAATTCATGATTTTCATAAACTTAGTTTTTTCCTGGTTTTTTGAAGCCCTAAAATTTTAATTTATTTGAAAATCAGACTGCTTTATGTTATATTGTAAAACATCGTGTTTTTTTTTTTTTTAAATGCGGGTCATTTTGAAATCTATAATATATTTAGACAAAACAAATATCACATTTTGTGTGTGTGAAATAGAAACATTTCTAAGATTGAGAGAAGCCAAAATGAAAAAAAAAATGGTCACAAATGACAGTTTTCTGATTTTGTTTCTACTTTTCTTGGCAGAAATGTATGTGCACTAATATCGAACTTTTAGTATTAGTGAATGTATATAGTGCAGGAATAATAAATTATGTGAACACTTATTTGTTTTAAAATGCATATGTGTTTAAAAATTCTTTAAACAAAGGATGACCATGTTTCTCAGTTCTGAATATAACATGCATCAATTTCATTAGGATATATTAGCCTCATAGCTGTGTTTGAATATTCATTTATTTCCTACACTAAGTACGTTTCTCTTTTGAGTAACTTTTCAGAAAATATAATTAGAACATAGCAATGTTGAAAGGTTACATCTGAGAATGCATTTTGTTCTTAAATGAGACTGCTGTGTATTTTCTTCACTTAAAATAAAAGATACATGGGGGCGCCTGGGTGGCTCAGTGGGTTAAAGCCTCTGCCTTTGGCCCAGGTCATGATCCCAGGGTCCTGGGATCCAGCCCCACATCGGGCTCTCTGCTCGGCAGGGAGCCTGCTTCCTCCTCTCTCTGACTGCCTCTCTGCCTACTTGTATTCTCTGTCTGTCAAATAAATGAATAAAATCTTTTAAAAAATATATATATATATGATACATGCAAAATGTCAGTGATCTTATAATGCTGCTTCATTGTATCATATACCTTAAAACCAATTTTTTGAAATTTACTTATTGTATAGGAAATAGATTAGAAAACTTTGACTCAATTTACAGTGTCTCATTTCCCTTAGAAATTTCACATACACTTCAGCCACTTTTGTTGACAATAGCTGCAGTGGAGTTTCTAATTGTGTCTTGAAAATGGTTGAAGGTCTCCCATCCAAGTACTAACCAGGCCCGACCCTGCTTAGCTTCCGAGATCAGACGGGCGTCTGGGTGGCTCAGTGGGTTAAGCCGCTGCCTTCGGCTCGGGTCATGATCTCAGGGTCCTGGAATCGAGTCCCGCGTCGGGCTCTCTGCTCGGCGGGGAGCCTGCTTCCTCCTCTCTCTCTGCCTGCCTCTCTGCCTACTTGTGTTCTCTGTCAAATAAATAAATAAAATCTTAAAAAAAAAAAAAAGAAAATGGTTGAAGGTAATGATACAACCTGTCTGAGTGTCTGTATTTTGCCTACCTCCCGTTGCAGGGCTTATGAGTTGATATGCAAATCCACTGTCGATTTGGATCTACTGGACTGGGACAGTAGGACACTGTAGATAATACAGTGGTAGAAGTTGATGTGAGCTTTGGAGGTAAAAATAAAGATGATAGAAAGAGGAAGTTTAGTTTTTTGTGTTTGGCCCTTTCTGAGCTGGAGTTCCCAGAAACTAAAAGATGGTGTGATGACTAAACCTATCATGAGGGCCACATGAGAATACAAGGAAGGCTCTGGTTGGTGAAAATTGTGTGTCGTGAGTTATCTTTTGTGGCAGAAATAATTTGCTCATCACTATTCTGGAGTAAAAAATGTGAAACAATTATGTCTGCTTGAAAGGTTTATTGTAACTAGAAGAATTATAACAAACTTACCCATGTTAGGTTTTTTTTTCCCTTAAAAATCATCTACAGGTTGGGATGCCTGGGTGGCTCAGTGGGTTAAGCCACTGCCTTCGGCTAAGGTCATGATTCCGGGGTCCTGGGATTGAGTCCCGCATAGGGCTCCTTGCTCAGCAGGGGGCTTGCCTCTCTCTCCGCCTCTGCCTGCCTCTCTGCCTGCTTGTGTGCTTTCTCTCTCTCTCTTTCTGACAAATAAATAAATAAATAAAATCTTTAAAAATGATCTGCAGGTTAATTTTTTTAATAATATTGTCAAGTAGACCAAATGTAGCCTAAGGATTATTTTGCTAGTTTCGGGGATACAAAATCATTAAAGTATGACCGCTATCCTCAGTAAAAATACAGGGTTTGTGGGGCACTTGGGTGGCTCAGTGGTTTAAAGCCTCTGCCTTCGGCTCAGGTCATGATCCCAGGGTCCTGGGATCGAGCCCCTTATCGGGCTCTTTGCTCAGCAGGGAGCCTGCTTCCCCCTCTCTCTCTCTGCCTGCCTCTCTGTCTGTCAAATAAATAAATAAAATCTTAAAAAAAAAAATACAGGGTTTGTTAAAGGCTATTCAAAAGATAAATAAGGCCATCCAAAGGGAAAATTGAGGAATGAGGTTAAAAAAAAAAAAAGAAAAAAAAGGGGGAGGGAGTGCAACATTTATATTTTATATCAAAAGACAAAATGTAAAAACAGTTTCTCATAATACACATTGAGTTATATTAAATTTAAAATAATATTCATTTTTTTAATAAATTTCACTACCTCAATTTTTATACTCTGAAACTTGTTAAAGTGAGCGAGCTGTCAATATCTCTGAGTGTGTGTTCATGAGTAAATGTATTACATAGGTAGTCTTTCATTGAGAGAGCACGTCAAAATGAAATCTTACCCAGTTGTGAAAGTTCAGGATCTAAGATAGAAGGAGATCTTTTAGATAGGTGTGTCTTTTAACCCTTTTCATATCATTTTACTTTTCTGGCAAGTTTTAAACATAGACAACTTGAAATATAACCCTATAGGCACACATTATGTGCCATGTATATTGGTAGGTTGTTGAAAAATTTCTGTGCTTATCTGGTTCACAGTCGCTGTGGTGGATAGCTAATGCATAAATTCGTATTGACTGCATACACTGAGTTTTCTATGAGGGTGAGTAAAGAAAGACATATAATAAAACATTTTTAGTGCTAAAATGCTACATCAGGCACCTTAATTTGCTGCAAATAAGACTAAATTAGAGTTTAAAATGAGAACATTGCTACCCTGTTCTTCTGGTAGCAATGCAGCATCCTAACAGCATGTAAGCCATCACAAGATTTAGAGCTCAACTCAATCAGTGGCAACAAAATTAGAAATAAATAGAGGAGGATCAATACAAAGTGTTGTCTAGAATAATGAAACAGCCCTTGGCTGGAAAAATCTATTTTATTTTTCTTCTTAGCTAGGTGTTCTGGAAATATCTGACCTAGCTCAATAGAAAGCGAGTCTAGTTTGTTTATAAAGACAAAGAAGAATCAATGATAAATACTATAGATTATATATAAATATAAATACATATATATGCATATATTATATATTTTTTTAAGATGAACCAGAAGAATCATAGGGCATGTAGGGAAGTTTTAATTATTAAAATTAATTTAAATTGATAAAATAGCTCTAAATATGTCTATGATTTGAAATCATTATTATTTTCCTTCAATTTAAATTGATAAAATTGATAAAATAGCTCTAAATATGTCTATGATTTGAAATCATTATTATTTTTCCTTGAATGAATTCCTTCAAGTTTCAGAGTTTATGATATTATTTTGGCAAAGTTACTCACACAAGTAGCTTCTAATACACTTTAGTATTTGGTTATGTTAGTTATATACCGTGGAAAAACAAAAAATAATAACCAAAAAATGATAACCAATCATTGTGTTCTAAGATTCTTAAAGTGCTCGTCCAGCCTGTGAGGTGAAGAGCTACCTTCTTAAGGAAATACTGCTTTCTCCTCTCATGTTTTCGGGGGCAAGGATACAACAGTAAGGTGGTTTGCTCAAATATCAGCACCAGCTTCAGCCTGATAGGTCAGCATTGGTGTTAGTGGAAGAACCAGCCCTTTTTATGGCATAATTAGGGAGATGAAGTCTGATCCCTATTGTTGTGACCATATGATGGAGCCTTCGAGTGGCAGATTTTTACTCGATCAGCCTTCCTCTTTGGGGCAGAATTACTTTCCTTTGACAACAAAAGTGGGAGTGTAGTCTTACTGTCTAAACCTTAGAATTGACCAGATTCAATTTTCTTACACCAGGAGCATACGCCAGTTTCCATAACATTTCAAGGACGGAAAATGCATTTTCTAGTAAGCCCGTCAGAGGATGATCTCTCCTAAGAAGTTATTTCTTTCCTTTCAGTAGCTTTGTTTGAAAATGACTTATAATACATTTGGCTCTTGAATATTAATAACATATCTGACTCCTGAATATTAATTAAAATGGGAGCATACTCATATAAATCAGAGCTATGGATAGATGAGACTGTTCCCTTAAAAATGTCCTTTGGAAGCTTGAGTTACAGAATAACCATAACCTCCAATAATTTAAATTCTATTGAGAATAAAAATCTTTTAAGTGGAGATTTTTAAAAAACACATGTGAAAGATCTTTTCAAATAAAGAGTGTATCACCAGTTGATATAAATGTCCTTCAGCTTATTTTAAGGAACATAAATGCCAAATTTGTATTTTAAGAGTTTATTTGTTTTCTCATGGGAATTGATTCTTTATAAAAATGTTTTCAGGGGTGCCTGGGTGGCTCAGTTGGTTAGGCAGCTGCCTTTGGCTCTGGTCATGATCCCAGAGTCCTAAGATCAAACCCAGTGTCGGGCTCTCTGCTCAGTGGGGAGCCTGTTTCCCCCTCTCTCTCTGCCTGCCTCTCTCCCTACTTGTGATCTCTGTCTGTCAAATAAATAAGTAAAATCTTTAAAACTAAATGTTTTCATCCTACAGCTTTATTTCAATTCAGACACTTGTAATTATAATCTTTATTGATCATCTAACAAATAGGTTGCCTATTAAAGTATAATACCCACACATAGAGTACAACCAAAACACTCCAAAAAGGTAACCCCTATTATTCAAGATGTTCAAGTGTAAAATTTTAACATATTTAGAGAGGATTTTAGAACTCTTTCCAATGGTTTTTTTCTTAGTTCATTTCTTTTTCTTCTTTATATATAAAAGTGAGATGTAAGAAATATAATTCCTGGGTGGCTCAGTTGGTTAAGCATCTGACTTAACCAACTTAGGTTATGATCTCAGGGTCCTGGGATAGGGACCCATATCACGGTCCTTGCTCAGCTGGGGGTGTGGAAGTGGGGGGAACTGTGTGAGGTAGTCTGCTTCTCCCTCTGCCCCTCCCCCTGCTTGTGCTCTCTTTCTCTGTCTCTCAAATAAATAAAATCTTAAAAAAAAAGAAAAGAAATAAATATAATTTTTCCTTAATTTTTAATATGATATACAGATTATACTGTAACACTTCACTTGTCTTTTCATTACTTTCTCACTAGAAATCCAGTAAGATTACATTTGAAAAAATATAAAACCTCAGATAACTTTATTTAAATATTATATTCAGAGTGATTATACTGAAATGGTGACTACTTTAATGCCACTTCAAATTGGCTTTCATTTATAGTATGTGAATTTTTAAAGTGTTCATAGAAAAATTAACAGTAAAATGATTTTAAGACTACAACAGTCTCTTCTATCATTAGTTCTTATTTATGCATACAAATTCAAATGAGCTTATAATTTAGCTAATCTACCAAAAACAGATGTGTAATAAGTGATTTCAGAAAATAAACACTTTCCCACTTTAATAGCTTGAAATAATATAATCAATAAGATTGAATCAATCCTCTCTATAGGCTGTAGTGTCTATGATAGAGGAAGAATGCACTGTCTAATTACCACCTTAGACCTTTGAATGTTGAAGGAATGTCACTGGTATACCTCAAATGTGGATGATAATGGGAAAACTGCTCAGATTTTTGTTCCTTTGAGTTGACACCTGGGACATCACTTCTATCTTAGCTATTCAGAATTAGGTCACTGCTTGTTATCAGAATTCTTACATACCATTTGCAGGAAATTCATTTTAACAAATAAAACAGCATTACCCAAAATCTTTATGAATACCCTGAAAACATGTAAAATGAAATTGAAAAGTAGATTTTGTGTCCTAGCCAGGATGTTATAATCCAGATGTACATTTAAATGCTCACCTAACTGGGTCCTAAGAGTCAGGAGAGGTTAAGCACTAAACAAAATTAAAGTGAAGGGAAAGGTACCTTTATTTTGCCGGTACCTTTATTTTAATTTTTTTTTCCTTTTCCATTCATTCCTTGTAAAAGAAGGAATAGATATTTTTCTACCCTGTTGCACATTTTACGGTGAATATAGCTGCAGTTATGTGACTCCATTTTCCCCTTTCTAAATATACATCACTTTTCATCAAACATTAATTCTGTTTTTTTTAAGTGAAAAAAAAATCAGATATAAGATGAGACCATTCAGGTTCCTTGAAATATACTTAACAATCATAGTAATAAAACTATGCTCTCAATAACAGAATGAATACATTGGAAATATTGAACCAGAAGACCAAAATGAGGATTTTTAACCCAATGAGCCACCAGGTGCCCCCCCAAAATGAGGATTTTAAAAATAAAAATTTGGTAAAATTTAAGACAGAGATGAAAGAGAAATAAAATAGATGATACAAATGTAAGCTAAATGAGAATAAAAAGAAAAAAAAAGCAAGTTATCAAAGAAGCAATAAAAAAATGTTTTCCACGAATGAAGAAAAATGTTTTAGTTAGAAATTACCATCCAAGTGCTGAACAGAATGAATATAAAAACATAAGTACACAGTGCTAAAATTTCTACAAAAAAAACCCCTAAAAACAAGCATACACATACATAATTTTGTGTATACATACTTAAGTGATAGATGGTGAAATTATAAAGGTATGAGAATAAAAATATCCATAGCCAACTCATGCACAATGCTTGTAGAAAGAACCATAGAAGCAGTGATGAAAGCATCATTCATTCATCAACAAAATTAATGGAACAACTACTAATTTTTTAAATCATGGTTCCAGTTGCTTGACACATATCTATGAAGAAAACATAAAAATATTCCTACCTGCCCTCTGTGATTCAAAAATCAATGATTTTTGAATCTAAGTGCCAATGGCCAAATGAATATTCAAGTGGAAGGGAAAAGAAATACTTTTTAATATTCAGAGATTCCAGAGATATATCAACTACAGGCTAAGTTGAAAGAATTATTAGAAAATGTTATTCAAACATATAAAAGGTAACCACAAAAAAGGTAAAGAGTGAGAAATGAATAAACATTTAGAATATCTTCTTAAATTGACATGTTTTCATGTTTTTTAAGAATAAAAGAGAATTATCTAGCTGTTACTATGGGCAAGTTACAGCAAATTCTGTGTTCTTTTGCTGCAAAGGAAATACAAATATGGCAGTAGGTAATTCAAACATAAGGCTTATCAAACTCATCAAGAACTGTATTCATCTAAAATACTTACATGCTGGGGCGCCTGGGTGGCTCAGCAGAGTAAAGCCTCTGCCTTTGGCTCAGATTATGATCCCAGGGTCCTGGGATTGAGCCCCACATTGGGCTCTCTGCTCAGCAGGAAGCTTGCTTCCGCTTCTCCTTTTCTCTCTCTCTGCCTGCCTCTCTTCTACTTGTAATCTCTGTCAAATAAATAAATAAAATCTTTAAAATAAAATAAAATACTTGCATGCTGTATTCATTAAAAAGTGCTACAGACCAAACCCACTTATGAATATTTATGTGGAAATCTTATATAAAGTATTATCGAACCAAAGACAACATCTTACAAACTATTTTAAAATGGGATTTACTGCAGAATTCATGGATATCCATTTTATATATAGATATATATACACATACATACATATAAAATCCATTAATATATCTATTACATAATATATTAATTTATATTGTTGCCCAACAAATTATCAATAAACTTAGCATCCTAAAACAGTAAGCATTTATAATCTCACAGTTTTCATGACTCAGAAGTTCAAGCACAGCTTAACTGGTTCATCCACTCACCATCTTTCCAGCCTACAATCAAAATGTTTCCTCTGAGGTCTCGGTTCTCTCTCAAGATCAGTTGGCATTATTCACTTCCTTACATTGGTAGAACTGAGGTTCTCGGTACCAAGAGGCCACCTGGCAGTTTGGAAGAAGTTTCTTCATGGCCAGAAGGTGAACATCTTTGTGATTTCTGACTTCTATTTCTTACTCATAGATCTGGTTTTAAGGGGCTAACCTAATTAGATAAGACCCACCTAATATAATCTCCCTTATATATTAACTTAAAGAAAATTAAGGGCTTGTATAATATCTGCAAAATTTATTTTTTTTAATTCCAAGCAATGTGATCACAAGTCTAATATCCTGTTACCTTTGCCATTTTCTGTTGTTTAGAATGAAGTTACAGATACTGTATACACTCTATGCTGAAGGGCATGGGTCATTATGGATCATCAACTAAAAGTATATATATATATATATATATATATATATATATATATATATATATATATAATAGAAATAAGAATCCATTAATATCTCTATTGAGCCATTCTTTTGCCCGTTATGATATTTTAATAGAAGGAAAGAAAAATAACATATCACCTCTGTAGATTCTTAATAGTTGTTTAACAAAATACTACTCTCTTTTTTAAAATGAAAACCAGCAATTTCAGAATCAGTGCATTTAACATGTTAGAATTAATATACCTGAGCACTAGAGCCAGACAATGGAGAAATTCTAAGTGGTTTTCTACTTAGAAATTTTAAAAAGGATATCTTTTATCTTCACTACTACTTAACTAACATTGTGTTAGGAGAAAATTCTCTCTGGTCTTTCTTCAGGTCTCAATTTTTGTTCTAGAATGTGTCTCATTTATGTTTGTATAAGTAAACAGTCTTAGAGTAGGGACATAATGGCTCTCTGCAGGACCAGGACAGACTTGTTTACTAACCAGAGTAGTAAGGATAATATGTGTCTTTTTTTTTTTGGCACAAAGGTTGAACAGATTTACTTGTTTCTTCTTTATATGATTTGGGATATCCTAAATTGAGAGTTTATCACTTTGTTACAAATCCACTCTGTGAACAGTATCTATGTAGGCTATTTCACATCACCCTTGTGTAGAACTTGTAGGGCAAGGAGAACAAATAAAACTGTGAAATTTTGCTGTAATAAAATCCTTTGTCTCAGGTCTCTGTCAGCATCCCTTGAACTATGGCAGTCTAGTTTGTTAGCTTGCAAATAGAGTAACATATCAGACCCTTCAGAGTTCATGACATATAGTTTTGGAGATGTTCATTATTGCCATAAGTTGAGACAAAGCAATGAACAGGATCAGAATTGGAAAAAAAAATATTGCTATTTGCTTACAACTGGAATACACATCTTGGAATCCCCACAAAGTCAATTACAAAATGAAAAAAAAAAAAACTTAAGCTAATAAGTCATACAGAGAAAGATAAATACCTTATGATCTCACTTATGTATGGAATCTAAACAAAACAAAGAATAAAGATCATGGATATAGAGTACAAACTGGTGGTTGCTAGAGGCAAGTGGTGGAGGGTGGGGGAAATGAGAGAAGGACATCAAGAGATCCAGACTTGTACTTATAAAATAGAAAAGTCATGGGGATGAAATGTAAAGCACGTGACTACAGTTAGTAACACTGTAATGCATATTTGAAAGTAGAAGAGTAGATCTTAAAAGTTTTCATCACACAAAAAATATAACTGTGTACAGTGACAGGTATAAATTAGACTTATTTTGATCATTTTACAATATATACAAATATCAGCTCAGGTTGTATACGTAAAACTAATGTTATATCAATTATACTTCTATTTAAAAATATTAGGGGCGCCTGGATGGCTCAGTTGGTTAAGTGTCTGCCTTCGGCTCAGGTCATGATCTCAGGGTTCTGGGATGGAGCCCTGCATCAGGCTCTCAGTTCAGCAGGAAGCCTGCTTCCTCCTCTCCCTGTGGCTCCCTCCCCCCTTCCTGCTACTCCCCCTGCTTGTGCTCTCTCTGCCAAATAAATAAATAAAATATTAACAACAACAACAATAATAATAAATACCTGGTATTTCAACCAACATACTGAAAACAAATAATCTTCATTGATTAATATGAGTGAAAAAGAGGAAATACTGAAAAAGAAGATATTTTGATAGCAAAAATGGAATATTCTTAAGCACAAACTTTAATACTAGAAAAGCGATACAAATAACTGAAACACATTTTTTTAAAGACACAATATAGACTTAAAGATAGAAAAAAAATCATTTACTTGGATAGGAAAACTCAAAACCAAAACACCCAAGTTCAGTTATTCCTCAATTACTTTATGAATGTTTTAAAATTTCAATTAAAATAGGATCAAGTCCGTGCTTGCAGCCCTGGGCTAGGTACATTGGTTAGAAAATTCACTCTGAGTAACAAATAACTGAGATTACCCAGAAACCCCCAAATAAGACAACAATGGAGAATGGCACATCAACAGATTAATGGAAACAGTCCACGTAAATGTCATGCCACACTTACTCCTTCTACAGTGGCCTGGTGTACTGTGTATTACAGCACACAGTGACAAGTGGAAGCTGTTTTCTGGTATACTTGCATTTGTACACATATATCCTCTTTCCCTCTCTCTGGAGGAGAATCAAATATTTGATGACATATGTATTTGTTTCTATTTATTTTGTTCCTTTTATAGCTACTTTTAAAGGTCATGGCCAGACCTCTGAGGTTTTTCTTGAATTCTATTTTTCTTTGACTTTAGTGAAACATATCTTATGGGTTTGTCTTCCTGAGATTTTTATTGTTGCTTTCCCATGTTTATGGTCCCCAAGTTGTTCTGTGGGAGTCTTTCCTTTTTTACGAGTTTACTTATTTTAAAATGGCAGTACCCATAGACCCTTGTTATTATTTTCACCTCAAATATCACAAAAACATTGTCAGAAGAATCATTTTTATGGTAAGGTAGTGTTTTAGTCTTTCATTTTCAAGTTGAACACATATTGATCTGCAATTTCTGAATTATAGAAGGAGATTAAAGAGCATAAAATGTGCTACTTAAACAGTATTAAACTTTTCTGACAGTTTATTCAAAAAACAATAATTTGTCATGAATTCATTTTTCTAAAGTGATCTTTAATCTTTCATATATTTTCATACTGTCGAATCCTCCCTTCTGTTTTTTAAACAGTTCCTAAATGTCTTCTCAGGAAAGAAAGTAAAACTTCTTTACCATCAAAAATGAACTTGGGCTTATCCACTATTAACATTTTTTGAGTATCTCCAACATGCCAGACACCATGTCAACAAGTGGGTATAAGAAAGGGTTAAAAGTGCCTTTGATCAGTTTGACTTTGGATGGAAAAAAAATAGTGTGAAAAGCAGAACAATTGGTATTCAGTATCAGAATACCAGATGTACTGAATTACTAAGAGATAGGGACTTCTTTTTTCAGCAGCTGCCAAAGGTGAATAAATCTTACCTGGCAGCAATGGCTTTCCTTCTCTTGTCTTTGGCCCTTCCCTTTTGCTTTCCCTGCCCTTGCACTTTGGCGCTTGCTTGAGGAAGTTCCTTTGGTTTCTTCAGAAGGCTTTTGAGTGCCCCCCTTGCCTTTTATACTCTTGTTCAGCCATGCATTATGTATCATGCGGTTTTAAATTCTTATGTTAATTTACAATGTCTTCAAATTCTTTCTGATAGTTTGTTGACTGATAACATTAACTTACCCTCTGACTTTCTTTATATCAACTTACCAGTTTATTTTGACGTAGACTTGCATTGCATTGCTTATTTTGACTTTTTTGGTGCCTGTTTACAACTTTATCTTTACTTACTTAAGTGATGTCCCAATTCTCTCCTCGTTTGAACATTCAGAGTAACTTGGTAGTTAGAGATAAGATATACTTTAGTTACCCCTTATCTGCTAATAGATATAATTTGTTCATTTGTTCACTATATATATTGGGCAACTTTGTGCACATTACAGGCTCTGGTGTGGCTTGTTTTGATAGAGTTACCTATTAAACATGATAGAATTATGATCCTCATAAGATTAAGTTCTCCTTGGTGGGGAGAACAATGACAATAAAACTAAAGAAAAAATAATTTACAATAGTGTTAAGTTCGATATTATAGTGTAAGGCAGGATGAAGGGACAGAGAATGATGGAAATGAGAACAAGCTTATCATTTATAAAGAATAGTCAGGTGATGCCTCTCTAAAGAGCAGCTTGCCCCAGATGGACAAAGAGCAACCATTCATGCAAAGGGATGTATCCAATTAGATTGAAGAGCATCGCAGCAGAAGGGAGAATAAGAAAGAAAGCTCTGAGGTAGGAAAGAGGGCAGGTGTTTGTAGTAATGAAAGGAAGGGTTAAATATAGAATGGCAAACAGAAAGGGTCTCAAAATGAGTCAGACATAGTATTCGAAGGAATAATAGAATTAACCTTATTTAAATCTCATGTTTTATAAAAGTGGAGAGAAGCAGAGTTAAAAGCTTACATAGATCATACAGTAAAGAAGCATTAGCGTCATCTCTAGAATTCCAGCCTCTCATATCTAGGCCAGTGTTTTCTTAGGAAAGATAGTTGTTTTTATTCCTAGTATTATTTTTTTTTATCTCAGTTGAATATTTTATTATTTTTGACAAAAAACAAAAAACACCTGACTAGTTGTAAAGAGCAGTAGATGAAATAGAGGGAAAGAATATTTCATTTTAACATCATAAACTCAAGTTTTTTTTTTTTTAGTGTGCTTCTATTTTTCAAAAGAAAAGTTTTTTGAGATTTAAAAAACATATGGCAGTATTATTTTCTATGTGAATAAAAACATTGTAGTGAAGACTGTTGGAAACTCTTGCCATTTAAGGCAGTATTTGTTATACATATCATAAGGGAAATGTAGAGATTACTATAATTTTCACTTGCACGAAATTCCTTCATGAGAGCCAAGAGCTGAAATACTTATTATTTACATTTACTATTATTTATAGAGGGTTTTGGAACACACATGAGTGATTCTATGATAAGAGGCATACATCAATGTGGGTATTTAAATGTTGGGTTAAAACTGGTTCTCATTACTGGCTTCTTGTTCTAAACCAGAGGAGCTCTAAATGATCCTGATGTCTTGGCATCATACCTGACCAAATAAATGAGAACCTCTGGAATTGCAATCAAGGTATCAATATTTTTAAAGTTTTTTAGGTGAATCTAATGCACACCTGGGATTGAGAAGCCCTGAGTTATAATAAAGAAGAAGATACTAATGTGACATCCACATTTGCGTCCATACATTGACACTGCATAATACAAATACTGTTCAAAAAAAGGGTGACATCTTCAGATATTCAACTGATATTTACAGTTACTTTCTTTTATGAGGTTCTTTTCAGCTAATATATTTGATGGCTTGTAAGGAGTTGCAACATCAAGTTATCAAATTAATGATGTGTCATCACCTGCTAATGTGAAATAGGTGTTATGTTTCTAACAGCAAATGTTAGATTAATGTCATTTTAGTCACAAGAAGTTCAAAATCAATTTCAATGCTAATCAACAGTTGAAAGAATAGATTAGTAATGCAGTGAATGCCATTACCCTTTCAAGCATTTCTTTTATGCAGTACTCCCTGCTGAAGTGAATAAGGTTGTGAGCCTACGATACCATAAAGCAAAGGTATCACGTTAAAGGAAAGAAGGAAAAAAGATCCTGGAGAAGAAAAAGTTAAGTAAAAAAAAAAATCCTTATTAAACTTGGTTTTGCCTACAGTAGACGATCAGTTATAGAGTGAATATCTTAATATTTAAAATGATCTCTCCCAAATTAAAAAATGATTTGTATGATTTTGGAGATTTTTATGTTAAGTTATTTTAATTTTAATATAATTCCTAACTCAAAGTTGTTATTTTTATCTCTACTAGATGATACTATTTTAGGCTGGTATTATTGTATTTGCTCCACTGTATTATTAAAGTAACCTAATCAGTAGAAGGCAGCATCACAGTAATATTCCTCAGAGAAAATATGATCTTGTTATTCTAATCCAGTGATAATTTATAAAGGATCCCCAAAGCACATTTTCTTTTATTATAGATCTCTTATTCATTTCTAGTGTAAGTTTGAATGATATTCTGTAACTACAATTACGTTGTACATACAATCATATTACCTATGGAGAGAGATTCAGATCAACATGAGATTCTCAGTTAAAGAAAGTTACTTAAAAATTATAGGATAAAAGCTTTTTGCATGTCATTTCTCTACTGTAGAAAGGTTTAGCAGAAAAAAAGGTAAAACTATTTTTTAACTTTCTCATTTTGCTTAGAATTCTAGTATAAAGCCATGGGTTGTATATGATAAATTTAAATATAGATTAGAAATTGTACTGGGAAGCAAAATGATTTGTATTTTTCAGTCAGAATACATTGAGGGTATTAGCTATATAGATGTGCATAGTAGAGGAAGAGAAATTAAGGAGTTGATCCCATTTACAACTGCACCAAAAATCATAAGATAACTAGGAATAATCCTAACCAAAAAGGCAAAGGATCTGTTCTCAGGAAACTGTAGAACACTCATGAAAGAAATGGAGGAAGACACAAAGAAATGGAAAAACATTCCATGTTCATGGGTTGGAAGAACAAATATTGTTAAAATGTCCATACTACCAAAGCAATCTACACATTAATGCAGTCCTTATCAAAATACCATCAAGTTTTTCACAGAGCTGGAATCAATAATCCTAAAATTTGCATGGAACAAGGAAATACCTCAAATAGCCAAAGGAATGTTGGGGGGAAAAAAAACCCAGAGCTTGTGGTATCACAATCCTGAACTTCAAGCTCTATTACAAAGCTGTAATCATCAAGACAGTATGGTACTGGCATAAAAACAGACACATAGATCAATGGAACAGAATAGAGAGCCCAGAAATAGACCCTCAACTCTATGGTCAACTAATCTTTGACAAAGCAGGAAAGAATGTCCAATGGAAAAAAGACAGTCTCTTCAATAAATGGCGTTGGGAAAATTGGACAGCCACATGCAGAAAAATGAAATTGGACCATTTCCTTACACCACACACAAAAATAGACTCAGAATGGATGAAGGACCTCAGTGTGAGAAAGGAATCCATCAAAATCCTTGAGGAGAACACAGGCAGCAACGTCTTTGACCTCAGCTGCAGCAACATCTTCCTAGGAACATCGCCAAAGGCAAGGGAAGCAAGGGCAAAAATGAACTATTGGATTTCATCAAGATCAAAAGCTTTTGCACAGCAAAGGAAACAGTTAACAAAATCAAAAGACAACTGGCAGAATGGGAGAAGATATTTGCAAATGACATATCAGATAAAGGACTAGTGTCTAAAATCTATAAAGAACTTAGCAAACTCAATACCCAAAGAACAAATAATCCAATCAAGAAATGGGCAGAGGACATGAACAGACATTTCTGCAAAGAAGACATCCAGATGGCCAACAGACACATGAAAAAGTGCTCCATATAACTCGGCATCAGGGAAATACAAATCAAAACCACAATGAGATATCACCTCACACCAGTCAGAATGGCTAAAATCAACAAGTCAGGAAATGACAGATGCTGGCAAGGATGCAGAGAAAGGGGAACCCTCCTACACTGTTGGTGGGAATGCAAGCTGGTGCAGCCACTCTGGAAAACAGCATGGAGGTTCCTCAAAATGTTGAAAATAGAACTGCCCTATGACCCAGCAATTGCACTACTGGGTATTTACCCTAAAGATACAAACTTAGTGATCCGAAGGGGCACGTGCACCCAAATGTTTATAGCAGCAATGTCCACAATAGCCAAATTATGGAAAGAAGCTAGATGTCCATCAACAGATGAATGGATCAAGAAGATGTGGTATATATACACAATGGAATACTATGCAGCCATCAAAAGAAATGAAATCTTGCCATTTGCAACAACATGGATGGAACTAGAGCGTATCATGCTTAGCGAAATAAGTCAAGCGGAGAAAGACAACTATCATATGATCTCCCTGATAGGAGGAAGTGGTGATGCAACATGGGGGCTTAAGTGGGTAGGAGAAGAATAAATGAATCAAGATGGGTTTGGGAGGGAGACAAACCATAAGTGATTCTTAATCTCACAAAACAAACTGAGGGTTGCTGAAGGGAGGGGGGTTGGGAGAAGGGGGGTGGGGTTATGGACATTGGGAAGGGTATGTGCTTTGGTGAGTGCTGTGAAGTGTGTAAACCTGACGATTCACCGACTTGTACCCCTGGGGATAAAAATATATGTTTATAAAAAATAAAAAAGTAAAAAAAAAAAAAGTAAAAACTTGAGCATGTAAAAAAAAATATATGCTTTAAACAATTCAGGGCAGACTTTTATGTGGACCCAAGTGTTTAACTCATTTGGGCAAATAACGGAGTGTGATTGCTGAATGATACAAGACTGTTCAGCTTTGTAAGAAACTATCTTCCAAACTGTTTGTGCATTTTTGCATTCCCACCAGCAATGCATGAAATTCTGTTGCTCCACATCCTGGCAGTACTTGATATTGTTAATGTTTTGGATTTTAGCCATCCTAACAAATGTGCAGTGATATCTTTACTATTTTAATTTGCAAATCCCTGATGGCATATGATGTTAAACTTCTTTTAATATCTCTATTTGACCTCTGTATATCTTCTTTGGTGAGGTGGGTATTCTCTTATCTTTTGCCCATTATTATTTGCTTTCTTACTGTTGAGCTTTAAAAGTTCTTTGCATGTTTAGATGCAAGTCCTTTATCAGGTATGTTTTGCAAATATTTTCTCCCAGTTTGTGGCTTTTCTATGAATTCTCTTGACAGAGTATCTGCAGAGAAGAAGGTTTTACTTTTAATAAAGACCCACTTGTTAGTTGTTTCTTCCATTTATGGTGCTTCTAATGTTGTATATAAAAAGTTATCTCCAAACTCAAGATCACCTAGATTTTCTGTGTTCTTGGAAATTTAGATTTTTACATTTTAATTTTAAGTCTGTAATCTATTTTGAGATAACTTTTATAAAATGTGTAAGGTCTGTTTCTATATTTTTTTTCTTTTTGTGTATATCCAGTTGTTCTATTATCATTTTTCTTTTTGGACTCCTTTTTCCATTGGATTGTTTTTCCTTTTCATCAAAAATAATTTGACTATATTTGTTAGATCTATTCCTGGGCTCTCTATTATGTTCCATTGATCTATTTATCTATTCCTTCACCAATACCACAGTATCTTCACTACTGTAACCTTCCAGAAGGTCTGAAAGTTGGGTACTGTCGTTCCTCTGATTTGGTTCTTTAGCATTGTGTTGGCTACTCTGGATTTTTGGCCTTTTTCTGTAACTTTAGAGTCAGTTTGTTGATAACCTCAAAATATTGTTTGCTGAAATTTTGATTTTAATTGCAATGAATCTGTAGACCATATTGGGAAGAACTGATATCTTAACAATATTGAGAATTTCTATCCATGAACATCAAACATCTCTATTTGTTTAGACTTTCTTTGATTTCTTTCATCAGAATTTTGTATTTGTGGGTGCCTGGGTGGCTCAGTGGGTTAAGCCGCTGCCTTCAGCTCAGGTCATGATCTCAGGGTCCTGGGATCGAGTCCAGCATCGGGTTCTCTGCTCAGCAGGGAGCCTGCTTCCCTCTATCTCTCTCTCTGCCTGCCTCTCCATCTACTTGTGATCTCTCTCTGTCAAATAGATAAATAAAATCTTAAAAAAAAAATTTGTATTTGCTATGTTCTGAATGTATGATAATCGCATAATTCAGATGCTGAAATTCTAACTTCCAAAGGTGATGGTTTTAGTAGGTTGGGTCTTTGGAAGCTGGTCAAGCCATCAGGGTGGAGCTTTTATAAATGAAAATAGGGCTTTTACAAAAGAAATTCCAAGCTTTTGCACAGTAGAGAAAACAGTGGACAAAACCAAAAGATAAGCAACAGAATGGGAGAATATATTTGCAAATGTATTATCAGATTAAGGGTAGTATCCAAAATCTATAAAGAACTTGTCAAACTCAACATCCAAAGAACAAATAATCCAATCAAGAAATGGGCAAAAGACATGAACAGACATTTCTCCAAAGAAGACAACCAAATGGCCAACAGACACATGAAAAGATGCTCAACCACACTTGGCATCAGGGGATTACAAATCAAAACCACAATGCGATACCACCTCACACCAGTCAGAATGGCTAAAATTAACAGGTCAGGACATGACAGATGTTGGCAAGGATATGAAGAAAGGGAAACCTTCTTACACTGTTGGTGGAAATGCAAGCTGGTATAACCACTCTGGAAAACAGTATGGAGGTTCCTCAAAAAGTTGAAAATAGAGCTACCCTACAACTCAGCAATTGCACTACTAGGGATTTACCCCACAGATAAAATGTAGTGATCCGAAGGTGCACGTGCACCTGAATGTTTATAGCAGCAATGTCCACAATAGTCAATCTATTGAAAGAGTGCAGATGTCCATCAACCTATGAATGGATAAAGAAGATGTGGTGTGTATGTATACACACACACAAACACACACACACACACATAATAGGATACTACTCAGCCATTAAAAAAACCCAAAAAAACAAAAAAAAACTTGCCACTTGTGACAACATGGATAGAACTAGAGGGTGTTACGCTAACGAAATAAGTAATTCAGTAAAAGATAATTATCATATGATCTCACTGATATGTGGAATTTAAGAAACAAAACAGAGGATCATAGGGCAAGAGAGGAAAAATAAGATGAAACCATAAAGGGAGACAAACCGTAAGAGACTCTTAAACATAGGAAACAAACAGGGTTGCTAGAGGGGAGGGAAGTAGGGGGTTGGGGCAATTGGGTGATGGACATTAAGGATGGTATGTGATGTAATGAGCTGTGGGTATTAAATGCAAGTGGTGAATCACTGATCTCTACCTCTGAAACCAATAATATACTATATGTTAATTAATTGAATTTAAATTTAAAAATGGAATAAATAAATAAACAAATAAATAAGAATTTCCAAAGAGCTCTCTTACTGCTCCTTATACCCTGTGAGGACATAGTGAGAAGTCTATCATTAAGAAGGAAGCCATCACTTGACCATGCTGGTACCTTAATCTCAGATTCCTAGCTTCTAAACCTATAATAAATTTCTGTGACATATTTTGTTATAGCAACCTGAATATACTAAAATAGAATTTTCTTGATATCATTCTGGTATGTATTTTGTGAGATGGGTACCTAAGCATTTGAATTTTTTTGTTTTGTTTAAGATTTTATCTATTTACTTGACAGAGATCACAAGCAGGCAGAGGCAGACAGAGAGAGTGGGGGAAGGAAGCTCCCCGCCAAACAGAAAGCCCGATGTGAGGCTCGATCCCAGGACCCTGGGATCATGACCTGAGCTGAAGGCAGAGGCTCAACCCCCTGAGCCACCCAGGCACCCCAGCATTTGAATTTTTTTATGTGAATATAAATAGCAGTATGTTTTTAGTTTCGAGCTGGTATATGGAAAGGCAATTAGCCTTGTATCTTGCAAACTTGCTATCATTGCTTATTAGTCCCATTTCTTTGGGACTTTGGGATTTCCTATATAAACACTCCTATTATCTGTGAACAAAGACAGTTTTACCTCTTCTTTCCCAATCTATAAGCCTGTATGCCTCCGCCTTTTTTTTTTTTTTTTAAACTTTGTTACATTAGCTAGGACTTCCAGTTCAATGTTGATAGAAGTGTCGTGAGGGTACATTCATACCTTATCTGAATCTCAGTGTGAAAGCATTCAGTTTCTCACCATTGAATATGATGCTAGTTGTAAGGCTTTTGGAGATGTTCTTTATTAAGTTGAGAAAGTGTTCCTCCATTTCTTGTTTGCTGATAGTTTTTATCATGTATCAGTGTTGATTTTTGTCACATGCTTTTTTTAAATCTATTGGTATTGGCATGTCATTTTTCTTCTTGAGACTTCTTAACATTTTTAATAGAAAAGTATTCAAAGTTTATTAAATTTTTGTAACACACAGGCACATTGTCTTCATAAGACAATGAAGGCCTAAAGAAATGACTAAAACAGGAAGTTTTTATACCTTTTAGATAAAGAAACAATAAACTGATGAAAAATTGATAAGACAAAGTAGTTTGGGCTAGAAGTGTTAAATGGTGAAAAAGTAACTAAGAAGATAAGTGTTCATTTAACAAGTTTTGTTTGTTCAGATTTATCTTCTTCAGCCAATTGATATGATGGGTTCCAATAATTAATTTTTAAATACTGAACCAAACTTGCATGCCTAGAATAAATCCCACTTGTTTATAGTGTATAATATTTATTATATACTTCTGGGATTTTTTCTAATATTTTGTTGAGGATTTTTGACATATGTTTATGAAAAATAGCGGTATGTAATATTCCTTTCTTGTAATGTCTTTGTCTAGTATTCCTATTAGATTAACATTAGCTTCATAGTATGAAGTTAGTATGAGTTAGAAAGTATCCCTTCTGCTTCTATTTTCTCAAAGTGGTTGTAGAAAATTGTTGTCGTTTCTTCATTAGAATTCACTTGTAATCGGGCACCTGGGTGGCTCAGCGGATTAGGCCTCTGCCTTCGGCTCGGGTCATGATCTCAGGGTCCTGGGATTGAGCCCCACGTCGGGCTTTCTGTTCAGTGGAGAGCCTGGTAACCAGGTGATGGTAACCAGGAAGGCACATGTGGTGATGAGCACTGGGTGTTATTCTGGAGTCCAGAATCTCTCATGGTTTGTCTCCCTTTCTGATTTCTTCCCATTCAGTTTTCCCTCCCTTCCCTTGTGGTCCTCAGTGCTATTCCTTATATTTCACATATGAGTGAAACCATATGTTAATTGTCTTTCTCTGCTTGACTTATTTCACTTAGCTTAATCCCCTCTAGTTCCATCCATGTTGATGCAAATGGTGGGTATTGATCATTTCTGATGGCTGAGTAATATTCCATTGTATATATGAACCACATCTTTATCCATTCATCTGTTGAATGGCATCTTGGCTCCTTCCACAGTTTGGCTATTGTGGACATTGTTGCAATGAACATTGTGGTGCCTGTGCCCCTTCTTTTTGCTATGTTTGTATCTTTGGGGTAAATACCTAGTAGTGCAATTGTTGGTCTTGGGGTAGCTCTATTTTTAATATCATGAGGAACCTCTATACTTTTTTCCAGAATGGCTGTACCAGTTTGCATTCCCACTAGGTGTAAGGAGGTTCCCCTTTCTCCACATCCTTGCTAACACTTGTTGTTTCCTGTCTTGTTAATTTTTGCTATTCTAACTGATATAAGGTGTACCTCATTGTGGTTTTGATTTGCATTTCCCTGGTGGCTAGTGATGTTGAACATTTTTTCATGTGTCTCTTAGGGATACTTTTTATAAACAACATGTAGTTAGGTCTGTTATCTTTCTTTCTTTGTTTTTCTAATCCACAGTGATGTCTCTTTTAATTGGTGATATTATACCACTGATAATTAAAATGATTATTGATATAATTGGTTTGTAATCTACTTTTAAACTATATTCTAATCCTTGTCTCCTTCCTCCCACTATTTGTCTGCCTTCTTTGGTTTTAATTTCTTATTTTACATGATTCCCTTTTTTCTTTCCCCTCTCTTCCTAGCATTTCTTAATTTCTTAGCATACATCTTTAAAAAAATGTTTTTGGTTGCCTTAGTGTGTGAAAGACACATTTACAATTAATAATTCTACTTTTGGATAACACTATACTGTTTCATTGGTAGTGTAATTATTTTATAACTGTTACCTGAGTTTTTCTTCCCAGTCCCTTTAAAATCACTCTCATTCATTTCACTTAACCCATAAAGTGTAATTACCTAATATATCATTGCTATGATTATTTTGAGCAATCATGGTTATGAAGAAGCAAGAAAAGTATTGGGTATATAAAGCTCATTTGAAGGCTTAAAGCTACATTGAGTAGCTTAACATCTAGTCTTGTAAGCCAATTTATTACTACAAATTAAACTTTTATAAACACGTCTGTATTATCATAGTCCTCTCACCTTTCTATCCAGAAACATCAAACATCAAAATCCTCTCTGTATTCAATGGACCATGTATCAATATGATCTAAATTTATTTTTATAAGTGTTCTCTTGGTATATCTATAAGAACATTAAAAAGCATCTAGAGTTTCTTGTGTTATCTCAAATTGTGATTTTGATTATTTCTTTTCAAAATGAAACATGACTTCATAAAATACAACAACATTTCTGATGGGAGTATTAATAGTACTGATTTTTAGTCATATAATGGAATGGTGATTTTGAAATTAGTTAATTTTAAAATTCAGTAACAGGTGCTTGAAATGCATTTGAAAATAAAGTCAGATGTGATTTTCAGGCATCTTAGTGATAACCTTTTTTTTTTTTAAACCACTGTATGAACATATCACTCAAGATAATTGAGAATAAGAAACCCAGAATATGGTCACAAGTTAGGAACTCTTTGTAGAATCTTATTCTATGAAATAATCTTTTCAGTATCCATTTATATTTTATTAGTACCTGACAGGTTTTTTCTGAGGTATGTTTTTCTGACCAGTCATGGAAAGCCTTTTTTGGTTTGTAGATAAACCTTAGAAATCCAGATACAGACAGAGAATTTCCAAATAACTGATTCAAGTGAAATGCAGTGCAATCTACCATTAGGTATGCAAAAGTTTAAGTTCTTGGTAACTGAATGATGACCTCAGAAAACTGTAACAACCAAGTGTTTATTTTTAATTTTTACCCTGCTTCAGTAGCTGGGAAATTCACTTCAAAAATCGTTAAGTCCTCCAGTTTTAAGTTCTAGCTTTCATCTGATTTATAGAGATGGTATTTCCACTTTAGTGCTAGGTTACTGTATAAATATTTATTATTCAGCTAAATATTTCATAAATAATTTTGTATAAATAATCCTAATGGTACCTATTTATGTAGTATAAGAGTACACCTAGAAAGTTTTGGCATGTCTTTTGGTTTCAAGATTTTATAAAACAGTAAATAAAATAATTGCAAAAAAATAATGCTGTGGGGATTATTAAGCAAATAACCATGACACAAGGCAACTACTGTGAGCCAAGAACATAATATGTCGCCAGGGACAATTATAGCAAATTAATCACATTGTGGAATATAATTTTACAATGAAGAAAAATTATTGTTTTATTCCTGTAGTCCATGATTCAATATTAGCTCATGAAGTTGGGCTCTATTAAGTGTAAAATATTTTCATTTCTTTAATAATAAAAATTCATTTTAGAGTAATACCTCATGTAAATTAAATAAGATGTAAGAACACGCTTAACACAGTAATGTCCATATTCATATTCTGTAACTATAATTGTTTAGTGATACTTTATTAGAACACTTCAACTTTTCATTGAAAAACTTCTTTTTTTCCCAGATTTTTATCCATAGTAAAAGAAAATTATATTTTCCATTTAAAAAGATTTTTTCATTGAAGAAATACCAAACTAATTTAGTAAAGAAGAAAAAGAAATATTCCACTAGGAATTACTTTGTAGTGCTAATGAATATTTAACACATTTTGAAATGTAGAAGAGGAAGCTCCCACAATCCACTCTTTGAGAAGTTAATTTTGATTTCCTGAAATAAAGTTTAAGTGAATAGAGCACTTGTGGTTTATCAGTTATATTATTCTTATTGTTCTTGCCAAACATATCCAATATTTGCAACAACAACTGCTGCCAAAATCCCCAAAAAATGTAAGTCATACTTTATGTATATGGTTTTGAGCTTCCTGATTCTTTGTTTAGTGTTCCTGACAAAAGAAAAATCATGTTTTCTCCAAACATATTTTCTCCTGGGCTCACAGAAAGAAGCACTATTACAGTTTATACCCTTTCTTCTCATAGAGTTAGCTGGCAATTTCACTTAACAGAATGTGAGAAGAAAGGTTGTATACAACCAGATTTGGATTGAAATCTTTTCATTTTTCTTCCCTCCACCCCCACCCCCCCATTAATACATTGTGGGAATATATTAAGGAGGTCAGTTTTGCAAGATAAAGGGACAGGGTATATGGTTTCCTAATGGCAACCATACTGGATTTTGAGCCATAATGGAAGTTGAGTAACCAAGTCTCAGTGTTAATTCACAGAATTTTTTTTTACCTGACACATGAGCTTGCATTATATACCCAAAGCCTATAAATTTTAAATTTATGTAAGATTTTAGATACAGTGTAATAGGATGTAATTCATTCAGTGTGTTTAAGAATTGCAATTTAAATTAAACTTTAATATTATGCATTGTAAGGGAAGTTTAGTTAAGTGTAAAAACATTTAGTTTTTTGTTCATACATTTTACTGAATACTATAACACAAACTACATGTTATCCTATAATTATAGTATTACATATATTACACGTATTATATAAATAAGCAATGCAGATACTATACTCTGATTAATAATTCTCCATATTTATAACTCAAAGATAAACGTAGATTGAATTTGCTGGTCTGCTTATGTTTTAACTAAAGGAGAGGTCATTTTAAGGATTATAGAATAGTAAGTACAGAGCTACGTCTTACTCCTGTAATTTTATGAATGGATTAAATTCTAATATACAGCCTTGGAAACACTCATTTTCAAAACTCAATGTCCTCAATAATGAAGAATTAAAGTTATTTAGTATACTCGAATGTTTAGCCTACAAATTTATTTACATAGGTAAGTCTTACTAGCAAATCAAATGTAATTTATGTGTAAGATACCACTGATAGGTTCTCAATTTAATTATTTAACATATGACTTAGGAAATTGGCAGTAAAGCACTAATCATTTCAGTAGGGATTTTCTTACCATGGTAAGAATTTTTTAATGTGAATTTTATTTTATTTTATTTTTATTATTTATTTATTTTTTTAGAGAGAGAGAAAGAGCATGAGGATGGAGGAGGAAGAAGGAGAGCAGAGATTCTTAAGCAGGCTCCATGCTCAGCCTGGAGCCCAAAGTGGGGCTTGATTTCACAGCCCTGAGATTATGACCTGAACTGAAATCAAAAGTCAGACACTTAACCGACTAAACCATCCAGGTGCCACTAAATATGAATTTTAGACTCAATAATTCTGCCTGGGGAATTGTGATCAGTGGAATAAAACATATTTTCAGCTTCTTAATACTTTGTTAATAGAAAAAAATATCAGTATAGTTACTTGTATATCTGTTTAGGTCATAATGCTATGAATGTTCATTAAGTGCAGTGTAATCTGCTCAGCCATGTATAGTATGTCATATATATATATGTCAACATTTATTATCAATTTTATATATCATACACAAAATCATTTGTAAAGACTTATCAAAAGTAACTAACGGGTATATTTCTACAGACAATTTTGTGGTGAGCAGGCCAAATAATATTTGTGTCTTCATTAGATGGGAAAAGGGATGGGGATGTGCTCTCATTTAAAAAACAACACTCTCTATGGAATAAAAAAGGATCTTGCACTTGGCAGTTAGGCATATTTCCATCACTGGAATGGCTCTAAAAATTGATCTCGGGCACTGGTAAAATGAAAATTCTTCAATATAAACATCAGGCAAAAAAATCCTTTTGTTATAAATAATACAGAGAATGAAAGCTATATAATGCCCATATTTATTTTCCAAAAAAGTTACATAGCTTTTTCACAATTCGGAAACACTGTAAAAAAAAGCTTGTTCTTTCACACTTTACCATGAGTATGAAGTCTAATTATAATATTGTCTCTTTTTCTATTTGAATGTGTCAGTTTTCATATTATGACTTTCACACCTGTACTAGCTCCGATTAAACAGCCATGTCATCTGAGACCACCCAGCAACTAAACTGTGAAAATTAATTTCAATTTCACCTAAGCTCAACCCCATGCTGTTTTCCCATTATTCCCATACCAGGGTATCTGTGACTTTCGCCTACCAAATGGCTTACTTATTATTGTAGACAATACTCTAAAGAGTTGTAGTGATGAACTCTATCTCATATTTCTGTATAACTTTAATAAACACATTTATGTTTGATGGAAAGATATTATAAAAGTATTATTCTTGTTTCTCATTGACAAATATTTAACTGAAAACCTCCTAATGGTAAATATTAAAATCTAAAAAGTATTTAGGTTAGCTGGGAATATGTATGATAATGTTATATAATAAACATATAAATGCCTTATTTAAGTAGTATTTTAAGAAAGATTTTTTAAAAAAATGACATACAAATTGACAACACCTAAAGAGGAAGTTGAAAAATCTACAATCACAGTTGGAGATGTAATGATTCTTTATTATGTGATAGAACAAAACAAGACAATGACATTACAAGGAAACTGCAGCCTGATATGAGAGAGAGAGAGAGAGAGAGAGTGTGTGTGTGTGAGGGGACGTGTGCATGCACATTAAAAATAAGAATGTATCTCTAAGATTTTCATAAAATGTTAGCATTTAGAATCCACCAATATATAAAAATGTATTACATCATGATTAAATAGAGTTTATCCCTGGAATTCAAAACTGTTTTAACTTTGAAAACAATCAGTGCAGTCTACCATATTGATAAATCAGGAAAAAAGTCATCATTTCATTAAATGCCGATAAATTATCTGACACAACTGAACATTCATAAGAATTCTCAGAAAACTGAGGTAAGAAATGAACTCCCATGACCTGGTAAAATATAGCTTAAAAAATAGAGCTAAGATTATAGTTAATGATAAATATCAATTTATGTTGAGTTTGGTGGTGCTTACTTGGGTATGCAAATTTGTTGTGATTAAATGTATATGTAAAAGAATATGTCCATTTGACTCACAATATAATGCAATATGTATGAAATACCAAAGTGAGACCAGACTCAAAGAAGATTGTTAAAGGAACAAGTTTCACAACCTTTAAAAAGTAAAAGTAACGCACACCAGAAGGGAATAGCAAGGCTTAAAAGAATGATTAGTAAGAGAGGATTTTTTTTTTTAAAGATTTTATTTATTTATTTGAGAGACAGAGATCACAAGTAGGCAGAGAGAGGGAGGGGGAAGCAGGCTCCCTGCTGAACAAAGAGCCCATGCTGGGCTCAATCCCAGGACCCCAGATCATGACCCAAGCCAAAGGCAGAGGCTTAACCCACTGAGCCAACCAGGCACCCCCAGTAAGAGAGGATTTTATTTGGAAGTGTAGGAGAAGAAAACTTTCTCCTTCTTCCCTTCTAGGTTCTTTCATCTAATAACTAAATTGACGTAAACAATCAATAGGAGAAAAACAAATTTTGTACATACAGGAGCTCCATAAATATATGAAACTTTTTAGCTGTTAAGTAATTGAGGCTTAAATGCTGTCGGGAGCTAAGGAGAAGAGGGTAGGGATCTAGGGCTTCAAACAGGAGAGAGACAATTCACAGGAAGATGAGAAGAGCAAATGTTCAACAAATAAATGTTTGCCTTGCATGCAGATTAGTTTTTCTGATGATAAAGAGTTATCTCTGGTAATAGTTCTTTTCCTGGTACAATTCCCTTATCTAACTTATTTTAGGAGGTTAAAGGGAGGTTAAAAACACTTCTTGCGTCTGCGGGGCCTGGATTATCTTCAGCTTGAAATAATCCACATACCAATGTAGCACATTCTGGGGTGGCATAGTCTGCCCTGCCTTCAAATTATTTAAAAAAGTTTGTTCCCATACTGTAAGCCCCCTCCTACCTCTACATCTGCATGCTAAGGAGAAAATGGGAGAAGTGAATGTCTAAATTTAAAGAAAGAAGGGACCTTTGGAGAGCTTAGCTAGAGCTGTCATGGATTCAGTTGGGTCTCCAAAAAGATATGTTGAAATCCTAACCCCAGGCATTTCTAAGTGTGACATTATTTGGAATAAGGTCTTTGCAGATGGGGTCAAATTAAGATGGGGTCATTAAGGTGGGCTCTCATTCACTGAGTAGTGTCCTTATATGAAGATAAGGGGCACGTAGAGATGTAGGAGGGAAGACTGTCATGTGGTGACGGAGGTGGAGATCGAAATGCTGAAGCTCTGAGCCTGGGGATGCTAAGGCTTGCTGGCAAACTATCAGAAGGTAGGAAGAGGCATGGGTGGGTTCCCTTAGAGGTTACAGAGGGAACATGACTTTTCCAACACCTCAGTTTCAGAACACTAGGCTCCAGAATAGTGAGACAATAAATTTGTTGTTCTAAGCCTCCCAGCTTGTGGTACTTTGTTCATGAACACTAGGAAACCAATAAAGATGTTTTCATTAACCAAGAGTGTGACTTTCAAAGAGGAAAATAGAGAATGAGATATTTTGACTAGCTTTTTCAATGACGGGAGTAAAGGACAAGTTGCTTCTGTGTTGGATTTAGCCCACACTCTCATATTTTATCGAGGCCAAAGATTGTATAAATGTTTCCTGTGGACCACATGTAGTCCATTTGGGAGATAGCCAGGATGGAATTAAGTTCTACCCAAGGCAAGAGTATTGTCTTCAGGGAAGACATAGAAAATGTGTAGAGTAGAATGCTGCAAAGCCAGACTCTGGAAAAGAATTGCCAGCTGAAGCAACATCAGGGTCAACATGGGGTCAATAGAGTTTGAGTTGATGAGAGTGAGAGTGGGTATGTGAGAGAAGTAGTAAGCTTTAAATATTTGCCAAGCACAGAGTGTGTTACATTCTTTTGTAAGAGCAGCTACCAAGTAGGAATTTTTATATACCCTTTTTTTCTCATTTTTGCTCTGATCCTGGAGGGTCAGAAAAAGCAGCTAGTGAGCACTAGCTAGTGAGCAGCTAGTGGCAAATAAAAAGAGCAATAAAGAATGAAGGCTGCAAGTATTTGCTTTTTTTTTAAAAGGCAGAGAACCTGCTTCTAACCTGCACTAGTTAGGGGATGGAAAAAATGAAATAGAAAGGCTACTGTTCAATTAGGATTGAGGAACTGAGTAATAATATAAAACTATATGTAAGATTATTTCTAAATCAAGGCTGTGTTTACTGACATAAGTAATAGAAAATTTTTAGTTACTTAGGAGGATTCTGAAAAATCATGAGATTTGCCCAAGTTTTTATCCAGGACCAGAGGGATACCTACAAGAATATCTTTTAAAAATGTGGTAGAATGAAAATAAAGGTTCTTTTGTGATTACATCCCATGGGTCCTAGTTGTTTGTAAACAAATCTTACAGAGATCAAAACTTGAATGAAGTCAGGCACTCCTGGTCTGATGATCATATCACGATGAGGCATCTTATGAAAACAGTGTATTGGAGGGTGATTTTGCCTGCATCAGACACTTTCTCTGGAAAAACTCTAAAAAAAAGAGGCAAGGAAGGAAAGTCATTGCGGTGCTAAGTGAGACATAGGTTTTTAAAACAATGCAGACGTCAAAAATTTCTGTTATTAGTAAGCAGAATGTGTGTGGTAGGGAGATAGGAGAATTGGTAATAGGATTTAACATATCTGAAAACTGTGAAACGGTTCTGTCTAGATAGAATAAGTAGCAACAGATTTCTCTACAGTCTTGAATGCCTGATTTCCTTTTGGGACACAGGAGTTGTCATTGTATTCTGAATAACAAAGAACAATAGTCACTGTCTGGAGACCCAGGGTTTGTTACTGAGGAGTTGTGTGTGTGTGTGTGTGTGTGTGTGTGTGTGTGTGTGTGTATTTGTGTTCATGTTTTTCCCACAGTGTTTTCTTAATATCAGCTCTTATCTCTAGAGATAATCTCCAGAAATGGCCCAGTTTTCATACATTTTACATACATAATTTAACCACTTACTGATAACCCATATAAATCAACATATTTATATGGGTTATCAAAATATTGTTTTCTAATCTCCTCTTTCTCTACATACACATACACTCATATTTGTAAACACATCTTTAGCAATGATGATGAATGCATAATATGCCATCATTTAACAGTTTGTTTTAATGAACTTTTTGTGTGTGTGTGTGGGGGGGAGAGGTGGGGGGAGAGGCAGAGGGAGAAAGAGAAAGAACCCCAAGCAGGCTTCACACCCAGTGCAGAGCCCATGATGAGGGGCTGGATCCCACAACCCTGAGATCATGCCTGGAGTAGAAATCAAGACTCAGACACCCAGCAAACTGAGCCACCCAGGCACCCATCTTTTAATGAACACTTAAAGCATTTTAATTCCTTTGTTATTATCAACTATCTATCTATCTATATGTATAGTTGCATATATAATTGTGTATATACATATATACTATATATTATAGTGTGTATATATATAACCATATACATATATTTTATATATATGTATATATATACATATATATATTTGGTTACAATTTCTGTGAGAATATTTGTTGGGTAATACTATATATATATATTTGTTGGGTAATACTATATATTTGTTGGTAATACTATATATATATATTATATATATATATGTATATTTGTTAGGTATATATATATATTTGTTGGGATATATCTCACAGAAATTGTAACCAAATTCAAGAGGTTTACCACTTGGGATGCATCAGATTGAACTCAACACATGGAAGTTTTGGAAATAAAAAACTTTTTATTACTTGTTACAAGTAAGGAGACAGGGAGATAGCTCTCAAAGCACTGTCTCCCCATAGGGTTAGTACTGGAAGCTTTTATTTGTCTGCTAGGGAGTGGGAGCCGGGAGCTTGCCCAGGCAACACTGTTCAGTTGCACATGCCTAGCGCATCAAGATGCTGCCACATACATCATCTGTTTAAGAAGTGGCAGAAAGACATAACATTTTGGGCCTGAGAATTCCAATTCAAACTATATTTGAGAAAATAGAATGTATTTGAGAAAGTAGACTATAATTATGTAAAATTCTAAGTAACTTTTATATTTCATAGTCACATTTTAAAAAATATGTAAATAATAACTCACCTTTAACATGTGTTTGACAAATATAATTTAAAAGTTGTTACATGGAGGCAGGAATTTATACTCCTGAGTAATTTGAATGCTACTTCCTTTTTAGATAGAAGAACTAAAATTAGACATTTTGGTATTGTGTTATTTGAAAGAATATCTTTAAAAAGTGTGGTTTTAAAAAGAGTTGGACTGTAACATATATACACCCACAAATTGTGCTAAAAACAGTTACAAAAACAAGGTGTAATATGTACAAAGAAAAATCTTTCCCTTAATTGCACTTTCCAGTGACTAAGAAATGTATAATATTTGCACATGGGCATTTTAAATATTACCTTTCTATATTTCTCTTATGAATTTTAGCTTTTGTCTTACGAAAAATTTTAGATGAAAAAAATGTCAGAAGACTGATATGGTACATCTTAAAGTTGTCTATTCATAGAAAAACATATTTCAATATGATACATATATACAGAAGCACACATATACATATGTACATGATCATCCTAAGGTAATCATTTCCATATTTTAAAACTTTAGAGGGAAAGATGTAGGGGATATAACTTAGGAGTCTAAGATAGGTTAAATTATTTAGAGTTATTTATTTTCTAAGTGCCTCATTTCTATGTATTATAATAGGAACTAAATACAGAGAGGACTTAGTTGTAAACCAAAATGGATGAAGTTTAATGCTTCCTGATAAGTGTAAATTGAATTTATGATTTGTTTCTAATTGATTTATCTCTTTCAATATAGAATCTTTGCCTAAAAGATCTGGACACTAGAAAAATATGAAAGACTTAAGAAGAGCTCATTCCTACTATTCAAACCAGCATTTCCTTTTGTAATGTTAAAATAAGATTAAGATTTGCTAAAATTCAGTGAGTTTTTTCCTTCATTCCTTCCATCCTCCCTTCCCTCCTTTTCCTTTTTCCTTGCCCCGAAGAGAGGGAAATGTGATATTTTTAAAAGAGAACATGTAGGGGTCTCTGGGTGGCTAAGTTGAATGAGTGTCTGCCTCCGGTTTAGTCATAATCCTGAAATGGGATGGAGCCTCACATGGGGCTTGCTGCTCAGTGGTGAGTCTGCCTCTCCCTCTGCCCCCCACGCTGCTCCTGTTCTCTCTCTCAAATAAATAAATAAATAAAATCTTAAAAAAAAAAATAAAGAATAGAAGAGAACATGTATATAAGCATTGGTCTTAGAACAAAATATAACATTTTTTTACATATGATTATATACTTTTAAGAAAACAAATAAAAAATAAATAACCTCCCCACCAAAAGAAAAAAAACAAAAAGATACCTACTAATTGAAGTTTCAAATCATTTTATTTAGTTTTTAATTCTTTTGACCAAATGAGCTGTGATTCAGAATCCTCTCCCCTGATTTCTTTGAGTTTCATGCTATTTTCTTCTTAATGAAATATAAACTATTTCATTTTAATGAAATTAAATTAATATTAATTATAATGTTCTATATATAAAATTTTTTTCAATGTCAGAACATTTGTGGGGCAAATGAAAGAAATATCTGTGCTTCCTAAACTTACTCAAGACTCTTCCAAGCCAATGATCTGACATGTTTAATGTCACGTAGTTGCATGTTGGGAGTGCCAGCTTGACAAAGAAGGTCATATTAACTGTCACTGAAAGCAGCTAAATTTTCATAGAATAAGCCAATAAAATTAGAATGGTGGATAAAAGTGAACTTTGAAGACAGAAGAGGAAAAAAGCATATATACAATAACCATGGGATATTAGTGTAAATACCATAATTTTATTTTTATTTTTTAAATGATGACTACTATTTATTGAGTTTCTATTAGGTTCCAGGAATTGCTCTCATTTAATCCTTAACCTAGCCCTATCAGATAGATGCTATTATTATTATCCCTCTTTCATAGTCAGGGAAACTGGGAATTGAGAGATTAAGTAATCTGCCTAAGATTATATGTGGAGAAGCGCTGAGATTCACACCAAAGTAGTATACCATATATATATATATATATATCATATATATATATATGATATATATATATATAAATATTTATTTATATTTATTCATTCATTCATTTTTAAGAACAGAGAGGAAGAGAGAGAAGAGAAAGAGAAAGGGTGAGGGAGAGAAAATCTCAGCCAGGCTCTAGGCCCAGTGTGTAACTAGATGTGAGGATTGATCTCATGACCTGAGCCAATATCAAGAATCAGATGCTTAACCAATTGAACCACCCAAGTGCCCCTACCATAATTTTTAAAATTTAATATAAATAACATATGTTATAGCAAAAATCCAAAATGGATCATAATATGAAATGCAAGAACTAAAATTTTTAAACTTCTGGAAGAGAACAGAAGTTGGGCAAATATTGTGAAACAAAGTACGAGAAAAGCCAACTTGCAACAAAGAAACCACAATGATAATAATAATTAAAAATTTTAACCAAGATTAAAATCCTTCAGTCTTCGAGGAATTTATATAATCTTTGTACTAGTTGTAATAGATTTGCATTGTTTTTATTTTTTTATTTTAAAATTTTTATGTTAAAAATATATTTATTTTTTATTGAGGTAAAATTGATATCTAACATTATATTAGGTTCGGGTACACAATGCAATAATTTGGTTCTTGATTCTTGTATATATTACAAAGTGATCACCATAATAAATCTATTACTGTCTGTCACCATACAATTTACCCCTTCAGTCATTTCTCCAATCTTCAGCCCCTCCCCTCTGATAATCACCAATCTATTTTGTGTATCTGTGTGTTTTACTTTGTTCATTTGTGTTTTTTAATTTGCATATATGTGAAATGACGTGATATTTATCTTTCTCTCTCTGACTTATTTTATTTGGCATAATACCGTCAACTGAGGTCCACCCATGTGGTTGCAAATGGCAAGATTTCCTTTCTTGTGGCTAAGTAGTACTGTGTGTGTGTGTGTGTGTGTGTGTACACATACACCCCATATATTTATCTACTGATATACCAATGAATACTTAGGTTATTTTCATTTTATGACTATTGTAAATAATGCTGCAATGAACATGGGAGTGCATATATCTTTGAATTAGTGTTTTATTTTCTTTGGATAAAGAACCGGAAATGGGATATCTAGATCCTATGGTAGTTCTATTTTTTAATTTTTTGAGGAAATTCCATACTATTTTCCATACAAGCTACATACAATTTACATTTTTGCCGACAGTGTACAAGAGTTCCCTTTTCTCCACACCCTCTCCAACACTTACTATTTCTTTGTGATAATAGCCCTTCTAAACTAGTGTGAAATGATACCTCATTGTGGGTTTATTTTGTATTTCCCTGATAATTAGTGACTTTGAGTGTCTTTTCATGTGTCTGTTTGTCATCTGTATGTCTTTAGAAAAAAAAATTAAGGATTTCTCCCCATTTTTTATCATATATTTTTAAAAAAAATTTTTCTGTTGTTTGAGTTGTTTATGTATTTTAGCTATTAACCCCTTATCAGAAACATGGTTTTCAAATATTTTCTCCCATTCAGTAGGTTGCCTTTTAATTTCATTGATGATGTCCTTTGTTGTGTAGAAGCTTTTCAGTTTAATGTAGTTCCACTTGTTTTAACTTTTGTTGCCTTTGCTTTGGGAATAAGGTAAAAAAAAAAAAAATCAACACAAAGATCTCATAGTATCACCTATGTTTTCTACTGGGAGTTTTATGTATTCAGGTCTTATATTCAAATCTCTAATCCATTTTGCATTAGTTTTTGTGTATGGTGTAAGATAGTGGTCTAGTTTAATGCTTTTGCATGTGTCTGTCCAGATTTCCCAACACCACTTATTGAAGAGATTGTCCTTTCCCTGTTGTATAATTTTGGCTCCCTTGTTGTAAATTAATTGGCCATAAATGTGTGTGGTTCTCTATTTCTGGGCTTTCTATTATATTTCATTGATGTATGTGTCTGTTTTTATGCCAGTACTATAGTCTTTTAATTACTATTGTTGTATAGATAGTTGGAAATCAGAGAGTGTGATACCTCCAGATTTTTTCTTCTGTCTCAAGATTGCTTTGTTTAGTCAAGGTCTTTGTGGTTCCATCCAAATTTTAGAAGTATTGTTCTAGTTCTGTGAAAGATGTCTTTGGGATTTTGATAAGTATTGCATTGAGTCTGTAGCTTGCTTCGAGTAATAGAGACATTTTAATAATATCAATTCTTCTAATGCATGAACACAGGATACTGTTCCATTTATTTGTATTTTCTTCAATTTCTTTCACCAACATCTAGTTTTTATTGTATAGGTCTTTCACTTCCTTGGTTAAATTTATCCCAAGTATTTTATTCTTTTTGATGGAATTATTAATGGGATTGTTTTCTTAATTCTCTTTCTGCTAGTTCATTATTACTGTATTGAAAAGCTACAGATTATCAGTTTTGTATCCTGCCATTTTACTGAACTCATTTATTCTAACAATGTTTTAATAGAGTCTTTAGGGCTTTCTATATATAGTATGTCATCTGCAAGTAGAGACAATTTTACTTCTTCCTTTTCAATTCTGATTCTTTTATTTATCTTTCCTATTTGCTGTGACTAAGACTAATATTATGTTAAATCCAGTAATGGCACTTGCTGGTGCCTTTGTTCCCCCCAAAAGTCCCACTGCTCTTTGCCCCTCCAGTAGAAGCTTTAACATTTAGCAAATGAATCCTCTTTACATATAACCCCATCACTTCTCAAATTGCTAGTTGAGTGAGTCTGCACATGAGCCTTATAAAAGGAATATTTCAGATCTACATAGTCGCCCAGGTTTTTTGTATGTAAGCTCTATTGTTTCCAAAGTCAGACTGTTTTGGGGACTTGTCTTTTTGGTGCAGGTTCCAAGGGTTGGGGTGGCTAATGTGAAACACAAACCTCTCACTCTTTAGGAAGAGGTTCCAGAGCCAAGATGGTAAATTTTTGATGAGACCATATTTCTGCCTCTCCTACCTATCTGGATTTGGCCATTTTATTCCTTGTTGTAGAGGGAGCTGTTTAGCTACATTTTAGTTCTTTTTCAATGGGAATTATTCCATATGAAGTTGTAGATTTGGTATATCTGTGGAAAGAGGTAGGGCTCTCGTGCTACCACACCTTCTAGTCCTGAACATTTTATTAAATTTATTTTACCTTCTAGTAAAATAAATTTAATTTACCTTCTAGTCCTGAACATTTTATTAAATTTATTTCTAAGCATTTCATTTCTTAATCTAAGTGGGTTCATTGTTTTCTTATTTTCTTTTCTAATAGCTCATTGCTGTTATTTCAAAATAAAATAAATTTTTGCATATTAACCTTGTAACCTTGTCAACTTTTAAATTTGCTTATAAGTTCCTACAGCTATCTTCAGATAAGATTCTCTTTTGAACTTAAATATTTTCTACCCGCACATGATTTCCCCTGCATACCTCAAATTTGGTTTAAACTCTAAAAGTGACTTTTAGAAAGATACTTGACCTCATCTCAAACCAAGTTAATCACTCCCTTCTCTATGCACTCGCTGAACTTCCGTCATGTTCTTTTTATTACATTTGAAAATGTCTATGGTAGGCTTTATAAATGTCTGTGGTAAGCTTTGTAAATATGATATTAATCAGATTGAATTAAATCTCTTTTAATTTCTCTATTTGCAACTAATGCTAATACAGAGAGCTAACTGATGTCATTAAATTGTGAGAGGCAGCACAATATACATATAGGCTACTGTTGCAGACACAGTCATGTTGAATGAAGATTTATTCCTTAAGTATTCTAAAAACATAGGCCTTAGTTTTCTAGTCTGTTAAATGTACATAGGTATTTTCCTATTCAAGCTGCAAATATAGAGTTAGTCAAAAGGGTGTTGTTCTTATTACTATTTTTAAGTCTAAACTCTCCTTTTATCCAAAAGACATGGGCATTTTAACTATGATTTCAATGGCTTACCTCAAATGAATTATCAAATTAAGCACCATGATTGTTCATTTGGTGCCCACTTTTAGATGGCACAATCTCCTCCCATCTCCAATATTAAAATTTAAATAGTCTTGATTTTCCTAGATACGAGGGAATCCTTACTGTCACATAGATAGTAACCAAGTGGCAGCTAAGCTTATTGTCAAATTCAGAGGGAATGGATAGCAGTACAATAAAATTTTAAAAATGAAATATTGCTTGGTCTAAAAATATAAGATTAATTTAATTCAGGAAGTTTAAAATTTTTTAAAAACTGTTCAGTCTCTGCTGACCTATGATACACACATACCTACTCCTTAGGGAGGAGTTGTGGTGAGAAGCTATAAAAAGTCCAATATCTGAAAGGTTAAATTAAATTTGGGAAAGCTACAGGATTCTCAAGTGTTTAAATGATGCAATTATTGTAGAAACAAACTTGATCATACCCGATAACATAGAGATTTCTTTATATGATGTTTCTGCCACTGGAGATATTATATCACTATAAAAAATTCTTTTTCAAACCCATCCAAATAAATTGTGTTAGGAAAGATTTAGTAGTTGTTTAATTTAACTCACAAAAACCCCATAAATAAGTATCAGCTTACTTATTGAGGATAAAATACCCACAACCAATAATAGTATTTAATTCCTTATGAAGTGTAACCTAATGAAAAATGCAGTGTAATTACATTTAGTGACATGCTGCAGTTTAATTGGGGTTAATTAAATTGAACTATTGGCAATTTTTTCTTATTTGTGTTATTTTTTTAAAAATACTGTGATTTGAAGGTTAATTACAGTATCTATAAGATAATAAAATTGCTTCTCCATCAGCTTTTTTTCATATAAATACAGATGGATAATTTTGGCACTCTGTAAATAAATTTATGGATGTATTATTTACTATTATGAATTGAACATAGCTAAAAAGAATGGACAACTTCAACTATGAATATAAAATTTTATTTTAAACTAATAATTGCTGTGTTGGTGCTTTTTTTTTTAATTCAGAAGGATGATTCTTAAAGCTGAGGAGGATTGTCTGTTTTTGAGGAGTTTTCTTTTAAGATTATCTTATTGATGTCACTTATGAGAATATTCTGCTTATGCCTGTTTTTATTCATACTTGTGATCCTCATATGTTTAATTTGTTCTATAATTCTCTATTCCACTTCCAAAGATCTCAAATCCTCAACCTTCATCAAGCTTAGGTAGGTACTTAATTGCTTTATGGTTTTGCTGCTACTCTAGTAGGAACCCTTATTCTTCACAAACTGTCTGCTCTACTGATGTATCTGTCACCAGCATAACCTATCCCCTATTAAATCATGTTTTTCTTTCATTCTTTTTTTTTCCCCAAAACTTTGGTAGATAGTGATCCATTCCATCTAGAGTATAGAATAAGGGGGGAAATTGAAGACTAGCTCAGGATATCTGAGTTTGAATTGTTGCCCTACCACTTACTACCTGTATTACACTGGGAAATATACTTAACAGCTCTAGTCCTCAATTCCTTTAACTGTGAAATGGGAGTAATAGTAATGATATTTAAAGACTCAGTGAGGAGTGCCTGGATAGTGCATTTGGTTAAGCTTAGGACTCTTGATTTCAGCTCAGTCATGATCTCAGGGTCATTAGATCAACCCTGGCATTGGGCTTCATGCACAATGTGGAGTCTGCTTAGGATTCTCTTGCCTTCTCCCTCTGCCCCTCCAGCTCATGCCCTCTTGCTCTCTCTCTAAAATAAAAATAAATGTTAAAAAAAAGAGACTCAATGAGATAATGTAACTAGCCCATGCTCTAATTCATATTAGTCAACTCAAGTCCATCATCATCATCATCAGCCTGTCAAAAACACGTCAACAATTGAAAATTACCATAGTGATGTGACACCTCAAAGTTTACTCTAGATAAATGTATTCATTGGAGTGGGAGAAAATGTTTCTTTGCCCTAAAAGGCAAATTACATGTTAATGAAATTAGCTCAGTTATAAAGATGCATTTGCTTCTTTGCTTTCTTTATATCCTTCCTCCTGAGTTGTGGCCACTTGTTCCCGTGCAGCTCCAGTTCAGGCAAATTGTCAGCTATGGATATAAGTACACATGATCAGAGGAATCAAAGGAATGGCAATCTGGGTACATCTGGCACTCAGACTACTAAATGTTGAAACAGTGCTCTTTAGCAAAGTCACAATGAAACCAAGTGATTTTATTTGAGCAGACTATAAGCAAACCCTTGTATTATGAGTGGTTTCTGGCCAGACAGAAGACTACATAATTCTAGAGAATGTAGTTTAAGGAAATGGCTGAGGACTTTGGGAAGAGAAAACCTATCTTAATTGTGATTGCTCTTCTACATCTTTAATGTAAATCAGATTCTAGATGTCATTATTTTTCTGCAAGGACAGTCAAAATATTACATAATTCAGGCTCCTATTTTCAGGTTTAGCCTATAATCATGTGCCCCTGAGAAGAAAATTTAATACTGAAAAACACAGAGCTAGATGTTACAATTCATTTTTCAATAATGATAAGACAAAATCTCACATTCTTTGTCTTGGGATTTTATTTTACAATTCTTATAAATTAGAGTGTTTTGAAAATTCATTGGGAAGATTTTCACTATGGAAAGATAATCATTTCATTTTGTATCATTTTTTAATGATGTACTTAAAATTTCTAGCATCATGAAATGATCTGTTCACATATCAGTTGCTACTCTTTTACTCTATCTTTACAGATATGAAAATACTATTGAAACAATCATAAATGTGTGAAAGAGACTAAAATGATTCTTTTTAAAACGACTTTCATTAAAATGTTCTAATGAAATACATCCTTCTCACTTAATAACTTTAATATAAAACTAAAATAAGTTATATTTGTTTAATATTGTCACCAACACTAATTACATTTTTTGCCTATGTTATTTCATTAGAAGAGGTGACCAAATTAACAGTGGAAAACAAACAGTTGGCAGTATTTGAAATATGATGTCTCTCTTCTTTCTCATTTGGGAGAATACTTATGATTTAGAATTTTCTTAATGTCTTATGCACATAAATAATTATCCTAATAACATTGTATTTTAAATTAATGGACTTTAAAGTAGATAGTAATCTTTACCATTAAAGCAGATACAAAATATTTATTTCATGGGTATGTATGTATGTATGTAGTTAGATTAATTGATTTAGAATGACACAAGTATATAAAAACATGGAAATATTTTGCAGCTCATGTTTTAAATAATGCAAATGTAGAAAATTATGACCTTCTTGCTAATGTACCATAGTTATTCTAGTTCAGCTTCCAATTTTAAAATAGCATGAAGTGATTAATATTCATCAAAAGGAAGTGGGAAGAGAAGCATCATTTTATTTTCAATTAATAGAAAACATGACATTGTCTATTTTTAGTTTCCTAGCTATTTATCCATTCCCTATGGAAGTGAATGGGTTTCTACACTCCTTGTCTGCATTTTTGCTAAAAGTGCTTGCCTGTGCTGCCAAGCTCACCACGCAGTTTCTATCTGGCATTGAAGCACTATCTTTTTTAGCCATGCAAGTCTGTGTTTTGTGATAAAGTACAGTTATGGGCAGCCTTGCTGACTCGACTCTGTTTCAGAAAGAACTCTCCCTCACTACAGTATTCCATTTGAAAACTCTCTTCTGATGCTTGACTTTCTTCTGAAATTGTACTTGCAATCCTAATGGTTCTCTCTTTAATATTTGAACTCATTTTACTTGTTTAATGTGAACTAGATATTTAATTCTAAATTGAACAGCAAGGAAATTTCTGACTGCTATAGAAAGTAAATTTTGTAAGAGATCAGCTACAATTTATATCCTTGATTTAAACTGGCATATATCACTGAAAAGTGGGATTAAGAGTTTCTAGGCCTCTATGGAGGTAATCTAATTTGTGATATGTTGGTCTATTCATTTCAAATTCTACAAGATCTACAGTGATTATTTCAGTTTCTGTGATAGCATAGTCACTGTATCAATTGCCACTTATTTCAGCATGAAAAATGAATGCATTAGTTGTACTATCAACCATTTACTTAATGTGCATCTAGGCATCACCGTAGAACATCCATTTCTGGTGTTTTACAGCCACATGACACTGTCTGCTTCAAAAACATAGAAATGAAGGATATATAGTAACTTGGTGTATCTACTTATGATCTTACCTAATAAAGTTTTTTAAAACTTTTTTTTTTTTTACCTGCATTGATAAATTGCATATATTAGCTTTCTTTTTAGGTATCACACAAGCATGACAGAGAAAACTCACAACACTAACAGGAAAATCTCTCCCAAAACTGTTCAAAGAATTTTCATAAAAACAAACTTGTAAATTGGTAAATTAAATTCTCTTAATACTCTAATACTATTAACAGAAAATCATTTTAGACATTTTAGCTAAAAATATCAAATATACCATGTTCCCCTAAATATCATAAGCCCTTTTTTTAAAAAAGAAAGGCAAGGATATTATAAACTTAATAATGAAATATGAGTGATTTAAACTTAGCTTCCTTCATTATATCTTAAGTTAATTATCTTTTAACTTACTAAGGGGCATGCTGAGGTTACTTTGTAGAAAATTAAAAACGATTGTACTTTGCTATCCTAGATTTGCTGTAATTATTGGTGTGTTTGTTGATTATTCATAAATTTGAAATAACTTTATGAGAACCATATATAAGCCCTGAATTCCTCCCAGGACACTGATTAGACAAGTGGAAACATTTTTAAAGGTGTCTGACTTGGTAGATAGAATTTTCTACCCTTTATTATCTAATTGAAGTCTGTTTCTTCCCATGATCTTCTCTGACTACAATTCTAAAGATCTCTAGCACTGCCACAATTCTGAATTTGTTTTAATGTCATCCATTGGGTTTCAGAGCTCTTCACCTATCTTTGTTTTCTGTAGCTGGAACTCTGATGTCAGGCTAATGACATGTTAGAAACAGAAGGAATTTTCTGAGTAGCAGAAAATAAAAGCAGTTATTTATTTCTTATCCCCTTTATTACAGATTATTTCTTTTCAGCTCTTTGTATTTATTAAGTTGGCTTTTTATTCCTCATCTTATTGGGTAATAGCAAATTTAACATTCCTATTTATGTAGGAAAGGGCAAATGTCAGCTAATCTGATACTTTAGGCACTAAGTGCCTAATTTTATCTGGGACCCTAAAGTTATAAAGTAGACTAGTGGAGAGAACTTGGGTTTTAGTGTTAGACATGGTACTAATCTGACTTCATCAATCTTCACCTGTATGATGTTGAAGATGTTACTTAACTTTTAATGGCAGTTTCCATATTTTCGTATCTGGGGTAACTAAACAAACTACACTGATTTATTGTGAAGGTAAAATCACATCTCTAAAGTGTATTTTAACATGCCTGACCCATAGATAATACTTATTAAATTATAGCTGCAATTGGTTAATCTATGAAAATAATCTTATATATGCTAGGGTGAAGTGGTTCATTATTAATATTAAATGTAGCTTCTAAAATAGATTTTACTTTTAAGCTCACTAGGGCAAATAATTTAAAATCTTCCATATTTTATACAGATGTCAAGATCTATGAAGGGACTGAGATCTGAGATTTTGCCCTATGTGTAAGTTAATAAGATACCTTTCCAAGTTCATGTACATCACCAAAGACACAAGACTCCTGCATGAGATAAAGGAACAATACCAACAGCAGTGGTCAGCATTATATTGCTTACACTAGTTCTCCAAGCCCTAATTCCCACATGTCACATAGTGACATGACAAGGCCTGGGTGATGCCTGTACACACAGTGGGTTGTGTTAGGGGGAAAAACTGCATTTAAAAGCCTTATTTTTTAATAAGGAGATGATGAACAAACCCAACCAAACTTTGCCCTGGGAAGAGACATTGTTATTATTAATGTGAACAGCAAAATAATATGCCTTCTGTTCTGGAAGACACTTTCTAACTTGCAAGGGCATTTGCTCTATAAGCAATCTTGAAAGATGATATGAAACTAAAAAACTGTCAATGCCTCTTCTCAGAAGACAGAGAGAAGTGAGGAACTCATGGAGAATTGTATCCCTACAGTACGATAATGGAAACTGGGCCTTCTAGGATAAAATTCAAGAGAAAATTTCATAAACACAATTCTTTAAAAAAATATATTTATTTGAGAGAGAGCACACATGACTGGAGGGAGGGGCAGAGGGAGAGGGACAAGCAGACTGCACTGCACAATGAGCGCAGAGCCCCATATGGGGCTTGATCCCGTAATGCTGAGATGCTGACCTGAGCCAAAATCAAGAGTCAGATACTAAATCAACTGAGCCCCCATGAACACAATTCTTATTTACAGTCATTCAAAGTGCTGAATTTTACCACAACAATTTGTTGATAGGCATGGTTAAAGAAATCAATTACTTCTAAATGACTTCAGTGTTTCAGAGAGAGGACAGTAGAAATTGGGATATTTATCATGTTTTTGAATATAATTTAAAGCATGTATTTCATTGCGAGGTCTCAATTAGTATTGGTTTGAGATATGATAGTAGTTGAGGACTGGTGGACCAGGCAAGATTAAGGTTTTGAGAAAAAGGTTCCAAAGTGAGTGTTTATGTATTGAAGGTTAGCAGATTGATGTTCATATTAATGAGTTTTTCAAAAATCCTTGGAAAGAAAAATAATGTTACTTGCATCTTTTTTCTTTCTAGGTGGGGTTTTCTGGAACAGCAAAAATAAGTATAAGATTAGTGAAATCATGATAATATAGAGATTAAGCTCTGTGGGTTCTTAAAGGCCAAATGACCTTTATCTAAAACCTGTCATTATATGAACATATATGAATCTGGACTTGTGACAGAGAGAGGTCTACTCATTTGTAGTAGATTAGTTTGACATCTTGAAGACAAAGTTGGGAAAAAGGGTAAAACACAGAGAAGAGAGTTGAGGAAAATTGGAGGGGGAGATGAACCATGAGAAACTATGGACTCTGAAAAACAATCTGAGGGTTTTGAAGGGGTGGGAGGTGGGAAGTTGGGTGAGCGTGGTGGTGGGTATTATGGAGGGCATGTATTGTATGGAACATTGGGTGTGGTGCATAAACAATGAATTCTGGTACACTGAAAATAAATTTAAAAAATAAAAAATTAAAAAAAAAAACAGAATATTCCAAATGGAGAAATTAGAAAAAAATTGACATGGTGTGGGAGAATGACCAGTTTAAGATTTAAAAACATGTAGAGAAAAACAAATGTAAGAAATGTTAAACACAGAAGAATTCTGGCAGAACATTAGGATCTGCTTGAGTTACTTTAATATAAAAAAGGAATCTTCCTCGCATTTACAACAATAGGGAAAAACTATTCCAATCATAATAACTTGATCTAAATACATACTCATGTTTAATCTTATTATGGAAAGTACTTAATTGAGCAGTATTTTTAAGAAGATGATTACAATCAGTCATAACTTGTAGCCAATGAGATTTTTTCCAGATATTATTTGTTCTTTCCTTATTTTCCCTTTTTGTATAGATCTGATTTTTTTCAAAGCCATAAGTTACATAAATCCCTGTAGGCAAGGGGTGATTTATAAGCAAAGATGGTCATCAAGATTAGGATGGAGTTCAAAAGAAGCAATAAGAGAGAAACCCCTTGAGAAAACAAGTCATTTTATGATCAATAAGAATTCCCCAAGCCTATCATTCTCAAAGTCGACTGTCCAGAAAATAAAGCCTTTTCTTAAAAGTAAACTTGTGGATTTGAAAAAATACTTTTTGTTGCATATGACAAAATTAGAGCTTTATGACTGATGATGGGCTTCTGTTTTCCAGGATAATTATTAAAATAAGAGAAAACAAGGAACTAATACTAGCTTTAAATTTAAAACATTTAGTTTTTCCTAAACAGAATTGACATGTGTTCATATAGTTTGGTGGGCTGGTTTTTTTGGTTTTTTTTGTTTTGTTTTATTTTGTTTTTTACATTCTGGTTCTTATCTCAGTTTCCCTATTGAAGGATTTGCTCTGGTTCATTAATAAGAAACCCGTTATTAAAACTCACCAAAGCTGTATCTTCTAAATTCACCTGTATCCATTGTAAAGAAGACATTTAATCTTTATCATTCTGACATTTTTGTCTATTAGGTGTATTTCTGAATTTGATATGGTAAAACACAATACAATAACATCTAGCAAAGGAGCACACAAGAGAAGAAAGCAAACCTGAATGACTTGTTCAGAGGAAGCTGAGATTTGTTGGAAAACTGGCATATGATCTCCTAAAGCAGCAGATAGAGAGCTGGTGATAACAGCAATTAAGGAACAACCATTTAAATATCGTGACAGCTGAATTTAGTTGTCACAGAAAATTTTAGCAGACTTTATGGGGGATGACTGCACAGATCAATGTGAAAACTTTAAACATCATAATGGGAGTTTCAAGGTGAACACTTTTCCTGGGTAGGGACATAGTACCTCCTGTTTGTTTGTTTGTTTGTTTTCCATGAAAAATGTCTGATAAATTAATACCATTTGCCTCTAAGGGAAGACACAGACAGAATGACACATTAAATGTTCTCTTAGCTCAAGGTCTACCCTGAAAATCGAACCTGAGTCAAGGCTTGTGTGAAGCTAGTTTGTTTTAGAATGTGGTCCCAGGTAGGAGGTGGAATGCAAGACAATGGGAGTGAATGAAATAAGAAAGGAGGAACAGCTACTGCAATTATGTCTCTGGGCAATTGTTACCCATTCCCACTGGGGACCTTCTGAAGACTTTATAAAATGGACCACAGAATTATCCACCCAAAGACAAAACAGGGAAATATATGTCCAATACTTTTTCTCCGTATTGGTCTAGGATGGCCCCGTTGATTTTAATTTCTTATACTTCCAGATCACAAGGCGGTCTGACTCAATGATATTCCACATATGGGTATCACAGAAACTCCAGGGCAAGACTTACAGTGCAAGATTTTCACCTTGAGGCGATGCTCTGTGAGGTTGAACCTGCAAAGGCTCTCTAAAGCTTGTGTGAATCTGGCTTCTGTGACCAGAGGATTTTCAAATAGTACGTGTTGTGTCCAATGTAAAGGATAGACATAATAATAATAATAGATTGAGTCTAGGCTGGGGTTGGTCTGATGAAGCACCATTTGGGAGGAGATTTAATGATTTTAATGATCCAAAAGGCAGTCCATACTAGGGTATTTGATTCCCAGAACTATTCTCTTTTTATTACTCTTTTTCTTTATGTGATGAAATTATTTTCAGAAATAATCATGAAATTAAATAAAGTAATAATAATGGTCAAATAACACATACAGTGAATTTTTTCCTTTGTTAAATTCTGTACCTATAATAATAGCAGTAAAATAGTATAAATATTAATAATAGGGAATTCTAGGGTGACTCAGTCAGTTAAGCACCTGCCTTTGGATCAGGTCGTGATCCCAGGGTCTTGGGGATCAAGTCCAGCATTAGGCTTCTTGCTCAGGAGGGAGTCTGCTTCTCCCTCTGCCTGCTGCTCCCCTGCTTATGCTTGCTCTCTCTCTGACAAATAAATAAAATTTTTAAAAATATATATAAGTTGAATGTCATTATATAAAAAAGGAAATAATGACTTAATCACTTTAATTTAAAAAAATCTATGTTTTGATAAAATATTAAAAGTCCACAATTTTATAACTACAAATTGGTCTATCACAGAAGTGAATAATAACATTACATTTTAGTTTTGAGCCATAAATTCTGCAAACTTGTCAAAAGCTTTGTCAAAATCTTCATAGATTAATGTTTAATAAATAGCATAGGTAAATTATTCCATTTTTCATTAATGATTGATAAAATATTTTTATTTTTTTATTTTCAAAAGGTTTCCACTCAATGTGACAATCATACAAAAGAAATTCTTAAATATAATAATTAGTTTGTTACAAGTTGAGAGTAATTCCTTCAATGCCAATGCAATGTCCTTTATTTACTGATGATATATGGATTTTGTGATCAGGGAAAGAGTATTTTCTTTGGATGAAAACATAAATAAGTCTAAATAGGATGTAAAAATTATTTTTTATCTATCTCCATCTATACATATACTTACCTGTGTACATATGTATGTGTATATATATGTATATATGTGTTTTCATATCTATTATAAAATTCTTCCATTTTGTAAGAAGATAGATATTGTTCAAATGTCTTAACATCAGGGATTTTAGGATATGCTTTCCAACAAATTTTAAAGTGATTTATTAAGCTGGACATGCCAACTTTTGTCTCATTATCGATCAGCTAATAAAATAAATAATTTTTCGGGGTGTCCCAGTTGGTTAAGCATCTGACTCTTGATTTTGGCTCAGGTCATGATCTCAGGGTGGTGAGATCAAGCCCCACATTGGGCTCCCTGTTCAGCGGGGAGTCTGCTTGAGATTCTTTCTCTCTCCATATGCCCCTCTCCCACTCATGTTCTCTCTCTCTCTCAAATAAATGAATACATCTAAAAAAAAATAAATGATTTTTTAGTTTCTAGACAACTTACATAAACTCTCCACAATTTTCCACCATATAGGAAGTATATAAAGACTATAAAAAACATCAAATTAAAAAAAATCAAATTGACATGAGTTGACTTCCTTCCTTTGTACTTTTCTCATTCTCAACTGCATAACAATATTTACTGTAATATCATCCATTTGTTTTAACTAGTTTAACTCTCAGTCACCTGGAACAAATCTTGACCAAGTAGTGACATTATAAATCATAATATATTAAAATTTCATTTATCATATCTTCTTCATCAAAGTTTTAGTCTTGATCTTTGCAAGCATCTCTTTATCATCGTTATCATTAGTGTTGACTCTTGATATAATACCTTCTCTTCAAAATTATCAATATTTAATGTCTTCCTTTACCTGGATAATTAAAATACTATTTTGTTTCTTTTATGGGTTCTTTAGATGTACAAGCCTGAATTTCCTACAAATTTTCAGAACTATGTGCAATATTTCATATATTATACTTTTTAGACTAGATTCAGACAATGATTCAATTACTCCCACTGCTGACTTTTTTTCCTTGTGCTCCACTAGAATGGTATCATTTCATGTTGGTAAGGTACTTCACTTCAAAATTCTTTACCCAACTTAGAATAGTTATAGACCAATTACAGGTTTCACAGTAATGTAGCAGATGACTTGAGGCTTTTCCAAATTTCTGGAGGGAGAAAGCCAAAATCCAAAAACCATGTAGTTGAAAGTTTTATACTAAGTGAACATCATAAACTTTGTTACAGTTTGACTTAATAATTTGTTCAAATTACTTTTTATAACTTAATAAGTGCATTTTCTTAAAATAAAAACATAAAATGTTTAAATTGAGTAACAATGGAATTGCTCCACTGGTGTGACATTTTATTTATGACTTATTTTTGTTTTAAACAATTAATTAAAATAGAATAATAAAATCAATTTTTATAATATTAATAAAAATCAATAAATTATATGTGACCTAATTTGAACTTATGGAATAAAAATTATGCACTTTGGAATCCATTTGTTATTTCATTCTATTGAGGTTTAAGATAAACACAAAACTTAGAGCAGTCACATGGAATGACAAAATAGGCAAAATTGAGTTCTATTTCTTCATCTATACATTCATTGTGCTGTCACTGTTTATTCTATATTTACCTTTGAAAACAGTAATATGTGGTACTACATTGATTGGAGACACACACTAAACCTGATGATATTTAGAGGTCAATATATTTAGAAAAGAATGACTATATCTGAGTCTACTTTTGTCAGGGGCTTACTGTATAATTGAGAGTTCTCTGAACTAATTTCCATAGAGTATATAATTTATTTAATAAAGGACACATAATAAAATAGGACCATATATATATATTTAACTTGATGTAACCACAAAATATTTTGAACTTTAACAAATGATTCTCTCATGGAAGAGTGTTTTACTACTGATATTGTCTAAAGTTACTGGATCATGATGGTAATATAAATTTAGAACAATATTTTATTTTATTATTTTGTAAAATATGTAAAGTCATGTACCCCCTTTATTGTCTGTTCTCAGGCAGAATGCTGCATCTTCGTTGTCCATCATGTGATATAATGGAAAAGTGACACTGGTTAGGGTTTTCTTTAATAATCAGTGCTTTGACAAATCTAGTATACATTGACTTCTTATTTCTCATTATAGAAAACATATAAGACTGACTTTAGAGAGTTAGAAAAACCAAGTGTGTGAGTCAGAAAGTATGAAAGAAAGAAAAAAGATAGTATCCAGATTTGCTTACCAATTTAAGGAGCAACTTAGGTAGACTAATTTAGGAAGCATGTTTGGGTATCCTGAAATTAGCCCATCTTTTCTTGTAGGATCCAGAAGAAGCAAAGGAAGAAATAAAATACTGAGAGGATGTTACTTGATTGCTATAAGAAGATATAGAACAAATATATTTATCTTATCCCTAGAAATTTCAAAATTTATGGAATGACAATGCTTTGAGATCATATGGCAGAGATAGTGGTCACAAGTATAGCTTGAGGTAGAAATTTTTTGGCCTGAGAAACAGAAGAAAGTTGGCTTCCTTCCTTCCTTTCTTCCTTCCTTTCTCTCTCTCTCTCTGTCTGTCTCTCTCTTTTTTTCAAGAAAGTTGGTTTCTTAAGCCTAAGCAATTCCATGATAAGACATAATGGTGGCAATCCTCATTTTGCCTACATTTGATTAGGAAATTTGGTTCTTTCTCTTGTGACTAAAGTAATTCAAATGATGATTACCATGTAGAATGCTTGGCACCTCATAACCATTCAGAAGTGGTAACCATCCCTGCTATAATAATAATTATGATTATTAACTTTCAACATATTCTATGTCATATTAAGACATTCATTTGATTTAATCAGCTTAAACTCTGATGCCATTTACATCATAATTATTTTTACAAACAACTTATTCTTAGCAGTATTTCTCATTTTCAGGTCTGTTGATTAATTGAACAGAAATATCTGATCAGATCTTTTTCTATATCACCTTCTCCATTTGCTCATTCTTCATTTGAATGCAGAAAGAAGTATATGATATATGCCTAAGTAGAGCTACCATATTTTTTACTCTGTTCATGCTTTTTTGTTGTTGTTGCTGTTGTTGTTGTTGTTGATTCTTTTCTTAAGTCTTGTACCGCTTCAAAGTCTTCCAGCACTCTATCTGTCCCTGCCATAGAAAATGAAAGTTAAGCTATGAATTTGGGAGTTTGCCATCCTTACCTATGAAAATAATTTCTTAGAGCCATTGCTGGGAAGTAATGCTATGAAAATGGTATGTATAAAAACATATGTTTTTAAATGGTATGTATAAAAAATATGTTTTTATATGTGTTACAAGATTGTAGCTTCAAAATAGATGCTATTTAGAGGTTAAAATATTCAGAGGGTTGTGCTCTCTTCGGCAGCGCATATACAAAATATTCAGAGGGTCAATGAATACCTATTATTTCATAATTATTGATAATATGTATAAGTGAGCCAAATAATTTCTTCACTTACATATTTGACTTATTCTTACTCTTCCATTCCTTTTAGGATTTACTTTTGAATCCTAAGTTAAGGAAAATGTATGAAATTATCCATGATAAACTTCTTCAGTTGTAGCATATGCCTTAATTGTATACAACTAGAAGAGTAGGCTAGCATACAAGAGGAAAGTTAAATTTTTAGATAACTCACAGTTCAGGTTTTCTACACTGTAGACTTCATGAAGTTTGTTTTAGTTCCATACATGGATCATGCTCTTTCTCACTTCTAGACTTCAACCTTTGTGGTCTCTTCAATTCTGTATACCCTTCTTCCCTACTTTTGATTTTGAAGTACATTAGAAATTTACTTTCTCTTGAATGTCTTCTAGAGCTCTTTGGTTATTATTACCCCTTATTTTATGCTTTTGTTTTACCCTGAACTTTTCTGTTTGTTCAATTGTTTTTTAATTGTCCGATTCACATCTGAGAACCTAAAGCACTACAAAGTCTGAAGTTGTGCATCTGTCAGTATTTGTTGAACATATATTTAAATGAATGAGTAACAATAGAGCACACATATTGATTGTGATGACAGTTGTAGGATCATGGGGTTCAGGCAAGTTGCAAAAGAAAACAAAGCTCAAATAACTAATAGTGGCAATGAGTAAAGCCATGATAAGAAACCAGGTTTTCTTGTTTTTAGTCCAATTCCTATTCTACCACAGTACATTGCCCTAATTAATCGTGCTCCTCTGATTATATAAGTTATGGTAAAGAAAAAGAAAAAAAAGTGAGTTTTAATAAGCCATTTGCCTAAAATCTACATTTATTTTTACTGATTTTAGTAATTCAGGTGAATTAAACTTGCTCCAGAATTTGTAATTTATTTTTTCTTCTTTGCATCTCTAAAGAGCAAGGATTCTATCAGTGAATAATGAATCACGACAGCTGGACTTTTATTGCTGAGCAGATATATATAGTGCTATAAATAAATCAATATTTTTATTTGTTTGCTATGACCACAGTATTTTTTTCTCTGTTAAATTAAGCCTTAATGAAATTTGTAAGCTATCTTGGACTTCAATAAAAAGTTCATCAGCAGACTACAAAGGTATTCCTTTGTGAGGTATCAAAATGGAAAAATAGTGATTATAGATAGCCTACTTTGTAGAAGGAAAAACACCTAGATTTTAAAGACTCAATTTGATCTCACTCTGATTACGCTTCCAGAAAATTTCTGAGGAGAAGAGTAGAATAATCCATTGTTAAGAGAGACAGTAAGGTTGTAAGAGCAGTAGAGAAATAATGCAACATCCCATCAAAGAGAAAGAAAGGGAAGCGTCTTCTCTTAGGTTGGGCACATTTATGCTAGCTAATGAGTGCTTCCTTTAAATCTCCAACATCTCTCATAAAAAGGAAATAAAAATACTATAAATCAAAAGAAAAAGGTCAGAAAGGGCATTTCTTATTTATTTTTCTTTTCATCTTCTAAATTCTTCCTTGGAAAGGAAATATGTAAAAGAATTTCATAAATATTCTTCTTACAGGTTATTTAGCACATTTTAAAGATATTCATTTCAGAAAGGATCACTAATAGACAATTATTTTTCTCTTATTACCCTCCAGTTGAAATTTATTTTGTATGTAGTACATGTTATTTTATATTATTAGAATATCAGAAAAATCCAAGTATGGTGTGCTTCTGTACTACTTAAATTTCTCCATCAGTCACTTGATTACATACCTAAGTCATGTTCATTTGATTACTGTAAGTCTTATATGTTTCATTTTACAGACAAAAATGAAAACAGGATTAAAATCTTTGTACAATTCCTTTTTTTCTTTCATTTAAAAATATAGAAAATTTTGTTAACGGTTTCTAGGCAGAAAACAGATGTTATTTACAAAGGAGCCGATATTAGGCTCATTTCATGCTTTTTTTCTTCTACAACTATTTTATTAAAAGGCAGTGGCATAATTTCTAGAGTCTGTGGGAAAAATTTTTTTAATTAACATATAATGTATTATTTGTTTCAGGGGTACAGTATGTGATTCATCAGCTTTACACAATTCACAACACTCATCATAGCACACCCCAGTGATCATCACCCAGCCACCCCAACCCTCTAAACTCTCCTCCCCTTCAGCAACCCCTCAGTTTGTTTCCTGAGGTTAAGGGTCTCTTATGGTTTGTCTCCCTCTCTGGTTTCATCTTGTTTCGTGTTTCATTTTTCCCTCCCTTACCCTATGATCCTCTGTCTTATTTCTCAAATTACTCTTATCAGTGAGATGATATGATAATTGTCTTTCTCTGATTGACGTATTTCGCTCAGCAAAATATCCTCTATCCTCTACTTCCATCCATGTCATTGCAAATGGCAAGATTCCCTTTTTTGATGGCTGCATAGTGTTCCATTGTGTGTGTGTGTGTGTAAAATATATACCACTGCTTCTTTATCCATTCATTTGTTGATGGACATCTTGGTTCTTTCCATAGTTTGGCTATTGTGGACATTGCTGCTATAAACATTGGGGTGCATGTGCCCCTTCAGATAAGTATATTTGTATCTTTAGAGTAAATACTCAGTAGTGCAATTGCTGGGTTATAGGATAGCTCTATTTTCAACTTTTTGAGGAACCTCCATACTGTTTTCTAGAGTGGCTACAACAGCCTGCATTCCCATCAACAGTGTAGGACATTTCTATGGGAAAATATTTGTTCCCCGACATTTATATAACTAGTTCTACTTTGTTTAAAAGAATGGGATGGACTTATACTGGTAACAACCACAAAATTGACAGAATTCTAATTGAACACTATATATTTCTGATTTAAATTAATTTTAATGGTGATTAGATTGTATTTAAATCATTCAGTTTTTAAAAGAGAAACAATAAAAATTGATCATAATAAAAGCAAACTAACTATATAAAAATGACAAATTAACTTCTGGAAGTGTTATTTTTCAGAAAATTTAGTGTTCTGTTTTTTAAATTTACCTTAACCATTGGAGCAAATTAACAGCATGAATCGAGTTTGTTTCTAAGACTTGAATTGCTTTTTACTAGATCCCTAAGGAACTCAAGCTTTCAGTCTGAAAAAGTGTGTGCCATGTGTGTCGTAGCCACATTCCCACGAAGGTAGGAAAAAATAGTTTTTAAGGTAGCGTGGAGAAAACACTTGGTTATCCACAATGTCTTTCCTGTCTATGGTGAAGGCAAGGTGAGTGTTCTGCTTGTGGTTTGGTTCTTTTTGTCATCTGAAACATTATGAACTTCTGTCAGAGTCTGATTATCTTAGTCCACTTTCCTGCCCTCTTCCATCATCTTTTACAGGTGAATGGCAATATTAAACTGAATTTATTTCTTCAAAATACTTGTAACTATATACTCTATTCCAGGCATATTAAATATTAATGAGAACTACTTTGCTCTTTCCTAGATAAAGAAACATTATCAAATAAATAATTACATGTAACACCTGAATATTTTAATAAGAGCTACCCTATAAAGGATATAGGAGGGAAATAGAATTTAAAATAGCATGGTGAAAAGGGGAGATAGAATCTATAGCTGTTGTTAATTACATAGATCTATCAAAGTTTAAAGTGAAGTAGAGCAGAAAAGAAAAATAGGTCTAGCCAGTGGGAGAACATTTTCCTAACAGGAAAACTGGGAAAAGCTATATTTAATTCTACATTTGTATTGGATTTTTTTTTTTAATATTTGAAAGAAAGTGGTGCCCAAATAAACATGGCATTGGATTTAACATTGTTTGAACCCTGACCTCCTCTTATTATAGACGACTTTTATTACCCTCTGACAAAATCCCCTTTTTACGCTAAAGATAAATATGTCAGTTTTACTAAAATCGCTATGAGTTTGTGTCAGAGTTTAATGTACCAAAAAAGATTATTCATCATATAACATGTACTGGATCTTGACCAAAATCATTTCAGAAGGCCTTTCTAATTTGACAAATTAAAACTGTTATAAGTGAAACTCCTAGAGGTAACAACACTCTCCAGGAGTGTGTAATTTTTATGTGTGTTATAAAGAGAAGCTCTGCAATGGGGCGCCTGGGTGGCTCAGTCTGTTAAGCATTTGACTCTTAATTTTTGCTCAGATTGCGATCTCAGGGTTGTGGGGTCGGGCTCCATGTTGAGCTCTATGGTGGGCACACTATTATGGTGAAGAAAATATGATAATCAAGGTTACGGTGATGCATAAAAGGGTTTTACAATTCAAAGGTTGTAAAAATGGAAAGGTGATTTCTTTATTAAATACATCAAAGTTCCCCAGAAAACACTTTTTTCTCACTTGGGAATAGGTGAAAGTCACTGTTATTGCTATAATGATGGCCCTCATTAGTTATAAGGTATCCTGACCTCCATTAAAGTATTTATTTTGAACAGTGAGTATATAGTATTTACTAGGTCCTATTTAAAACCCTGGTAATTTGTTCAGAGCCCATAGAATATAATCGCTAGTGGCTATGACCCCCGAATCAGGCTGAGTATGAATGCTGCTTTGCCACTAGTGAACTTTGTAATCTTAGCCAAATTATTGGGTAACTTGGAGCATAATCTGTAAGGGGGGATGTGATATGTTTGATAATATATGTAGAGTTTAGCAGTATCTGTCAGAGAGGAAGAGTCAGTAAATTAACCATAACTGTTAGTGTTATTTTTTGTCATTGATGTCATTATTATTAAAGTTTTTCAAGGACAAAACATCTAGACTTGAAAATGACCTTCTTTGAAACTTTAGGAAGTCATATATCTTCTAGGCTTATCAACTAATAAATCACATTAAAATTAATTAAATTCTTTCAAGTAACAACTGCTTATCTCACTGAATTCCAAAGAGTAACTTATAACTTGGTACTGTACAACTTAAATGTGAAATATTTTCCAGTTTCAAGTGGATAATGGAGAAAGAGAAGATTTTAGAACGTTTTATAGATCCCTAGGGATTTTATTTGAAGAAATAATTAATTCAATATTCACTTAACTATGTCCAGAACTTAAAGTACTTTGATCATTCTTGGACTTAATGAGGGCTCATTTTGCTGTACTACATTCAACCATATTATAAAGTAGAATATCTTTAAATTTCCAATTAGACAATAGTACAGATAATTACCCCTTAAAAGCTTATATGGATACAGAATATGAATATTTGATTCTAACTCCTAAGTATTCAAATCAAATTTTATTATATGTAGAATAGTCATTTATAAATAAATTAGACACAGCACTTTTTTTCATCTAAATGTTATGTCTTCCCCAGTTGATGTTTATTGTGCTTGAGACTGCTTTCTTGAAATGAGAATATATAACTTTATTTCCAAAAGGAATGTGTTCTGAATGTCATTTTTTTCTTTGTGGAAAGTTCTATGCATTTATTTCCTATGCTAGCAAAGATGGTATTAGATAAGAGAGTTGAAATGTAAACTCGTATCTAAAATGAAATTTGTATTTTTTAATTAAAATTTGAGATTTCTTTGTTTACAAATAAGGACAAGGAGATAAGGGGATCTGTTAAATAAAAATTATTCTAGGAAAGGTTTTTGTCCCTCAAATATTTTACTTTATACTAACTTCATAAAAACTGGTGTTAATAGTTTCATATTTGTTAGCAAATATTAGTGATTTTCTACTATGAACAACCTACTAAAGATTAAGAGAAGGAGACTCTATTTCATCACATCCATATTAAATCATCCATCTCTAGGTGTACATGGTCTACATAAGACTGAAGTGAGAACTGGAGAATTTTTTTCTCATTTATTATTTTTTTTATTGTGCTATGTTAATCACCTTACTGTACATCATTAGTTTTTGATGTGGTGTTCCATGATTCATTGTTTGCATATAACACCCAGTGCTCCATGCAATCCGTGCCCTCCTTAATACCCATTACCAGGCTCACCCCCCCCCACACCCCTCCCTTCTAAAACCCTCATTTTTTTTTTTCTGCAGTCCATAGTCTCTCATGGTTCATTTCCCACTCCGATTCCTCCCACAGACGCCTTCATTTTTCCCTTCCTTCTCCTAGTGTCCTCCATGCTATTCCTTGTACCACAAATAAGTGAAAACATATGTTGATTGACTTTCTTATTTCACTTAGCATAATTGCTTCCAGTTTCATCCATGTTGATGCAAACGTTGGGTGTTCATCCTTTCTGATGCCTGAGAAATATTCTGCTCTGTATATGGATGACATCTTCTTTATCCACTCATCCCTTGAAGAGCATCTTGACTCTTCCCAGAGTTTGGCTGTTGTGGACATTGCTACTATGAACACTGGGGTGGATATGGCCCTTCTTTTCACTACATCTGTATCTTTGGAGTAAATACCCAGTAGTGCAATTGCTAGGTCATAGGGTAACTCTATTTTTAATTTTTTGAGCAGCCTCCACACTGTTTTGCAAAGTGGCTGCACCAACTTACCTTCCCACCAACAGTGTAAGAGGGTTCCCCTTTCTCCACATCCTTTCCAACACTTGTTGTTTACTGTCCTGTTGATTTTGGCCATTCTAACTGGTAGAAGGTGGTACCTCAATGTGGTTTTGATTTGAATCTCCCTGATGCATAATGATGATGAACATTTTTTCATGTGTCTGTTAAATATTCTCATGTCTTCTTTGGAGAAGTGTCTGTTCATGTCTTCTGCCCATTTTTTGACGTGATTATCTGTTTTGTGTGTGTGTGTGAGTTTGAGAAGTTCGTTATAGATCTTGGATATCAGCCCTTTGACTGTAGTGTCATTTGTGGATATCTTCCCCCATTCCGTGGGTTGCCTCTTTGTTTCATTGACTGTTTCCTTTGCTGTATGAGCATCTTTTAGAAAACAGATGCTGGTAGTGGTTGGATGTGGATTAGCAAGTACACAGTCACTGCAGGTGGACTGTTAGTTGGTACAACTACTTTGGAAAACTGAGCACACTTATCTTGAACCTGGAGATTCCAGTCATAGATATCTGACCCAGTGTGTGTGTGTGTGTGTGTGTGTGTGTGTGCGTTTGTGAGATATATATATATATATACATATATATATGTGCAAATGTTAGCATTTGTGTGTTCTAGCTCTAAATTTGAATAGCTCTTTTTTGACTTAGAGACCACCACGTAGCTACTTTTATAAGGCTTTATTTTATCACATTTATTTTAACAGTACATATATATTTTCATATATTCTTTATGTTTGCTACTTAAATTTTTTAAAAATTTTAAACACATCTGATAATTCTTTTGTACAGTAATATGTACTTGCTTACATATATATTGCATAAATACATAAATTTACATAAAGTATGCTTATTTATATACAGATCTAACATTTTAGTGATAAATTAATATATCAATATTTTCAAGTAAATTTTCAAGTGTATACTTCAACATAAATATACTTTGTATTAAATAGTACTTAAATATATACTTGTATATCAAATAAAATTAATGTATGAATTTATATAAAGATTCCATGACAGTTAATTTATACTTATTGAGTTGTATACTAAGTGCAAGGATTAGGTCTATATTGGTATATAGGCACATAGAGTTCAGTGTAAAATGCAATTCAAATAGAAAATGATTGCTTCAAAATTTATGAATTAAAAGAATTTATAAATTAAAAGAATAGCATATATTTAAAAGCACTTTTAACATTAATATTCATATTCATGTTAAAATTAACACAAATATTCATATTCGTGTTAAAATTAACATGAATATGAATATTAATAAACAGACTCATATAACTGTTATTTTCTTTAAGACATAGAAAGATGTCATTTTAATTTAAGAGATCTTAGAGTTTTAATTATATACATTTATTCCTTGTAGCTTTCACAATGAATATTATTATTCATACGTCATTTGTTACATCTAGTATTGAATCCTCTAGCACATTCATGTCTTTTTTTCTTTAGTGAAACAGTCTGAAACATGTAGGTTTAGCTAAAAATGCTCTATAAAATGAATGGATTGGGGGCTAGAAATCAGACACGGGCTGTAAAGGTATTACTAGAAATGGAAGAAGGATAAATCAGACGGACTAACACATTGTTTGAGGAAGCTGCTATGTGAACTCCCACAAAAAACATGTCACGCTGACTTTCATGAAAGAAGTAATCTGGGCTTTGTGGGTGACAGCTGTGGGGGTGGATAGAGGAAACAATTTTCAAAATATTACATGTTCTACCAATAAAATTATTCTACAAGTGCTAAGGAATCCTTCTGGATATGGTAATGTGACTTGACTATGAAAAAATATTGAGCATGAGAATGAATGCATACAAATACCCACACAGTCCTGTGTTATTTTCTTAGACTGATATGTGGATAATAATTGCTAGAAAACATATATGCTATATGTCTGCAGTGCCATTTGAGAATACTTTAAAAATGTAGAGCTAAATGTCATTTCATTAGTGGAGGAAATAAGGCTTTCACGTTATCCTAGCTTCCTTCTGTGTGGCTGCCCCTCTCACAGTGGTGGCAGAATTGTGCCTCCGGTCAGCATGCGTACTATAGTAATAGGATTGAGGGGACTGAATTTAGCATTTTGGTATCATTGCCAATACTTTTTGGTTGTGAAAATTTACCAAATTGCTATAAAAGATGTTTAATAGGGCATATTTTCATGGGTGCAGTTTGTTTAAAGAAGATTTGAAACACAGCATATTTCTGCAATGCCGTGGATTCTGTTTAGTAGTGCTACACACTGTACCTCATACTCCTCAGTGTTTCTCTAAGCTGTTAGAAGCCCTGCTAGCAAAAGCTAGTCATTGCATCCTGCATGTACCCGCCAAGTGGGGAAGAAAAATCTAGCCTTTTCTCATAAGAGGTAGAAAAACGTTTCTGAAAGGCAGAATCAAGCACAGAAACAGTATTCATTAGTCTTTCCTTGCAACATACACTTTTAAAATGGTCATAATTAAAGTGTAGTTCAAGGGACAAAGTTTTATAATTTACAAACTGTGGTGGTGTGGGATATAAGTATTTGATGCACCTAAGTATATTCTAAGAACAATAAGTGAACCAGACTGCAAAAGAAGCCATATTTTTTTTAGCACTGGAGGTATTGTTGACAAAATGCACAAAATCACACACACACACACACACACACACACACACACACACACACAATAGTAACAACTAATTTGAAAAGAGACTGATGATTTAAAATATAACCTAAATTTACTATGAAAAACTAGATGAAAATTTCTTTTCAGAAACTTGAACTGTAACTGATGAAAACAAAATTTGATATTAATTTTGATATCTGTAAGAGGCTTTTTTTTAACCCTTAAATAAATATTATCTGTTTAGAATTCCTTTTTTTACATATAAACTAGAGAATATCATTGAAGTCATAAGCCAAATTCAATATATCACAGTTATATATGTATTTGTGTATGTATATACGAATGCACCCCTTTATGTGCACACAGGATATACAGGATATATTGTACTTATACAAGTAACATATAATTCTATATAATGCAAGCTCTTTTTAGTAAAACCTAGTACTTACCGGAAACAAAATAATTTCCAGTGTATTCTTAAAATCGTTCAAGTAGTTTCATACTCTTGCAACCTGGGAAAAAAATCCCTTTATATATGTGAGATTATAATCATATTAAAGCAAACTTAATATACTTACATATATTTTACCAAAAACATCACATGCAATATATTGATTTTTTTAATGAAAAAAAAAAATCTTTTTTGGAACGACACAATATCAAAATTTGAATGAGAACTCTGGTGAAATTGTGAAAAAATAAACTTCTAAAATATTTTTATGTAAATGATGAAGGTAGTGCTTAATGGATTGTTACTAAAAATTAGGGCATTCAGAAGTGTGATTTGAAAAGTGGTATGAGATGTGTGATTAAAAAACTCTGATATTCAGCCATGAGTAGTATGCTAATTAAACTGCATAATCAAGTAATGTCAAGGATTTAAAGATTATTATACAGCTGCTTCAGAATAAGTGTGGAAGATGAGTGAGGATAAGTTACTTTTTAACTCCTTTAAACCTTATATATATTCAAGCTGGAGGTGATAAGGAGGGGCATAAGAAGAAATTCCTGCAGGCTAGCCCGTCTTCCCACTTGGAAACTTCTCTTTCCACTTTAATCCAGCCTTATCATTTCAATCTATTTTTATTTGTTTTCTCTAGTGCATATCTATTATTTCACTAAATTTTGTCATTGGCAATTACTCCTTGTTTCAAAGTCCAAAAAATATGATTACTTCAGGGCACTAGCTCTCCATCCACTTGAATCCGAACAGGCCACCAGCAGACCCTCAGCACAAAACTTCTTTACATTCATAGTTTGCAACAGAATAAGAACAAGATGCATGGGATTCTATTTGAGTGAAGTCATCTTTTTCCACTTGCTTTAAATGTTATAGCGAATTTTCTTTTTTATTTAGGGTGTGGTGATCCTAATTTATTAGTGAGAATATTACCTTTTAAAATACAAAGCAAGATTTCTGTATTATTTGAAACTGTGAAAACGTCAGTTACATTTTGCCTTAGCCACTCAAGGATTAAACATTTTTGGAACAAAAATGTTAGGTACGTTCATGGAAAGATAGATTGCTTACAAGGTCCATACAACCTCCATATTTCTTCCCCAGAATGACTGAATGCTAAACATTAATTGTAAACAAAGAAATCGTGTAATTTAAGAAGACCAGTATTTGATGATGATGAGACAAACATTTGCATACACTGAACTGTAAGCTCTGGGGAGCAAGGGGCCATTTCTGTCATATTTCAGTCATATTTAATGCTGCAACCTCTGTGCATAACCTAATACATAGAGTTTACCTGTCACTCAATAGATATTTGTCATATGAAGTGATAAATAGTAGTATAAGGAATGTTATTTTGGTGACAGTAACATTTCTTGAGAACTTTGGGTGTGCCACTATTTCTATTATTCATCATTATTATCAATCATGATGATAGCAAATAATATTAATATCTCAAAGTATTTTAACAAATAGTATACACTGACCATATACTGTGTGAGGGCTTCTTGTTGCAGACTGATTCTGGATATTTCTTTGCATAGACTTATTTGAAGTGTGCAAAACAGGCATGTCTGATAGTTCCATCAGTATTTCCTTAAAATTGCCTTTTTTTTTTTTTTTGCATCTTATTTAATTTGTTTAGCAGGTATTTAAAGTATGTATTTGTAATTGCATATGAATGAAGAGTTTTAAACAGGACAATATTTTTTAAATGAGTGAACTTATTTTGACAACTTTTTTTTCAACAGACTAATGCCCATTTTACTTTATAGGCTATTACGTTAACATGAGAAAATAAAACAGAAAAGAAATGGTTTACCATTAAACTATGTTCCAATGCATAGAAAATATCAAATATAAGTTCATTGTAAATTTAAATCACATTCATAGAATTGAAACCATCTCTTCTCCTTTATTGTTATTTTACACCTTTTATCCATTTTGTTTTGTATTTCATACTTCAAAAAATCTCATAAAAGGCGATGTTACTCCAGTGTTGCATTCTAGCAACTATTTTAAAATCTGAAATGTGAAACCTGTATTTAATGATCAGAGATTTAAAAAAGAAACAGGAAGGATTTCTGGTTTCAGCTTCAACTTAGAACTTGAAAGTTGTCACTCCTGTCCTTACAACAACAACAGAATGAAAATGAAGTTGTTTTGAATTCATCAGATAAATGAGGTTGCAGGGCAAATCACCACCCTAAAATCTGAGGAGAGAGTGAATGCTGAGAATCGGAGTCAAGGTCTGTTTACCTGTAACAAATACCATGCTGGAACTGCAAGTATCAGGAATATTTAATTGGTAATTTTAATGTAGACTAATTAGTTTGAGAGTAGAAAACTCCTGGAACCATAGTCTTAGGAGACAGCTTTTGTGGGGTTTACCTTCAGGAATCCTACCAGTTTCTCATGATACAGAATCAAGAAAGATCCTCTTGTGGCTATGGCAAGGATAGAGAAACATAAAACTTTATATTAAAAGCCTAATTGCTGGATTTCAGGAGACATAAACATCAGTGCTCACAAAGCAGATGACATGAAAATAATACATATTAAATATAGTAAAAACTGAGCAACCGATGTGTGAAAACTATATATAGTGGTCCATTTGAATCATGGCTCCCCAGTTCCTGCCTCCAGTCTCCTCCCTCTGATTTAAATATCCTGAGCTGGCTTCTAAGATGGCAGAGAAGTAGGGTGACCTGGGGCTTTCCTCATCCCTGAACAAAGCTGAATTGAGGTCAAATCACTTGGAACACCCAGGAAATCTATCTGAGGATTCAAAGAAGGATTTTTACTATTAGAGGGAGCAATGTGGCAGGTGCAAGGTGTGTGGAAGTGAAATGGGGAGAGAAAAGCTGCTAGGGGAGGGGAGGGAACCCTTTAGCAGGGAGAGAAAAGGGAGAGAGGTGTTGAGACAGTGTGGTGTAGGTTAGCACAAGAAACCTCTCGGATCACAGAATAGGGAGCAGGGGGAACCAAGTGCACAGGTTTTTGTTTTGTTTTGTTTTGTTTTGCAAACAGTGAGGGTAACTCAAGGTCTGAGCTTTTGGAAGTCCACGACAACATTTCTGGGAGAATTGCTCTTGTGAGCTCCAGGAGAGGACAGTTCTGGCCCAGGAGTGCACACAAAATGATGTAGTGATCTTAGAGGTTGCACTGGGAAAGATTGGTCCTCTTCCTGCAGTGCCTTTGGAAGAGGGCATATATCCTCTCCAAGGACAAAAGGCACTGTAGGAGCTAGCAAATAGCCTTTTGCTGGTAGTGAACAAGTGTGTATAAAAAGGCTGGATAACCTAGTTTCTGCTTTTCCTGTTGCCAAAGTGCAGAATCCATGCACAGCACAGGCAGGGGACTGTTTTCCTGGGACAAAAAGTACTAGTCAGTGCAGTGAGCCAGTAACCCAGGGGAGGGAGCATATCCTAGAGGTGGTGAATACATTAAGATTTTGAGTTTTGAATCCCAGCCATGCCAGAGAAGAACTCAAGATAGCTGGGCACCAGCTTCCTGAACATTGGGGAGTGTAAGATCCCATGCCCAGGAGAGAGTGGGGAGTCGCCATTTTATCCCGCTACCAACATGGTTGGATGTCAGAGAGCAACACAGAGGCCCCCAGTGGAGGTGGAAGCCGCTTACATCAAACCCAGCTCCCCTGTATTTGGCAAGTGCTTCCCCCCGCCCCCCCACTAGGGAAGGACTGACCCTGAGACTGTGCAGCAGGTCTCTCCCGCAGAGGAGCAACACAGGCAGCACTCTCCATGTACCAAGTCTACTGATCAGGCTGTATTTTTGTTTTTCTTCCACTTTTTTTTTCCCCTTTAGGATAACCATTGTTTTTGTTTGTTTGTTTGTGAGTTTATTTTCTCATTCCCTTTATCTTTTTTTTTTTCCTTGTTTTTGTTTTTGAACAGGCTTCATATTTTTCCCTTTTCTTTCTTTTTTCCCCCTCTCTTTCTCTTTGGAATCAGGCTTATAGTTTTTTTATTGTTTGCATTTTTTATTCCTTTTCCTTTTCTCTTATTTTTGGATCAGGCTCCCTGCCCCCTTTCATTTTCTCTTTCTTTCTTCTTCCTTTCCTTTTCCTTTATCCTTTCCTTTCCTTTCTCCCCTTCCTTCCTTATTTCTTTCCTTCCCATTCTTTTTTCAACAAACAAATCAAAGCACTCCTAGCTAAATGTCCGAACACTCGCCTCTGCAAGCAAGGAGGAACTCTGCAGAGTATGGGACTCTGGGAAGGAGCAGCCAAAATGCAACAGCATACAGCATACACCAGAAATACATCCTGTAGTGCCAGGCCCCAGACAGTGTATGACCTCTTTTTAATATAGCATTACTCTGAGGTGCAGGAAAATAACAAGTTTTCATAACACACAAAACATAGAAATTTAGTCAGGATGACAAGATGGAGGAATTCTCTGCAAAAGAAAGGTCAGGAAGATATCACAGCTAGGAACTTGCTCAAAACAGATAGAAGCAATATATCTGAACAAGAATTTACATCAGTAATCATAAGACTACTAATTGGATTTGAAAAAAGCATAGAAGACACCAGAGAAACCCTTGCTGCAGAAATAAAAGACCTATAAACTAGTCAGGCTGAAATAAAAAGATGTTGTAGCTGAGATGCAACACAGACTGGATATAATCACTACAAGGATTGAGGAAGTAGAGGAGAGGATAGGTGATATAGAAGATAGAATTATGGAAAATAATGAAGCTGAAAAGAAAGGGAAAGGAAACTATTAGATAAGGAAGGTGGACTTAGGGAACTCAGTGATTACATAAAGCAAAATAATACTTGTATCATAGGTGTCCCGGAGCCAGAAGAGCAGGGAAAGGGGCAGAAAGTTTATTTGAACAAATTAGTGCTGAGAACTTCCCTAATCTGGAGAAGGAAACAAACATTCAAGTCCAAGAGGCACAGAGAACTCCCCTCAAAATTAACAAAAAAAGGTCAACACTACAATGTAATATGCTGGAGCTTGCAAATTACAAAGATTAAGATAAAATCCTGAAAGTTTATTGGGACAAGAGGTCCTGAACCTCCAAAGGTAGACATACAAGGTTGGCAGCAGATGTGCCCACAGATACCTGGCAGGCCAGAAAGGACTGGCATGATATACTCAACATGCTGAATGGAAAAATATGCAGTCAAGAATACTTTATCCAGCAAGGCTGTCATTCAGAATAGAAGGAGAGATAAAAAGTTTCCAAGACAAACAAAAGCTAAAGGAATTTGTGAACACTAAACCAGCCTTGCAAGAAATACTAAAGGGGACCCTTTGAGCAGAAAGAGAGCCCTAAAGTAACAGACTAGAAAGGAACAGAGACAATCTACAGGAACAGTGAATCTACAGATAATAAAATAGCACTAAATTCATATCTTTCAATAATTGCTCTGAATGTAAATAGACTGAATTCTCTAGTCAAAAGACATAGGGTATCAGGATAGGTTAAAACAAACAAACAAACGAAAAAACTTCCCCTGAAACAAGACCCATCAATATGCTCCTTATAAGAGACTCATTTTAGACTCAATAGTACATTAAAAGGATTATTGATCATGACCAAGTTGGATATATTCCTGGACTATAGGGGTGGTTCAACATCTGCAAATCAATGTGATACATCACATTTATAAAAGAAAGGATAAGAGCCATATGATTCTCTCAATAGAGGAAACATATCTCAAAATCATGAAGGGCATATAGGAGAGACCCATAGTTAATATCACCCTCAATGAGGGAAAACTGAGAGCTTTTCCCCTAAGGTCAGGAATATGACTGGGAAGTCCACTCTCACCATTGTTGTTCAACGTGGGTCTAGAAATCCTAGCCTCAGCAATCAGACAGCAAAAGGAAATGAAAAGCATCAAATTTGGCAAAGAAGAAGTCAAACTTTCACTTTTCACAGGTGACATGATATCTTATATGTAGGAAACCTGAAAGACTGCACCGATAAATTCCTACAACTGATACAGGAATTCAGCAAAGTTGTAAGATATAAAATCAATGCATCAATGCACAGAAATCTGTTGCATTTCTGTACACCAGCAATGAGGCAGCAGAAAGAAAATCAAGGAATCAATACTATTTATAGTTGTACCAAAAACCTAGGGATCCATAAGATCCCTAGGAATAAACCTAACCAAAGGGTTAAAAGATCTGTAGACTGAAAACTGTAGAACACTTATGAAAGAAATTGAGGAAGACAGAAAGAATTGGAAAAACATTCCATGCTCATGGATTGGAAGAACAAATATTGTTAAAATGTCTGTAGCACCCAATGCAATATACACATTCAGTGCAGTCCCTATCAAAATATCAGCAGCATTTTTCACAGAGTTGGAACAAATAATTCTGAAATTTGTATAGAGCCAGAAAAGATCCTGAATAGCCAAAGTAATGTTAAAAAAGAAAACCAAAGCTCAAGGCATCACAATTCTGGACCTTAAGCTGTATTACAAAGGTATAATCATCAAGACAATATGGTACTGGCACAAAAATGGACACATGGATCAATGGAACAAAATAGAGAACCCAGAAATGGACACTCAACTTCGTGGACAAATAATCTTCATCAAAGCAGAAAAGAATATACAATGAAAAAAAGACAGTCTCTTCAACAAATGGTTTCAGGAAAATTAGACAGCCACATGGAGAATGAAACTGGACCACTTCCTTATACCATACAAAAAGATAAATTCAAAATAGATGAAAGACCTAAACATGAGACAGGAATCTATCAAAATCCTAGAGGATAACACAGGCTGCAGCCTCTTTGACCTCAGTTACAGCAGCTTCTTGATAATATATCTCCAGAGGCAAGGGAAACAAAAGCAAATATGAACTATTGGGACTTCATCAAAATAAAAAAACTTCTGCACAGCAAACAACCAATAAAACTAAAATGCAACCTACAAATTGGAGAGGATATTTGCAAATGACATATCAGATAAAGGTCTAGTATCCCAAATCTATAAAGAACTCTTCAAACTCAATACTCAAACAATAAAATTCCAGTAAAGAAATGGGCAGAAGACATAAATAGACATTTCTCCAAAGAAGATCTACAAATGGCTAATAGACACATGAAAAAATTCTCAACGTCACTCAGCATTGGAGAAATACAGACCAAACCACAATGAGACATCACTTAACACTGGTCAGAATGACTAAAATTAATGACTCGGGAAATAATAGATGTTGGTGAGGATGTGGAGAATGGGGAACACTCCTACAGTGTTGGTGGAAATGCAAACTGGTACAGCCACTCTGGAAAACAGTATGGAGGTTCCTCAAAAAGTTGAAAATAGAACTATCCCATGACCTAGCAATTGCACTACTAGGTATTTACCCAAAAGATACAGAAATACTAATTTGAAGGGACAACTGCACCCCAATGTTTATTTCACCAGCAACGTCCACAATTGCCAAAATATGGAAAGAACTCAGATATACATCAGTGGATGAATGGATAAAGAAAATGTGACACACACACAAACAAAAACTCAATATGGAATATTACTCAGCCATCAAAAATAATGAAATCTTGCTGTTTGCAATGATGTGGATAGAACTATGCTAAGCGAAATAAGTCACTCAGAGAATGACAAATACTATATGATTTCACTCATATGTGGAATTTAAGAAACAAAATAGATGAATGTAGGGGAAGGGAAAGAAAAAATATGATAAAAACAGAGAGAACAAACTATAAGAGACTCTTAACTCTCGGGAACAAACTGAGGATTGTTGGAGGGAAGGTGGGTGTCTGAATGGGACAATTGGATGAAGGGCATTAAGGGGGGGCACTTGATGTAATGAACACTCGGTGTTACATACAAACTCTGCCCTGAAACTAATGTTAACTAACTTGAATTTAAATAATAAAATAAAAACAAAAGCCTAATTGCCATAGTTCCTATTGCTGCATATATCTGGTTTTCAGCAAAATATTACAACACATCCTTTAAAAGTTAAGAAAAAACATAGCCTGAAGAGACAAAGTATATATAGAAGAAAATGTACATGAACTTGGGTTCTTTAATGAGTTTTTATCTATAGCACCAAAGTGTAATCCATGGAAGAAAATTTGACAAGTTGTTCTTTATTAATATTAAATAAGTAAGACTGTTAAGAGAACAAAACTGTAAGCCCTGCACTTGGAAATTACTTGCAAAACAAGTATCTGATAAAGAATTTGTATCCAGGGGCACCTGGGTGCCTCAGTGGGTTAAAGTCTCTGCCTTTGGTTCAGGCCATGATCCCAGGGTCCTGGGATAGAGCCCCGCATCGGGCTCTCTGCTCAGCGGGTAGCCTGCTTCCCCCCACTCTCTCTGCCTGCCTCTCTGCCTACTTGCGATCTCTGTCTGTCAAATAAATAAATAAAATCTTAAAAGAAATTATTAAAAAAAATAATTTGTATCCAAAAATCATAAAAAAAATACAACCCAGAAAACAAAGAAACAAAACCCCAATTCTTTAAAATCAACAATAAAAAAACATACAGCTCAATTTGAAGATGGGCATAAGATTTGAACAGACTCTTCAACTAAGAAGATAGACAGATGGTGATCAAGCACATGGGAAGATGCTTAATATCATTTGTTATTAAGAAATTACAAATTAAAACAGGAATGAGGTACTACTACACACATATTATCACTAAAATCCTAAAAGTTTAACGGTACAAATTACTGGTGAAGATATAATCAACAGAACTTTTATTCATTGCTGGCAGGAATACAAATGATACAGACAGTTTGGAAGACCATTCTATAGTTTCTTACAAAGCTAAACATAATTTGACGAGATGATCCAGCAATTTTACTTCTAGGTATTTACCCAACTGATTTAAAAAATTGCGTACCCATGGAAACTAGCATGTGAATCTTTATAGAAATTTTATTTTATAAATTTATAGAAGCTTTATATAAGCTATATTTTATAATTTTATAATTATTTTGTAATTAATACAAAATGAAGCAACCATTGTGTGATTCAAAGCTATTGAATGGAAAGGCAAACTATGGGTGCATCAATACAGTGGACTAATATTAAGTGGTAGAAAGAAATGAGCTGTCAAAATATGAAAAGACATTGGTCAATCATAAATGCATTTTGCTAAATGAAAGATGACAATATGAGAAGGATACATGTATGATTCTAACAAAGTCAAAATTATAAGTTGTGGAAATATCCAAGGTTTCTTGGGTGTCAGAGGGAAGGAGAGATGAAGTGAGGGTTTTGTTTGTTTTTTTTTTTTTTTGACCAGGAAGCTATTTATAATCTTTAATGGTAAATATGTGTCACAATACATTTGCTAAAACACATAGAAATTTATAGTATATAATAAACCCTAATATATATGCAAATATATATATATTGGAGGTCAGACATCCCAGGCTGGAATGTGAAAGGGATAGAAAATCTAACTCTATTGAAAATGCATGAAACAATCTCACTGAAAGAAGGGAGGAGGAAAAAGATGCTGACCTAATTAACTTTGGAGATGATTAGAGTCTGTACATGAGCACTGTACTTTAGATGATAAATTTGTTTCCATCGGGTATACACATTAACAACTCTGATACTACTGTACATATATAATGGATTTAAACAATTAAATCAATGGAATGCTGATGGTAGGTGTCAGGTTTATCAGGATCAGAGCTGGAGTTGACAGATAAGTGGAGGTCTGCTTACTTGGACAGGACAGGATGGAATAAGCCATGTGATTATGGGGTATAGGAGAAAGAATCCATATAAACTCATATGTAGCCTAGCATGGACACAGATTGTTACATAGAGAAATATTTAAAAGTATACACATACACCTGGGTATTACACATGTATATTTCCTTGCTCTATTAGCTGAGAGAGCTGAGAAGCAAAAATTTCTCAGTAACAATGGGCACCTTTAGCACCCAGATACTATTTTTTAAACACAACCCTGAGATCATGACCTGAGGTAAAATCAAGAGTTGGGTGTTTAAGCAACTGATGGACACAGGTGCCCCGGTAAGATTTTAATAATCAAGAAATTAGATGAGGTGGTATATGGCAATTCTGTAAAATTGTTAGTAAATGATGACTTGGTAGTGTGTTCATAGTTAAAATGTGTATTACTGAAGGACTGGTGGTTCCTATAGCCTAATTAGAGAACATAAACTTATTGTTTGATAGTCACTCTTTTTCTTTTTATTGTATCATTTAAGATTGACTTGCTGATTCCAGATTTGGTATATTTCATTAAACCAACTATGTACTTCATAGTAGACAATGGGCAAACTGCAAAATATTCTCTAGGGTTATGGCATATCTACCTGTACAGCTTCTTAGAGATTAGCTTTTCACATTTGGGAACATCTGGATGATTTTCTAAAGTTCTTTTTATGTTGTTCATAGCCTGTTGAATTTGGGAAATATGCTAGAGAACTAGATGCATTTTACTAGTTTCTAAGTCTTTTGTGTGTTTTGCATGGCTATTTTTTAGAAATTGAATGAGACTTTTCCTGATATACAATACTTTCTTCACTCCACTGTTGAAGAATAGGTTTGACCTAGCTCTTTCACAGTAGAATATAGCCTGCTATCATTATGAGGTAATTTTATTTTCTTATCAAGTTTGCTGCTCCACAATATATTTAATGACTACCAATCCCTGTTTTGAATTCTCAATTGCACTTTGTTTATAACTCTTTTATGTTATAGCATGATTTTCCTTGTGTGCAGTTTTTTTTGCCTGTTTGATTGAAGTTTTCCTATTGAATTGTTTCTAAGATCTTATAGGAATGGTTAGTATTTTTCTTCATTATTTTATTACCTGGAGTGCCTTGCACAGTGATTTAGCATAATTATTAAAATCTTTGTGTGGGTGTATAATACTATGTAAAGTTAATTGATAATTCTAGGCTTTTTCCATAGATGAAGGTATAGTATGGTTTGATGAAATGAATACACACTAAAAATATTGGTTGTAGATTTTTTGTCACTGACTCTGGGGAACACACCAAACAAGAGAATAAAGAAAAAAGGGTTGAAGTACATGATTTATAAAAAATTTTCCCCACAAATTTAAATGTATATGATTTTAAAACATCCCCCCCCAAAATGTCATTGGAGCCAAAAGACATTAAAAAAAAATTAGAAAATACTGTGAAATGGTTGTCCAGAAACTCTGCACTCAATATTTGGTGACAGGGGAGAATATATTGTTTTCATGATAATCACACTCAGCTTTCTTACCAATCTAAGGGAAGATCCAATAAAGTTGCCTCTCGATATATAATTTTAACATTTTCTTTCCCACTCTCTATAATGATCCAAAACCTCTGCCTATTCCTAAGAATTCCTGCCCTGCATAATAAAATGAAATTATTACCTTGCACTGGAAAAATATTTAGAATTTTTCACCTCTGATTTTTTTTCATCAGAGGTCAGTAATGATTTAATATTTACTTTTGGGCTTTTTTTTTTTTTACTGTGGTAAAATATATAGCATAAAATTTATCATTTTAACACTTTTTAAGTGTAACAGTTCAGCCATACTGTGCAATCATCACCACTATTCACATCTACAACTTTTTTCATCTTCCCAAGCTGAAACTCCTTACCCGTTAGAAAATAGCTCCTCATTCTTTCTCCCTCCAGTCCCTGACAATCACCACTCTATTTTCTGTCTCTCTGAATTTCACTAATTTAAGTATAAGTACAATCATACAGAATTTGTCTTTTTGTGCCTGGCTTATTTTACTCAGCATAATGTCTTCAAGATTCATCCATATTGTAGTATGCGTCAGAATTTCCTTCCCTGTAAGACTGTATAATATCCCATTGCATATATATTCCATATTTTGTTTATATAGTCATCCTTAAATGGGAACTTGGGTTGCTTCCACCTTTGAGCTATTGGAATAATGCTGCTATGGACATGGTCCATGCATATCTGTTTGAGCCCTTTCAGTTCATTTGGGTATATACCCAGAAGTGAAATTCCTAGATCTTATAGTAATTTTATTTTTTGAGGATCTGCCATATTGTTTTTCATAGCACCTTCAGCATTTTATGTTCCTGCCAATAGTGCACTGGAGTTTGAATTTCTCCACATCCTCACCAACAATTTTTTTTTTTAAGATTTTTTTTTATTTGTCAGAGAGAGAGAGAGAGAGAGCATGAGCAGCAGAGAGAGGGAGAAGCAGGCTCCCCACTAAGCAGGGAGCCTGATGCAGGGCTCTAATCCCAGGGCCCTGGGGTCATGATCTAAGCCAAAGGCAGATGCTTAACTGACTGAGCCTCCCAGGTGCCCCCCAACAATTGTTATTTTCTGTTTTTCTAATGATAGCCATCCTAATGAAGGGTTTCTTATTTGGTTTAGATTTGCATTTCTCTAATGATTAGTGATATTGAACATCTTTTCTATGCTTATGGACCATTTGCCTCTCTTCCTTTGAGAAATGTTTAACCTTTGCCTATTTTTAAAAATTTTTTAAAGATTTTATTTATTTATTTGAGAGACAGTGAGAGAGAGCATGAGTGAGGAGAAGGTCAGAGGGAGAAGCAGACTCCCCATGGAGCTGGGAACCCAATGCGGACTCGATCCTGGGACTCCGGGATCATGACCTGAGCCGAAGGCAGTCGTCCAACCAACTGAGCCACCCAGGCATCCCAACTTTTGCCTATATTTTTTAATTGCACTGTTTGTTCTTTTTTTTGGGGGTGGGGGTGTTGAGTTCTAGGAGTTCTGTAAATGTTTTAATCATTACACCTTTATCTGATATAGGATTTTCATATATTTTCTACCATTCTGTGAATTGCCTTTTGATTCTGTAGATTGTATATTTGCTCAGAATTTTTAAATTTGATGTCTGGTAGTTTCAGATGTCATATCCAATAAATCATTGCCTAATGCAATGTCATGAAACTTCCCTCTGTGTTCTTAGAACTTTACAGTTGTAAGTTTTACATTTAACTCTTTGATCGATTTTGAGTGAATTCCTGGGTATAGTGTAAGTGTTCAACTTCATTCTTTTGCATGTGGACATGTAGTTCTCCCAGCACCATCTGTCAAGAAGGCTATCCTTTCTCTTGAATGACCTTGGTACCATTGTCAAAAATCATTTCACCATAAGGGACACCTGAATGGCACAGTCCATTAAGTGCCCAACTCTTAGTTTTGGGCTCAGGTCATGATCTTAGGGTCATTAGGTCCTGCTCAGCACTCAGGGCAGAGTCTTCTTGGGATTCTTTCTCTCCCTGTACCCCTCTCGCTCATGCTTGCTCTCCCTCTAAAATAAAATAAATCTTGAAAAAAATCATTTGACCATATATGCAATTTTTATACATATGTGTAATTTTTTTACTCTCTGTGCTTTTCTGTTATGCCTGTCTGTCTTTAGGCCAATACCACAGTGTTTTGATGACTGTGGCTTTGTGGTCAGTTTTGAAATTAGGAAGATCAGCTCTACCATTTTGATTTCTATCTTAAGATTGTTTTGGCTAAGGTCCTTTGAGTTTCAATAAGAATTTTAGAATGGATTTTTCTATATCTGCCAAAAAGTGTCTTTGGGATTTTGATAGGGATTGCACTGAATCTTCAGATAACATTGGGTGGTATTGACATCTTAACAATATTAAATATTCCAATCCATGTACACAGAATGTCTTTCTATTGATTTGTGTCCTCTTTATTTTTTTGATAATATTTTATAATTTTTAGTGTGCAGGTCCTTCACTTCATTGGCTAAGTTTATTCCTAAGTTAAATATTTATTATATGTTTTTAATGTAAGTCTCTATTTCTTTTCAATTCTGTCATCTTAGAAAGATGTTCTATGTAAGTTGCTTTTTATTAAACTTCTCATAAATATTTCCTGTCTACTAGACTTATGTCTCTTTTATTTATAAGCAAGATGCTATCTCTATGTTTATTTTATTCTTAACTTTATCATTTTGCAGCTATCTCTCATGTTGTAAAGTTTGTCACCCTAATAATTTTTTTCCTTTTTTTTTTAAGATTTTATTTATTTATTTGACAGACAAAGATCACAAGTAGGCAGAGAGGCAGGCAGAGAGAGAGAGAGGAGGAAGCAAGCTCCCCACCAAGCAGAGAGCCCGATGTGGGGCTCGATCCCAGGACCCTGAGATCATGACCTGGGCCGAAGGCAGAGGTTTTAACCCACTGAGCCACCCATGTGCCCCATCACCCTAATAATTTCTTAAGGATAAATAAGTTATTAAAATTGAAAAATGTATAAATGTTGATGTGAGTTTTAATAAAATAAGCCACATTTTTGGACTGCTATAGCTAATATCAAACTAAGAGAAAATAAATTATTTTATAAATCATATACAGTGACAAAGGAAGTAAATCTCCATTGTGATTATTGCTATTAAAAATGAATTTTGAATGATAAAAATTTTGCTATACATTCAGATTTTTAATATTTTAATTGAAATTATAACTTGGGAATAACAGTATTTTACAATAAAGCTTGCAGAGAACCATGAGTTTAACAAAAAAATAATTAAAATCCAAATTCTGTGTAGGTCTATATCACAACTATGTAATGGAAATCAAATGCGGTCGTTTCCCACAACTTAGTTTTTACATTGTTAATTGAAAAGAATAAGAAAATCAGTGTCCATCAGTTGAAGAATTTTTTAGTGTATTTCTCCAGAAGTTAATAAGATGGTTTCAAGGTCGCCTGGGTGGCTCAGTGGGTTCAGCCTCTGCCTTCAGCTCAGGTCATGATCCCAGGGTCCTGAGATCGAGTCCCGCATCGGGTTCTCTGCTCGGCAGGAAGCCTGTTTCTCCTCATCTCTCTCTGTCTGTCTCTCTGCCTACTTGTGATCTCTCTCTCTGTCAAATAAATAAATAAAACCTTAAAAAAAAAAGATGGTTTCAAGGTCTTTTTTTTTTCTTTTTTCTTAAGACAGTAAGTGACGTTTAACTATACAGAACAAACTGATAGTTACCAGAAGCGAGGTGAGTGGGAGCACGGGTGAAATAGATGAAGGGAACTAGGAGAGCACTTGAGATGAGCACTGGGTTATGTATGGAAGTGTTGAACCACTATATTATACAGGTGAAACTCATATCACACTGTACGCTAACTGAAATTTAAATAAAAACTTTAAAAAAAAGTAGTAAGGAGTTAGAAAAGGTGGAGGAAAGGGGAGGAATGAAGGAAGCAACAGGTCAGAAAGAAGCAAGAGGAATAGATAAATATAGAAGAATGAATGAAGAGGGGAATAAAAAATAGGAAGAAAAACAGTAAAAGAGAGGAGTGGAAAAATAGAAATGGAAATATCAGGGGAAAAAATAGAAGACAAGAGCATTGAGATGTACAGTATTTGCCGCAAACTTAAAATATATACATCTACATAGATGTATACATCTATGAAAGTGAAAAGCAAGCATAAATTATTAAGGACAAAAGGAAGGGAGGGAGGGAGATAGAAAAGGAGAGAGTCCAGGAGAGGAGAGGGGAGGGGTGGGTAAGGAAGGAGGAGGAGTTTCCAAAAGGGAATATATATTTTACATGAGAATTGACTTTATTGAGATGGTCACCAAACCATCACATAAGAGGCAAACATTATCTCAAAGAACAAAATTGACTATGTGAAGGAATTACGATGGCTTCAAAAAGAAAATAATATTTAATGAAAATATTCCAAATTTAGGAAATCCATAAAAAGGAGATCTAGATAGTTATAGTAAAAATCTCCAGGTAAAAGGGGCAGCATGTGTAGGGGTTTTAGAAGGAAAATCCAACCATGTGGTCAGTTTTTTATGTCCTTAAGGTTGCAGTCTTGTCAGGGTAGATGTCAACTGAGAAAGCTCTGCAGTCAGATCTTATTAGAGGTGGTCATCAAGAGGTTGTGACTTCTGACCCATGAGTGGACTTGAGCAGCCCTTCTGTGCTTGGAATAGACATTCTACACACCATTTCCACAGTGGTAGCTGCTTTCAAAGATGCAGCCTTGAGAGACTACTCAACTCAGTTAAAGCCTCTAGATTTACTTTTAAGCTTAGGGCAGGTGTGGAGATCTACTCATCTTACAGCCACCCAAGACAAACCACCCAGATAAGTTCCTTGCTTATTAAACTTGCTACCTACCCATCTGTAGTGGCCTGCTTCTTCTGTCTCTCCAGCTCCTCTGCTTATGGAGGCCAGTTTCAGACTTCATCCCAGATGTTCTTAAGATTTCAAACCAACACATGCAGATCATTTTAAAGATTTATGCATTATTTTTCAGGTGATGATGAGTCCATAAATTGTTATAAACAGGAAAATAATATAACTATGCATAGTTTACATAGAATTGGCAGCTATATAATAGGTTTTGATGTAGTAAATCACTTGAAACAGGGAAATGCAGTAAAAGGTTCTTGCCATTGTATAGGTAAGAGATGGTGAAAGCTGGAAATAATACCATGAAAGCTAGAAATAACAAAAGATTTTAAAGAAGGTAGAATCAATAGATAATGATCTTGATATTAGAAGTAAAGCAAGAATGCATAAATAGTGTGACTACTGAGTGTCTGTCTTGGCAAACTAGGTATGTGGTGATGGTTTTTACTGACCAGTGTCACATGAGGTGTGATCTTTCTGAAATGCAAATATGATTATTTCGCACTCCAATTTAAGAGCCCTCAGAGACTCTCCATTCAAAGATAAAGTCCAAACTCCTTTATATATCATAAATGACTCATGATTTCTCCTGATACATCTTTTTTTTTTTCTTTTATGCCCTTCATACCTCACTCTACACTTCAGCCATACTGAATTACTCTCACTTGTCCAAATGTAATGTGCATATTTCCCCTGGGGCTTTGTTCCCAGTGCCTGGAACTTTATCCTTTTAACCAGGCTTTACTTAGCCTTTTCTTAACTGTTACTTCCTATAAACAAACAAGTACTAATACCCCAAGAATAGTTTAGGTATCACTCATATATATTTGCATATGGTCCTGAATATATCTTTGATATAGCGTTAGTAAAATTGGCTGTTTCTAAGTGAAGATCTACATCTGAAATTCTTAAAGTATGTGCTTTGTTCACTACTGTAAGTATTAATTATATTCACTGAGATGCTCAATACACATTTGTGCAATGCAGTTGGGTATTGGTTCAATTGTCAGCTATTAGAGATATTAACTTTTAACATTTTTCATTTGCTTTATGTATCTTCAGCCACCGTGGTCATTATAAAAACAGCAATTGAGAGTGATAAGTAGCTCTTCTCCTTCCCTTTTTTCCTTCCTTTCTTTTTCTTTCATGGTCTCTGAAGAATCGGCTAGATAACTAGAATTCCCCCCCTGGAATAGTGAAGCTACTTCTTTTGGACTCCCTTGTGTTTTTTTCCCCAGTGATAGCTGCAGTGTTGTCACTTCTGAAGAGAGAGAGAAGCTGGAGCATTTGCTCTAGTGTTTCCTTATGCCTCTCCCATTTCTTTTCCCCTCCACCTCCTGAATAAAGTGATCAGCTATAGGACGGATGGAAGAAAAAATGGAAAATTTGATTTACTTTTTTCTTTTGGCTCTCGGGTCATCACATCAGATCATTTTTGCTTCCCTCACAATGTATGCACCTAAGTTTTGTCTCGGAAGCAACAGTTTGTTTACACAAGAAATAACCAGACATAGAGCATTACAGAATGTCATGAGGAAAGTTATGGAAAGACAATATTGTAATTTTCTTAAGCAGCATTTTAAAAGTACATGAGCTCATGCATTATGATGGTCTTAATTGTCCTTTCTGATAATATATAAATTGTTTTATATAGAAAATCCAAGTTAAAAAAAATGGAGCTGAAAATTTTGATAACCCTTCTGTGTTTTGTATATTGCCAACACACAAGTAAAGTGTACTAAGTCTCATATTTAGAATATTGCTAAAATTCTAAAAGAACTACCTAACTGAGCAGAAAAATATATTTCATCACAATGTATCATTCAACTGAAACAGTATTCAAAAATGGCTTGTTTTTGTTTAGAAAGAATAATTTATGAAGTGTAGTTTAATTTGGAACATCTTATTTTCTTTAGGAGAGTATTTGAAGAGTCAATATTTACTTCTGTGGTCACATATTAGGATTCTGTATCCCCTTTTCTATTTATATATACCTTCTGAATTTTTATTTATGTTGAAAATGACACATTTCTTTGTGAAACCGCATTAAAAGAAGTGACTATTGATAAAAAATATAATTCTTCATATTAAGCTACATCTTAAAACAAAACCTTCTACATATAACACAGTGAAGTAAAATGGCTTTAGGACCTAAAGGAGACATGTTCTATACATAAATGATCTTTAAAACAGCAAAAGGGATATGATTTAATTTGTTAGCTGAAAACTTTAAGTGTTTCTCTCAGATAGAAATGTATATAGCACGATAGTATGGATTCTAGACAGTAGTTTGAAAGAAGGCAATAGTGAAAATGAATTTCATGCTAGTAGACACTTTAAAAACTAGATTTAGCAGCAGTCACATTAGCTTAGATAATGGGAGAATTTTTCTTCATTGAAAATGCTCTGTGTCGCTTAAGAAGAACTTACTGAGGCAGCCTGCCATCTAGCTTTTTCACAGAAAAACAGGCTTACAGACTGCAGATGAGAGAGTCTGGAGCAGAGACAATTTTAACTTAGCCATTCCTAATTTATCTCAAGCATTTTCAATTCATCTTCACTGCTCTATGCACACAGGAACACCAGATTGCCATCCCTGGGGAACAGAATGCAACCAGGGATCTGGAGAGCTGTCACATTCCAAGAAATATTTAAATTGTGCTGATTTTCTTCTGGAGAACTGAGCCCAGGGAATGAAACTCTCCATCAAGTCATAGCTTTGCGGGCAATAGATCAGAGGATATTGCCAGTTTTCTAATGGATTATTGTTATCGGGCAGGTTTTCTCTGAAGGTACGTATTTTCTCAATTCATTACCCTCTCCTATTTATCAGGTGATGATCTAATGAGCTGGAGATCCAAACCGGTAAAAAAGAGAAAGATGTTAAGTAGTCAGTATTGACTAAAGAATGACACTTTATTGCTGCATGTTTATAGGTGAATAATCCGACTCCTTTAGTAAAGATTAGCACGGTGTAGTTGGAATTGCATTGTCAGCAAAAACAGGCAAAACCAAAACAAAACCGTGCTGCAAGCTGCATTATCATAAGTTCATATTAATTCTCTTGAGGATTTTTTGTAGCTGCAGCATATAATGAAGGGAAATACATACTTTGGAAACTCAGTTAACCTTATACATCTTAAAAATATTTTTACATAATCATGATGTTTCCTCCGTATATTCTCTGATACAAACTTTGTCTCAAATGCTGCTGTTAATTTTGGTGCCATTGATATTTATGGTATATAAATATATGAATGACAAACGTATTTGATTTAAAGAAACTCCAGTGGGAGTCTTTATGAGAATATTATATTGATGTACTTTTCTGGCTTTATAGGTCTTTACTTTTAAGTTTGAAAGAATCTTTCTAAAATTAATTGCTACATTTTTAGTAAAATATGCTTATCATAAAAATTTGTTATTCAACTTTGTTCTGTCAAGTGAAAAGCCCCAGTACATCTGTGAAGTACACAAAACTGTTTAGCAAAGTAAAACGTGGAAAGCTGGCAAACTTCTGAATATTAACTGAATTAATAAAAATGGAAAAAGACTCATCCTACCCTGAAATTTAGCTTATTGTACCTATGATATATTCGACCAGACAGAGGGGTGACTACTGTGCCTGTTTCCTAAAAGTTAAAGGTATGTGTGTAGGAGGGTGTTTTGTGTTAGCAAGTGAGTGGGTGTGTAGGATAGAAAGCAAGCACACAGTAATCACAGTGAGCTTATGAAAACTGAAGAAATATTTTAAAATATGGTATTAGGGGTCTTGATGTTTTTAAGTGTTTTATTGTGTGCATAGGCTCAGCGAACCCTCTCATGGTATCAGTATTCTTCCATGTTAAAAATGACTATTAGAATAGGTGGAATAGCAGGTGTAGTTCACCTGGAGCGTGGTATACCTGCTGCTGTCTTTGGACTGGAACACAGAGTCCGTGGACCCATCAGTGGGTTAATCACAGGCTCGGGAGAGGAAATGGTGGCTCCGCTTCACGAAAGCACTTGTTAAGTGTGTTCTCATTTCTTTTGAGCCTTTGAGAGACTCTTAGAAGAATGAAGGAGAGGGAGGAGGATTGAGTCACCCAAATAGTTACTCGGAGTTTATTTTCTCTTATCCTCAGAGGGATTGTAAAAGGGGAAAAATGGAAAAGATGAAGGAGAATAGGGTCCTCAAAGAGTACTGTTAAGTGCTTCTTCTTCTTCTTTTTTTTTTTTTTCATGAATCTTACAAGGATTGAGGAACAGGGGCTTAAATTAAGGTTTCCCTGTGGATTCCTCCATTTGGCAAGCTTTCTCTCCTTTATGGATTATTTTCCCTCCACTCACTTAAAAAAAAAAAAAAAAAGGTGAGCTTGCTTCCAGTCTGGTTTCTTCCCCAGTAACTTGCAGCTCTAATTTAAATCTACAGAAGTAGACTCTCTGAAATTGCATACATGCCTGAGTGTCTCACAGTTTTATAATTCACTGACTTATGAATGTCAAAGCTAAAGTGATTTAACACTGTTTATTTATTTATTCAAGCATAGGGGAGATATGACAGTAGCTTAGTAATATATCCTTTAATTTATATTTTGGGTGTTAGATGAATAGAACAAATATGAAAATCAGGAGGGGCAGTTTTAGTTGTCAAATTGCAATAAAAATTTTTATTGCTCTGACTTATTAACCTTTTCTACCATATCATGCTAGTGTCTCTTGCCTCCCTATAGGGTTCATTCACTTACCCAGCTATCTAAATCTGCTCAGCTTCCAGGTCTAGTGCTAAAACTTGTTTTACTTCATCTAATGGTGAGTTCATTGCAAAATATATTACTATAATTTCATTTTATTAGTTGCTCTTAAATATTTAATATTTATCGAATGCCCATGAATTGTTTGGTGTTTCAAAGCAAGATATAGGAAGAAAGTACATAATGGTATTTTCTCTTAAATCAGGCAGTTTATTAATATTTCAGGACTTCTAATTGGTGCCCACAGAGGAAGGCAATTAAGGTTGGCTTTTTAGTGGCTGCTTACGCACATGTAAGACATGAAATACCCTGTATTCAATGGTCAGTGATTTGCATTCAACTTCACTGTGGATCCCAGGCTTATCATCCAGTTGTATTCAAATACCTTCTCCACTCTACTCCATAGACCAGTATGTCATCATAGGCAGAACTTTGGATTGAGGATAAGGAAAACTAGATTTAAATGTGTTAAGCAAGTTTGTGTAAGTTAATTGGTCTCCCATATACCTCTCTCCTATTAGGTATATAATAGAGACAGTGGTATCTACTTTTTAGATTCTTGTGAGTAGTAGAGATCACACATTAGTGTGTGCCCAACATATATTTGATAAACAGCATTTATTTCTGAATGCATTATATCATAGTCTCACATACAAAATGTACCAAATGAAGCTACTGTGAATCACATCTTTCTTCAGTGATGCATATGTGTGTATGAATGTGTATGTGTACATGTGCATTAGCATAGATCCATTGTTTAAAAGTCTTAGTGATAAAAATAATGTATTGATCATGTCATTATTGCTCAGCACTAAAGTACTCTATAGAAGTACTCTATACAGAGATACAATTAGAAATTAAGATTAGCTTGAGAAATAGGTTGGCATATTCTCTATGGCTATTAAACATCTAAATTTTCAACCATACCTTACCAGAGAAAGCAGATAGAACTGTATCTCATATTCCCATTTTTCCCTTCTCCTAAAAGATATGGAAATAGAAGACAAGCCAGTAAATCCTCTTGCTCATTATCTTGTGCCCTTTGCCCCTTTTGTTTGCATTTTATTTTGCTACAGTGGCTTGTTTAGCGAGATGGCCTCAAATTCTAACTGCACAGAGTAGTTTACGCATACAAACCACCCCTTCAAGGAACAAAGCAACTCTATGAATACTTTTATTAAAACAAAAGACAGCTTTTGCTTTGAAAAAATGCTAAACATTTTTTTAACGAGAGTGAAACTATTAAATGTGAATGTTCAATCCAGCCAGATGTTGACCTTAACTGTGAGTTTGAATCTTTATAAAAAGAGTATGCAAATCCAAGCTAGAAACTGCTTTCTTTAGGTCTCAAGACTGCTGAAAAATTCTGAGTCTGAATTTCTCTGATACATTTCATATTGAGTTAAGCATATACAGGAAACCTACTTTAATATGCTGAGTTATATGGAGAGGTAAATTAAGCATCATATATGTCTTTCATATATCTTTTATTGGAATTTGGAAACAGATGTACAAATGTCCTCTTTATAAAAGGGAACCACTAAATAATTATTTTGAAAGTGTGTTATAGGAAATTATCTTGCACATTATGACTAGATCAAAATGTGGATACAAACGCAAGTTCCTGCTGAAAAGCTGTTCTGTTCTCCTCTTTCTCTCCCCGCCCTTCTTTTTTAGTCCGTTATCTGTTGTCAGCGCCAATCCTGTCTTAAAATCAGTGAATCGACCTACTCACCAATTACGTGAGGGTTTAGGTATCTGACCTCATTCTCTACAAGACCCTCGAATTTCTTGTTCTATTGCTGTTTGATTGCAAACTTTGGGTATTTTGACTGAGTATCTAAGGAGGTTAGAACCTGTGTCCGAATTCCAGCTCCGTTTCTAAACTGTAAATATGTGTGGGAGGGATAGTAATGACATTCATATGGTTGTGTGGAATGAGTGACAAAATATCATAAGATCATACTAGAGGGACTTGTTGATGTAAATACTAAAAAATGGTACTGAGTGTGGTATAGCTATCACCACATCACCATCTTCAACCTATCCCTGATATTGGGCTTCCCGTTATTCAGTATGGTTATCTGATCCCCTTTGGGGGACCCAGATATGTGTTCACTTATGTTCTTCCTCTGCCTATGGCTTCCTCTAAGTAAATATTTTTATTAAGTCACCCCTGCCCCTTTGACCTCACTTTAAACAGCTTAGCTACCAATTCTTTGAGGTGTTTTTCCCTCAGCTTTTCTTTATGGGAAAACAGGTGTATCTGAGCTTAGTGATTATCTCCTTGTGTCTAGGAGTTCTAACTCCCAGTATCTTGCAAGGTGAATGTATTTGAAGACAACATTTTTTAAAAGAAGTATTTAAATTAAAATGAGGTCATAAGGTAAATTCTAACCCAGTATGCCTGATATCCTTGAAGAAGAGGAAACAGACACAGACACGTGAAGAGAAGCCCATGTAAAGACACCAGGAATAGGCAGCTATCTATAAGCCAGGAAATAGACCTCAAAAGAAACCAACTCTCCTGACACTTTGATCTCAGCTTCTAGCCTCCAGAATTGTGAGAAAAAAAAAAAATTTTGTTGTTTATACCACACAGTCTGTGGTACTTTGTTCCAGCAGCCCTATATAACGAATAGAGTAGACACTTTAGATTTTGGGGCCCCATAAGCTCTCTGTCACATATTCCTCCTCCTTCTTCCCTCTTTGTCCTTATTCAGCCCTTTAAAAATGTGAAACAAAGGGGCACCTGGGTGGCTCAGTGGATTAAAGCCTCTGCCTTCAGCTCAGGTCATGATCTCAGTGTCCTGGGATCGAGCCCCCGCATCAGGCTCTCTGCTCCACGGGGAGCCTGTTTCCTCCTCTCTCTCTGCCTGCCTCTCTGTCTACTGGTGATCTCTGTTTGTCAAATAAATAAATAAAATCTTAAAAAAAAAAAAAAGTGAAACAAAACAAACAAAAATACAAGTGCTCATAGGAGCCATATTTGGCCCTGAGCATAGTTTTCCAACCCTTGCTCTAGAACAGAAAGATCCTCCAAAGTTTGGGAAAAATATAATTCTAAACTTCCGTGTTCAAGATTGTCTACTTTGCAGATAGCCATTGATTTTTAGCCTAAAAATATAGATTATCTTTTTTTCTACCAAAATCTTTCAAATTCCTCAATTTGAAGTGGATATCTGTAGAGCTTATTATTTTCACTCTTAATGGACTTTTATAGCCCTAAAGTTAGAATGGCATCTAAAAAACATTAATACTAGCATTCTGCATTTGTTGAATAGATTCTGTGGGCCAAAGACTATTCTAAACACAACATATATTTTCTCATGTTAATCCTACCAATAGCCTTGCAAGGAAACTGCTATTATAATCATTTCTCTAAAGTGGAAATTGAGACAGAGAGAGATGAAGCAATTACCTGTGGTTATTTAGCATAAGTAACTTAGTGGTTAACCAAGGTTTGGTTAGAGAATCCTAGCGCAGTCTTGCATTTAACCACTATACTATAAGGCTCTCAGATCATGACAGATTTTTACATTTACTATAAGATCAGCTATGAAAATGTTGAAAATTACTATCAAACAGCAGTTCAGGTGAAAGAGAATGGAAATGATGCAGTGCTTATTTCAATCCCATATTTTTATGTGAATGTAGTAGGCATGATGGTTTTCTAGTTAATTATGCAATTTGTTTGTCTTTTCTTATGGAGTTCATGAATTATCTCTTTAAGAATTTTTTTTTTGTCTTCAGAATATCATATGGTGAATAAGTATGGTTAAAGAGCTTAGGTTTATTAAAGAAAACCTAAAGAACAAAATGGTATAATTTTGAAGCTCATAGGAATTTCACATTTAATTTTGCATGTAAGTAATTTAATGCTTAATTTAATAATTCATATTATATGAGGAAACAATGAATAACAAAACTGACTACTGGGTATAAATACTGTATTATTTCTAGTTATTTTTATGGAATCAACAGGTACTCAGTTTAAATGTGTTCAAAGAATGACCTGTTCAAAGGAAAACTTCACCAGGTAGCAACTCTGTCTACTTTAATTCTATGAAGCATATGTTGTGTGTTGTGTGAATTCCTGGATTGTCCTTTTTAATTTCATCAGTACATCTAATATGCCTTCAGTATTTCTGTAAAATACTGAATTATCTAGCCATATCTGAATTTGGTAGAACATCTTTGAAAAGAAAAATAGGCCACTACTACCATGCAGTGGAAGTACAGTTGACCTACTTCATGAATTATTATTCTGTCACTTTACTAGCACAAAAATATTCTTGGGATATTGTCCTATGTCCGCATCTGATATGAGAAATATAACCATCATAAAGAAGAAGGTTGTCTATCACCTGCCAAAATCTATCAAAGTAAATAGCAGTTCTAATAGTTTCAGCTTTGAATTATAATGTCTAGTAATTAAAATATGTGCATGTATGTATGTAGAACCTTAACAAAGCACTATGATTGTTTAGAAAATTATTGCAATGGGTCTTGTTAATTTTAGGTTCTATTAGGTCCCTGGACATTGTAGAGCAAAACCAAAGTAAACTTCCTTTTGTTATATTTTTGGAGATAACTATAGTGGATAACTATGGACATTCTATTGTTCTGGAATTGTTTATCTTTAATATGAATTTATATTTACTCTCAGTTTTTTAAAGAAATATGTGAGTAGCCATGTGAGTGTGTGTGTGTGTGAAGGTATTTATGTACATGTCTGTGTGTGTGTCACGTCTGTCTGTGTTTTTTTTCCAAGAATTACCCATGGGAGATTTCAAAAGCAGATCTTTAGTTCACAGGCAAGATACTGAGATTCATCTTCTCACCTCACCAGCAAGTGGACTTTGAAATACGTAGGAATTAGAACATTAAGTACCACCGTGGGTTATCTTGCAGTTCTCTCTCACCTTCCTTTTACTTAGTGTTATTCGTCACAAAATAACTTAAGTTTTAGAAAATGTTCTACCAGCAATATTTTTTCCCTCTTTTGGATTATTCTTGTGGGGTAAAACTTGGGAATATTTTAGGAAAGGGAAAATTTTTACAAGAATTGGTGGAATTTACATGAGGGAACGAAGGTTTATATTGCCAAAGAAGAATATTATTTTTAGGTTGTCAATAGGGGTGGGAGTAGGCTGGATCTTGAGAATAACACTGAGAACTGGGATATTCCCATAAAAACAATTCTCTGAAGTGTTTAAGTTCTTATATATTCTCCGTTGACTCTGAGAATTCTTGTATTTGGCTTTAATTACAACTCTTGTTTTCATTTTGCTTTTCTAGTTATATCCAAACTTTGGTCAACTACCACATTGTTTGTAGAGTAGAGTACAGACCAAATCTGGACTAAAGGAAAATTTTTAATCTGCACCTGCACCTAGGTACACATAGAATCATAAACAGGCATGTACATACCTGCATACTGATAAAGATATATCAGTATGTATGTAGATATAGTGTATATATATATACACTATATCTGATAGACCAACAGATAGGCACACAGGGACAGACTGACAAGTAAATGTGGAGAAAGATTGACAGATCAGAATTGACAGTGGGGCAGGGATGGACAGACCAATACACAGGGACAGGCAACATACTGCATAGAGATGTGGATGAACAGGAAGGCAGATAACATAGGCAAGCAGATTCAGACAACAGGGGAATTGATGAAGAGACAAGAAAAAGACAGTGAGCCTCGGACCCATGCTCGAACACCGACAGGCAGATCTGGCCATTCATTGGCAGCCAAGCAGTGATATAAACATAGACAGGTATGTGTACATACACTATATACTAGAATCTTACCTTATATATTCATGAGGCAAAATCCCCCAATACATACTTTTTATTACTTATTAAAGGATCATTTCTCAGGTATATTCATCTATGCATTTTTGTTTTTCACTACATAAATGCAAGAAAAAGAATCATGGATAAGTATGAAAAACATGCTTTGTCATTCTTTTTAATTTTATCTAGTACTTCTGTCTTCGGATAAGAGATACAAAAATTGTGAAGTTATTGTGAGGATGCTGTTGAAATGTTACCTTAAAGTTTTATCAAGCTTTGTAATGTAAGAGTCAAGTCAGAATTCAGCAAGAGAATGATCAATTTTCTTTCTCCAGGAGAAGCAAAAACAATTATAAAACAAACAAAAGAACAAAACACTTGTGCCTCGAAAACATTATTAATGTCAAAACAATTATTTTAGCCCTTAGTGTTTTGCTGTATGTCACTGAAACCACTAAGTTACTTTGATATTTTTTGTTGCAATAAAATGAGAAAAGCAGGGGGAAAGTATAATGCACCTTTGATTGAATGGAACTTTAATGGCTCGAATGAACATATATCAAACTTTTAAAGTCTTAGAGAAAGTTTTGAGTATTGCATTGTATTTAACTGGTGATTTGAAATAGTCCTTCAGAATGTTTTATAATTTTAAGAATTATAGGGTTAAAGGATGGCAAAATTTAGAAGTTATTTAGGAGATGCTTCTAGAGGCTTAGAAGGGTATGTAGACTGTATAACTAAATGCATGTTAAATTATCATTAGATAAATATTTGCATGTGGTAGCTTTACCACCACCATTTGCATGTGGTGCTTTTTTTTTTTTTAAGATTTTATTTATTTATTTGACAGAGAGAGATTACATGTACGCAGAGAGGCAGGCAGAGAGAAAGAGGAGGAAGCAGGCTTCCTGCTGAGCAGAGAGCCCGATGCAGGACCCGATCCCAGGACCCTGGGATCATGACCCGAGCTGAAGGCAGTGGCCCAACCCACTGAGCCACCCAGGCGCCCCTGCATGTGGTGCTTTAACCACACTTTATTTTTCACTGGTGGGTGGGCATCTTCAACCTGCTCTGAACTTTAAATAATCTTTCACATATTTTATTATTTTATTTTTTTAAGGAAACATTTTTTTGTTGTTGTGTTATGTTAGTCACCATACAGTACATCATTAGTTTTTGTTGTAGTGTTCCATGATTGATTGATTGCATATAACACCCAGTGCTCCTTGCAATCCGTGCCCTCCTTAATACCCATCACCAGGCTATTTTTTTCAACTATTTTCTCCATATATATACATATATATATATATTTTTTTTGGAAGATCTTATTTACTTGAGAGAGAGAAAGCACATAAGCATGAGGAGGGGCAGTGCGAGAGGGACAAGCAAACTCCCCACTGAGCAGGGAGCCCAAGGACTTGGGGTACCATCCCAGGATCCCAAGATCATGACTTGCCAAAGGCAGAAGCTTAACCGACTGAACCACCCAGGTGCCCCATCTTTCATGTTATTTTACAACTACTATTGTACATCAGATTTGGTACTTTTTACAAATTAACACCAACTGAAAAGTGAGATTTGTGTTTTCCTATGAGGTTACTTTTTTTGGCAGAGGATATTTTCCTTTTTATTTTAATCTCCGGAAAACATACATGCTTATATATTGAACTCACCTTTAAATAGCTTTTTGAGGTATAATTTACATACCATAAAATTCATCAGCTTTCAGTGTATATAGTTCAGTGACTTCTAGCACATTTACTGTGTGAGCAACTCTCCCCACAATTGAATTTCAGAACATTTCCATCAGCACAAAGAGAAATCTTGTGTCTATTTTGAGTCATTCTCATTTCTCATCCTGACTCAAGCCAACCACTAATCTACTTTCTGTCTCTCTATATTTGCCTTTTCTGGACATTTCATATAAATGGAATCATACAATATGTAGTCTTCTATGTCTGGCTTCTTTCACGTAGCCTACTGTGAGGTTTATCCATGTTGTAGTGCCTTTCCATTGCCAGACAGTGTCTCATTCTTTGGACTTACCAAATTTTATTTCTCCATTAACTAGTAAGTGTACTTATAGATGTTTCTGAGTTTCCCTTTTATAGTTATTAACCCTTAAAGAGTGAAGATTGTATTTATTTTTTTAGACTGTCTATTCACAGAGTGAATATATGCTTGGAAACTAATGTTTAAATTAATTTACCCTATATTGAGGTTTGCAAACTGCTTTTTTAAAACTAAGAATGAGGCAAAGATAAATAAAAAAAAGTTTGTTTATGGAAGTATGTTAAGGTGATCCATAATGATATATTCTATCCTGATAAGCTTAAGATTACTTATAAATAAATAAATAGATTAAATATAAATAATCTTAAATATACATAATCTTACTTTACACATAAAACATATCTCTAAATAGAAATAAAAATCATAAAGTAGTTAATTTTTTGATTCCTGTTTTAAAATAGAAAAAAAAAGTTATTGAAATGTGTTGCTGTTTTCTGATTGAATCAACTATTATGGAAATATAAAATTTGCAGATAATGAACTTTATTTTGCCCTTTTTGTATGTAATAGATTTCTACTTAAAATGCATTTTTTTTCTATTTCTAGAAATTTTCAATGCTTAATCTTACCTGCTTCCATGAGTTACCATGTGAAAACTGTTTCAAGTTTTGAGATTTAGGATTTGCTAACCTACTGAAAACAGTGTAGGTGTTAATTTTCAAATCATATGGATGACTGGGACTACCTATGAGTGAGCTTATTCATATCAATGATTCCTGGCTTTTTCCAAATTGACTGATATCCCAGACAGCTTGTAAACCTTTTACGAGGTTTGTACTTGATGATGATTTTTCTCCTTCATTTATTTGTGATTAACTGACATGGAGCCATGACTTTATTCATATTTTTATTTTAAAATAGGTAACTTGGTTATGAAGCAAAATTTGACTTTTAAATGGACCTTTTTCCATGTCACAGAGAGTATATCAGAGCAAACAGAATTTACTGCAACATTTTTTTTTAAGTGTGAGAAATACACATCTTTCCAGTATACTTTCCTTTTGTGCATCTCTTCACTATACATTCTTCTAAGTTTTATTTATTTATTTAATTATTTAGGTTTTACTCAACCTGGGTTGTTTCATCCACTGCTGCATCTTTAGCTCCATCTAGGTCAACAACTCTAGTCATGACTTCATTCCTTTGATCTTGACCTGGAAATTTCAAGTTCGATATCCAATAGAAACTTTGCTTGTTATGATAAAACAAAAACAAAAAATCACTTATTCAAACATCTATTCAAGAAAATATAAAGGAGAAAAGAGTGCCTACATTTTTTAAGAGAATTTGATGGTTTCCCATTTTCTAATGTACACTGTTGCACCAAGAATACAGAGAATATGGATCTAATTAAGTGCTCTGTTTTCTGTCATTATTCTTAAAGGTGCTGTAAAACCAATCTAGTTCATTTTTGCTGCAAATGTGGTACAGAACTGTACCACATTTATTATTTATTATTATGGGAAAGAGTGCCATACTCAATCAGTTTTCCTATAAAAAAAGTAAAGGTCTTGTATCTTCTAATTTATTACAGTGAAATATTTTAATTCTATAAATTATATCATTAAAATTTGCTATCTATTATAATGTGAACCTCTTTTCTAAAAATTAAGTAGCACACTCTGTTATTTAAGTTATATAGAAGATTAATAACATAATTAAAGATTTTCCTTATTTGAGTTCAGAATCTTTCTTTTTGAAATAAAATAGTAACTTTATTGTGCTTTATATTTTAGGAAAAAATAGACATTGGCTGAAATTATAAAACCACAATGTTAACATTTTACTTGAGGTTTGGCAGAACATCCACTATTCCCACTCTATTTCAATTTAACTCAGTTGCTGATTCCCAGAAGCAATCTAGAAATGTTGTAATACATCAGCCTAAGGAAAACCACACATACTCTTATGAAGTATCCCATTCTGACACATGCCCACCACCCACAAAACACTTTATCTAAGTTGGATTCTCTTCATTATGATACTTACATTTCCATGGATTAAAAACGTGATGAACTGTTTTGGGTAAAAATATATATATATTTTCTTTTAGCTTTTGCTACACAGACAACACTTAAAACAGACTGTGATGGCATTATTGAGGGCATGGACATACGAAGAGAACTTTGGGTATAATTTTTTAATTGACCTTGAGTAAATATCTTAAATTATCACATGCATAATAGGACAGATACTTAACAGTAGACTCCTGGAGTTCTTCAATTTCAGCCTTTTTTTTTTTTTTTTTTTTTAATTACCTGATTCTGCCTTGCATCCCACCAGATTAGTGTGGGATAACCATGACCTCATGACCTAAACTGTAGTAATTGGATTCTCTTTCCCTGGAATCTAGAGTAGAGTTATAGGAACTCTAATCAGTCTTAATTTGGTGTCTAAACTGGGTAGTAAAGTAGAGCAGGAATTTGGCAGCCATTACTAGGCTGCCAAAACAAGGCAGTCTGTGGAGAACAATAAGGTGAAATAAAGCTCAAGGTTGGGGGAGTGGTGGGTTACTCTGTGAGATACTCCACAGTTAACAGAGTTGGGAGGCAGACATAGTAATAGCCCGAGTAGCTTTTCTGGGTCCTGGCTGCCCTCACTTACTGCTCTTGGATTCTGGAAATCATCCAGATTCACTGTATCTTTGATGCAGTAAATGATACACTGTATCATTCCAACTGACCTGAAAGAGGCTCTTAGCACTACTGCTAATCACACTAACCTGCTCATTACTGCAGTCTGTTGCTCTTCCAAAAAAATTATTTCAGCAGTTGTTTTTTTTTTTTTCCGCTTTAAACCTCTAACAGCTCCCATTTTCACTTGTTTCTTGTTTTAATCAGAAGAAAAATTACCATCTCCTCTTAAAATATATCAATATATATTTATCTGCTTTAGCTAAGAGGCACTCTAGAATCACAATACAGGCGGCTGGTTGAGAGATTAGTCTCTGGAGCTAGTAAAGATGAGTTTAAGACTCAGACACCATTCATTATAACTTCTTGTATTTTATTTTATATCTTTAAGTATTCTGTGTCTCCTTGATTTGTTAAGGGTCCAGAAAGGTGAAATTAAATATCCACTACTAATGTGTTTTCCTCCTTGTATTTCCTGTAGATTTGTTAATGCATGTTGAAACTCTTATTTGATATGTTGATATTCATAACTATTTTATCTGCTGTATTATTTGTATCATTTAATATTGTAGAGAGCCCTGATTTGTCACTGTGAATGCTTTTGGCCTGAATTCACCCTCATTTGTTGTTGATAATAAATTCTATTTTTGTTTGTTTGCATTGCCTATGTCTCTGTACATTTTTAAAAATCTTTATGAATCACTTTGCTTCAGATTTATCTCTTATATACAGCAAGGAATTAAGATCCTTTTGAAAACCATTGTGGAAATCTTTCTCTTTCACAAATTTAGTTAATTTAAATGTACTAATTTGAGAAATGTTTATAAGTCCTATCTTTTTGATGTTAGCTATTATCAGAAAGGTGAGGTATCAGCATATGTCCTGATTTCATTTCTCTTTCTTCTATCTTTGGTGCTTATGGCATTTCTGCATTAACGCATACAACGCGTATCTTCTGTTCCTTCCCGCAAACCTCACATTTACATGTACAGATAAACGTATAACTATTTCCACTGACACCACCTCCAGTCCTTTCCCAGAAATCTTTATGGTAGTCTTTTGGTCAGTTGGGGCTCATTGCTGAGCACTTTTATTAGAAACAGTTCATAAAAATATTTTTTGTATGTTAAAAATATTTTATTATTTTTAATAAATTTATTTTTGAAAGATTATTTGACTCAATATAAACTCCTTCGATCATAGTTCCTTCTGCTGAGCATTTTTGTTTTTCCATTTTATTTTCACAATTAAAACTCTTCAGAAGAATTCCAAGATTAGCCCTTTTCCCTCTTAATCTCAATGTAAAGGATTTTTTTTTTTTTTTTTTTTTTTTGGCCCAACTCTGTGTATAGCATCTTTTATAGGATGTTGTGTTTAATGTCAATTTGCCAGAGTATACTTCAATGTTGATAGTTTGGGGTGAGTTTTCCCTGGGATATGATGCTCCTTTTTAAATATGAAGATTCAAGCCCTTTGTGTTATGAAATACTAGCTTCATTCCAATTCTTTTTGTTCAGTGGGAATGCACTTATACAAACACTGGTTCCTTTTATCGTTCCTAGAAAACATCTACTGTTATCTCCATAATCCTTTTTCAGCTTTCAAAAATTTTACATTTCGTTTGCCCACTGCCTATTCTCTATATTCCTTTTGATTGTTTTTTCCTTATTTTTTATGTCTATTACTTCTCTCACAATTCTTTTTAGCTCCTTTAAAAAAAAAAAAACCCTTGTATTTATTTTTCCCCATTTTTTTTATCCTGCATATCTTTTTGATAAGTTTTATAATTTTATTCCACTACTTTTCTAAGCCTTAAAGGAATCACATTACATCTCCTTCCATTGCCTTACCATTTCTTCCTTAAGAGAGTAAAATTCTGGTTTGTGCTTATACTTCATTGATATATTTGTATTAATTTTTACAGTTCATAGAAAATGTTAGATTACTTACTCTGATGCAGTAATTTCATAGGGTGGTTTATCTGTCATTCTTTTCTTGTTCTCTTCCTTTAATTTCCCTATTTTTTAAAGACTATTTTTAAATATTTATTTATTTTAGAGAGAGAGAGCACAAGCAGGAAGGGCAGAAGGGGAGGGAGAAAGAATCTGAAACAGACTCTATTGAGCGCGGAGCCACATGCAGGGCTCAGTCTCAGGGTTCTGAGATCACGACCTGGGCCAGAAACCAATAGGTGGAAACCTAACCCACTGTGCCACACTGGAGCTCCTAAATACTGTTTTTTGCAGGTTATGTGCTTGTTGATTTTTGTTTATTTACTTTCATAAAAGTTCAATTGCCCTGAACCATTAATTGGCAAGAAGTTCAGGTAGGTGAGTGGCCAGGGTTGTATTTCAGGCTAGGTGGTGGTTTATTTGTTGGAGGCCAGGGCACGGTTGGAGTTGAGGACCAAACCAGGCCCTGACTTGTGTCTCCTTTAGAGTCCGGACACCTTGACAAGGGGTTAAGGACGGGAAAGTTGAGTAACACTGAGAAAGGGTCTGTGCTATGTGTCGTGCGCTCGCCTAAGTGACTTCCCACACGCTCTCCTATAGAAGGGAACAGTGTGGTCAGGGTCATGAATTCTTAGTTGGTCCTTGTTGTTTCTGTACTTCCCATAACCCACTCCCTGGTTGATTGTCTTGCTAAGGGCTTTAGCCAAACTACCTGGCATTATGAGGTTTGATTGTAGTTAATGTAAACTTGTTGTAGAAACTTACTGTCATCTGACGAGGTACTGATGTATTACTCCTCCTATTGTGGTCTGCCTTATAAATGCTTGTAAGATGTGGAATAAAATCGGTACTGTTGGACATCCTCCCCAGTGTCCCTCCTGCCCCCATCTCTTTGTCTCTTAATTTCTTTTCACCATCCTCTTACCCTCACGTTTCCTGGTCTATTTGTCACACTGGCCGCGACATTTATTTATACCCAAGATTTTGAACATGAGTTTATTTAGTCTTTACTCCTCCTGGATCAGTAGGGATAGAAGAAAAGTTTCACCTCCTTTCACACAGTTGGGAAGACTGCTCTTTGCAAATATGACTTTTCAATATGATTTCTTATCTAGAAGAATCTTTTGCGTCTTAGAATGGAGCTGATTCCAGAGTATCAACCCTCTGACATACGCACCTCCCATCAAGAATGGGGGTGAATGTGAGATAGGTTTTTGACACCTGAATGTTTGCATTCATGTTTGAAAAGTGACTTTACTGGCTCTTGCTGAAGTTTCTGGCCTTGCAGTTTTCTTTTTGCCTTCTGCTTCATATGCTGGTTTTTATATTCACTCTATTTCAGAAACATTTCTACTATTCTGTGTTTGAGGAGTTAGCTATTGCCCAGTTTCACCAAAAGTGGAGATTTTCTTCTTGGTTTCGTGTTTCCCTTGTTGTTTGGGACTGTTCTTATGGGAAAAAATAAATGGAAAATATGCCAATTCTATTTCTCTGTACCCAAACTAAAATTTTCTTTTTTTTTTTTAATATTTTTTTATTTATTTGACAGAGAGAGAGGGAGAGAGAGATCACAAGTAGGCAGAGAGGCAGGCAGAGAGAGGGGGAAGCAGGCTCCCCGCTGAGCAGAGAGCCCGATGCGGGGCTCGATCCCAGGACCCTGAGATCATGACCTGAGCCGAAGGCAGAGGTTTTAACCCACTGAGCCACCCAGGCGCCCCACATCAAAATATTTGCATAGACAGTGCTCTCATTTCATTTAGGTCCCCGCTTAAAAATTTCTTCCTCAGAGATTCATTCACAGTATTGATATCATCTCATTAGTCTTTTGCATTTTTTTTTTCATATTACTTAGAACTGTCTGGTACTACACTGGTTTTCATGTTGCATTTTACTGCCCCCCTTACTCCAATATAAGCTCTATGAGAACAGTGATTTTTACATTCTTGTTACTGTTTGATCTTGACATCTAGAACAGTGTCTGACATGTATAGATATAATATGTTGGAATTAAGAAATGTTGCTGAACTTTTCCTTCATGTTGTCTGTTGATTAAAATGGAATTCCTTCTGACATAATAAATAACGAGCAATTTATAGTACTTGCTAAGTACTCTTCCGGGTGTTAAGGGTATTTATTTAATTTGCAGACAACCCTTGGGTTAAATACCATAATTATGTTTATTTTACAGATGAAGAAATTAGGGACAGAGAGGTTAAGTATTGTTTAAAAGTGATGGAGAATGATATAATTCAGTGCTGTGAGTCTTAACCAGTTTGTATCTCTCTCTGTATATATGGCTTACTTATTTAAACATAACCTGACATTTTAAACTTTTACCTTTTTGCTCACAGTGTTGGATCCAATTTACGGGTTGTTGTTTTAATCACATTTCTACAAAGATCCTACTATTTTAAACTGTAAGTCATTGATAACTTTTCAGTAAACAATGTCGGGTTCTTCTCTATCACAAAATTCTCTTTTCCTCTGATGCCAATATTGTTTCTTTTCCTCATTTATTTTAGCTGATGTTCTAAACTGTAAGACAAAAGCTGTATCATGATGTCCTACGTGTTTAGCAATCTGCTCTAGATATGTCCGAGATGCCATTATTTCTCTACATAAGTGAGATTTCAACTGCTTGCTCTTTTTTAAATTTATACCACACTTTTCCAGTCAAGTTGGTTTATCTATGCAGACTCGTTCTTTAGATGCTCTTCTACCCATCTTACTGAAATTATATGCATACTTCAAGACTCTTGTCAAATATGACAGTTTTCATCAGAATTAGAGAAATGTTTCCTTACTGCATAAAACCTAAGTCTGATCTGTCCCTCTTTTAAAATATTATCACATTTTTTGTACTCCTCCTCTATTATGTATGTGCTATTTCATTTTGTATAGTAGTAATGTTATTAATCTTATTCTTGTCTTCATTAGATAGATCTCCCTTGATTTATCTAATTTATATTAGATCCAATCTATCTGTTAGACTTTTTCTTCATCACACTCTTTGCAGTTTATAATTATGCATTTTGTTTTTATAATTAGGTCTGTCTTCTCATTAAATTATAAGGTCTAATTGGCTAGGCATATATTTAGTATAGGACCTACACACAACTAAAAGTTTAAAAGATATTTTTATTGGTTGAATGGAAGAAACATATTTAACTTACTGTATTTAAATCTCTCTATTTTAGGAAGGTTATTTTTTTAATAGGTACTTCTTTAACTCCTACAGTATCTGGCATGCATTGGTTATCTATAAATATTTGTGAAATTTAAAATTGTATGAATATATGAAGAAAGTCAAATATTACCAAACTCCCTCTGGAATGATTTCATATCCTGGGTACTGATTTTTTTTTAATTGAGATGTATTTACATATAACATTGTGTTGGTTTAAGGTGTACAACATGTAGCTTTGATACACTTACATATTGCAGTATGATTACTGCCATTGTGTTAACTGACATCTCCATCACATCACATAATTATTATTTCTTTTGTGGTGAAAACATTTAAGACCTAGTCTCTTAGCAACTTGCAAGTCTAGAATATAGTATGGTTAATGATAATCACAGTGATGGGCATTAGCTTGCCAGAACTTAATCATCTTTTAATTGCAACTTTGTACTCTTTTACCAAGACCTTCTCAATTCCCCACACCCTTGTCCCCAGTAACCACCATTTTACTGTGTTTCTATAAGTTCAGCTCTTTCAAATTCCACTTAGAAGCTATACACTATTTATCTTTCTTTGTCTGACTTATTTCTTTTAGCATAATACCCTCAAGGTCCATCCACGTTGTCACAAATGTCAGGGTTTCCTTCTTTCTCATGGCTGAGTAATATTATGTATAAGTATTATATAAATATTATATATAATTTATATATTTGTAATTCAATATCCATACATGTGTATATATAATATTCAAAATTCATATGTATGAATATATATATGTTAGTTTATATGTGTGTGTGTGTGTGTATCTCATCTCCTTTACCCATTCATCTATTGAGAGACACTTAGACTGTTTCCATATCTTGGCTTTTGTGACTATGCTGCAATAAACATGGGAGTGTGCATATCTTTTTTGAAATCCTATTTACATTTCCTCTGGGTATATACCCCAAAATGAGATTGTTGGACCATATGATACTTCTATTTTCAACTATTTAAGGATCCTCCATTCTATTTTTCAGAGTGGCTGCACCAATTTATATTCCTACAAACAGTGCACCTGAGTTCCCTTTTCTCCACATCCTCACCAGAAATAAATAATACAATTGAAAAATACACAGAGAAAGTGAATAGATATTTTTCTAAAGAAGACAAGCAAATGGTCAACAGGGACATTAATGGTGTTCAGCATTAGTAACCATCAGAAAATGCAAATCAAAACCACAATGAGATATCACCTTACATCTGTTAGAATGGCTATTGTTAGAAAGACAAGAGATAAGAAATGTTGGTGAGGTTGTGGAGAAAAGGGAACCCTGGACACCTAGTCTCATTAAATAAATTTCCAAATATACATTCCATTAGCCTAGGTACCAGGATCAGTGCAAAGGTTTGTTTCAGTACTCTATTTTCCCTAGCTTCTTAGTTAGTGTGGGCTGCCACAACAAAGTATGATCAGCAAGATGGCTTAAATAACAGAAATTATTTCTCTCCGTTTGGAGGCTGGAAATCCAAGGTGAGGATAACAGCATGGTTGGGTTCTGGTGAGAGCTTTCTTTGAAGCTTGCAGATGGTTGCTTTCTTACTCGTCCTCAAATGGGAGATGAAGTGGGAGAGGGAGAGAGGGAGACAAAGGGAAAGAGTGAGGACATGTTCCTTCATTGTCTGTCTTCTCTCTTATAAAGAAACTAGTCCCACAAGGACCCCATTCCTATGACCTCATCTAGACTTAAATACCTCCCATGCCACTCTTCAAATACCATTACCTTGTGTGGGTTAGAGCTTCAACATATGAATTCTGTGGAGAATTCAGTCCATAGCACGTAGCTTTGGCCCATATGCAAAAGGATCAAAGGATCAAAAGCTCTTAGGAATGTATTACCAGAGATTCAGTTGTGTTTGTGTTCTTTAAGTAGGGTGGAATTCCATACCAGAAATTATATAGAGAGAACTCTTGACCGTAGTGATCTATGAACATTTATATTATAGATACTACTTATACTACTGATTTACTTAATTATATCTTCATGGCTTTTAGAACAGTTAAAATCTCTCCAGTGTGAGGTAGCTTCATCTCAGGTAAATCCCAGAGAATCTTTGGAGGCTTACAGTATCTTAGACCCATTCTGTTACCTAAGTGTATTTGTAATGATTTGAATACTTATGGATCTAAGTTATTTCTTTCTGTTCTGTCAACAACAATCATTCAAATTAAAAAAAAAATTTATTAAATATTAAGTATTGAGGATGTAAAATTGTTATGGCCCCTGCCCTCTGGAAGTCTACATGTATAGGCATGGGCACAGTTGGTGCATGTAATAGAGACAAATAACTCAGCCTGTGAGAGTGAATTTGGGGAAGTTTTTTATGCAAGTGATGGCTGAGCTTAAGCTACCCTCCTTTGAAATAGCAACTCCATTTCTAAGATTTATCCTAAGAAGGTATCATTAAATATGGGAAAACATATGTAAGTAGCTTCATTGCTATGCTTTAACCAAAACTTTGGAATCAACCTAAAAGTTTATTAGCATAATGGATGTTAAACAAATTATGTACTTTTCATATTTTGAATAACATTCAGTCATTGAATGTGGTATTAAGGAGGGCAGTTGCTGTGATGAGCACTGGGTGCTGCATGTAAGTGATGAAACACTAAATTCTACTCCTGAAAACTAGTATTACACTGTATGTTAACAAAATAGAATTTAAGTAAAAAGTTGAAAAATTTAAAAAAATAAAAGGTGGGTGAGTAAGGAGGAAATAGATAAAGGGGACTAAGAGTACACTTACCTTGATAAGCACTGAGAAATGTGTAGAATTGTTAAACCATTATTTTGGACACCTGAAACTAATATAACACTGTATATTAATTATACTTGAATAAAAAAATTAAAAAGTGAAATCACACAATAAATAAAGGGAAACAAATAATACAAATCTTTATTAATGAAAGGTAATAATTTGGTAGAAAAAGCAGATCACAGAATTCATGTGAGCTGCTCTTTATGTGAAATGGAATAACCATAAATGCCCATCTTATTTCTTTTTTTATACCTACATTGTTCAGATTTTAGTCATTTTTCCAAATGTAAAACAGTTATTTGAAATGTATAAGAGTAATAGATTCATTTAATAAAACATTTATACTATTACCTAGTTCCCATATAGTAACTAAAAGTAGTACCTTATAAACTTTTAAAATCCTTGCTGATTCTTACATGTAAACTCAAGAAGAAAAATCTTTACTTTGGAATTTAATCAATATTTGTTAATGGTTTATATATGAAAAATAATTATAATCATGATTCTGTAAATACAGAATTTCACTGCCGACTACTAGAATAGGAATTAACTTTGTCAAAATGATCTAAAGCAACATTTAGAGAATTAAATAGTCAAATTCTATCATTTTTATCACGAGTAATTGTCTTGTATTTTTATTTCTTCTCTTAATTCTTAAAATGAGAGTATATTTTATTTTTTCAATATCATTTTGCAGTTGTGACACTGCTTACAAATGAGCATGTCCTTAAAAGATAACAGTTAATCATCATAGTATATTATAGTTTAATAATATTTTAGAAATTACTCCATTAGTGTTAAAATACCTCAGATTAAATAGCTTAAAATTCACTTTGTGGTAAATGTTACCAAGCAACTTGAATTAATTTTTTATCAGAAAACATTTAAGGCAGATATAAATTTAAAATGTGGCTATGTTCAAAGCACTGAATGATTCTGCAAGTTAAGATACATAGTTAAAAGCTTATATACAGTAAATTAAATTTGAAATAGAATATTCCTTTTATACCAAGAAATATATAATTTTATGATTCTCAAAATCTTCACGTTTGGTTCACATTAACTATATTCTCATTTTGCAGGTAGACAACAAGATGTAATAGGAGGTCCTCTAGTTCTTTGAGTCATTAATTAAAGCAAGATTATTTGTTCCTGTTATGCTAGATTTGGAGCTGTGGAATGAAAAATCAAAAACCAGGACTTAGTTCCTCTTCTCAAGAAACTCACCGGGATGCCTGGGTGGCTCAGTTGGTTAAGCGGCTGCCTTCGGCTCAGGTCATGATCCCAGCGTTCTGGGATCGAGTCCCACATCGGGCTCCTTGCTCGGCAGGGAGCCTGCTTCTCCCTCTGCCTCTAGCCTGCCACTCTGTCTGCCTGTGCTTGTGCTCTGTATCTCTCTCTCTAACAAATAAATAAAATCTTAAAAAAAAAAAAAAAAAAGAAACTCACAAAATGTTCTCTTTCTCTCTTTTTTTATTTTATTATTTTTTTAGTTACTTTTTCCTTCTGCTGTACCTCAGGGTGGCCTGGCTAAACTAATTTCTTCTTTTTTTTTTTCTGTTTTCTTTTCTTCCTTCTTTTTTTTGGGGGGGTAGGGTGTGTGGGGCCGATGTGAGGGAGAGGGGAGGGAGAGAGAGACTGTTAGGCAGGCTCCAAGCCCCATGAAGTGGGGCTCCATCTCACAACCCTGATATCATGTCATGAACTGAAATCACTAGTAGCTGGCTTCACCAACTGAGCCACCCAGGCAGCCCTGGCCTGGCTGATTTCTAATTCAGTCTCCTAGTCTTAGCTCCAGCATCACCTTTTGTTTAAAGTGTCTGTTTTTTCCTGCTTCCCTCCACGTGTCAGACTGAGTTAGAGAACTGCTCCCTGTGTAGCAAACAGCATGAGCTCCCATCTTCGGTAATAACAGTTATTCTTCAATCTAGGTATAATGCATTGACTTATTTTACTCTCCCTACCTGCTTGACATCTGTGGTATCAAGAGTGTTTGGTACAATATTAATTTGATATTCTCTAACTATATTCTCATTACTTATTCAAAAAGGATTGCATGTTCTTACAGATTCTTTGGGCATGCACTTCTATTTCTGCTGCCTTTAATTCTTTAACTTTCCAGTATTCCTTTTTTCCCATCGCCTTTACTTAAGATAGAAGCCAATCTTTCACAAATCAAATCTTCCTTGAATCCTTGGCTGGATGAGAGAGGTTATCAAGTAATGACAGTAACTATTCATTTTTTCTTTCTTCTCTTTTACTTTGGGAATTTTGAAAAATATAAAAACAGTAGAAATAAATGTCAAGAACTCAATATTCCAATTTCCCAGAATTATCCACTGTTTTTAAGTTGGCATATTTGTTTCCTGTCTTTTTACGGTGTTTGCATTTATATTGCATTGGTGGAATATGAATGTTGTTTTCCTTTAAACTGTACACTATTAAACAAGAAGATGAATTATCTCATGTACATAAAGCAAAGATTTTCTCCCCCAAATCCAGGTATAATGACTTTTATAGGTATGATGTATGGACTTCTACTCCATTTTTTGTCATTTACATGGCAGTGACAATAGATCTTGTTTACTATTACATTGTGAGTTTTTGTTTTTATTTTTTTCAATTTTACTGAAATGGCATTATGTAACATGAACTATATTACATTTTTTTCATTTAGTAATTTCCCAGAGATTCTTCAGTATTACTGTACATATATATTTGGTTCCTTCAATTGCCCTATAGTGTTTCATTCAGTACATGTTGCATGTGTTGTCCCTGGCTCTATTTATGCATAGTTAGTGTTCTGTTTCTTACTGTTAAAAACAAGGCTTCGTAAAGTTCCTTTTAACATTTTGACGTGTCTCAGCTTGTTATTCTGCAGGATACTTGGTATTACAACAGTGAGGATAAGAAACACTTTTTCAATTTACTATTTACTCCAACGTTGTATCAGTTTATAATCCCACTTAGTGCCTGAATCTATTCAGATCTCTTTAAAACATTTTCTTTTTCTCTTTATCTCCTGAAATAATTCATAAACTAGAGTTGAAAGTTTGTTTTTTCTTCCCTATAAAATGGCTTCTATCAAATTTTAGTGCTCTGTAGTTTAAGAAAGTTTAAATAAGACCTTATGAGAAAGGCTTTATTGGGAAGAAAATACCACAGGGTTTAGAACTAATCTTAAAGAATTTATTTGGGAAATTGCAGGAAGTATAGGCTTTGTTTGGCAAACTGTGAGTTTACAGACAGACGACTCCACACATCATTTTAATAAACACTTACTCAGCAAATATCTTTTTATGTCTTCTATAAACAGAGTGTTGGGCTGTGTAAGAAGGAAGGAACAGACAAGGTATGAGAATAGAGGAGGGAAAAGATTTTGATCATCTGGAGTTTATACTATTCTACAACTCATTTGGTTACCAGAACTACATACCTAAAACCTAGAGGGAGAGGACTGCCTCTTCTTACAGCACCACATATATGGGCTATTACCTGCTCTTTCTTTGCAGATGAATCTGAGCCACAAATGTCTTGGTTTTTTTTAGGCCTTTTAGCACCTTCGCTAAAATTTGTTGGGTCCTAAATGTAGCATTGACTGGACCATAGGCTTCATGATGAAAAATAACATAGATAATTCAATCAGGTTTGTGAATTTCAAAGCCATTTTCATTTTTTATTGCTTTCCTCTGCATGCACTATCAAAAATAATGAGGACTTTTTTTGTAGCATTTACAGTAATTCTGTTTGCCTCTCTTATCTAGGTATGATCTATACTTTTTCTGTTCTTTAGGTTTATATATGCCAGCTGAAATGAGTGAGCGATGGGTAGATAATATAATTTCAAGCGTGGAACAGTTGTCTTCATTATATTTTAAAACCAAAGGCAGGAATTTAGACCTTTTTTCATGGTTTGAAACATTCCTTAAGATAGTGATTATGCACCACCAAACTAAATGTCCAGTAACACTAAGCAATCGCTAATATTGTAGTTTTTCACAACTGCTACAAGCAGGGAGATTAGCACTAATGTACAATAAAATCTTCCTGCAGCATTTAAAAATTTTAATTCATTTTGTTCTCAGTGATTTACCCATTATTTCATTCATTCATCTGTGCAGCCTGTATAAATTTTCAAAATGCCTCGCCTGGCAATTTCATACTTACTGCAGGTACATCACTGTATAAGAACAAATTTCAAATTCTCTGAGAGCTGATATTCTGTTATGATTTTTCCTACCACTTAAAATTTCTCTTCATGTATTATATTCATACTCATTTTTTAATGACTCAGTTAAATAATGATATTTTTCTTGAATGTCTTATTTTGTTATTTTAACTTTATTTGAGATTTGCCAAAGATAATCTATGGCTTAAATAAAAATTTCACATATGGGTTGGGAATAGTTTTTTGTTTCTTGTCTCCAATAAAGTTCTAATATGATTGAGTATATTCCACCATTCTATTGTATCAATATTTTTACTCATTGAGCCAAGTTTGGTGGAGCTCTACTTAATGTTCCATGCATAGGAAATGGCATATTCTTTATAATAATTACTTAAAAGTGGTCACCAAAAGAATTTCACAATGGCCTGATCTTAAAATTTTCCACACTGTAAAACTATTTTCCTAGATATATCTTCCACTTTCAAATCAGACACCAAGTTTATTAAGTTTAAGATATTACATCTCTGTGGTCTTCCTTCATAAACCAGTTTCTGGTGGAATTTTTGAAAAATCTTTACATCATTTTATTATTAAGTTCTTTAAAAAATTAAATTGGGGGAGGGCACTGGGGTGACTCAGTTGGTTTAACAGCTGCCTTTGGCTCAGGTCATGATCCCAGAGTCCTGGGATTTAGCCCCACATTGGGTTCCCCCTGTTCTGTGGGAGCCTGCTTCCCCCTCTGCTTGTCACTGCCACTGCTTGTGCTCACTCTCTCTCTGTCAAATAAGTAAATAATATCTTTTTAAAAAATTGAAAAAAAGAACAAGAAACAATACAGGGGAGGAGTCAAGATGGCGGAGAAGTAGCAGGCTGAGACTACTTCAGCGAGCCGGAGATCAGCTAGATAGCTTATCTAAAGATTGCAAACACCTGAAAATCCATCGGCAGATCGAAGAGAAGAAGAACAGCAATTCTGGAAACAGAAAAACAACCACTTTCTGGAAGGTAGGACCGGCGGAGAAGTGAATCCAAAGCGACGGGAAGATAGACCCCGGGGGGAGGGGCCGGCTCCCGGCAAGCGGCGGAGCAACGGCGCACAAAATCAGGACTTTTAAAAGTCTGTTCCGCTGAGGGACATCGCTCCAGAGGCTAAACCGGGGCGAAGCCCACGCGGGGTCAGCGTGGCCTCGGGTCCCGCAGGGTCACAGAAGGATCGGGGGTGTCTGAGTGTCGCAGAGCTTGCGGGTATTGGAACGGGAAAGCCGGCTACAGAGACAGAGCCGACAGTAAGCTCACAGCTCGGTGTTACGTTGAACCGGTTGCAGGCTCGGTGAGCTCGGAGCGCGGCCGGAGGTCAGGCAGACGGGAGTGACTGGCGCTGTTCTCTGAGGGCGCACTGAGGAGTGGGGCCCTGGGCTCTCGGCTCCTCCGGGCCGGAGACCAGGAGGCCGCCATTTGTATTCCCGTCCTCCGGAACTCTACGGAAAGCGCTCAGGGAACAAAAGCTCCTGAAAGTAAACCCGAGCGGATTACTCACCCCGGCCCCTGATAAGGGCGGTGCAATTCCGCCTGGGGCAAAGACACTTGAGAATCACTACAACAGGCCCCTCCCCCAGAAGATCAACAAGAAATCCAGCCGAGACCAAGTTCACCTACCAAGGAGTGCGGTTTCAATACCAAGGAGAGCAGCAGAATTCCAGAGGAGGAGAAAGCAAAACACGGAACTCATGGCTTTTTCCCTGTGATTTTTTTTAGTCTTGCAGTTAAAGTAATTTTTTTCTTTTTCATTTTTTGTTTTTTTTCTCGCCTTCGGGTTAAATTTTTTTTAACTTTTACCTTTTTCTTTTTTAACGTTTTTTAACTAGTTTATCTAATATATATATTTTTTCTTTTTTATATTTTTCTTATTTGTTTTCTTTTTCTTTTTTTTTTTTTTAAAGATTTTATTTATTTATCAGAGAGGGGGGTGGGGAGAGAGCGAGCACAGGCAGACAGAATGGCAGGCAGAGGCAGAGGGAGAAGCAGGCTCCCCGCTGAGCAAGGAGCCCGATGTGGGACTCGATCACAGGACGCCGGGATCATGACCTGAGCCGAAGGCAGCTGCTTAACCAACTGAGCCACCCAGGCATCCCAATTTGTTTTCTTTTTTTAAAAAAATTATTTTCTTTTCTTTTTTTTTTCTTTTTTCTTTTTTTTTTCTTTCTTCCTTTTTGAACCACTTTTTATCCCCTTTCTCCCCCCTCACGATTTGGGATCTCTTCTAATTTGGTTAAAGCATATTTTCCTGGGGTTATTGCCACCCTTTTAGTATTTTACTTGCTCCTTCATATACTCTTATCTGGACAAAATGACAAGACGGAAAAATTCAACACAAAAAGAAGAACAAGAGGCAGTACCGAAGGCTAGGGACCTAATCAATACAGACATTGGTAATATGTCAGATCTAGAGGTCAGAATGACAATTCTCAAGGTTCTAGCCGGGCTCGAAAAAGGCATGGAAGATATTAGAGAAACCCTCTCGAGAGATATAAAAGCCCTTTCTGGAGAAATAAAAGAACTAAAATCTAACCAAGTTGAAATAAAAAAATCTATTAATGAGGTGCAATCAAAAATGGAGGCTCTCACTGCTAGGATAAATAAGGCAGAAGAAAGAATTAGTGATATAGAAGACCAAATGACAGAGAATAAAGAAGCTGAGCAAAAGAGGGACAAACAGCTACTGGACCACGAGGGGAGAATTCGAGAGATAAGTGACACCATAAGACGAAACAACATTAGAATAATTGGGATTCCAAAAGAAGAATAAAGAGAGAGGGGAGCAGAAGGTATACTGGAGAGAATTATTGGGGAGAATTTCCCCAATATGGCAAAAAGAACGAGCATCAAAATTCAGGAGGTTCAGAGAATGCCCCTCAAAATCAATAAGAATAGGCCCACACCCCGTCACCTAATAGTAAAATTTACAAGTCTCAGTGACAAAGAGAAAATCCTGAAAGCAGCCCGGGAAAAGAAGTCTGTAACATACAATGGTAAAAATATTAGATTGGCAGCTGACTTATCCACAGAGACCTGACAGGCCAGAAAGAGCTGGCATGATATTTTCAGAGCACTAAACGAGAAAAACATGCAGCCAAGAATACTATATCCAGCTAGGCTATCATTGAAAATAGAAGGAGAGATTAAAAGCTTCCAGGACAAACAAAAACTGAAAGAATTTGCAAACACCAAACCAGCTCTACAGGAAATATTGAAAGGGGTCCTCTAAGCAAAGAGAGAGACTACAAGTGGTAGATCAGAAAGGAACAGAGACCATTTACAGTAACAGTCACCTTACAAGCAATACAATGGCACTAAATTCATATATCTCAATAGTTACCCTGAATGTTAATGGGCTAAATGCCCCTGTCAAAAGACAGGGTATCAGAATGGATAAAAAAACAAAACCCATCTATATGTTGCCTCCAAGAAACTCATTTTAAGCCCGAAGACACCTCCAGATTTAAAGTGAGGGGGTGGAAAAGAATTTACCATGCTAATGGACATCAAAAGAAAGCAGGAGTGGCAATCCTTATATCAGATCAATTAGATTTTAAGCCAAAGACTATAATAAGAGATGAGGAAGGACACTATATCATACTCAAAGGGTCTGTCCAACAAGAAGATTTAACAATTTTAAATATCTATGCCCCCAACGTGGGAGCAGCCAACTATATAAACCAATTAATAACAAAATCAAAGAAACACATCAACAATAATACAATAATAGTAGGGGACTTTAACACTCCCCTCACTGAAATGGACAGATCATCCAAGCAAAAGATCAGCAAGGAAATAAAGGCCTTAAACGACACACTGGACCAGATGGACATCACAGATATATTCAGAACATTTCATCCCAAAGCAACAGAATACACATTCTCTCTAGTGCACATGGAACATTCTCCAGAATAGATCACATCCTCGGTCCTAAATCAGGACTCAACCGGTATCAAAAGATTGGGATCATTCCCTGCATATTTTCAGACCACAATGCTCTAAAGCTAGAACTCAACCACAAAAGGAAGTTTGAAAAGAACCCAAATACATGGAGACTAAACAGCATCCTTCTAAAGAATGAATGGGTCAACTGGGAACTTAAAGAAGAATTGAAAAAAATCATGGAAACAAATGATAATGAAAATACAACGGTTCAAAATCTGTGGGACACAACAAAGGCAGTCCTGAGAGGAAAATATATAGTGGTACAAGCCTTTCTCAAGAAACAAGAAAGGTCTCAGGTACACAACCTAACCCTACACCTAAAGGAGCTGGAGAAAGAACAAGAAAGAAACCCTAAGCCCAGCAGGAGAAGAGAAATCATAAAGATCAGAGCAGAAATCAATGAAATAGAAACCAAAAAAACAATAGAACAAATCAATGAAACTAGGAGCTGGTTCTTTGAAAGAATTAATAAAATTGATAACCCCCTGGCCCGACTTATCAAAAAGAAAAGAGAAAGGACCCAAATAAATAAAATCATGAATGAAAGAGGAGAGATCACAACTAACACCAAAGAAATACAAACTATTATAAGAACATACTATGAGCAACTCTATGCCAACAAATTTGACAATCTGGAAGAAATGGATGCATTCCTAGAAACATATAAACTACCACAACTGAACCAGGAAGAAAGAGAAAGCCTGAACAGACCCATAACCAGTAAGGAGATTGAAACAGTCATTAAAAAATCTCCAAACAAACAAAAGCCCAGGGCCAGACGGCTTCCCAGGGGAATTCTACCAAAAATTTAAAGAAGAACTAATTCCTATTCTCCTGAAACTGTTCCAAAAAATAGAAATGGAAGGAAAACTTCCAAACTCATTTTATGAGGCCAGCATCACCTTGATCCCAAAACCAGACAAGGATCCCATCAAAAAAGAGAGCTATAGACCAATATCCTTGATGAACACAGATGTGAAAATACTCAACAAAATACTAGCCAATAGGATTCAACAGTACATTAAAAGGATTATTCACCACGACCAAGTGGGATTTATTCCAGGGCTGCAAGGTTGGTTCAACATCCGCAAATCAGTGAATGTGATACAACACATCAATAAAAGAAAGAACAAGAACCATATGATACTCTCAATAGATGCTGAAAAAGCATTTGACAAAGTACAGCATCCCTTCCTGATCAAAACTCTTCAAAGTGTAGGGATAGAGGGCACATACCTCAATATCATCAAAGCCATCTATGAAAAACCCACCGCAAATATCATTCTCAATGGAGAAAAACTGAAAGCTTTTCCGCTAAGGTCAGGAAAACGGCAGGGATGTCCATTATCACCACTGCTATTCAACATAGTACTAGAGGTCCTAGCCTCAGCAATCAGACAACAAAAGGAAATTAAAGGCTTCCAAATCGGCAAAGAAGAAGTCAAATTATCACTCTTCGCAGATGATATGATACTATATGTGGAAAACCCAAAAGACTCCACTCCAAAACTGCTAGAACTTGTACAGGAATTCAGTAAAATGTCAGGATATAAAATCAATGCTCAGAAATCAGTTGCATTTCTCTACACCAACAGCAAGACAGAAGAAAGAGAAATTAAGGAGTTCATCCCATTTACAATTTCACCCAAAACCATAAGATACCTAGGAATAAACCTAACCAAAGAGGCACAGAATCTATACTCAGAAAACTATAAAGTACTCATGAAAGAAATTGAGGAAGACACAAAGAAATGGAAAAATGTTCCATGCTCCTGGATTGGAAGAATAAATATTGTGAAAATGTCTATGCTACCTAAAGCAATCTACACATTTAATGCAATTCCTATCAAAGTACCATCCATCTTTTTCAAAGAAATGGAACAAATAATGCTAAAATTTATATGGAACCAGAAAAGACCTCGAATAGCCAAAGGGATATTGAAAAAGAAAGCCAACGTTGGTGGCATCACAATTCCGGACTTCAAGCTCTATTACAAAGCTGCCATCATCAAGACAGCATGGTACTGGCACAAAAACAGACACATAGATCAATGGAACAGAATAGAGAGCCCAAAATAGACCCTCAACTCTATAGTCAACTAATCTTCGACAAAGCAGGAAAGAATGTCCAATGGAAAAAAGACAGCCTCTTCAATAAATGGTGCTGGGAAAATTGGACAGCCACATGCAGAAAAATGAAATTGGACCATTTCCTTACACCACACACAAAAATAGACTCAAAATGGATGAAGGACCTCAATGTGCGAAAGGAATCCATCAAAATCCTTGAGGAGAACACAGGCAGCAACCTCTTCGACCCAGCCGCAGCAACATCTTCCTAGGAACAACGCCAAAGGCAAGGGAAGCAAGGGCAAAAATGAACTATTGGGATTTCATCAAGATCAAAAGCTTTTGCACAGCAAAGGAAACAGTTAACAAAATCAAAAGACAACTGACAGAATGGGAGAAGATATTTGCAAACAACATATCAGATAAAGGACTAGTGTCCAGAATCTATAAAGAACTTAGCAAACTCAACACCCAAAGAACAAATAATCCAATCAAGAAATGGGCAGAGGACATGAACAGACATTTCTGCAAAGAAGACATCCAGATGGCCAACAGACACATGAAAAAGTGCTCCATATCACTCGGCATCAGGGAAATACAAATCAAAACCACAATGAGATATCACCTCACACCAGTCAGAATGGCTAAAATCAACAAGTCAGGAAATGACAGATGCTGGCGAGGATGCGGAGAAAGGGGAACCCTCCTACACTGTTGGTGGGAATGCAAGCTGGTGCAGCCACTCTGGAAAACAGCATGGAGGTTCCTCAAAATGTTGAAAATAGAACTGCCCTATGACCCAGCAATTGCACTACTGGGTATTTACCCTAAAGATACAAACGTAGTGATCCAAAGGGGCACGTGCACCCGAATGTTTATAGCAGCAATGTCCACAATAGCCAAACTATGGAAAGAACCTAGATGTCCATCAACAGATGAATGGATCAAGAAGATGTGGTATATATACACAATGGAATACTATGCAGCCATCAAAAGAAATGAAATCTTGCCATTTGCAACAACATGGATGGAACTAGAGCGTATCATGCTTAGCGAAATAAGTCAAGCAGAGAAAGACAACTACCATATGATCTCCCTGATATGAGGAAGTGGTGATGCAACATGGGGGCTTAAGTGGGTAGGAGACGAATCAATGAAACAAGATGGGATTGGGAGGGAGACAAACCATAAGTGACTCTTAATCTCACAAAACAAACTGAGGGTTGCTGGGGGGAGCGGGTTTGGGAGAAGGGGGTGGGATTATGGATATTGGGGAGGGTATGTGCTTTGGTGAGTGCTGTGAAGTGTGTAAACCTGGTGATTCACAGACCTGTACCGCTGGGGATAAAAATATATGTTTATAAAAATTAAAAAAAAAATTGAAAACAAAATTAAAAATTAAATTGGGAATAACATTTTAAAATTCTTGCATAGTTTAAAAAGCTATTAGTCATGGTCATTAGGGCTATTCAAATATATTGTGGTTTTCCTTCTTCCAGACAAATGATTAAATTGTAGTTTCCTACCACTTCAAAAGTCATGGTCCCTAGATTCACTTCTGTCAATGAAATCAGATGTAATCTCACATGTCAATTGAAGGTGGAAGGGGTTGATTGATGGCGTGAGAGTTCAGTCTTTCCTTTTTTGTCCCAGCCTAAGAAATTATGTATGTGTGGAGATTAAACCATTGTTATCCTGAATCCCTGAAAGTTCATTATAAATGGGGCCTTCCTGCCAACCCTATTAGACAGATCATGAGCAAGAAATGACCCTTGAATTATTGAGCCAAATATTATGCCCTTTGTTATGGAACTATATCCTTTGCCATTTTTTTGTTTGTTTCAAGTTTATATTTAGATTCCAGTCAGTTAACCTATAGTGTATTAGTAGTTTCAGGAGTAGAATTTTGTGATTCATCCGTTATTCATAATACCTAGTACTCATCATAAGTGCTTGCCTTAATGCCCATCACCTATTTAGCCCATCCCTGATGCCTCCCTCCCCTCCAGCAACCCTCAGTCTGTTCTCCATAGTTAAAAGTCTGTTTTATGGTTTGCCTCTCTCTCTGTTTTTCCCCCTATATTCATCTGTTTCATTTCATAAATTCCACATATGAGTGAAATCATATGGTATTTGTCTTTCTATGACTGATTTATATCCTTAGCCACTTATAATATAATAGAATAAATGATAATTTTTTATATTGAATTAGAGACAAATGAAAATTCAATGTAAAATTTCTTTCTTTTGGTTTATATTTATTCTTAAAATCTTGCTAGATGAAGCTCTGATTAAACTTCTCTTCAGATTTTCTAGTAGTTGCTTTTATAAATCATAAACAAAAATGAAAAGGAAGGAATGAAAAAAATCTTTCCTCCGGGTACATCCTTTGGAAATAGCATGTGCCCTAATTGCCCAGTACAACCTAAACTTCACAGCACAGAGGTGATGCGCAAATAATGCTTTTTGTTTTTTCCTGTGTGCTTTTAAAACAAAACTTTGTAGAAAACTGTAATATTGTATTTGCTCTATAATCACTGTTATTAAGCACTATTTTTCATACCAGGGGTTTGGAAACATTTTTGTTATATTAAATAACTTTTTAAAATCCAAAGCTGTCACAGTGCAAAATGATTTTCATTATGATTATATTTTAATATAATGAGATAATATATATAATAACATAACATGAGAGATATTCTAAATTAACTCTAAGTTAGTCCTGCGGGATGGTTCTTGAAAAATATATTCTTTGTTTTTTGTTTGTTTGTTTTACTTTTTTAAAAAAATTTAGTCATTTGAGAGAGAGAGAAAGACAGAGAGACAGAAGTAAAGAACCAGAAGGAAGGGTCAGAGGGAGTGGGAGAAGCAGAATTCCTGCTGAGCAGGAAGTCCTATGCCAGGATTGATCCCAGGACCCTGGGACCATGACCTGAGCAAAAGGCAGATGTTTAACTGACAGAGCCACCCCGGAGCCCCTGGTCTTTGTTTTAAAGTACAAATCAAAGTTGCTCTGCCAACTATATGTTGATTTAGTAAGGTACATTAACTGGCACAAGAAAGTTAGAAATCTTGAAATGAAGAAATGCACTTTATGTTGTTCACCTTGGCTTTTCCCCAAATATATTTTATATTGTCCTTCACTTCTTCACACAACAGATTTTTTTGTTTGTTTCAGGTTTGTTTTGTTTCCTTTTGTTTGTTTTGCTATCATATGTCTAGATACAGATTTATCCTTCTGAGGAGCATTGTTCTCTAACTTGAATAGGCAAGATTTTTAATCAATTCTGGCATATCCCCAATCATTATCCACACTAAAATTACTTTGCTCTGTTTTTTTCTAATTCTTAAGGTGTTAGGCTTGTTCATTCTTAAGTTTGCAAACCTCTTAACCACTCAGATTTTTCACTTTTTATTCTTCTGGTTTTTCATAATTAATTATTTATCTTTTCAAGCTGTGCTAAATTGTGACTTTACTTATTCATTAATATTTTAAATTTGCTTTTGCAATTTTGCCTTTTTAATTTCTCTATAATTCCTAAGTATTTGTTATGTTTGTTTTGATTCTCTATTTTACAACTTTATTTGTAAAACATTTTCTATGGTCTTGATTATAGTTCTGTTATTAGTCTTGGGAATTCTAATTCTCTTCTTTCTTGCTTTTGAATGTTATTTATCGCAGAAGTTTTTTCTTGTGTTGTGTAATTGTAGATGAAGTATGTCTCTTCAGTGGTACAGTTTTCCCCTGTTCTGGTGTTAAACCTTCAGAGCATCCAGCAGACAAATGGCTAAACAAACTGTGGTACATACATATTATGGAATACCACTTAGAATAAGAGGGAACAAGTTGTCCACACAGGGAACAACTTGGACGAATCCCTAAGGAATCATGCCAAATGACAAAGCCAAGTCCAAAAGATGACCAACTGTAGAATTTCATTTAAATATTTAGAAATGTCAAAGTTTTAGAAATGGAGAAGAGATGAGTGCTTGCTGCATGTGAGAGTTGGAAGTGGAGTGGATGGGTGTTACTATATCAAGGCAGCAGGAAGGATCGTTTCGATGATAGGGGTCAGGATTTTGACTGTGGTAATGAACAGAAGAAACTACATGTATGATAAAACTTTATAAAATGAGATGTATACGCGTGCACAAGTATAAGCCAGTAAAACTGGAACATATTGAATAAAAGCTGTGAATTGTATTACTGTCAGATTTTTTGGGTGGCGATATTAACGCCTGGTTTTACAAAATAATACCATTGCGACAAACTGGGTGACATGTACACAGGAAATCTGTAATACTTCTTATAACTTCAGGTAAGGCCAAAATTACCTCAATAAAAAGTCCAGTTAAGGACAGAATATATAAAGAAATATGCCATCCACAATCTAGAAAAAGATATTTGCTATCCGTATAACTAACCAGGGATAAGTGAGAGAGTATATAGAAAACTCCTAAAAGAAACTTCCATTCTAGCGAGGGCGATTCACTGCTTCCTCAGTGATGAAAGGGTCTACGTGATCAGCCTGCCAGAAGGTGAAAGAAAGGCTCCTGGCCATGGGGAGTGCTGCCACACAGGGTGCTCACCCCTGGCATTTGCTGTTTGGAAATTAGACACTACACAGTCTAGTCAGATGAGCTCGAGGACAAGTCCATGCTGTTTAGTGACGGAGAAAAGAATATACTCAGAATCTGTGCCCTCTTTTGGAGGTCCTTCCACATATCAGACTTCCTCAAGACCAATTTCTGGTTTTGATCTTTATAAATTCCTGAAATCCTGGTTAAACTGTTGAACTTGAATCCCCAAAGCTCCATCTGGCAGGCCATCTCTCCTTTGCAAGAGAACAGTAAGATATAGAGCGTGGTGTATGCCAACTAGGGTTATTTCTTTTTAACATTATCCTTTTTAAAAGGCACCACTTAATGAGGATGCAAAACAGTGGCCCCATGCTGCTATTGCTACATGGATTCTTTCTTCCTTCAGAAATGGGATTGCCCCATGAAGCCATGAGTACAAGCTAAGAAAGGATGGGACTAGAGCAGAAAAAAGGATTATGGCATCCATTTATTAGGTTGTACCTTGCAGCTCTATGTTAGCAAGATTCTATAACATACTGTTTGGAAAGGCAGTGTTGTACATACAAGAAGGCTTTCAGTCCCTCCTTACCCACATAAGAATAAAGGCCCTGGGCTTCCAGCACTTCCTTCTCCCCTTATCCCCTTATCTTCTCATTGCCTGCCCTGAGTCTATCAAGGCTTTTATCTTGCCCTGTTCTAGACTCAATGTATCCTCCTTCAGGCAATATCTTTCCAGGGGAACAGGAAATATCTTTCCCTGTTCTAAACTCAGTGTATTCTCCTTCATTTTACTGAAGTGTCTGTCCTATGACCCCTGGATAACCCCACTATCATATCCGTACACTACAGAAGAGGATGGGATTCTTTATTCTGTGGCACAGAATGTGCATGTAAAGCCCTGTGTCAGCTGCCAAGAGGGACCCACTGTCTAGAGGGGATCTACACCTGCTACTGAAGTTGATTTTTGCTTTGTCTCTTCGCAGTGTGCATAAGGTGTTGTTTCATCCAGCACTCAGCTGTGCTCTGATTTCCTTGGTGACTCAGATACCAAGAGGCAGTGGGCGGAAGTGCTGGATTTCTGCTCTTGGTGATAGGCAACTGTTGTCATTTTCCCGACATACACCACTTAAACTTGATAATAGATTACTGATGCTTATGCCTAACCTGATGCTTCAGTGGCTCATGTTATACCTGGTGTGTGACAAACTTCCCAGATTGTACGGTCATTGCCCCATGGCCAAGTGTTTTGTCTCTTCTATGGCCCATAGCAAGCTGAGCGTGGTCTTTTAAATGCACAATATTTCTCTTATTTCCTTCTTTTCTACTTTCTTGTCCTTCACTTTTCTCCAGTTATAAAGATCTATTTTAAGTTCCTCAAATATATCAAATCTGATCTTATCTCCTTCTTTGTAATTGTTATCTTTAACATTTTTCTCTTAGGAGCTGCATGACTTATTACCTGCCATTCCTGGTGTCTCTGCCTCCACAACGCCTTCTCAGGGATGCCTTTCCTGACCACCCAGTTAAGATAGCAGTACCCACCCACCCCCATAATTCGTTCACCTTATTTTTCCCCACAGCATTTATTACCTCCAGTATTATATATTTTACCTCTTGTTTTCATTATTTGTGTCACTCACTACCTTTACTAAGGAGCTTACATTTTTTTTTTGTTTTTTCATTGTTTTTGCATCTTTTTTCCCTGCTGGCTTTGCCACTAATATAACTTGCCCTAGTTTTTCAGTAAATATTCTCTTAGTAAATGTTTCACATTCCTTTTGTGATCTTGTTTCTAATATTGACTATCTGACTTTCCCCTCTTTGTATGCCATAGAAAGAATAGTAATTAACTGTATATAATCATTGTATCATGTAAGTTATCTGAATTAAAATTTGGATATAACATTAGCCACAATTTGGGAATTGTCTGTTATATTTGATGTAATCTCTTAAAAAGATTGCTTTCTTGACTTTTTACTATATGAGGTACTGAAAACAGAAGAGATAATAGTGATAATTTAAATATAGTAATATAAGAGAAAAATGAAACTTTGTGGAATTGAACCTTATGGGATATATTTACTTTCAATCTAATATGAAAGCATGGACCAAATATAAATGAAGTATAATAAAATTCAATAAGTAAATAAGACTTACAAAGTTGGGAGCACTTTCATTCCTCCAGGTTCTCATACTGAAAACTGCTTTGAACAATAATAACAAAAATTCTTGAGGTTTACATAACGTTTAAAACCTCAGTCTTAGAATATTCTCTAAAACGCATTTTCTATGTGCATACTGCAGAGGTGATAGCTGAAAATGCTTGCTATCTCAAAGCTGCTCTTTAATCTACCATTCTGTCAGTTTTAAACCATTATTTATGATGCAGACATAGCTTTAGTAATTACGAAGAATATCTCAGAAGAGAGAACAATCCTAGAAGCTACTTAAGAGTGAAGCGTGTATCATATTTTATACTAGGTAATCTTTCCTAGCTTTTCATGTTTGCCCATAATATGGACACATGTGTTAAAGATGTTACAAAAATTACTCTATTTAAATTACCACCATCTCTTCTGCTTTAGGCTATCTCTTATTGTAGAAACTCCACGAAACAATCTGTTTAAAAGTTTGTATCAAGCACATAACATACCATTTCCCACATTGTTGTTAATGTTACATTCAAATTTAAATTCAGTTAAATTACAAGAGGGAATGATTGTATGCAAATTATAACAAGCAGAAATCACTAGAAAAACATGTAAACGAGCAAGAGTCATGGTAATGGTGCTGGTGAGGGCAAAAGAAAGTAAGGAGGTGTCAGGAGTGATAAATAGATAATTATCTCAAAATCTAGGCTACATTTACAAAAACTGAATCCTTCTGTCCCTATTGATTTTCACATTTTGAACTTCACCTTACCATAATTCAGATTTTGTTAATTAATTCTGTCACTTGTTATTTTAATTGGGTAAAGTCTGCTAGGCAAATTGAATTATTTAAGCAAAGGTCCCTCCTATAAGGTGACTCTGGTTTAGCTTGTGCTATTTCTGAATGAAACTTGTTTTTCTAGCTGTAGCAAAACTTAAATCACTTGGTTCATATACATTAAAAACAAGCAAAACCAAACATTCCCATATTTAAGTTAATAAGATAACTTGAGTTTTACAAAATATTTCATTTAATTCACCTTTGTATTTCTTCCAAGACTTTGCATATGTGTTGACCAATTGATAACATGATGACTAGTTGAAGTAGAAATAATAAATCCATTTTTTTAATTATTATTTTATTATTTTTAAAATATTTTTAAAGATTTTATTTATTTAGTTGACAGTGAGAGATCAAAAGTAGGCAGAGAGGCAGACAGAGAGAGAGAGGGAAGCAGGCTCCCTGTCAAGCAGAGAGCCTGATACAGGGCTCAATCCCAGGAACCTGAGATCATGACCTGAGCAGAAGGTAGAGGCTTAACCCACTGAGTCACCCAGGAGCCCCTTGAATACATTTTTTAAATGCTAAAGAATAGCCAGTGTTCTAAGCTCCACCATTCAGCCTTATTGCAATGGTATATTTATTAATTTTTTTTTAACTTTCTCTAAAGAAAAGCAAAGCAAAGTTTGCCTGCTTTTCTACACATATTGCTTAGATTTAAGAGCCCTTTATGTATTGAGCAGCTATAAAATGCTATGCAGGAAGACAAAAAAAATATTAAATCATTACCCCCCAAAGGAGTTCCTAATATATTGGAAAAAACTCTCATATAAAACTGAGTTAAAGGGCGCCTGGGTAGCTCAGTCAGCTAAACCTCTAACTCTTGATTTCTGTTCAGGTCATGATCTCAGGGTTGTGAGATTGAACCCCTTGCTGAGCATGAAGCCTGCCTAAGATTCTCTATCTTCTTCTGCTCCTGTCCTTTCTCTCCCTCTCTGAAATAAATAAATAAATAGAATTTAGAATTGAATTTTTAAAATGCCCATATTTAAACCTGGGAAATATCTAGGTTTATTTATGTGTTGTGTGTGCGAGAGGTAGGAGAGTATAATGGTTCCTCAGACAATGTCCCCTACCCAGATACTAATAGAGAATATTAAAAGTAGGAAACACGTTCAGCAGGGGAGGTGGGAAGAATATTTCTCGTAGAAGAAACAACACAAACTAAAGAAAGGATGAAATAAAAAGAGAATTATGAATAAAAGTTATTTAAAAAAGAATGTAATATGTGAATTACGGTTCATAAAAGCAATTTTGTATTTGATCATAACATGTTAGGGCCAGCTTCATGGGTATGCAGTTGTTGATGGTTTTATATTTCTTGGAAAGGATCTAGTCAGTTATTCTGACAGAGGCCACTAAATTGCTGTTATCTAAGAAAGGGATATTACAATGGTCTTATTGTTTGTATCTCCTCAAAATTCCTATGTCAAAATAATAATGCTCAGTGTGGCGGTATTAGTGAGTTCTTTGGGAGGTGCTTATGTCATAAGAGTGGAGACTTCTTGAATGGGATTAGCATTTTTATAAAAGAGACCCACACAGATCTCTCACCCCCTTCTGTCACGTGAAGATAGAAGTCTGAGCTACACAAAGAAGAGGTTCTTGCCTGGCCATACTGGCATCCCAGTCTCAAACTTAGAGCTTAGAATGGTGAGAAGTAAATTTCTGTTGTTTGTAAGTCACCCAGTCTGTGGTATTTTGTTATAGCATCCTAAATGGACCAAGACAGATACGATGTGATTAACCTTGGTAGCAATTGGAGAGATAGTTATAGATAGTTATGGGAAAGATATGTAAATTAGTATACACAGATTATAAAGAGAAAACTAATAAATGGCACAGTAATAAAGATGAAGAGGTAGGTTCAGGAGTATTTAGGAGGTAAGTGTGTATGAACTTAACAATCAATATGTTACAAGATTGAGGAAAGAAAGACTTCAACAGATTGCCCAAGTTGCTAGCTAGGATGACTTCGTGTTAGTAGCTACAATAAAGAATATCAAAGAAGGAGAGGTTATACGAGGAACAAGGATTTCAGACTCAAAATGTTGTTAATAAAGTGCTCTATATCATTTGAAGATGTGTTATGGGCTTTTTTTTTTCTCTTTCCATTAACTGAAATTGATAGAACAGTTGAAATTATCTAAAGAGTTAGAAGAGGGTTAGAGGACATACTTATATATATACTCTGCAAATTAAAGGCAAGAAATATTCAAAGACAAGCAGATACTGTGGAATCAATATTAGATCATGTATATTGTTGAGACAAAGTTCACAGCCACATTTAGAGCAGTGTTTCTAATTTTTTTTAATATTTCTAATTTTCACAATGGTGTTGACTTTTGTATCACCAAAATATAGCTATAATCACAAAGAAACTTTATGAATCTAATGATACATTTTATCATATCAAACCAAAGAGAATCTTTTATTTTTGTATTTAGTTTTGCCTTAATTAATCAGCTCGACTTAACTTATTCAATTTAACTTATTGGACTTCAGGATAATTCAAGATTTCAGCAGTCCTTTAGAGGTTTCTTTTAAGCACACATTTAAGAAACATCTTTCATTTAAGAATATGAATGGCCTTTGTGCTACTTTCTATTATGAATAAATTTCTGTCATGATTTTAAAAAGTAGTATTTTAAAGGAGAATCAAAATGATCAGTATTGTTAGAATGTATTCTAGATTTTAACTGCTAAGTAAACATTAACATTGGGTCAAGTTCCAATTTTTGGAAAAATGGATTATAACTGAATAATGAAATAAGTTGTAGGAAGAAATTAAGTACATTCACTTTTTCAGAAAATAAACATAGCTAAAATAGTTCTAAATCCTAATTTTATTAAAATTTCTGATAATTGAATATATAAAATAATTCCTGGTTTATTTGTGGTCTATTTTTAGAGCAGTGTCAAGTTAAAATGTTAAAAAGAACATTCAGTCACATTCAAAGTCAACACTAGAAAGGATGTTGATGTCTTAATATCAAAATTCTATTATAACTCTAAGTAATAAAATAAAAATTTCCTCTGTTGCAAGCATATTTACTTTATTATTTTTCTATGGTACCATATTGGCATATCTTCTATATTTACTTATCTGTGTAAATGTGTTTGCATTCTTTGATATGTGTTTGAATTTAGGTGTTGCATGTATATGGAATTTAAGCCTAAACATTCATATATCTCTTACTTGCTTCCCAAATTCTTGAACTATTGATTTAATTTTCACACTTGTTTTTATTAGTGATAAATGGAAGGATTTTCCAACTTTTTTGTAAGATTTGCCCATATCTATGTTTTAGTTTTCAATTCAACTTAATCTATAAAAAAATAATTGGCACCAAGTAAGTTGTAGATGGAAGGAGATTCAATGATTATTTACATTTTTGACTATTTAGTGAGTAGATGAATTAATAAAATAGTGAAAATTTTTATGTGCCATTTCAAAACAAATTTTCTATTACACAGTTATAGAAAACATTGCCAGGTTCATAAATATGTACTCAGAAATGTTTGTTAACTGAAAGTAAATGAGCATGTGTGTAATTTTAAATCATTATTTTATTCACAGTTTTGAAATCATCCAAGCTTTTTTCTGGCAGTATTCCTAATTTCAGTAAAAATTCCCATATTTGTTTTTGGTATTTTATGATTTTTCTTAGAAAACAAGCATAAAATTAAAATGAAATAGAAAAATCTATTAAAACCCAACAATATTGAAAGTACTAATAGCAACAATATAAATAGTGCTTTATATTAGAAAGAGTGCCTAGCTTAGCCCAAGTTAGCATTTACTTATAATTTGCACTGAGTTGGTGTAGATTTAGCTTGCCTTAATTACTCAATAAATCACTTTCCTTCTGAGTAATGATACAGTTCTCTAAACAGCAGTAGCATCTTTAGATGACGCAGAGCAAAATTAAACTAAAAAATGGACCTTGCATAATTATCTTTAAAATGAGTGTTAATCAAAAAAGCCCCAAAACAAAAACAAGTGTTAATCAAATCCAAAATTCAGTGGCCAGTTAAATAAGTCAGATTCCATAGTTTGAAGACAAATATGGGGTAAGTTATTACTTTTTTTTATCACTAGACTGATACAATAGACTGTTGTGAGCCTGAAGTCACTTCAAAGTTGGAGAAATGGGAGGTCCTTCCTCATTAGACTTTCCGAGCAATTAAATTTTACCCTGAAAGATGTTTTTATTGTCTTCATTTTTCTAAAATGCACAAACTTACAGTTGTTAATTTGCTCAAGTTTTCTTCTTTCTTTCTTTCTTTCTTTTTTTTTTTTTTTTAATTAGGGGCTTTGTATTCTGTCAATGACATAGAATATAGAGATAGATATATCAGGGACAATATATGTTTATGTGGATATACTAGGAGTTTACTCATCAAATGAAAACTCTGATAGCACCCTATCACCTAGCGAAGTCTGAGGTACATTGGCTTGTCCTTCTGTGCAAATATCTCATTCTTCTCTCTCAAAATTTTGCTCAAATATACATCTTATTATGAGTTTACTTTTTAAAAACAATTAATGGTTATTGAAGAACTTAGGAGTATTTATATACTTGGTCCATCAATTTAAAGTTATGTTTTATGTAGCAGGTATGAGTAGTACCTTGATATTCAATAAGTAAGACCTAATTTTCTTTAAATTGATCTCATTTTAAATGGACTCTTGATCCCACGAGTCTGGAAGAAAATACTGCCTTTGTTGCTTGTGAGACCTTCATTAGGTCTGGAGGCTTTACGCAATTTTCCCTGTCAACTGTGGACATAAGAATCTTTGTTAACACTGTGGTAAGCCCAAATGGCTATGGCCCAGTTTCTTTGTAAACACCATGTATTGATTTCATTTGGGCGTGTTGGCCCCTATCCAACTCTCTGTGCTCATGACCTTCAAAACTTGTGTGTCCCTTGCTTCCGGACTCTTAGTCCATGCTCTTTTTCCCAGCCAGGAGATTGGGTTCCTCTCTGGGAATCAGGTAAAGTCTCACCCTCTTGATGTTTCCTTCAAAGGTGTTTCTCTGTCTTTATAAGTTTCTTAGAAGCACTTTGTAAAATTCCCCTGTGAGTTGAGACTTCTGGAGTAGTAGTTATGACAGGGCTGTTTAGTTGAAACTTTGCTTTCCTCCCAGCCACAAACCTGTCTATAGACAAGGAAGCATAAATTACTAATTGCTGGAATGTAAGAAGAAAAAGTGAACATGTACGGAGAATAAAAAAGAATCTTTAGGGGCGCCTGGGTGGCTCAATGGGTTAAAGCCTCTGCCTTCTACTCAGGTCATGATCCCAGGGTCCTGGGATCAAGCTCTGCATTGGGCTCTCTGCTCAGTAGGGAGCCTGCTTCCTTCTCTCTGCCTACTTCTCTGCCTACTTGTGATCTCTGTCTGTCAAATAAATAAATAAAATCTTAAAAAAAAAAGAATCTTTAATGATCAAAAGTATGAGCATACTACCATTTAAATGTGTATAAGAAATAAAGCTTTTTATTATCTGTAATATATGTTTCTTCCCTCTCAGACCCATACCCTGATCTTAACCTTCATATTTACCTGATGTATAAGAGAAAACCAACCAAACAAAAATTAACTATGAATTTCAGTGCCACTGTTTTTTAAAGTTAAAAAAAAGTATCTTTCTTGAAAATGCATAAATACTCAACTTTTATGACTCTCTGTTCCCTTCAAGATGTTGTTAGATCTCAGATGCATACACTGTTCTGGGTATTTGTTGTGGAGAGGCTCCTCTGCTTTTGACCTTGGGAAGAGACTTGTCTTTCCTGGCTTTTCAGAGAGAGAGATTTTTGGGGGACCTATTGTTGTGTCTAAGATCCTGGTCATTTTCTGCATTTATAAAACCCGCAAGTAAAATCTCTTAGCCCTTGACTTATCCTCTGGCCTTCTCAGCACCTACTTGTATCCTAACAAAAACACACAGGAACTTCTGGATCCATTATAGGCCATGTTTAAATTGGGTAGAGTTAGAAAATCTTCCTCAGGCTTCTTCTCCATGATAAATTCCCAGTAGCTCAAGGATGCTATTGCCTGTATGATGTGGAGATTGGTTATGCAATGTCTTTTTTATCTTTTCCTGAAGCAATGTTTTCAACACTAACAGAACATTCAAAACCACTGGGTAACTGTTTAAAAATATATGACTAACCAGGCTCCATTTTCAGAGATCGAATTTATAACTTTGTAGTAGGGCTTTGGCATTGATAAAATCTTGGGCATACCATTACCTCTTTCACTGTGGAAAAGGTTTCTCCATATCAGGTGTGATGTCTTTTTCTACTGTAACTCATTATTAGTGAGGTCAGGGATAGCCCTTCAAAATTATGGGACAAAATCTATGACTTAGTCTATAAGAATTGGCTTTTAATATATTAATGAAATCTAATGAAACATAAAACTACGTATCTTTTTTGGGCAGGGTCTGCATTTCAAGATCATTGCTTTGGTATACATGTAAAAAAGAAGCAGGATCAAAACCAAAACTAACCTTTGAAACCTAAATCTAGCCATGACTGTTTCGTTCCAGGCAGCACTGGTCCTCCTTCTCCATAGGTTGAGAAATCTATAATAGGTCCTGGACTATCAGGAACATAATTAATGGCAGAAATGAAAATTCATTAAGGTAATACACTTTAAATGTTAATTCTGGCTACATTGTCTGTCCACAGTTGTATTCAGTAACAGTCATCACATGTATTAACATATTCTAGTAATTAGCACTTTGAGCTCTGCCCTCAGACAGACCCAGTTTGAATTTTAGCTCAACCATTCACTGGCTAATTGCTTCAGAGTAGCTATTTAATTTCTTTGTGCCTCCATTTCCTTATCTTCTGGGAAACAACACCTCACATTTTCTGTTGCACCGTTCTCCTCTTTTCAACACATCTAGTTTATAAAGGAATGTCCTTATTATCTGCTCAAAAGATGAATGACACTACAGTAGAATGGTTGCTTTGTAGACTTAAGATCCAACAAATTCTATCAAATTCTATCTCTTCCACTCAACATCTGTGTGAATGTTGTCAGTCAATTAACCACTGCATGCCTCAATTTTCTCATCAATATAATGTGAATGGTAATAACACATTATGTATTATGAAAACCTTTAAATTAATTTAGTCCAAGTCATTAGAATTTGAAAGTAAATGCTATAAATGATCACTGCTATTATTGTGACTATGATGTTTATTATTACTATTCATGCAGTTTTTTGTTACAACGTGTGCACATCAATCAGCCCATGTCATCCTGATTGTGTCAGAAATGAGTAGCATCCAATTTAGACAGTGAGAATCAAGCCAAAATGTTGTTTGGATGGATGACTTCAACTTCCATGTTGTCGATGGAGAAGAAATGTCTCTTTCCTCTAGACTTTGAGTTAGTAGTGTGTCCAGTAGGACTTATGTAGTCATCCTTTGATCAGGAAGGGGTTAGATAATGGTAGCTCATGAAAAATGGGAGATTCAGAGTAAGAAGGTGAAAGCATAAATCTTTTTTTTTAAGATTTTATTTATTTATTAGAGAGAGAGAGAGAGAGAGAGAGCACAAGTAGGCAGAGAGGAAGGCAGAGAGAGAGAGGGGGGAAGCGGGCTCCCTGCCAAGCAGAGAGCCCGATGCAGGGCTCAATCCCAGGACCCTGAGACCATGACCTGAGTTGAAGGCAGAGGCTTAACCCACTGAGCCACCCAGGTGCCCAGAAAGCATAAATCTTGTTTATAGATTTTAAGCCCCTTAGGACAACTTTCTTCCAGAAATTTTATTTGTGTGAGCCAATAAATGTCCCATTTGCTTAAACAAACTTGGATCAGGTTTTGTATTTCATTGTGACCAAAGGGCCTTAAGATTTATAAAGCCTGTCCTATAACCATCTTGTGAAACTTAAATGAAACTGTCTGCATAGTTGCCAAGATAGACTCTGCTATTTAATTCTAAATACTTTTTAGCTGCTAGTAATAGCAAAAGTTATCTAATGTTAGCAAGAGGTTTGATGAATACCTGACATATAAATCAGAGGGCATTTTTAAATATGAAAATAAATTTCTTGCTTTTTATTGTTTTTATCCTGAGTCTGTCCTTCTTTGTTTACTCTTAACCTTTTATTTGTTTTTTACACAGAAATTATTTAAACATAAATACATTTCTTACCAGCTACACATTTTTGAGTAATTGAAAATAAGAACAATCTAATCCTTGTTTTCTCAATATAAATTATTGCTTCTATGGGCTTGCTACAAAAGCATGAGAAACTTATTTTTTTCAAAAACCCTTTCTAAGTCACAGGTATTTTGTGTACATTGATCCATGATTTCCCTCAAAAGGTAGAACAGCATTCTCTACATAATATTATCTTGGAATAAAGTCTGTACTACAGAAACTCTTTCACTGGACAGATCTTTTGAATTTTCATTCTTTCTTTGAAAACTACATGTATGAAACAAAATACTGTTTTATTCTCATGTGACGGTCTATACGAAACTGTTATATAATGTAATTCTGTTGGTTTCTGAGGAAGAGTATTTTGGTCTTAAGCAACCCAAATCCGCTCTAGCCTACTTAAGGGAAACAAAAGGGCTTTATTGGAAGGATTCATGGCAATTCATAAACCAAAATGAGAGCAAAACAACCAGCTCTTGCAAAGGACAGGACATGGGAAAGTTGGCAGGAGAGGGAAATAAGTCCTTGACGCTGCAACTGGTGTGCTTTATCTCCTCCCTTTTTCTCTCCTGTGTCAATGGCAGGGATTCCAATTCCTGAGAAAGACAGTCAGAATGGCCCTTAGTGAAGAAGGATATTTCCAAAAGATAATTCAGAATGTTTTTTACAGAAAATAAATAAACAAGACTAAAATAAAAGCAGGTAAGAGGTGCAGGGTGACCAAAATCAAGATACCCATTCTAATACCTAACCTGAGCTCTTTAGCTGGATATTCAAATCTCCCTCCTTCATAACTCTAGTTTTTCTTTCAAGCTTTATCTCATTTTATTTACCTACCCATGACATGTTTTCAAGCCAAATCCAGACCTTTCTTTGTTCTAAACACAGTCCCCACCTTCTTAACTTCAGTGGCTTTTATAGAATTTTCCTCTCCCTTGAATGAGCCTTTTGATCTTTGAAAATCTTCCTAGCAAGTTCCATCTCTAGTTCTGTCTTCTTCAAAAGTCTTTCTCTGTCCTTACTAAAACATAAACTCCTCAAGGGCAGAATCCATGTTCACATGACATATTTCATAGCAAGTAATGGTGTGGCCTAGAACAAATACGGTATTGAATGAACAGTAAATTTTTGCCAAATCCTGGTAGTTCCTCCTTTATGACCCTTCCTATGTCTGTCTCCTCTGATTTCTCAGTCCTGTCTTATTAGTTCAGGTTCTGTTATTATTTCCCTATTAATTAATAATTTGCTTTTTGTTTCCGTGCTCATACATTCTCCCCGTTCCAGCCTTTACTAAACACATCAATACTCTACTTGTATTTATTTATTTGAGAGAGAGAGAGAGAGGGAGATGGGGGCGATGCTTAGAAGGAGAAGGATTCTCAAGCAGACTCCCTGCTGTGCATGGAGCCCAACTCCAGGCTCAGTCTTAGGACCGTGGGATCATGACCTGAGCCAAAGAGTTCGATGCTTAACTGACTGAGTCACCCAGGAACCCCACTACTTGTAATTTTGTTGTCTTCCTCTTGCTTAGTGATTGAGAAATTGATTTTAATCACCCAAATTTCTAGAGTCTCCTATTCTAATTATAGCCTGAATATCTGGTCCTTTTATCCATTGAATAATTTAAGAAAGTATTCATTTATAAATTCTTTCACTCATTACTTACCTACCTTTTCTTTTTTTTTTTATTAAGCTTACATTTCGCATAGCAGAACTTTCTCTCTCCCATTATAAGTCATATTTTCCTACATTTCCAACCATTTTTTTTCCTGTGTCTGGAATAGCTTTCAAATCAGCATGTTCAAATCATACTCATGTATTTCAGGGTCTTTCTTGAAATTATAATTTATTCATTTTTAAAGTCAAAATTTAGGCATCACTACAAACATTTAGAGATGTAAAAGTGAATAACCTTTAGTCTCATTCCCCAGTTTAGGTCTGAAGTTTAAGGTGAACTTACTGTTTACAAAAAAAGAAATGACTTATTTCAGCTAAATGCAACAAATATTTATAAATTCTCTATGAACGGCATTATAAACAATATTTTTAAATATTCTGAGAAAACTTTCGTTAAAATTTGTACTAGTTGGAGAGATAAGACAGAGAAGAGGCTAAGCAGTATGTGAACAGTGCTAATATAAGTAATCCAGAGGAAAACTTTTTAGAAATTCAAAGATGGAGAGGGCAATGGAGCTCAAACCAAAGAAGGGGAGGTGAACCATGAGAGACTATGGACTCTGAAAAACAATCTGAGGGTTTTGAAGGGACGGGGGGTGGGAGGTTGGGGTACCAAGTGGTGGGTATTATAGAGGGCACGGATTGCATGGAGCACGGGGTGTGATGCAAAAATAATGAATACTGTTATGCTGGAAATAAAAAATAAAAATAAATAAATAAATTAATTAAAAAAAACAAAAAACAAAAAACAAAGAAAATATCCTTAAAGGGACACTATACCAGTACATATTTCCAGCCAACGTGGTATGGCTTTGAGACATTTTTTTTTTTTTAAGAATAGGTAGTATTTCAGAAGAGAATAAACATTTGTACAGAGTTGGATGTAAAAGAAAACCTAGTGTATTCTTTGAAAAATGAAACCCCTGACTAATTGGAACATTTATTACAATCACATCAGCATTGTTCCCTGGCATCTTTGCCTTGTTCTTGCTTTTATTTTTCTGAAACAAAAATAATGAAGGATAGATGCATGGATGGATGGATGGAAGGAAGGAAGGAATGAAGGAAGGAATATTTAATATTGAAGCCCAATTCTAAGTATTTCTTTTGTTAGAAGCCATCCTTAACTATACAGAGTATTCCCTGCAAATTTGGTCACTCTCTTATCTGTGGTCTTATAGTACTTTATACATAAATTTTCACAGTATTTACCACATTGAATTTAGTCAGCTGTTTGACTGCCAGCCTTCACCTGCTGCTTTTACTAATTTATAGAATGCAATATAATGTTCCATTCATTTTTGTTCTGATATTAGGTAGCATTTGACTACCACATAGTAGGTATGAAAGCTGAGTGGTTATAAACCTTAAATGGCTCTAGGGGGTGAATTACAGTGCTGCAGATAAAGGAAACAAAACAGAGTTGTGTCACATGTTGGAAATCTTTGGTTGAATGATTTCAGAAGGCTGAAAAAAAAAAGAATTAAAATGTGTACTTGTTCCTTATTTAAGCATTAATTCTCCTCAGTCACTTTGGAATATACTTCTTTTTTTTTTTTTTTAAGACTTTTATTTATTTATTTGGCAGACAGAAATCACAAGTAGGCAAAGAGGCAGGCAGAGGTGGGAGGGAAGCAGGCTCCCTGCTGAGCAGAGAACCCGACGCAGGTCTCGATCCCAAAACCCTGGAATCATAACGGCAGAGGCTTTAACCCACTGAACCAGCCAGGCACCCCTGGAATATACTTCTAATGACTACTGAAAAGGGGCAAATTTTGAGTACTTCAAAGATTGTAAGCTTTTTCTGATGCTATATTATCATGGTAATATAAAATTAAATTATAATTTTCTTGCATTAGTATATGACTTTAGTATTGAAAAGCTAGAATAATAATACTTTCAGTTAATATTGTGATAGTGAAATTATGTTTTAGTTTATGCTACCTCTGGCAATTTTTACTGAATATCAGATTTTATTTCCCCTAAAAGCATAAAAATATTTCATCTTAATGGATTTTACATTTGATACTTCATATTCCAGAAGGCTATGTTTGTGTGACTTATCTAACCTATGTATATTTCATAACATCTATATTTATCTTCATGGAATTTTATTTTTTCCTCAATATTGGTAATTAATTCTTAAAAGTATTTATCTAATTTTCATGTAAGAGATTTCCAAATATTTGTTATGTATAATGTAAATGCTATCTCAATCAGCTCAGGCTTTTTTTTAACAAATATACCACAGACTGGGTGGCTTAAACAATAAATGTTTCTCACAGGACAATCTGGGAAGTCCAAGATCAAGATGCTAGTAGATCCAGTGTTTCATGAGGGTCCTCCCTCTTCCCGGTTTACTGAAGAACATCTCATATCCCCACCTGGCAGAAAGAGAGAGGGAGCAAGTTATTTTCTTCCTCTTGTTCCAAGGGCACTAATGCTATCATGAAGACTCTAAGCTTATGGCCTAGTTATTTCCCAAGCTCTCCATCACCAAATACCATCACATTAAGGATGAGGGTTTCAGCTCATGAATTATAGAGAGATGCAGTTCATAGCAATTGTATTAATATTTTCCATAGATTTGGCTTTTTGAAATACTGCAATGTTTTTCATTCAATTTAGTAGTTATTTAGTAATAGAGAAAATACACAAAAATAAGGAATAGTTATTTTCAGTATCAAGGCAAGGGAATATTGTTGTTCATTATCTTGTAATCAATATACTGCATTCATTTTTCGAGAAAATAGAGACAGACATTTATGATAGCTTAGTTTTCTCATATTTGGATGATAAATAGTGCATGAAATAGCTGCATAATTTAGCCACTGTATTTATAAAGTTATTCCTGGCAGCTAATACTGCCTTCCATGTAAAGAAGAAAGGTATAAAGAATTATTTTAATGGTTAACAAATATTCATTCTTCCAAATTTATATCCTGCATTGAGTAGAAGACCAAGATCTAATTCCAAGAGCTTAATAACTATTTTCTCATATCCACCCATGCTCCCTATAATCATTAATTTTTCTCTCTACAAAGGTCTATGAGTTATCTTTTAAAAACACAAATTGTTTATTTTCCCTTCTTTAACCCTTACACTTTAAGTATATGGGCACAGACACTGCCTTCCAATGTCTTTTCTTTTTTCTAAGGTTAAAATTAGCAAAACCCTACATGATAGAATCAGTCTCTACTTCCTCATGCAGCATCCTAGAGGTCCACTGTCTGCTCTAGCTAGACTAGCTTCCTGTAAGTTTCTTTTACTACAGTGACATTCGTTCATTTATTCACTCACTCACTCACTTTACCCATTCATTTATTTAATGAAGATTTTTGCCCATGCTCTTGCCTCTGTCATAAACATTGCCATGATTGCAGTTTCACTTATATTTAAAAGTATGTGATCAGTTTTCAACTTCCTGGTTAGACTGAACTTTATGAAATTGTACATGGCATCTCTTCCATTTGCCAATTTTGTATTCTTTACGGTAAACCCAAGTATCAATCTAAAGAAAACACTTAATATATGTTTCCAAGAATAATAGAAGATGGTGGTGGAGAAGGAAGACTCCAGACTCATTTCATCCTATGAACACAGCTGAATAACTATAAAATCATCTTAAATACCCCAGAAGTGAACCTGCAGACTAGCAGAACAAACTCCTCAACTAAAGAGAGTGAAAAGGCCACATCAAAGAAGGTAGAAATTATGGAGATGTGGTTTAGGGGAGAAACATATTGGATGTGCTGTGGAGGGGAGGAAGATGTAGTCATGGAGAAGGGCAAGAGAGAGAGGAGCACGCAGGGAATACACAAGGAGAAAATTTCCCAAAAGTCATTGCCTTGGAAAGGGAGAGGGGGTTAATTACCTGCATTGTTGTAACCACTAGGACTTAAATTACCTGCATTGTTGTAAGCACTGGGACTTAAAGCCTGGAGTTTTAAAGGTCAGCAGGCTTGACTGGCATAGAGCCAGGAGGGCACTGCACTATTCCAGGAGAGAAAGCAAGCAAACAACCCATGGGCAGAGAGCACTGAAAGATCTAAAGAACATCTGGGGCACAAAGGGGTGGGGGGAGGATACTATTCACTCTTCTTGGAGCCCCTTCCTCTCAAGGAAGCATTCACAGAGACACCTCTCCAGGAACAAATGGCTGGCACATTTTCTCCCCCTGTTCTTACCATCAACAGGGAAGCAGCGCTTTGCTGACATACAGAAATCTGATGCAGATTTATACACCAATAATAAAGCAGCAGAAAGAGAAATTAAGAAATCGATTCCATTTATAGTTCCAAAAACAATAAGATATGTAGGAATAAACCTAAGCAAAGAGTTTGTAAAAGGCCTATACTCTGAAAAGTATAAAACACTGATGAAAGAAATTGAAGATAACACAAAGAAATGGAAAGGTAGTCCATGCTCATGGATTAGAAGAACAGATATTGTTAAACTGTCTATATAATCAAAAGCAATTTACAGATTTAATGAAATCCCTATCAGAATACCAACAGCATTTTTCACAGAGCTGGAACAAACAGTCCTAAAATTTGTATGGAACCTAAAAGATCCTGAAAGTTGAAGCAGTCTTGGAAAACAAACAAAAAAGTTAGAGGCATCACAATACTGGGCTTCAGTGTATATTGCAAAACTGTACTGTCAAAAAAGTATGGTAGTGGCACAAAAAATAGCCACATAGATCAATAGAACAGAATATAAAACCCAGAAATGAACTCACAACTATATGGTCAATTAAGGTTTGAGAAAGCAGGAAAGACTATCCAATGGGAGAAAGAAAATCTCTTCAACAAATAGTGCTGAGGAAACTGGACAGCAACATGCAAAAGAATGAAACTGGACTGCCTTCTTGCACCACACATAAAAATAAATTCCCAACAGATAAAAGACCTAAATGTGGAACCTGATAACATCAAAATCCTAGAGGAAAACACAGAGAGTAAGTCTGACATCGACTATAGCGACTTTTTTTAGATATGTCTCCTGATGCAAGGAGACACTGAATGAGGGAATATATTTTCATATGATATATCTGATAAAAGGATAGTATCCCAAATATATAAAGTACTTATAAAATTTAACTCAAAAGGGGCTCAGTGGGTTAAGCCTCTGCCTTCGGCTCAGGTCATGATCTCAGGGTCCTGGGATCAAGCCCCGCATCGGGGCTCTTTGCTCAACAGGGAGCCTGCTTCCCTTCCTCTCTCTGCCTGCCTCTCTGCCTACTTGTGATCTCTGTCTATCAAATAAATAAATAAAAATTAAAAAAAAAATTAATTCAAAAATAATTAACCCAAATAAGAAATGGGCAGGAGACATGAATAGACATTTTTTCAAAGAAGATATCTGGTTGACCTCACACCTGCCAGAATGGCTAAGATAAAAACACAAGAAAAAGCAGGTGTTGACAAGGATATGAAAAAAGGGGAAACCCTCTTGTACTGTTGGCGGGAAGGCAAATTGGTACAGTCACTGTGGAAAACAGTATGGAATTTCCTCAGAAATTTAAAAATAGAGCTATCCTTTGACTCAGCAATTCCACTACTAGGTGTCTACACAAAAAATACAAAAATGATAATTCAAAGAGATATGTCCACTCTGATATTTATAGCATTATCTACAAAAGCCAAATTATAGAAGCAGCCCAAGTGTTCATCAACTGATGAATGGATAAGAAAGATACACACACACATACACACACACACACACACACACACACAATGGAATACTACTCAGCCATAAGATGAATGAAATCTTGCCATTTATAATGACATGGATGGAGCTAAATAGTATGCCAAGCAAAGTAAGTCAGTTGGAGAAAGACAAACACCACATACTTTCACTCATATGTAGAATTAAAGAAATAAGCAAAGGGGAACAAAAAAAAAAAAAAAACTGAGACAAACCAAGAAATAGAATCTTAATTATAGAGAAGGAACTGATGGTTACTGGGGGAGTGGGAGGATGGGTGAAATTGGTGATGGGGATCAAGGAGTGTACTTGTGATAAGTGCAGTTGTTCTGTGGAAGTGTTGAGTCACTATATTATACAATCGAAACTAGTCTTACACTGTATATTAAATGACTGGAATTTAAATAGAAACTTAAAAAAAAAACTAAAGGTTAAAAAAGGTAGAATAAAGAAGAGTGAATGAATAAATACTTTGAGGTCTGTATATCCTTTTTACTGCTCATGAGAGTATGTTTTCTAATGTAGTCCAAGAAATTCTCTCTTGTGACCATCTATTCAAACTTCTCTAGAGAATGGTGTTGTGGTCTTTAGTTGGTAGGAAGAATTGATATAACATAATTCCCTTCCTAATGCCCTACTAGGTGGACCATTGCATCATTTAACTATAATGAAGCACTATCAGGGATCCTTGTACATGAATATGGGAAGGAGGTAGAGCTAGCAACAAAGATGAAGACCTTAAGTATATTTTCACCTGTCACATTAGAAGATTGTCCTAATTTGATAAACTATAGAATCATCTCAGATTATTTCAGGGTATTGAAATATCCCCTCCTATATTATGAAGAAGGTTGGTAAAGTTTTTTACTCCTAGTTTATCAAAAAGAACCCAGTACTCAACATGATTTGTCAGTCCTACTAACTTATTCATAGCCAGTTTGAAGACTGAATTGGTTGTCTTTATATTGACGTAGTATTTAAATTTCATAAGTGTATCAGTACTTTTCATGAAATGATTAGGGTGAATAAAATTTGATCCTATTTTCATTAAAATAAGAAATGAAGAAGTTTCTCAAAGAATCTCCATAATGCCAAACTTATTAGGACCAAGGGAAAAAGAAAAGTGAGGAGTTTAGAAGACTTTTCATTTAATTTAAGTTATAAAGAGTTAAAAACAGTTTTGTATAATGAAAAAGAAAAGAAAAAAGAAATCTGGATCTTACAGTCTAATGGGCAAGACAGACAATAATCAAAGAATAACAGGAATAATGATAAAATTGTAATTCTGGTAATTTTCTTGAGGAGAAGATAAGAAACTCTAGGAGTACATAATAGGCTATTTTTGTTAATATTTTTTTGACTTCCTCTGGGGTTGAGGGGATAATTGAGATGATGCATATGAACTTTTTTCAGTTACAGTCAGCTGTATATGTGCGTGGCACTCATAATAATAACTATTTTCCTTTAGCCAGTCAAACTTTGTATTCCTGCTTCTGGATTTATATCGAACTATTTAAGTATTGAAACTTAACTAGTCATTTAACTATTTTACTATTGTAGCCTTTGATTGCACATTTAATCTGTATAAATTGTGATGGTGCTTCACAAAAGACTGATGTCCTCAGTTTTGTGGGGAAAAACAAAAGTAATTATGAAATCACAGACTTCTCTGGTTAATACGGTACATTCTAAATTATTGATATGTTATCATTCTTTAAATTACAATTGATGTCTTAACAAGACACATTGAATTTCTTCCTATTTCACATCTAAACAGATAATATTAAGATATGAAATCATTTAGGATATAACACAAAAGGACAGTCCTTAGCCAGTCTGTTCTAAATTGTATTAGTCTTCTTAGGCCAGAAACTGGGGGACTTAAAGCACAAAAATTTATCTTTCCACAGTTGGAAATCCAAGATCAAGGGACTATTTTCATGTGAGACCCCTCTCTTCTTGGCTTTTAAACAGCCACCTTTCCTCTGTGTTCTCACACAACCTTTCCTTTGCGTGTACAGGAAGAAAATATCTCTCGTACATCTTTTCTCTTCTAATAATGGCACCAGTCCCAGCAGATCAAGGTCCCACCTTTATGATGTTGTTTGACCTTAATTATGTCCCTTAATGCCCTATACAATCATTTTGAAGGTTAAGACTTCAACATATGAATTTAGGGATATACAGTTCAGGCTAAAACATAAACCTTGCATTATTTAGAAAAATAAGCACATGTATGCCACCAGTAACATAGTACTTTTTATTAATCCTGTTCCAAACAAATCTCAGTTTGAAAATTATCTGTCACCGAACTTCAATAAAAAATGAATTTCTTTAATTTTAAGTAACATAAATAGAGAAATCTGTTTTAATTTCTGCTTAACAAATTTTAACAAGCGTTAGGATACAATCAAATGATTCTGCATAAATATAAACAATTTTATTTTAAAGCATTACTGTATATATACAGCTATATGGTGAAATTACCAAGCTTTAAAAATAATTTAAAAAATATTTTGTGTCCAACTCTACATTTGCTATCTCATAGGAAGAAAGAAAGCTACAATGGGAAATAATGTTGAGAGGATTACTGTCCAAAATGATATCATGAGAATGGGATTTTTGTGAGGAGAGGGATGCTTTCCCTCTGCTTTCTTTTTTGCCACTATATCCTCAGAGCCTAGAACAGCGTCTCGCTCAAAATAAGGGCTCTAAAAATGTTGGTCAGTTGATAAATAGCACAGCATTTGGTCAACCTTACTTAATTTCCTGTAGCATTTTACTATTCTCCTGAATCCTTACCATAATGTTATAAAATGGTTAAAGAAAGATAGGTTTTGAAAATCTGCACAGCTTATTGAGCACAAGCTTTCATACTGTCTTCTTGTTGTTCTCTCTAACTTAGAAGTGCTGTGTTATCATCTCAATACTCTAAATCTACTTTTTAAAATTTTTAATGTTGTCTGAAGATCCAAAATCTATACCTTCTTACTTACAGAAGTTTGTTTAGAGTTAATGTAACTTCAACTTTAAAGTTAACGTTGATTCGTAGGAAACAAAAATGAATAAGTTATTCATTTTTTATATAAAATAAAAACATTTTTATAAACATTCATTTAAATTTTGAGGTCATATATAACTTTGTAATCACAAAACAAATGGGAATTAGTGTATGTATGATTTATTTGCTTTGTGAGAAAACTCTATTGTTCTACTTTGGGGAAATAATAAAAAGGGGACATTACCATTTATCAAAGGTGTATTTTCTTATTTTGATGATTTGTATTGACAGATACTAATTACTATTAGTTTTCACAAGATTCCCAAGGGAACAGAGGAGTACTTCATTTCTTATTTTTTTACTTTGCCTTTTGTCCTTTTATAATTTGTCTTTTAGGTAATTAGAATGCATAAAAATGTAGGGAGAAGTGTTCTGGTTTTAGAATTAAGCATAACATCATAATCCCTGATGGCTAAACTTCATACTAGCTGTTGTGTTCTTTGGAAATTTATGTATCTTTTGTTTTCTCCCCCAGAATATGACACATCTTTAAATGAAACATCAGGCACACTAAAGATGACTCTGATTCTATTCTTGTATAAATAAAATATTTGGTTATGTTAAATCAATTCAGATCTTCTTCATAGGAATACTAGAAGGCTTAATGTGGGTCTGTAGCATAATTAATTGCATACCAGGCAGGATAATTTTAAAGATTTTGAAAACAAAAAAAATGAAACAAAATAGGGCTGGAGAGGGAGAAAAACCTTAAGAGACTCTTAATCTCAAGAAAAAAACTGAGTGTTGCTGGAAGGGGGGGAGGGATGGGGTGAGTTGAGGAGGGACGTTGGGGAGGGTATGTGCTATGGCAAGTGCTGTGAACTGTGTAAGCCTGATGATTCACAAACCTTACCCCTGAAGCAAATAATACATTATATGTTAATAAATTTTAAAAAAGTAATGTTTGGTAGGAAAGCCAACTCTTAGAGATTCTGTCCTCAACATGAGTAAAATGTTTCAAAACAGGGCTGATCGAATCACGTAAGGCTGTGACCTTTCCCTTGTTATTTGTCCCTAACAAGCCTGGTAGCAGGGAGGATGTTAGTGACAGATGTAAGAAAATAGGTCATCTTTGCTCATTTTTGAATATAGTAGATACTTCATTTCTTATGTGGTTGTCACATTAACCCTGGGGATATTTTTCAGGTTGCCAGATCTACTATGTGAAATTATCTCTATGTAGATGTTTGGCTTTATTTTGATGACACCAAATTTAAGTATTAGAACAGAATAAGTTTTTTCTTAAATTCTTTCATTTTCTCTTCCAGCAGTTTTCATTCTTCTGTTAAATTTCAGAAAGGTGGGTCCATGGGTGGCTCAGTGGGTTAAACCTCTGCCTTCGGCTCAGGTCATGATCTCAGAGTAATGGATCAGCCCCGCATTGAGCTCTCTGCTCAGTGAGGAGCCTGCTTCCTCCTGTCTCTCTGCCTGCCTCTCTGCCTACTTGTGATCTCTCTCTCTCTGACAGATAAATAAAATATTTTTTTTAAAAATAAAATATATAGGGACGCCTGGGTGGCTCAGTGGGTTAAGCCACTGCCTTTGGCTCAGGTCATGATCTCAGGGTCTTGGGATCGAGTCCCGCATCGGGCTCTCTGCTCGGCAGGGAGCCTGCTTCCCTCTCTCTCTCTCTGCCTGCCTCTCCATCTACTTGTGATCTCTCTCTATCAAATAAATAAATAAAATCTTTAAAATAAAATAAAATATATAAAAGAATAACATTCCGTGTATACTTATTTTGCCCCATTTTATCAGTTTTTCTTTCATGACTTAAGGTAGTCTTCCTATTACAAATATATAGAAAGCACTTGAAAATACATTTCAAAGAATCTCTAGAGGGGTCCACTAGTAGGGAGTCAATTCATATTCTTATATTTCATCCTATACTGAAAGGCAGAAGCTTCCTTTGCTATATATTTCACTTCTCATGTTCCTCAATCCCAGCTCTCCAGCTTTCCAAAACTAACACTCTTGAATAAGAAATCTGTGCCAAAGACTATTCAGAAATTTTCCAACCACAGGATTCACAGGGCTCTGGCTGTCGCTAATTCATTATCTCCTACATATTCATCAGTGATTCAAGCAAACACCAGCCAAGCCAGAATACCTTCTGATCTGCCAAAGGAACTTGAGAAAGTAGTAAACCAGTCCAATTCTGATAAATTACCTATGAACGAATTAGATAGTCATCTAGCAAGTGTCAATACTGTAACCAGAGATGACAGAATTCATAAGCTGTCTCATCATTGGAGTTTTTGTAATCATGGTAAGTGTACTAACCCGTCTTTCCAACATTATATTAAACTTATATTTGGATTTAATAAGAATGGCTGGGCCACATAACTAAATACAATGCTACATTGTGATTTGACAATTTACCATTGAATTTCATACATTAATCTTTCCAAGCTAGATAAATTAGTCCTTTAAAAATGTTTATGAGTACTAGATAGATTTTTTTTTAGTACTGGATAGATTTTAACACAGTTTTAATTAGCTGTATTTATTAGTCAAGTAGGCAATTTTAAATTTATTTTATTTTTTATTGGGTTTTTAAATTTTATTTTATTTTATTTTTATTTTTTTAAAGATTTTATTTATTTATTTGACAGACAGAGATTACAAGTAGACAGAGAGGCAGGCAGGGAGAGGCGAGGAAGCAGGTTCCCTGCTGAGCACAGAGCCCGATGTGGGGATCGATCCCAGGACCCCGAGACCATGACCTGAGCCAAAGGCAGAGGCTTTAAACTGCTGAGCCACCCAAGTGCCCCAGGTTTTTTTTTAATTCCTGGATCAGTAACATACAGTGTTCTGTTAGTTGCAGGTGTACAATATCATGATTCAACAATTCTTTATGTTACTCAGTGCTCATCGTAAGTTTACTCTTCAGTCCTCATCATCTATTTCACCCATCCCTCCACCTCCCTCTCCTTTGGTAACATCAGTTTGTTCTTTGTAGTTATGAGTCTGTTTTTTGGTCTGTCACTTTTTTAACTTTGCTTGTTTCTTTTATTTCTTAAATTCCACATATATGTGAAATAATATGGTATTTGCCTTTCTTTGAGTTACTTCACTTAGCATTATGCTCTCTAGTTCCATCCCTGCCATTGCAAATGGCAAGGTTTCATTTTTTTATATGGATATTATGTGAGTATATTCATAGATATATTTATATGAATATTATATTCAGCCATATGAAATATATATATATATTTATATATACTGGTATATATACATACATGCATACATACCACATCTTTGTCCATTCATTTATTGATGGACACCTCAGGTGCTTCCATAATTTGACCATTAAATAATGATGCAATAAACATAGGGATGCATGTATCCCTTTGAATTTTTTTGTATTTTGGGGCTAAACACCCAGTAGTATGATTCCTGGATCTAAAGCAGTTCTATTTTTAACTTTTTGAGTAATCTCCATACTCTTTTCCATTGTGGCTGCACCAGTTTACATGCCCATCAACAGTGCATGAGGGTTCCTTTTTCTCCACATCCTCACCATTGGTTGCTTATTGTGTTTTTGATTTTAGCCATTATGACAGGTGTGACGTAATGTCTCATTTTTAGTTTTGATATACATTTCCCTGATGCTTAATGATGTTGGGCATTTTTTCATGCATCTACTGGCCAACTGGATGTCTTCTTTTGAGAAAAATATGTCTATATATTCTGTCCTTTTATGAATTGGATTATTTTGGTGAGATGTTGAGTTATATTAGTTCTTTTCATATTTTGGATACTAACCCTTTATTAGATATGTCATTTACAAATATCTCCTCCCACTCAGAGGCTACCTTTTAGTTTTGTGGATTGTTTCATTCACTGTGCAGAAGCTTTTTATTTTGATATAGTTTTGATATAATTTTGATATAATTTTATTTTGATATTTTATTTTTATTTATTTTTGCTTTTCCCCTTACCTCAAGAGACATATTTAGAAAAATGTTGCTGTGGCCAATGTCAGAAATTACTAACTGTGCTCTCTTCTAGGATTTTTATGGTTTTAGATATCACATTTAGGTCTTTAGTCAATTTTGAATTCATTTTTGTGTGTGGTATAAGAAAGAGGTCCAGTTTGATTCTTTTGCTTGTTGCTGTCATTTTTTCCCAATACCATTTGTTGAAGAGACTTTTTCCCATTATATATTCCTTCCCCCTTTGTCTAAGATTAATTGATCATATAATTGTAGGTTTATTTCTGGATTTTCTATTCTGTTCCATTAATTATTTGTCTATTTTTAGATTTTACTGTTTAGATTACACTGTTTAGATTACTGCAGTTTTGTAATATAATTTGAAGTCTAGAATTGTGATACCTCCAGTTGTTGTGTTGTTATTGTTGTTGTTTTTCCAAGATTTCTTTGGCTATTCAGGGTCTTTTGTGGTTCCATGAAAATTTTAGGATTACATGTTCTAGTTCTGTGAAAATGCTATTGGCATTTTGATGGGATTGCATTAAGTTTGTAGATTGCTTTGGGTAGTATAGACATTTTAACAGTATTTTTTCTTTCAATCCATGAGCATGGAGTGTCTCAATTTCTTCATGTTATCTTCAGTTTTGGTCATCAGAGTTTTATAATTTTCAGAGTACACGTCTTTTACCTCTTTGGTTAGGTTTATTCCTAGATAGTTTGTTATTTTTGGTGCAATTATAAATAGGATTTTTTAAAAATTTCACTTTCTACTGCTTCATTATTAGTGTATAGTAATGAAACATATAGAGATGTTGATTTTGTATCCTGCATCTTTACCGAATTTCTTTATCAGTTTTAGCAGTTTTTTGGTGGAGTCTCTGGCGTTTTCTATATGGAGTATCATGTCATCTGCAAATAGTGAAAGCTTCACTTTTTTTTTTTCATTTTATTTTTTTTTCTTTTCAGTGTTCCAAAATTCATTGTTTATGCACCACACCCAGTGTTCCATACAATACGTGCCCTCCATAATACCCACCACCAAACTTACCCAACCCCACACCCTCCTCCTCTCCAAAACCCTCTGTTTGTTTCTCAGAGTCCACAGTCTCTCATGGTTTGTCTCCCCCTCCATTTTCCCCCAACTCTATTTTCTCTTACCAATTGAATGCCTTTTATTTCTTTTTGTTGTCTAATTGCTATGGCTAGGACTTCCAGTACTCTGTTGAATAAAAGTGGTGAGAATGGACATCAAGTAGGCATTTTTTAAATATAATTTTCTCTTATGTGGGATAATGGCAAGTCAGAAAGATATTAAATCTTTCCATAATTTATGTTCTTGGGTGTGTCTTAATAGTCCTACTTTAAAAATATGTTACTCATGTGTCTTATCTGATTTAGACACATAAAAGTGGGAAGGAAGAAATGCAAAATGTTGTATGAGGTAGCTCCATGTATTTTCACTAATTATTCCTTAAAACAACTCTGGAATGTAATTACTATCCATATTTTATAGATGACAAAACTGACACTTATAAATGTACAAGATCAAAAATTAGCAAATGAATATTATTCTCCTCAGTAGTTTGAATTTTCTACCAGCCCATATAAGGCTCTATTAATGCTATCAGTTTAATGACTTTTGAGAAAAAGTATTTAGTTATTTTTTAGTAGTTTTGCTTCCCAAGTTAAGCTATAAACCACTTCAGGTGTAAGACGGTAAATATATCCTTTTTATCAACTAGTGAAGGATCTTTTACCTGGAAATAGTTATCTGAATTTAAGCTAAAAATAAAAATAAATTATTATAAGTGTTCTTATACATTCATAACTTTTAGTGACATGTAATTAGCACAATGTTTTAAAAATGGCCGCTTAAATGCAATAATTTTAAAGTTGACATATATTTTTTCTATCTCTACCTTCTTAAACTGATTCTTTCCCAGTATTTCCTATTATGGTAACTATTTCCATTAAATAGTTGCTCCCTGTGCTAATATATTTTATATATATATATATGTATATATATATATATATATATCATATACATAAAATGGCTACTCCTTTTGCTCAACTCATACATCAAATCAGTCATCAAGATGTAAAATTTCTATCCCATTAATTCTTTCCAAATCTGTCTCATTCTCACTCTCATCATCTTGGGTCAAGTTTTATAATGCACACTTGTTTTTTAAAAGCAAAATTCTAAATTTTAAGCATCATAGTTAACACTATATTCAGTCAAATTCTTATGGATTGTTCTCTTGTTTTGTATACAGAAATCTATTGTACAATGTAAGAGGGCAAAAAACCATTATGATTGATAAGACAGTAAGATAGTGACTCGGGTAATTGCAATTTTTTATAAATTTCAGGGTGAAAAAGAAAACACTTAAAACTCCAGAAAGTTGAAAAGTAAGAATAACTGATAATTTAGAAATAGTAAATCACATGGTCTAGCAAAAAGATAGTATGTTTCGGTAACTCAGATGTCATTCTTCCCTTTTTCTTTCAAAGGTTATTGTCCACAGATTAAGTATATCATTGAATCTGAAATCTTTTTACACCCCTTCCAAAATGTTTGCTTCCCCTTCTTCCTTCCTATAGCACTTTCATATACCTTGTGATAGAGCTGGCCCAGGTTTAGTTTATTTGATTACATGTGTGCCATCTCTATGAGATTTTCACCTCCTTAGGAGCGAGAATGATGCCTTTTCTCATCAGTATTTGGAATAAACACTCAACAAATGTTTTAAATTGTTAAATATATATATACTAATTTGTGAATATATATTAAATTAATATTATTTATATTATTATATATTGCTATATACCATATGTGTGTTACTTATATAATAGAATTTTTGTGTGTCAATTATAAACAGAAATGAGAAAAAAGTGAATGGATGTATTTACCTTTATCCATATGGTTTTGTGTTAAGCTACAGTGCTGTATGCTATGTTTGGTAAGATGGTAAGTTTACATTACCCAGTTGAAAAAACAGAGGTGACTGGCCAGTTTTCTAATTTGCAGAAGGAGGGTTTATATCTGTGCCTATGTGAAAAGCACTTCAGAAAGTCATTTGCAACACCTATTTCATCTTTCTTTTTACTAAATAGAAACATCCATTTACTAAAGGACTGTTACGTTTTATAATAAAATGTATGGATTTTTAAGTTTTTATAATTTATAAAAATTAACCACTAAACAATTATTTTTGCCTAAGTACACTTGACATACAAATAGTCCATTATATTGATTCTCATCAATAGTTCTCTTTTTTCCCGGTATTGGTTGTCTGGGGGATGGTACTTTATTACATAATAAAGTACTTTATTTTCAATCATTAAATTAGTGTTCTTATTAGATGAAGTATAAAGCTCTTTGGATAGCTGCTTTCTTGAAAATGCTGCTTGTAATATTTAAAATCCTTTAGAATGGAGAAGAAACATTTTTTGTAGTAATAAAGAATGGTATTTTTATGGTAAGAAAAACTAATTGGAATTAAACTAATATATGTAGTGAATTATTCTATATACACACTGATACACATCAGAAAACATGATTTCTTTTCAAAAGATAAAAAATAAGAATAGCATAATTACAATCATTTGACAGTATAGCCACTCCCAATGGTGAGACAAATAACAAAAAAAAATGTTTATTGAAAACATTCTTATGCATTTAGCCTATTTCCTTTCACCTAATGTTTAGTTGCAAGGATAAGAGTAAAAAACAGCACTTTAAAAGTTACTTTAATTTAGCCCTGTTAAACTGATATATTTTGGCTAAGTAGAGTTAACCTTATAATGTTAAATAGTCCATATTTAATTATTTAATATTTAATATTTAATTTTTTTCAAACTTATTAAATACCATAGGCACACTAAATTGTTATACATAAATATAAATAAAAGTTTATAATATCTTTTACCTGAAGGAGCTTAAAATGGTTAATATAAGTAACTATATGGATATGGACATATACATGCATGGATATATATATACACACATGTGGACCATTTGCTTTATAAATAACTAGTTAAGAGATATGAATAAAACGATTTTTTTTTAAATTTTAAGCCTTTCCCTTTTTTTAAAAAGATTTTATTTATTTATTTGACAGACAGAGATCACAAGTAGGCAGAGAGGCAGGCAGAGAGAGAGAGGGGCAAACAGGCTCCCCGCTGAGCACAGAGCCTGATGCAGTGCTTGATCCCAGGATCCTGAGATCATGACCTGAGCTGAAGGCAGAGGCTTAACCAACTAAGCCATCCAGGCACCCCATAACTATTATATTTATTATACACTAGCACCATAAGACTTTTAATGACTTAAATGATCAAATTTTACTCCTATTTTTCTACTCAACAATAGGGAAAATTAAAGAAGTGTTTTAGTCAGTTGTCTTCCTTGTCAATTTGCTTGTGCTGCCCCACAACAGAGAACCACAGAGTGGACTGAACAACAGAAATTTACTTTCTCACAGTTCTGGAGGTTTTAAGTCCAAGATCAAACTGTGATCTGGGTTGGTTGCTTCTGAGGGGGATAATGGAAGGCACAATCCCAGGGCTCTCTCCTTTCTCCTTGTCTTGTAGATGGTTGTCTTCTCCCTGTGCCTCCACACCATCTTGCCTCTTGCACGTGTTTGTGTCCAGATTTCCACTTTACACAAGGACACCAGTCATACTGGAAAAGGGCCTACCAAAATGACCTCATTTTATCTTAATTACTTCTGTAAAGTTATCCCAAAGTGTGATGATATCTTAGATCCTAGGGGTTAAAACTTCCAACATATGGATTTTGAAAGGATACAATTAGGTCTGCAGTACTCCATCCTTGGCCCCCTAAAAATCCATGTCCTTCTCATATGCAAAACCTATTCCCCAATTATTCCAGCAACAAATTTAAGTTCAAGTCACCTCTAAATAACATCTACATCAGGTATGGGTGAGACTTGAGGTATGATTGATTGATTGATTGGTTGATTTATGAGAGAGAACGTGAGTGTGTGTGTGAGTGGGAGGAGGGGCAGAGGAAGAAGGATAGAGAGGCTGTTAAGACTGTGCCCAGCTGAGAGGCCTATGCAAGGCTCAGTCTCACCACCCTGAGATCATGACCTGAGCTGAAATCAAGAGTCCAATGCTTATCTGACTAAGCCACCCAGGTGCCCTGAAGTATGATTTATTCTAAAGAAAAATTTCTTTCTAGCCCTTTTCTAGGACTGTTATAACAATGTATCACAGACTAGTGGCTTAAATAATTTATTTCCTTTTAGTTTTGGATGGTAGAAGTCCAAGGATCAAGCGGTTGGCAGGCTTGGTTCTTTCCGAGTGCCAGAAAGAATAGGTCTGTTCCAGATCTTTCTTCTTGGCTTGTAGATGGCTGTCTTCTCCATGTATCTTCTTATCATTTTCCCTCTGTACACATCTATGTCCAAACTTTATCTTCTTATAAGGACACCATTCGTATTGGACTAGGGCCTCCCTAATGACCTAATTTTAATTCTGACTTACTAGGGTTAGGATTTCAAAATATACATTTGGGAGGGGGTGCAACTCAATCCATAATACTTTCTTCAAACTAATGTCATATTTATACTGTATCTTCCAACTAAATTTCTAGAGAAACCACTAAAAATTTTTATTCTTAATTCCAAAATAGTTCTTTTTTTTTCTGATTTAGGACATTTATTTTTAATTGTGCAGATTAAAGTCATTAACTATTTACAAGACGAATCTTTGGTCTTAATATTGAAGGCATTCATACATAAGTTGGTGCCTCAGATGTTAAGCATATATTACTGAATTACCTGGAATTTATTCCCACATTCTATGACAAGTACATTATCTCTGTAAAAAATCTGACAATTAATTTTAAGATGGTTTTTAACAGTCTGCTGCAATCCCATTTCTGTGCATCATATGCAAATTTTAACGTAGTTTTGAGAGGCCTCAAAATATATGTACAGTAAAAATCATAAGTAACCATCATGGATTATTTCTTCAAGAACTTTGAATAGTCAACAAAATAACAAAACAATGTTAATTAGATATAAATATATATATATAATTTTTTAGAATTGCATTAATATTGGGAAATAAAAGGACTATTATAAACTATATATATTTCTTCAGTTTAAATTCTGTAATGATAAAAGTTTGGTTTAGGGATGCCTGGGTGGCTCAATTGGTTAAGCGGCTGCCTTTGGCTCAGGTCATGATCCCAGGATCCTGGGATCGAGTCCCACATCAGGCTCCTTGCATAGCGGGTCCCTGCTTCTCCCTCTGCCTCTGCCTGCCACCCTGTCTGCCTGTGCTCGTTCGCTCGCTCTGACAAATAAATAAATAAAATATTTTTTAAAAAAGTGTGGTTTAGTACATAAAGGCAGTTGACTTAGTTTCTACACAATTATTATCACCATAGTTGATACTTTTATAATAAAACTTTTCTTTTTTTAAATATTTGCTTATGAAAGACCAATGCTCTATGAAGAATTTGCTCTGTTCCTGAATATAGGTTAAACCATTCTCATAAGATCATAAACACTAAAACCAAATGTTATATTTTAAGTCATAGAATTTCTAATAGGATGGAACCCTCAGTGCCATTATTCTTAACTGTGTCCTAGATGTAGAAAGCTTAACTAAATCCTAGAGTTGATTTACAAATCTAATTAAAATTACCAGTTATAGAACAACTACAATGTATCAGACATTTTGCAGATACACCATAAATAACAGGCACACACATTTATGTGTATTATTGAGTGCAAATTGGTATTCCTGTCCCTCTACCAATGAAAATGTACACTTAGATTATAAAATGCTTAAAATTTTATGAAATACTGAAATCAGATTTATTGAAATTATCTATAGAATCAATATTAACTACTTTTGGGAACATTGAAAGCATGGACACTAGTGGAAAAAGAAACATGAACTAATTCCTGGCTGTTAGTTCATAGTATATACTTTGCATGTAATGTATATGTGAAATATTAATAAAAACCCAGTAGGGCATATTAATAGAATATCAAATAACCACTATATTCAGTCAGTATAAATTTAGGTATGGTTGTGATAGAAAGAAAAAATGTAGTACATATGAAATCCAAAATGAGTAGACTATAGAGTTATACCCTACCTAGCTTCCAGTAAACCTTTGTAAAGGCAAAAGTTAATTAGGAAAGGTAGAATAGTTTCATAATTTTGTTTAGAAGCGTAATAGGCCTCACTTTTTTCCTCTGTCATTACATACAAATTTATGTTTTGAATTACACTTAATGTTTTTCTCTTGATAATTTCTCTTTGTGGTTTCTGTAAAATAAAACATGAACACAAAGATATACTTCATTATTCTCTTTTTAAACCAATGACAAAACCCTAAAATATGCTTATTTTATTTCATTCTTTTTAAAGTATCAGAACAATCAATAAGGTGCATTTTGTAACAAAATGTCCTGAAGAAGCATAAATTCCATAGAGAGGGAAAACATATGTCGTGACTCAGTATCTGATTTATATTGAACACCTGTAGACTGGAATTTTTTCTGTTTGCTTTCCATTTGAAAAATGGCAAAAAAGAGCACTGAGCATCATCAGTGTGACTCTTATTTTTCTGCTTTGAACCTGCTACTACTTTATGATGGCATGTTTTTCCACTTTGGAAATATGTTCATTGTTTGTTAGTACAGGGTAGGCAATGCCTTCCAAAAAGGATAAAATATATTGAAATGTCAAAAGTACTTACTAAAGGCTTCCGCTTTTTCCTAAAATATATAGCAAAAATATTCAGCTGGTTTTTCCTAACTTGCTTAACTGGGAGAAAATGCTGACTAACATAGAACTAGGATTATGTAAGACAACAATCATTATAATAACAAGACAAATTTTTGTTAGTTTGAAAAAGTGCTGCATGATCTGAGAGTCATGTGACTAGATCCAGAGGTAGGCTTCTAGCTGCTGATAGTGATTCTCTCAACTGACAGCCAGTAAACAATTCTACAATCTCAAGTCTGTCAACAACCTGAATGAAGTTAGAAGAGGACCTCTAGCCTCATAAGACTATACAGCCCGAGCCATCACCATGATTTCAGCCTGTTGAGACCTAAACACAGGACCCAGCTAATCCATTATAGCAGGCTGAATAGCCATTTCCCAACGATGTCCACATCCTAATCCCCAGAACCTATGAATGTGACATTAAAAGGCAAAAAGGCTTTGCAGATATGTTTAAGTTAAGGACCATAAGAGGGGACTTAGCCTACATTATCTGCATGGACACTAGACGCAATCACATAGATCTTTATAAGAGAGAGCAAGAGCATCAAGAGAGAAGGTAATGTCAATGGAAGCAGAGATTGGAGTGATGCACTTTGAAGATGGAGGAAGAGGACCTAGGTCAAGGGATATAGGTGGCCACTGGAAACTGAAAAGGGGCAAAGAATTGAATCACCCCTGAGAGCATCCAGAACAAAACAGCCTTGCCAAAACCTCACAACTCAGCTTTACTCTCGTGAAATTGATTTCAGATTTCTAACCTCCAGAAATATAACAGAATAAATCTGTATTATGTTAAGCAACTGTTTGTGGTAATTTATTATAGCAGTAATAGGAAACTAATACACTCATGCTGACCCTTGATCCATGGAAACTGTGAAATAATAAATTTGCATTATTTTAAGCTACTAAATTGTAGTAAGTGTTATGCAGCAATAGAAAATAAATACAATTTTTTGTAGATAATTGCAGCTATCCCACAACAGTATTTAATCCCAAACTACCTCTGTACTTTCTCATATGACCCAAATTAACTAATATTCAAGCCAAACTAATCAAGTTACAGACCTCCAAAAACAACATGGTGCTGCTCTGCTTATACCATTCATCCAACAGAGTACAGTCTTTCCTTTTATTTAATGTTATCATTCCATTAAGACTCTCTTAATAGGTTCAGACTGTTATAAGAAATTCCCACAAACTGGGTAGATTAAATAACAAACATTTATTTCTTATACTTCTGGAAGCTGAAGGTCCAAGATCACAATAACAGCATGGTCAGATCCCAGTGAAGACCCTCTTCCTAGTTTTTAAATGTCCATCTCCCTAGTTGTATCATCACACGGAGGAGAGAAAGGGCTAGCTATCTCTCTTCCTCTTGCTATAAGGACATGAATCCTATCATGAAAATTTACCCTTATGACCTAATTATTTCCTAAATGTCCTACCTCTTAATATCAACCTATTAGAAATTAGTGACCTTTGCATTTTGAAGGGACACAAATATGACATTCTTAACAAAGCCCATTTCTAAAGCCCAACTTTCCTAAAATGTTGAGCCAAAACCAGATATTTTTATAACTTTGAGATATTAATGAATATAATAAATTATGTATATTTCAAGTATACAGTATGATAAGTTGTGGCATATTTATACACCTTTGAGAATACCACCCAAATTAAGATATTGAATATAACCATCACCCCCAAAAGTTACCTCATGCTCTTATGTAATCCTTCCCTACACATCTGTGCCCCGAACCCCCCTCCAAGGTAATCGCTGATCTGGGTCAATTAACTTTTCATTTTCTAGGGTTTTGTGTAAGTGGAGTTATATACATTTTTTTGTCTGCCTTTTTTGCTCCAAATAATTATTTTAAGATTCATTCATGTTATATTACAGTTCTCTCCCCTAACCCTACTTTCAGGAAAATGTCCCCAAACTCGGGGACTGTACCTAAATTCCTCTTTGGTATAGCCTGAACATACTCTCAGTAAGCAGAGGCACTGTGAGACTCAGCATTTTGTTTCTTACTACTTTTGGGGAGATGGGGGATAGTTGATACAATATTATATTGGTTTCATGTGTAGTTTCTTATTTCTCAGGGATCACTGTCCTTCCTTGCCTGAACTAGTGTCGTTGAAGCGATGTGCAAATACTTTTTTTCCTTTTTTATACATTTTTTTGTTTGGTTGTTTCAGGCAAGAGAATCCTTATTACTCCATTTTGGATACCACTGGGAGTCTCAAACAGCTCTGAATTCTCATCGAATTTATTATTCGAATCACTCATTTTACATTTGCCATTTGCTATTTTGAAAAGATGCTTGCCTTTTCATCTATAAGCTAAGAAATATAAATAGGTTCTTATATTTCATTCTAAATCTGTCAACCGCATAGTGCTCTGCTCATTTTTTGTGTTCAGGGAATGTTGGGCCATGGTATCAGAACCATAAAATCAGTGCAGAGAAAGTGAGCTCTTGCAGAAGTTTATGATGTGATCCTCAGAGTTACTGATTTTGCCTAATAAAATATCTACCATTCATGGATTTGAGTATGATTCAACTTCTTTGTACTTGCCTCATTGCATTTATTTGAATTTGAAAATTTTAGTAATATGTAAATATGATTACATGCAGAAATCTCCAGAACCAGAGAACCTCTGACTTTTGATTTTGTCACTTACCATCTGAATGAGTTGAGGAAATTTACTAAGTTTCTCTGTGCCTCAGTTTTCTTATATATAAGGGAGAGGGCAAGTTAGTAAATGTAGTGATCTCAAAAAGCTGTCAATGATTTAATGAGTTGATTAAAAAAAGAGTAATAGAAAATGTATAAAGAATTGTGCTAAATAAAAGTTATTTTTTTGAAGCACTTAGAAATAAAAAAGTGTACTACTTTTGTTTTCTAAGGTATGGCTTATCAAACTGCCTTTGATTCGTCTTTATCCAAATATGTGTTTCTGTGATAACCTGCCAACTTGGTCTAGCAAAACCTTTAGTGGTATATGATTGCAAAACTTTATAGCAATTTATTTTTGTGACACCCATGTAAGAACCAAAGGAACCTTGGGTAATTGAAATGCGATTTGTTGAATTTCAGGAGAAGCTCATGATGTAAGATCTCAATCAACAGCTCAGCCACCTATCATAAGAAAAATGTAAAGTGTCCCATAAATTGTGCTCAATATAAAATGTTCTTTGGACACTTTTGAAAAGAAGCTGTTAGAGAAAGGCATTTCCTCACTTACTTTTCAGTTCACCCTGGGGATACTATATGTGATATCCATTAGTTCCATAGTAACTGAATTTAAGAGGTTTTAAAAGTGACCAGGTATGACCCATAGAGGACATAAGAATTTCAGCTGTTAAAATTGAGGTGAGGCTACGGTTTTAGCTGAATTGGAAACTGAATTACTACTTACTGTTAGACAGAATGGTTATTTTTAGTGCCTTGAGGTTAAAGTCAGTGGGAAGGCAAGAACAGGGTTATATTATATTGTAGGGAGCTGTCTCTACTGTGGCAGGTATACAGTTCCATTTGTGACCATCCTTCACATTTCTAAGCAAAAATATATATTCTAAGAAGAACGATAATCCTGATAGAAAACTATTAAGATATATGCAGGTATCACCTAAAACTAGCATTTTCAAATCATTCTAGTAGCGTGAAGGAACAAAGGGTTCCAGTGGTATGCTGTAGAGAAAAGGGGATGAAGTAGACAGAGATTCAGATCTCTACATTTACATGCATATGCACCCCTTAAAGACACCCTGTCAATACATTTAGTCTACTGTATTTCATTGCAAGTATTTACTTAAAAAATACTTTTCTTGTTTAAAATAGGATTAAAAGCCTCTGTTTCTCAGCACTTGTTCCCCTCAGTTGGGGAAAATATATGTTAGTACAATACACAAAATACGTTTTTAGGCAATTTTTGCATTTTTCATACAGAGTTTTTGAGAACTATTCTGATCATAACATTTAGATAAATCAGTCAGCAATAGCACTTTTAAAATAATTTAGTTCAACTTGGTAAAGGCCTGTTAGGGTTACTATAAAATTGAAGTGAGGCTAACACTTGGGTTTCTGGAAACCTAATGACTACTTTGTTTTTAGAATAGTTACCTTTCAGGCTGGTGAAGGTAAATCTGTAGAACTGCCAGAACCAAAGAGGTTTTTTTTGAAACTGTCCCTATACTCTGTATTCCATACCAGTATATTGCTCTTTCTTTTATGAACCTGAAGATATTTTGAAGAGTGTGGTGTAACAAAATAATAATATTGTTATAAGCTGTAAGGAAATGGTTGCTATTTCTGCTGACAGTATTTGAGGCTGAGCGAGTCATTTGGCTTTTTTAGTGTTAGAGTTTTTTTTTCTTTCTTTCTTTCTGTGGCAAGTAGTGATGATATGCTACTTAGTGTACTTGATGTAATGGCTGTTAAAATCACCTTAAACAAAATATGTGATAATGTTTGAAGGGATATCAGACTCCAACAGATATAAATCATTAGTGTGATTTGGAGAAGAACATTTATATATTGGGATGGCCTGAACTGTGTCCTCCTCAAAATTCAGATCTTCAAGTTCTAACCCCTAAAGTGATGATATTTAGAGATGGAGAATTTAGAAGGTAATTAGATTTAGATGAGGTCAAGAAGGTGGGACCCTCCTGATGGGATTAGTGCCCTTAAAGAAGAGACACCAAAAATACTGCTCTGTTCTTTACCTGGGTGCATGTGCCAAGGAAAGGCATGTGAGCACATAGCAAGAAAAAATGACCTTCTGCAAGAAACGGTCCTTACCAGGAACCTAATCAGCCAGCACCTTGATCTTAGGTGTCTTAGCCACCAGGACTATGAGAAAAAATTTTAATGGGAGATAATTTTAATAGGACATCCAGTCTATCATATTTATTATGGCAGCCTGAGCTAATACATATATTTTAAGATTAGATGAAAAAAGGTTTTGAAAATTGTATTTTGTTAATGGCATCCTGACCGGGCTAATACATGTATTTTGAGATTAGAAGAAAAGAAACAAATTTGTGAAAATTATAAACCAGCCGTTAAATATTAGTTATTATTATCTAAAATATCATCTTGTAAATAATCCTTGAAGTGTTAAAATATATGTTTTTAATTTTGTGGTGAAAATTTAGTAAAACAGTAGCACCAGTACATATTATATTAGTAATCATATCAATCTATATTCTCTAGAGAACCAAAACTAATATGATATACATTGATATAAGTAATGAGATATGTTTTAAGGAATTAACTCAAGTAATTGTAGGGACTAGCAACTCTGAAATTAGTAATGCCAGCCAGCTGGCCAGGAACTTGGACCAAGAGATGATGTTTCAGTCTGTCTTTTTTTTTTTTTTTTTTTTTAAGATTTTGTTTGTTTTTTTGTGTGAGAATGAGAGAGAGAGAGAGAGAGACAGAAAGTACACAAGCAGGGGGAGCAGTAGAGGGAGAGAGAAGCAGGCTGTCCACTGAGCAGGGAGCCTGATGCGGGGCTCCATCTCAGGACCCCAGAATCATAGGATCACAATCTGAGCCAAAGGCACGTGCTCAACCAACTGAGCCACCCAGGTGCCCCTGATTTTGCAGTCTTGAGGCAGTTACTTCTATTAAAACACCAGTTTTCTCTTTTAAGCTCTTCTAGTAGTTGGATAAGATCCATGCACATCATCCAGGGTAATCTTTACTTAAATCAACTTAAAGTCAGCTGCTTATAGTTGTTAAATACATCTGCAAAATAACTTCACGACAACATGTGAATTACTTTTTGATTAAATAACTGTGTACTATAGCCTGACCAAGTTGAATCATATAACTAACCATCATAGTGTTGTTGAAAATCTCTTTAAGGAGACATACCATAAGTGAAGGACTAGGTTGAAGTCTAACTGGGTATACTAACAGCTAAAGAAAAAAATAATAATGCCAATTGCTATTGAGACTAATGTGGAAACAAGGAAGCAGCATCACAGAAGAAAATATTGACAATACTCTTTTTGGTACTGTTTAGGGGAAAGGAGTTTGAACAAAAGACCACTAATTTTTAAATCCTCCTTATGAAAATCTACACTAAAATATAAATGGATACATAAGGCTCCTATGGCTCAATTCCATTAAACTTGAAATCATTGGCCTATCTCTCCTTGTTCTAAGTTTGAGAAACAGATATAGGAATTTGACTAAGTAGATTTTTTATAGGAAAGATGTTTGCTTATCAATCTCCAATTCATGTGACTGACAGGTTTATTTATTTATTTATTTTTAAATATTGTATTTATGTATGTATTTGACAGAGAGATCACAAGTAGGGAGAGCGGCAGGCAGAGAGAGAGGGGAAGCAGGCTCCCCGCCGAGCAGAGAGAGAGCCCAGTGTGGGGCTCCATCCCAGGACCCCGGGATCATGACCTGAGCTGAAGGCAGAGGCCCCAACCCACTGAGCCACTGAGCCCCAGGTTTATTTTTCTTGTGCCTTCCATTGCCATTCTGATCATGTGTTCATCTTGTAAACTGTTTTATTGAAGTATAATTGACATAAAATAAATGGCACATATTAAAAGTCTATAATTTGATAAGTTTTGCCATGTGTATACACCTATGAAACTGATATCACTATCAAGCTAATGGGTAGGTGTCTCACTCCCAAGTTTCCTCAGGTCCCTTTGTAGTTTCTTCTCCCCCGTCTCCTCACCAATCTCTTCTGTCCCTGACAATCAGTGATCTACTACTTATCTGAAGGTGTTTGCCTTTTCTATAGTTTTTTATAAATTATACAGAATGTTCTATTTTAGTCTATCTTCTTTTACTCATTGACTTTGAAGTTCATCCATGTTGTTACATGTAGCAAGAATCCATTTGTTTTTATTACTGAGACATATTCCACTCCAAGAAAATACTGCAATCTCTTTACCCATTGATCTATTGATAGTCATTTTGAAATTCAAAACTATTCTGGCTCAGAACTACTCCGGCTGGGCCTGGAATAGACTTGGTGAAGTCTATTGGTGAAGGAAGAGCTAATTGTTCAGTAGTTTCCAGCTTTTCCTAGTCCTCTTTGATTGTGATCTGATATTGGCTCTTTCACAATGACCTCTACACACTTAACTCATTATTACTTCTTAAAAGTATGAGAGTATTGTCACAACAAATAAAGAAAAATAGGAAAAATCCCATCACCGTGTGGTTTGTAGGCTTTGTGGTGTTTGGTTTCATTTGATATGTTGGACCTGGATATTACAAGGATCAAATTTCCATAATGATCTGCTAGTTATCAAGCTTCTCTCACCCAAATACCTTTGGGGGCCAGTCAAAAATGTAAAACATTAAATTAGATCTAATTTAAAATGATCAAGAATAGTGGGGAGAGAGCATAGATCCTGCCTAATGATACTCAGATTAAGATAAGCAATGTACAGTACAAACAAAAACATATATTTGGGCCAAATCAGCCTTCTTGAGGATGGGACCTCTGTGATAAAAATGATTCATAGTGATAGCTTTTTCAACTGAGCTATTACTTTCTTGGGAAATATGTTCCTATCCTATGAGCTTCTAATTCAGCTCTTGTGTAAAGACTGCATTTGTTTAGAGTTATGGAAACTTGTGTAAACCAAATTATTCTTTCTCTCTCTCCATAGACCTTTCTCAAGGCGGCTACTCATTTGTCAAATTTTGACAACATACACTCCATCTCCTTTTACTCATCTGGGATCCAGGGAGATAAAATCAATAGTCCCAACAAATATGTTGATTCCTATCATGCTCTGATTGTATGCTAGGTATTCTGTGGGGTTGAAGATGACCGAAGTTGTTCCTGTAACTGAACTGAATAAGCTTTGATCATTACCATTCAATCTGGGTAAATTTATATTCTCAGTGGTTCTTAACATATATGTGATACAGTGGTACTAACTTTAATTTAAATCTCTGCTCTAGCTAAGTGAAACTCTACTTACTGTAGGACAATATTTCCTCAAATAAATATCTTTAGATTTTATTCAAGGAGAGTCATAGGTTTTGAATTTCATACTATTTAATATCCAAAAGTGACTTGAATTTTTTGCCATGCAGCAGTGTTTTCCCAGCCAACTTACCCAAGAAATTTGATATAGAATCCATACTTGTTTTGCATTATTTAGCTGATTTAAAAAGATCTAAGGTTGCCATTTTTTTAAGTCAAGAAACATTTTTAAAAGCTGATACTTTGCACTGTTTTTTCTTTATTCCCTTTTGTTACCCATTTTATAATCCTTTAAAAATAATGGTTTGTCTCTGAAAAGGAAAAATCACATCAGAGAAAAAGCTACTCCTTTGCATTCAGTGACAGCTACTATTTCTGTATAAAATAATTGAATGAAGACGTAGGTTTCACATCAGAAATCTTACCAAAGTGAAAGTTCCTATATAGTTTATGCAAACTAATACAATTTAAAAATTAACATGACAAAAGACTGATCATTTGGTAAAGTACTCCAGAGGTTTTACATTGTCAGGGATATTTCTATATAACATTAAAAGTAGAATAAAATATAAAAAGAATAATCTATTACATAGAAGGATGGAATATAAGAAGTATCTGAGTATTGAGAAAATCTGCCATTCAAAGATATCTGATTGCTCTTAATATTTTTCTAATTATGTTTTCAGCTACTGTTGCTGACTAGATGATCTAAATTGAGAGAAGAGGCTTGGGGCAGGTTTAGGATGTGTAAACCAAATAGGATGAGTACCAGAATGAGTGGGTGAAAGAAAAAGAAAGCACTAAGTATCTGCTACTTTCTAAAGAAATTTAGAAGAAAAAAAAAAAAGTTGAAGAAAGGTATATTTCCTTTTCAACTTAAAATTTATAATTAAATGCTCAACATTTTGGGGGCTCCTGGGAGGCTGTCGGTTAAGTGTCTGCCTTTGGGTCAGGTCATGATCCCAGGGTCCTGGGATGGAGCCCCCACATTGGGCTCCCTGCCCTGCGGAGAGCCTGCTTTTCTCTCTCCCTGTGCTGAACCCCCTGCTGCTGTGTGCTCTCTCTCTTTCTGTCTGTCAAATAAATAAAATCTTGAAAAAAAAAAAAACCCACTCAACACATTTAATCATTAATAAATGTTTATGTGAACAACTGAACAAATGCTTTGGCTGAACTTCCTACTGATATCTTTAAAAAATTTAATTTTCTCCGTTTCCTGATCATTTTCTAAGATATGGCTGTGTAAATGCTGAGAAAAATATTCTGACTAGAATAACATTAAAATTCACATCTAATACCCCTTCAAGTCTCTAATACTCAGTAGTTGAATACCACTCCCTTTGGTATTCTCCTTTGGTTTTACATGAAATTATACAATATATTTCTAACCGTGACTATTCCTTCTCCTACTTTGACTTCAGTTCTGTTCTCAGGACTCCTTCTCTTCTTTCTACATTACTCCTTCGCACTCTCATTCAGTCGTTGCCTCATCTAGTGTCTTCATTCATACGATATATGATTCCCCAATGAAAAAGCCAATTATCCTTGAAGAGATTGGCATGTTAGGAATGTGAACCAAAATCCCCACCAATTCAGTTTTCACTGAGGAACATAGACCTGGAAATAAAATGTTAAATATCTGGCTCTTCGTCATCCTCCCAATTCCTATAATGATAAATTTCTGATCTTATCCAGAGGCTATGGCCCATGTCTAATGTTTGTAACATTTCTGATTCCCTATATTATCTGAAAGTGAGCTGATCACAGTGTCTAGATTGAGTGTGCCTGATAGTCTTTAGTATTAGTGTTTAGTATATTAATAGGTCAAAGTTAAACACTCTCTTATGAACTACAGAATGCTTGGTCGAAAGAAATTCAAGTATATTGAGGTCTCCTTAACCAAATACCCACTGACATATTGATAAATGAAATAGCAATGAGTAAGTACTATACGGTTTGGATCCTGTTTGTTCTTATATCTCCTAAGAATTGATGCTAATCAAAAGTTTCGGCCTTAATTGTGCTTGATAACTTAGGTATTACAGAGCCTGTTATTAAAGACTTGACAAGGGCGCCTGGGTGGCTCAGTGGGTTAAGCCGCTGCCTTTGGCTCAGGTCATGATCTCAGGGTCCTGGGATCGAGTCCCGCATCGGGCTCTCTGCTCAGCGGGGAGCCTGCTTCTTCCTCTCTCTCTGCCTGCCTCTCTGCCTACTTGTGTTCTCTGTCAAATAAATAAATAAAATCTTTAAAAAAAAAAAAAAAAAGACTTGACAAAAAAAAAATTAATTAAAAAAAAAAAAAAAAAAAAAAGACTTGACAATGCCCCTTCATTGTGTGGATAGGAGCTTTCCTTCTGCATTTGTCATTGTATTTTCTGCTATCCATTTCCTATGTGTGTGACCCAAGTCTGTGATCTCTCAAATTGAACATATCAACCACTTATTACCAGCTCTATTTTAATTTCCTTTCCAGCTACCACTTGAAGTACAAGACTGCTAGCAGGTTTTAATTTCATTTTAGGCATAAAAAGACATATCTGCATGATTAAAATGCCAGATAGCTATATAACTGTTATCAATTATATTAATTAAGGGAAAATTGTAGCAAAATTTGTTCTGAGGGAGGAAAAAAAGTATCACCCTGAAACCTTTATTAACACATTGATGGCCACAAACTATTATGTTTTTCATAGTTTACTTGTGATTTGTCCAGTTTTAACATAAAAATTTTAGAGAACTTGGAAAAATGTATTTTTTTAGGAGAAATAATTGTGAAATTGGTAGCTGTGAACCTCATGCGTAGCTACTTTGATGCAAATTAAAACAACCTCCACACAAGTACAGGTGATGAAATAGCTGAATTGACTAATTGTTTTTAAATATAGGCCTATTTGGACAGCCATTTACATTCTCTAACAAGCTACACAGTTCAGAAAGTTTTTAAGGCACTTAGGAAAATGAACCTTATGGCTCAACAGCATTTCTACTAATATCTAGAAAATTACAGTTTGAGTTTAAAATGATTATAGCTGTAAATCAGTATTTAAAGAGATTTTACATACATTACCTCGTTTAATCCTGGCTGAAACTCTGCAAGATAGGGAGCATCAGAGGATGCTGTGAATTTATTAGCAACTTGACTATGATCCCACAAATGGTATTGGAGTGCAGATTCAAAGTCAGGTTATCTACTTTCAAGTTTAGTGCCACCCTTATCCACCCATTTACGTGTAAGTAGCTCATCTGAGTCAGTACCTGGTATGAAATATGATAGGTTGGGAACAGAGAGCACAATTCTGAATAGGTTGATGTTTTTGCCTATAGCTAGCTTTGAATGTAGCAGGTGAGACAAACGTGTAATTAGTTCTTGTGATATTTTTAATGTGTCCTATCCAGAGTAAGTGTAAGATGTCTTGATAAGACTTAGGAAGGAGATGTAGTTTATTTTTTGGAGGAGGCACAGACAAAATATCCGAAATGATATTTGCTGGTCTTTCTGTAATTAGTTACATCTCTGGAGATGAAAGACTATTTCAGAAGAGGAGCATATAGACATATCTAAGGTATGAGAAAACATTGCTTACTAAGCGAACTGTGAGTAATTCACTGCTGATTGAAGTAGTTTAGTATTTAAGTGAGAAATAGTCCACACTGAGGAGGCTCTCTAGCTTTCCTATGAACATTTGGAAATCTCTAGAGATTTTATTTTATTTTATTTTATTTTTATTTTTTTAATGTCATGATGACTGAGGAAAAGCATTACTAAGAACTGGTAGATATGGGACAAGATTTCACTGCAGAGGCTTCTAGCACGGTGGGTGACTTTCTCACCCTAAAATGATTATTGTGCTCTCCTGAGAAACACAGAAGGCAGACGGTGAACAGCCTTATGGGATATACTGAGACATTTGGACTCTCTTTGGAGGTACTTTTCTGGGCCACTAAGGGGTTTTGAGCAAAGGGTGGACCTGGTAAGATTTCTTCTTTAAAAAGATCCCTCTAGTTGCCTTGTGGAAAGTGAGTTAGAGAGTATGCAAGTAGACACTAACACCGTAAGTTCATGCTCTGCCTTGCAACAGGCAAGTCTAAGAGAGCAGTAACAATTTGGCCAGGCTTGAGAGAACTTCCATGCACTGACTCTTCCTACTGGAAAATGTGGGTGTTAGTTCCCCTGAACAGACTGAATGAGAGAGGGAAAAAGTGTGCTGGAAGAACAAACCCCTATTAGCCCCTGCAGCAGGCTCAAGCAAAGGCCATTCATTCCAAAGAACAGTGACAGTGACGTGCTCTTTGCCAAGGAATAGATATCTTTACGATTCACATTAAAATATTTTTTTCTAAAGATACATGAATCAAATCCTTATTTAGTTTAACTTTCTGAAGTTGGATTTCTGTTTCTGCAACTGAAAGAAATCCTCATTAATTCATTTGGGGATATTCAGTCATGACATATCTGATTCTGACGCATTACCAGACAGTGTTCTATTTATATTTTCGTACTTTTATGAAAAAGAAGATTCTTTCATAGAGCCAGATTTTTTCATTCATTAATTCATCTGTGTATGCATTCAGTAATCCATTTAGTCATCATTATTCAAGAGACATGCCCGGCAGGCATTGATTAAACACTGGAGAGGAAAAGAAATTGCTGTTCAGAGTTTGGTTTTAGAGACAGATCTCTGGAATTCACCTATTTTTTCTTCATATTTCCCAGAGTAATTGTATCATTTTGTTCATACTTTTTTTGAAACCCATCGGTATTGTTAAGAACCTACGCCTATTGTATTGTGAAGCTTGGACTTCAAAATCAGAAGTAGAAATGCAAAGCATAAATTACATTCATAATAGTATGTGAATATCTTCTGAAACAGGTACTTTATACCAAATATCTCTTCAGTTCTTCAAGATACTTTGATTACACTGAAAAAGGAAATTTCTTTATTCGCCAGATACAAACTGCTTCATTTATGTGCTCATTTAGAATCTGAATATATATGCCTTTCTTTGTACAATTTAGGTATTCTAGAAATTTTAAAACTTGGGATGTCTTCAGTAGGTGGTGAAGAGCCTTTTAAAAACATTTTTATTTTACACAGGTGTAACACAGGTGGTACGCCCTTTCCTCTCTGCCCCATAGGGTGTAGCTCTAACTACCCTCTAGGGAAGAGAAGGTTGGGTGAACAGCCTTAATATTTCTCCAGCTCAGTAATTACCTGCAGGAACATTCTCTTCACTGCTCAGGAGTTCTTAAGGGAAGTACGACCTGATGCATACAGAATGACCTTGCATCATGGTTCTTCTACGGGTCACTTCAGCCTCTTCCCCAAACCTTATACACCTGTGTAGCCGATTATGTTTTACCTTCCCCGCCACGCCCTTAATTGAAGGATTCAAGTTTCTGTCATGAAATCGTACATACTCTGGTGGAAGGACCTCAAATATGGTGCCCTGACATAGCTACTTTGTTCTTAGTGACACATGTAGAGGATAGTTTTCACTAATAGAATCTCAGGGGATTCCTACAAAGACACACTATCATCCATACTTAGATTAATAACACTGGTTTTATTATACTCAGAATATCCTGGGTTTCATAATAAAGTTTACATCAAAAATGAATGATGAGAGAGGCAGAATTCTTCCATTTGGGATTTAGATGAACTAAAATCTATTTTGGATCTGGATGGGCTGAAGATGAGGGGCAGATTTAGATTCTCTTGCTTCTGCTTTGAAACACTGGATAGGTATGTTAGATACAGTGTTCACTCATCCAGGGTTACTTTTCACCTTTCTCCACCCTGCACTGGCACCACAAGACCAGTGTTTACTAACTTCATCAGTGGCTTCTTCTTTCCTCTCAGCTTCCTGGTGAGTCTGGCTAATGGAAGTTGTAATGGAAAGAGATTTGTGAGGGGGAGATTGGAGTTGCAGTATTCACTTCTGCAACTGTTTCTCTGCTAAGGGATAGACTGCCCTTTTTCTGAGTTACTCTACTGAAGTCCATAGTTACTATTGAACAGTACTGTCTTGTAGCTACAGCACCAGCTTTGGCACCCTCCCTACATTCTATACATTTTCCCACCCTCACCTTTTTAGGACAAATGATGTTGATGACTTCCTGTGGTTGCTAAACTCAGAGCGATTCAACATGCCTTGATAGCTTACTTTAAACTTGCTCTCATATTTATTAACTGTCCCTGCATTAAGGTGTCCTAAATTACTGCATTTAAGTGTGCCTTTTTCTTCCTGTTGTGATCTTTGCTGATGCTAATGTTTATACTACTTAGCTATTAATAGAGGGAGAAAAAAAAAAAAAAGGAAGAAGAAATGGACCACCCTTAGCTGGGAAAAGTAGAAGTGAATCTAATTTCAGACCTGTCAAATTTCAGATGTCTGACTAATACTCCTATAGAAACGGAAGTGAAAAGAGGTATCTGGGATGGATATTTGATTTGGAAATCTAATGAAGTTTATAAATTTGGGAAAATTTGGGTTTCATTTAACACTAAAAATAAAGAAATCCATTGATTATTTTCTCTGTGCTTCCATCCTTGTGAGCCTTTATTTTATGTAGAGAGCTAATTAGAAAAGCAGGAGCTTCAGGGACTCAGAAATGTAACATAGTCACAAAACTTATGTGAAAACTGCAATATCTCTTTTTGTGGCAGTAATTCCCAGCCATTTCATCAAATATAAAATATTTTTTTCCAGGGGAAGCTCATCTTCCTCTGAAGCATATTTACTCTTCAAACATAGAATACATTCACAACATAAATTATTAAGTCACTGACTTAAACACTGACTGAGTGTTACAATTTTAGGCAATATATAATTGAATAATATGCTTTCTTTGTATATAACATGACTCTAATATTAAAATTTTAAAAGTTTTATGGCTATTTCTCAATTTCTTTATGAAGAAATACTTCTTGTATCAACTCTACATGGTACTTATGTCATCTAAATGGAAGCCAGAAAGTATCTGAGAATGACACCTATTTACATTAAATATGATATTAATGCATTATATCAATTATATAATGATTTTCTGTATTATTTATTATAATACAGTATTTGCTATAATTGAACTCTTCCCTTAAGTGGTAATGTATGTTTTTATAAGGAAAATGTTACACCTTTCAGTCTTTGAGACATTCTTAAAATATCTTTAATGTTTCATAACCTTGATTTTGAGAATAATTCATCACCTGTGAACACTACTCAGGAGGGAAGATTTAAGGTACGACGCTGCTTTTACTATTAATAATCTTCCAAAGTGTTAACTGTCTTTCTGTATTTCTTATAGTCTTATTAAAGGCTTTGAATATATGGTTATATTATGTGCTAGAGAATATTAGTTTTTTGCTATGTTATTGTTGCATAACAACCTCCCGAGAAACTCAATGGCTTAAAATAATTATTTATTTATACCTCAGTGGTGGGACACCTGGGTGGCTCAGTGGGTTAAAGCCTCTGCCTTCGGGTCAAGTCATGATCCCAGGGTCCTGGGATCAAGCCTCACATTGGGCTCTCTGCTCGGCAGGGGGCCTGCTTCTCTTCCTCTCTCTCTGCCTTCCTCTCTGCCTAGTTGTGATCTCTCTGTCAAATAAATAAATAAAATATTAAAAAAAAAACTTTAAAAAAAATAAACCTCAGTGGTCTACAGGTCAGCTAATCTCAGCTAGGATATTTTAATCTGAACTTAAGACCACAGGTTTCTGATCATGTATTTTCATTCTGGTAGGCTGGCTGAAACACAAATGACTAATGGTGGTATGGCATTTTTAAGGAATAGGGTGGAAACAGAAATACATAATGCCACTCTGTTAAGGCTTCATCTCAGAAATGTCATCCTGTCACTTTTCCATTGGTTAAATCAAGTCACATGACTATGTTTAAGATTAATTTCTTATGGAAGTCTATTCCATAAATACCAAGCCTTGGGGAGGCAGGAGGAAAGGAATAGTTTATTGATAAATCCTATAATCTGCCAATATCACTTGCAAAGAGACATGTGTTCTCAGTTGGTTTTAATCAACCAGTATTTATTATGCTTTTGTTGGATTCAGAAAATTCATACAGGAGAGTGTACTTTAAATGTAGAAGGAGACCCAAGTACACAAACATGGATACATATAAACTCAGAATAAGACCTGAGAACCATAGATTAACTATTTCTGTTAACTATCAATGCCAAATAAATACATAGACCTGACAAATTAAAAAAAAAATTCTAATATGTGAAGATCATTTTTCAAAAATGTGATATAGAAAAGATTTTAGTGGATGCTATTATACTGGTTTACTTTTAAATATGCAGCTGAAAAATGATGAAAGAATTAAGCCAACCCTCTTGCTTGTGGTTAGTTCCCTATTATATTTTGTAACCTGAAGGGACATTTTATTGAAAAGGAGACTCTCTGGATTGGAAGAGCCCTTAAATGATGCAAGAACCTCAGGAAATTGTATAGGAATAAAATTAAGATGAATCATTGTGCACAGGTAAAACCATTCTTGTGTTTATTAAATTTCTGAAACTTTCCTGGATACTTTCTATACATGAGTTCAAGGACTGTTCCTGGATGATTATTTTGTCTTCTGAGTTAAAAGAAAGTTTTATTTTGCCTCTTTGCCTATAATATAGCACAATGTTCAAGTGTTCATTGCTTTTTGGGTATTTTAAATGGTACCAATAAAGCACATTGGTTTGCTAGTTTTTAATTCAATATTTCTAAAACCTAACCTAAGAACAAGACAGAGAAATTTGACAGTTATATTTTTGGGACACTCACTGCAGTGTTTTGTTTTGTTTTTTAAATTATTTATTTAATATTTGTTTTTCCTAGTTACTGTTGTGCACAAAGTAAGAATGTGTTTTTTTTTTTTATGAAGAGAAATATGTTCTATAACTTCAAAAGACAAAAGACTATACATTTTTTATGAAATGTCTGTGTATGATAACTTAGAACAACCTAAAATAAAATCGTATGTTAAAATATATTATGAAACTCTTTTAAATATCATTTATATTAAATGGTTTCTGGAGGCAATAATCTTCACTCAAGAACTATGTGGATCCAAATAACAAGTCCCAAGTTTATGTGTCAAAATTACTTGTTTTGACACAAGGCAATTAGGAATAAAATCAGACTGATATGTCTTTCTGAAGGAAAACTGTTCTATGGAAGACCATCAAGACTGAAGTTTTTGTGAAAACTTCTAAAAGCTAAGAAGCCTAATATAGGAATGTTAACAAAACACGCATTAACTTTCCATGGTAAAGGAAAGACAAAATACTCCAGGAGATCCACTGTGCAAGTATACTCATACACATAAACTGGAAAATCAGGGAAGAAAGTATTAAAATTTCAAAATACACATTTAAAAAAAATCAATGCTATTTTAATAAATACATCATCTATTTTGTTTCTGATTAATAAAAGCTTATGTTTAGTCTTTCAATTTTTTTCAGTTAAAAAGTAATTTTAAAGAATCCTTTCCTTCCATGTTTCTTTGAAATTTTCTACTAGAAGTCTATACTCTATTGCCATTTTCCCACTCCTCAGTTCCTGGCAACCAGCATTCTGTTGCCATTCTATGTTTCTCTGAGTTGGACTTTTCTATGAGTTGGAAGAGTTTTCAATATTGTCTGTAGTAATTTGGAAAGGAAATAATGAAGGGCTCTTACTAAAAATGGAAGTGAATATTTTGCTTCAAATACCTTTGTAATTTCAAAAATAATTATTGTGAGTCAATTAACAGTTTTGTAACTGGAGGTAAAAATTGGTGCTTCTTACTGTTCTTAGAGAAGCCTTTTAGCTATGGATAGTTCATAAGGAATATTATATTAGGAACGGACTCTTTCAATTTAGAGAAATATCTGTATTTCACCTTATATAAATATATATCAAGAAGAATGTAGATTTTATAAATTTTAATGTTATTAAAAGAATGTTTTAAATTTCCATATCTAAAAATATGCATTTTTAGTTATTGTATTTTTATCTTGCTTGCTCTCTTCCTTCCTTCCTTTCTAAGTATGGTTGACACACAGTATTGCATTAATTTCAGGGGTATGACATAGTGATTTAATAAGTCTGCTTGTTATGCTACGCTCATTGAAAATGTAGCTACTACCATGATCACCATACAATGTTATTATAATACTACTTATTAAATTTAAAGTTGGGTTTGAAAAATATGTATTTAAATTTGGAAGTTACTCTTTAACCATGGATAAAACATATATATGTGATTATACTATGATATTCTGAAAAAGAACACAAAAATTTGCAAATGTTTGCTTTGTACTTAGGTTTATATCATTTATAGGTTATTTGTTTTCTGAAAGATTTTTGTCTCAATCATAAGATTTATTTTGTTTTACACAGGGAGCATAGCTCAATTAAAAATCTTTGTTTTTTTTTTTTTCCTTAATCCATCTTAAGGAGATTAATAGAGCTACCATGATGACAATAATAACTGAAATTTGTTGAATGCTTACTATATACCAAGTATCTCCCTTGAAACATAATAAATAGAAACCTTTGTTTAATACACAACTGAGCATAATTTCTTAATTTTATCTTTTCTCCCTTGGCCTTAGATGTGGATAGACATTTAATAAAATTTTATAATGAAAGGGCTTCCACAATCTTTTATCTTAAACTCTTCATTTTTAGAGGTAAGAATTCTAAGAATCTAATGTTATGGCATGCTAGAAATTCACCTTGAAAGATTTAATGAATAAATTCAGTCTTTTTTTTTTAAATTTGTTTAAGAATTGAGATCCACAGAAGTGGGTATCATATTCTTAACACTAGTTCTATTAGTAATCAAATCTGAAATTTTATTGGTATAGAACTTGACTTCCAAGAGCAGTAACATAATTGAAAAATAATAACACAGTTCTTGTAGAAGTTTGATTAACGTATAGTGAGTTTCAAACTTGACACTGATTATAAAATGGAACAAGTGACATTATTCATTTATTCTGCTTGTTATGCTATGCTCATTGAAAATGTAGCTACTACCATGATCACCATACAATGTTATTATAATACTACTTATTAAGTAGTTGTGAGTACAGGCTCTGTGACCCATTAGTAAACAAAATAGACAAAATCCCTGCCTTCATGAAGACGTTTATTCTAGTGGGGAAACAAAAATAAACAAGAAACAGTGTAAACTATTCCTTATGTAAAGCAGTGGTAAGTTCTAAGGGGGGGGGGAAGCAAGGTAAGAAGGGGATATTAAGTGTAGGAGATGGTATAACAGTTCTAGTTAAAGTAGGCTGGAACGTCTCACTGACAATGTGATTTTTAAAAATAAAGATCTGAAGGAAATGCAGAGGTGTGTAGGAAGAGCATCCCCAGCAAGGGGAACAGAAAGGGTAGAGACCTTAACGTGGGTGTGTCGCTGGCAGGTTCGAAAATTATGAAGGAGGAATAGGGGATGACTAAAGGATGTGTTGAGGGAGATGAGGTCCATGAAGGAGCAGGGAATCAGATTATAAATGGTTTTACAGATCAAGTTGAAGATTTTAACACTCATGTTGAAAGAGAAAACAATGATCAGTTGAAGATTTTTCAGTAAAGTCATTTAGGGGAATCAAGTAGCGTGATATGGTTCAAAGACTAAATCTTATAGTTCTCATTATTTATGTGTTAGATACTTTAAAAGCAAAAAAGACAGAACAAAGAAGTGGACTGAGGAAAGATACCCAGAAAAGTAGAAGGAAAACCAGGCTTGTGTATATTAGAAAAGAGGCCAAATAAAATATTTTGAGTTAAAGAGAATGATCTATGATTCCACCTGCTTCTGATACATCCAAAAAAGTAAAAGGATTGGCTATTGGACTTAGCAGTGTGGAGATCAATAGTGACAACAAAATGAGCAGTTTTGTTGGAGTTGTGGCAATAAATATATGATGTAGTGGGTTTGAGAAAAAATAGGAAGAAGGACATTCAAAGAATCAAGAATAGGGAGCTATTTCAAGTAGTTTTACTTTATGCTTAGAAGAATAAGGTGATAGCTGCAAGGAGAAATGATATCAATATGGTCTCTTTTAATAAGATGAACAACATAACTGCATGTTATTTTGATACTAACAGTCATATACCATTTGATGGGGAATATTTGATAATTACAGAAAGGCAAAACGAAAATTGCTATGGCCATGTCTTTGAGAAAGAAAAGGGAGATGAACCTGTGCACATAATGGAAAATTTACACTTAGTTGGAGTGCAGTCCATTCTCATGATAGAAAGTTAGAATATTCAAGTACAAATACAGGAAAATAGATGTGTCAGGGGAGGTGGTGGTTGGAATTTCTCTCCTGACTGCTTTATTTCTTCAGTGAAATAGGAAGAATGGTCACAAACTGAGAGAGGGAGAAGTAGTGTTTGAAGCAGAAGGACCTAGAACAATAAAATCCTATAGTAGAGTAAAAGAGTGAATGGACTATAAAAATACAGTATGAGTTAGTGCTCATGAGTTTAAAACTAGTCCAGATGGTTTGGGGTTTCTTCCAGGCTGGTATGATGGTGCAGGTTTAGAGGTGCAGCTGGTGGAGATTTGGATTTAATTGTAATTGTGGTTTAGCTAAAAGAATAAACAAATATGACAGAAAACAAAAGAGCTGATGTTGCATATAAGTGAGAGATTTTATCATAACAATTAAACTTAAGCTTAATAGTAAGAGAAGTGTGGTGTTGTACCAGGGGTGAGAGATAAGGAAATATACTAAGGTCTCACTGGCTTCAAAGCACTGTTGGAGTTGGGCCTTTAGAGGGATTGAGCTGGAAAAAAAAGAACATTGTAGTATAAGATATGCTTGAAATTGAGGTTTGGGGAGAGTGGCAGTGATTAGTAACAACAAAGGCATGGGTATGATCACAGAAGTGCATTTTGAAGTTAGGGTGGGGACCACGATGGTCAAGAAGAATGGAAAGGTCTAGGTCTTAGACTCTGGACTTTGAGTTCTCTGCTGAAGAAGCAGTTTTGGAGATATTTGCAGTGAACCAGGAGCTAATATTTCAAAGAACAGAGGGAGGAGACCTGGGAGACAACAGCAGCCAAGGAGATGTTTTATAGAGGAAAGAAATTCATTTGTAGGGAATAGGGTAATGAATAAAGAAAGGGTACCTACTGCATTGAGTCCCAGGCTTATTAAGTTTACAGAAGAAGCAGTATCATCAGGAAGGAACCAGATTTAAGTTAGGACAAGACGGTGAGAGAGACATTCAAGGAAGAGATTGAAGACATAGTCAGTTTTGCTAATGATTAAACTTGAGAGAAAAAGGAAAAACTATGGAGGTTGGATGGATAAAGCAAATTCAGAAGAGATCTTAGAGTCAGAAGAGACTTCAAAGATGATATAATCTATTCTTTTATACCTTGAAGGCTCTTCGTAATATAACGAATACTTCTCCCATCTATTTGAGTTTTTTCTGTGACTGGCTTCTTACAAGGAAGCCCATTCCAAAAAGGAGATACTTTCTATCTTCAAAGATACTTCCATTTGCCTGAAAACTCAATAAAATATGTACAACTCAAATTCCTTATAATAAGGACTCCCCCTTGCTTCTCTCTCTGCTTCCTCCATCACATTCAAACTCTCTGTTTGCCTGCTGTTTTCCCTCGTCTTTTGCTGAGACTGGACATTTGTAGATCTCCTATTAACTTGTTTCAAATCACTGATAATTTCATCAGCTGACCACCCTAACAGCTACCACCATTTCAATGAGTACTTTCAACAGTACCTTCTCATTTCACTGAGAAGGTACCCAGTTCTTTGATCCTTAGTTGCTTCACTATTGATTAGCTGCCTCTACTCTCACATTATTCCTCCATACCCATCTTCTCTTTCTGGTCATATCATATTTACTAGTAGTCCTTTAAAAAATATTCTTGATCTCACACATACCTGTCAAGAGTGTAACTATGGACAATTCCCTCTCTATGCCTATATCCCAAAAGCTAAGCATCAAATAATAGGTTGGAAGTACTATTGTTTCACATTCACCACACTCAAGTTGGCTTTCCACAATGCAGTCAAGAAACTGTTTCTCCAGAAAGTTTACTCTACTTATCTCCACAATAAAATCACATTTTAGCCATCTGCTTAAATCTTTCATTACTTCTTTCTTCTATCTACTAATCTCAGTGTATGGCTTCATTTCCGACCAGGGAGAATGCATTAGACAGTAACTACTTAATCTTTTTGCTACTATATCTAAAAATTAACCTGCTGCCTCCCCTTCTCATGACCATGAAGAAAGTGTTATTCTAATCCAAATCAAGTCCCTTCATTTGTGCTTCTTTGCTCCTCCTGCACTTTTCTAGCTTTTCTGTCTCCTGCCTCTCAGCATCTTGATTTCTAGCACATACCCTCTTTGATCAAACATGATCTAGTATCTATAATCTTAAATAAAGCAAGACAAGCCTTGACTTGACCTCATACATCTTTTTAGCTATGACTTTTAGCTCTTTTGTTTCCTATATCCTTTCATTACCAGCTTTTCAAGAGAATTTGTTTGTGTGTGTGTCTGTGTGTCTGTGTCTGTGTGTGTGTGTGTTTTATTTATACTATTTCAACTTTCTCATGATTTTCCATTCTTACCATTCTAGGGTTCTGCTTACAGGGTTATCAATTAGTAACATGTTTTCTATCCTAATTTAGTTGTCAAATATTTTACATAATTGAGTAGTATTTTCTTCCTGTGGAGATCAAGAGGATGTTTTGTGGTTATATATTCTCAGGCTCTAAAATTCAAGTGATGACAATATGATAATTATTCTAATTTTATTTTTTCTTATAACTACAATTAGTTTTTGAGTTCCCATTCTGCTTGGTAGTAAAACAAAGGTAACCAAATCAATTCTAAGAAAATTTATTTGCTTGAAAATATTCTCAGGCTTGGGTTTTCAGTCAAATCAAAATTGGCTTGCCCCGCCCCCTCTTCTTTTCTTTCTGTATTGGTTTAATTTCTGAAGTCTATATAATGCAGTAATATCAGATGGCGAGGCATCTGGTCTTCATCCTTCCTTTGTCCTAGACTGACATCTGTTGCCAAGTACAAGCATGTCCCGTGTCCCCACCACATTGGCATCTGTTGAGGTTTCTGTATTCCCACCTGGTTTCTTGACACACATCCTTATACTGCTCTTTGTTGTAATTTTCTCTCATCATGACCATGGATCCCTTCAACATCTGCCTGCTTTCTCTCTCTCAGCCAGGTGTCTTGTTGTCAGAGGCAAAAGGAAATCCTGTTGCTTGCTCTTGTTGCCCAGGGACCACATGAGACTTGCTATGGCTGTCTTGTGTCTTTTCCCTTTTCAACAGCAAAAGAGACATCTCAGCCCTCTGGATCCACTTTTACCTAGGTTACTAGGGAATCCTTAAAAGCTGTCTTTTCACATTGTCCCAGAAAGGATTAGGGTAAATGTGTCCTTTATTCGTGGGTCCCCAAACTGTGAATAATTTTTTTTAAATATCCATTTTAATTTTTACTGATTTAAGAACAGAAAAGACAGTACATTAAGCTTTTCCTTAGGTCCCACTGGAATCTAAAGGATTCTCTCCAACACATTGTTTAACTTTTCTCTTTACCCAAAGGAGTAATTATTATTCAAATGAGAGGGAAGAACAATTTAATGTTTCCATTTTTCCAACTCTTTGTTATATCAGTAATATAGCTTTCTTTAAAAAAATAACCATAGATTTAGCATATCTGCTTTTAGGTCTCTGTTTTCACTCATCCCAGCTGGCTGGGCTGGGGGAAAAAAGGACCACATGTTAAAGGTGAAGATACTTGAAGAAGATTAGAGAGAGATTTGCATTTCTGTAGTAGGGCATAATTAGTGGCCTGCCCATCTCTTTGGGGAAATATTATAAATGCTGACTAGATTAACATATTTAAATGTATTGATGAACTGAATAGAAAGTTAGGAATACGCTAAATGAAAGGGGAAAATGAAAAGTAAGAAGCAATATGTTGATCCTACCTTCCACCTTGAGAGCAATTGCAAATTCTAGTGAATTTGAGTTTTAGTTTTCATAGATTTGCAGAGCATAGAGAATAGGTAAGTCAAATACTTTCTTAAATTAAGAAGGCTAAAAGACTATAATCCCATCATAAAGCTGGGTCCAGCAAATTGGCTAGTCCCTTGATATAAGTGTAAAAACTATGTAAAGGTACATTCACTGAGGGTTTTATAAGTGAGATATTCTTATCTTAAATCCTAGTGCTGAGTAAGAGGGAAAATACTCCTAGCTAAAAGCTAAATAACCCTTATATTGGATTATAGCCTGAATTTGCCTTGCTTAGGTGATGTGAAACACTTTTAATGCAACACTACAGTTTAAAGTGACCTTAGGTTGGTATAAACCCTCAGTCACCCAGCAGAAATAACTGTGAACTTGCTCTGAAAGAAACTATTTTTAGTCCAAGCCACAAATAAGTCCCCCAAGTAAAATGTTAAGAAATACAAATTTATAATAAAAAAGCACAGAACACCCAATGAAATAAAACACCACAGCTAGAATCTCCAAAAATGAGTCAGAATCTCAAAACTGAACATACAGAATAAAATTGCTACATGGGTTGGGTAAATAAAATACTGAGAAGAAGATGGGGTGCCTGGGTGGCTCAGTCAGTTAAGCGTCTGCCTTCAGCTCAGGTTATGATCTCAAGGTCCTGAGATGGAGCCCTGAGTCAGGCTTCCTGCTCAACAGAGTCTGCTTCTCCCTCTTCCTCGGTCCCTCCTCCTCCCTCTGCTGGTGTTCTCTCTCTGAAATAAATAAATAAAATCTTTAAAAATATATAAAGTACTGAAAGGAGAAAATGGAAGGAGAATATTAAAGAGACCAGAAAGACTTAGCTAAAGAATCAAAAGTTTGGTTTGATATTGAAACTATTTTTTAGGTCAGGGTCTCTGGAAACAGACTCTGAGATACATATTTACATGCAGGACGTTTATTTGAGTGTGTTCTTAGGGAAACAACAACAACAACAACACCCCCCACCCCCAAACCCTACAAGGGTGGTAAGAGAAGCCTGATTAGGTGACGCAGTTGCAACAGTAGCCTCAGCTTATCTTATCATAAACTCTAGACCTACTCATTCCTAAAATTACTACTCAAAGCCAGACACATTTTTAGTGTTTCTATTATATGGAACAGCAGCCACCCTACAGATAGAATATGAGGTTAGAAGGTGAAAATGAGATCACAGGGATGAAAATTTCTTAGAAACTGAAAGTTCTGCACACATGGTTATCATGACCATCTATCCAGGAATCAAAAGTACAGACACTGGAGTCAGAGAATTTCAATTCACTTCTGACTCTGACACTCACTAGCTACTAGACTGAAAGCAAATTGCTCTGTCTCTCTTTTCCTCAGTTTTCCCATATGTAAGTGAAAGGTATAAAAACTACTTTGTAGGATTGTTGTGGAGGAGAGGAGCATAACTGAAGAATAAGCGTAACACTTACTATACAATAATAGTTTAGTAAATATCCTCTGACACAATAAAAATACCATTAAAAAAGGAGAGGAGGTTTATAACCATGATCCCTAACTTAGCATCTGCCTCAACTTTTCTATATTTACTCTGATGTATTATTTTAATTCCCTTTCCCTAAGACACTTTCTTTTTCTTTTCTTTTTTTTTTTTTTTTTAAAGATTTTATTTATTTACTTGACAGACAGATCACAAGTAGGCAGAGAGGCAGGCAGAGAGAGAGGAGGAAGCAGGCTCCCTGCTCAGCAGAGAGCCCGATGCGGGGCTCGATCCCAGGACCCTGGGATCATGACCTGAGCCGAAGGCAGAGGCTCTCACCCACTGAGCCACCCAGGCGCCCCCCTAAGACACTTTCTGACCATAGCATATGCAGAATCTAATTCCCACTCCAAAAACAAAACAGTATCTTACGAAGGTTTGCTTTCCTGAAATATATGCATTCTAAAATCCCAGGAGGACTCTTTCTCTGAGTTTTTCTATACTTTTACAGAGTAAAATTGGCCATCTTACTTTTGTTATGACAGCATATCACGTATTTGCAGAGTGATACTATTTTATTGGGCTAAGTGTTTTAGAATAGCATAATTCCTTTTATCTTACTCCTACATTGACAAAACAAGTATAGGTTATGGCATTGAGATTTTTATTGGCAGAAGCATTCACTATTAAATAACATTGAAAAATGTGTTTTTATCTGTGCCCTGAAAAGACCATATATATTTTTTTTTCTTGCATTTATTTGTTTTCCTACCCTTAGAATGAGTGAGGTACAATTGTTTCACTAAAGTAAAGTCCTTTCATTCTGGCCCTTTGAAAAAAGTGAAATTACTGCTAATTTTTATGGTTGAAATTTCCAGCCTACCCAGTAGAATTGGAATATATCTCATATGGAAGTTTCCATCTCATATGGGAGAAATCCATAGGATCTCTTTACAGCAATAAACAAGTACTTTGTTTTATTCTTTATGTTTGACCAGATTTATCCTCTTCTTCTTTAAAGAAAATCTGGGGCAAGTTGGCTCCTACGATAAGCTGTCAAGATGAAAAATCCACACTGTAATGTCAATTTGCAATGCTTGTGGTTCAAAGGATATTTATGGCACATGTGATTTATTTTTCAATCACCTAAGATTTAACAAAGAAACTATATCATGATTAATCTAAAAAAATTGAGAGGTAATTTATTTTTACAAATTCTGGTTGAACAGCAACAGCATGTCATTTCTAAAGGTGCTATTAGGAACAACAATAGCACACCAGCTATTGAAGGATGTATAGACTGAATATTTTAAATTGCAAAGAAAACAAAAGGCAACACCTGAGGGAAATCTAATATAGACAGTCTACTGTCATTTTGGGGGATTGCTTTCATGGATATTAGATAGGTGAAAGTGACATATAATATCTTTTCAGGACTTTTACTATGAGATTAACTTATTTTTCAAATGCATGTCATCTTCGTAAATCTTTCTAACATGATAATTTTAACACAGATTTTATTTCATTAATAAAATTGACAAAAATTAGTTCATTGGGGTGAACATTCAACAGTGTTGGAACAGCTTCTATGTTTCAAATGCTCTTATTCTTGATTCTGGCAGATGACTTCTTGTCCTTCTTAGCATCAACTTCGGAAAAATCTACTTTAGAATTAGTCTCCTAATATTCACTTTTCAGCTGTATTCTATTCAGGATTAAACCTTACAGGCCTGCCTTCTGCTGAGTAAGTCCTTGGCTTTCTTACTTACACAATTTTATTTTCTTAATGATAACATCTATCATTGCAAATTGTACCTGACAGAAATTCCTCTTAAGGTCTTTCTCCTTGTTCCCCTGCAAAACTGATTTAGTCTTTGTTTTACAAATAATTGGCAGTTCTTGTTAAAGTACATTATTCTATTACTAAAAAAATTACATAAACTAATCATTTTTGTTCTTTTGTTACAACTATAGAAACAGTAAATAATTAGATATATTTGAATGGATATTGAAATATCTAAGTACAGTATTAAAAAAAGTTATTTTGAAAATAGTGTATTTATTATTATAGTTGTCTATACAAATATGTTTGTTCCTTAGATAACAATGTTAAAACACGGAATGTGCATAGAAAAAAATCTAGTATGACATGCATCAAATTCAGCATTCATTTATTGAGTGGGGTTATAGTAAACCTTCATTCCTTATATTCTTATGTATAATACTTGGCAAGAGAGGTCTTGTTTTGGTTTGGCTTGGTTTAAAAATGAAAATGTTGCATTTATTTTAACACAGCTGAATTTAGTGTGGAAAGTGTTTTTGTTTGTTTTGATTTGGTTTTGGCTTTGGTTTTGGTAATAAAACATGAGGAAAAGATTGGAAGCATGTATATCTGCATATTAACAATGACTAATTCCAGGAGGTAGAATTATAGGCAACCTTAATTTCCTTGCTTCTTGACTATATTTAAGATACGTGTTCATAAGAAAGAACTGTCAGTTTAGACAGTGCAAAGTAGAATCGTGTGAATGGACTCAAACTCAAAAACTCTCTCATTTATGACACTTGTAAAAACATCTCATTCTTCATACACTTGTTTTGGAAATATGATTTTATTATTATGGTTAATTCTTGATGAAATTTGCTTATCAATAAACTACCTTAATTGTCTGAGCGTTATTAAATCAACAAACCAAATGTAGCACATCATAGCGAAGTTATTGCTTGACTTTCTCAAAAGCGTTAGTTAATTGCAAGAGGAATGTCAATTAAGTGAGGTTTTCTTTAACTTTTTTTTCTTGGTGGTTATGTCAGTTTTTCTTGTGTTTGTTTTTAATAAGGTCACAGGTAATGACAGTAGAATAGTAGCATACATTTTTTCATGTATAACAGAGAAAATATATTGGGAAGATCAGTTTCTAGTTGTAAAAAACATTAAAACAATAAAAAATTAAAAATACCTCTTAGCAAGCCATTGTTTAAGATATTTCTTTCCCTTCTGTTTTAATTTGCTAAGCCACTTTTTGTTATGAATTATGTAGACGTTTGGGTTTTATTAATTTGTTTCAAAATTCTTGTATCAAGTGTGCATGTTTTATTCCTAACTATACACTCTATTTTTCTTGTTATTATTGTCTTTCTTGGACTTCTGGCTTTCCTTTGCCTCTTCAAACATCTCCAGCAATATTTAAAATCTTTGATAGCTAATGGTAATGTCAGAGGACATTTTCTGGATCCAAGCCAATCATAATGTCTTTAACTAATGTTTATATATACCAAGCTTGCCAGCTACTTACCAGTGCATAACAGAAGATAAATGTACACCAGTCTACTACCAAGGCTAAAAGAAGCCAAGCCATCTGACTGCTAGCAACCTAATTTTTACATAGCTGTTTATAATTCTCATCGTCATGTTACAGCAATATGATTTATTAATCCTTCTGGCATTTTTCTCCTTGACAGCCTCTCAGCTGCTGTTGCATCCTTCTTGGATGGGTAAGTTCTATATACTATTTTGAAACTGTGAGTCAAATTTTATGTGTTGATACTTCATTTTTTTAGGCACTTATTCTACTAAAGTGGAAGAACTTTAATTTAACACTATCAAAGATATATATATATATATTCAAGAGAAGTAAAAATGAAGGAAAATAAATTTGGAGATGTAATTGCGATGGAAATTTTCCACAATTTTAACTCAGAGTGGGTTAAAATATAACTTACATTGCAGTTTTTACAGACAGGCCATAGCACTTTTCTCCAAATGGAAAATACAGTTTTAAGACCTTGGCAGTCTCTTGTGAATATTCAAGTACTTTGATTCAGGACTGTTTTTGCCAGAATATTTAGAATTTTACACCTTTTAACTGTACTTTTACATTTAATTTAAAATCATCAATAGTTAGTTAAAACCACCAATTCAAAATGGTAGTTATCCACTGTGTTTCATGTAATTATTTTATTATAAACTTAGATTTGATGTCACTTAAATATTATACACATTAAATACAAACAAAAAAGCTATTGGAAGTGAGAGTATACACACACACACATACACACACACACACTGTATTTTGGTTTGTTTGTTTGTTTTAAGATTTTATTTATTTATTTGACAGACAGAGATCACAAGTGGGTAGAGAGGCAGGCACAGAGAGAGGGAAGCAGGCTCCCTGTTGAGCAGAGATCCCGATGTGGGGCTCTATCCCAGCACCATGGGATCATAACCCAAGCCTAAGGCAGAGGCTTTAACCCACTGAGCCACCCAGGAGCCCCTTGGTTTCTTTTTTATAATAAAACTTGGGGAAGACCAGAAACATGTCGATTCATATATATTAAAAATGGCTAATGTGCACAGATAGAATTTTAGGCAATCTTAATTTTCTTTATGTGTGTATAAATATATTTACTTCTTATTTATATATTGCACACACACACACACACACACACACACACACACACACACACACATCAGTGATTTACTAAGCTAAGCTCCAATCAGGGTTGTGTTGCTAGAATCTATAGCAAAAAAGAGAAAAATATTTGAATTCTGTAGTTCTTTCATCTAATAAAAGAAATGAAGTATTTTTATTTAATGTGGACAGACACATTTCTTTATGTGAGTGAATCCAGAAACATTTCGGTCATGTAAAATATATTATGTGCTATCATATTGTCAACTATAAATTTGCACAGACTATTTTTTTCTTTCAAATGGGTAACATTCTTCTGTGAATGCTGATTGTGATTGTGATTGTGTGTTTCCTCAACTATTGAGGTGTTTTCTGTCACATTTCTTCAGAGAAGTAAAACAAATGGTTTATTCCTGTAGGAAAAATGCAAACATAATGCAACTTAGAATTTGTTTTAACCTCAGTCAGGAGCTTGTTTTGAGATGCAGAATTCGTCACCATTGTATTAAAAAGTCATATTATTTGTCTAAAGGATTTTATGTTTTTTAAAGATTTTTATGTATTTATTTGAGAGAGAGAGAGTCCACAAGTGGGGAGGAGGGGCAGAGGGAGAAGCAGGCTCTCTGCTGAGCAGGGAGCCCAACAGGCAGCTGGATCCCAGGACACTGGGATCCTGACCTGAACCTAAGGTATTTGCTTAACAGACTGAGCCACCCAGGCGCCCCTGTCTAAAGCATTTTAAACACAGCTGTGCCGGTTACAAGTGAGTACACAAAATAAGAAAGAGTGTTTTGGTCTTTGTGTCTCTCTAATTTCTATGGAGTCTTTGGTCTGGCCTAGTCTAACTCAAAATCACTACTACTTATACCCAAATTGTTTAAGTTCCATGAGAACTGGTAAAACAATCAATGGAGAACCAATTAAGTAATTACTAATTTTCACATAGCTTCTCACTCATTAAAAACTGAGGGAAAAAGAGGAAAATCTGGCATACCCTAGATTTTAAGAAGTAGTTTCTTCTGTTTCAATCTCTTCTTTTATAGTGTATAATAATATACCATAGGAAATAATGTCTCAACATCCAGAAAATTTGAATTTTAAGTCACTCCTCTTTATTAAAATCATAATACTATTGGAGATCCTTTTAAAGTTAGGTTGATTTTTAAATTTTCAATAACTTGACAAATAATTTACTTATGCTCACATTAATAAAGTGACATTTCATCACAAGTAAGCTGTATTTCCCAAAATTTTTACATAGCTGTTTATACTTCTCATTGTCATGTTACAGTAACATGATTTTCTTTCTGAAGTCACATAAATTAATTTGTAACTGTTGATACTGCATATATTGTGGGGAAATTTGGGCCATTATGAAATTTACAAATATAAAATACATTGTATTATATAGATATGTGCATATTTATTGTGGTATTGTGATATATATTATATATATCATAATTAATGTATATATGCAATTAATGCTTAAACAGTCTTTATACGGTTTTAGAACAGAGAAAGTGGATGCCCCAAAAGATAGCTCTGGCAGTGATAGTAATAAATTTAAAGCATTGGATTACCCAGTTTTCAAAACACTTATTAATGAATGAAGATTTATTTTAGAAAATTATTAGGAATGCCTGCAATTCTGACAAAATTCAACTACAGAATGCTTCACAATTTGGGGAGGAGTAGTATCAAAGAAGTCATTAAAAACTGTTGCATCTTGCACTTTATATGTCACGAAGTAAAGATTTATGAAGAACGATTAATTGTTTAGGTGCTAATTTACCATTAACCATTTTGAAGCATAATTAATGACAGTGTTTTATTTTGAATCGCAATGTGTTTCCCATTTTAAAAAATCATGTGTAGTAAAAATCTATGAAAATGTATTTTAATTCAGATTTGGAGTTTTTCAGTATCTTATAAAAAAGTGAAATTTACAGTGCATGGGTATTGTGTAGAACCTGTCCAGATAAAGGAGAAACTTGCACGTGCTTACACAGAAACCTTGTTTCTCGAGAGCCTCAAAGTGTCTTGATTCTCTTTTCTTCCTTCTTGTTACCTAAGTAATATAAAACATACTGTACTCAATTTGCAAGCATGCAATTTCAGAAGTTTTTGCAGCAGCGAGAAATTTAATTACATATTTCTTCCATGTTTACCAATGAACTTTATTGTAGTTGTTACATTTTATTTTTTATCGAATTCAGAGAATTAAGAAAAAGATTAAAATAGTATTTTGAGAAATGTGTAATTATGAATTTCTTAGGAGCAGTTAGTTTCTAACTAAACAACATTAGTTTTCAATATTCTCAAAACTCAAAGAGTAGGAAGACCAACTTTGTTAGTGAATTGTTATATGAATTAATGAATAAACACTGTGTGATGGGACTATCAGTGTATAAAATTGTTATATAGACTTGAAGAATGACTTCAACATCAATACAGCACGTATATCGCCATATCCTTCTCTAGAAGCAGGAATGAGGGGTGCTAGGGTGGCTCAGTTGGTTTAGTGTCAGACTGTCGGATTTCAGCTCAGGTCATGATCTCCAGGTTGAGAGACAGAACCCCACATCAAGCTCTTTTCGCCCAGTGTGTAGCCTGCTTGAGATTTCTCTCCCTCTCCTTCCACCCCTCACCCTGCTTGCACACACTATAAATAAACACATAAAAAATAAATAAATAAATAAATAAATAATAAAATCTTTTTAAAAAAGAAGCAGGAATAATATGCATGAGAACCCCTGAATTCAGCATATTTAGGAACATGGCAGACCTGTGTTTTTCATATGTATACCATATCTCTCCCACTAAAATAACACAATCTGTTCCATGTATATCAATTAGTAGGGACCCAGCTCCCATCACTTCATAACCCCCAACACCATAATGAGGGATTATGACTCAGGTCCACTATGCCATTGGTCAGACAGATTGGTGTCAGGCTATACGAACAATACAAGTTAGGTTACCACTTTTGTCCTTATTTGCTACAAAAAGGAGCAGAGTAAAGCAAACCTGAAACATGAATAGAAACAGAATCCCTATGTCATGGTTTGAGACCTAGAATCTTTTCAATAACATCTGTCAATATAATCATTTTTTTAAAAAATTATTATTATTTTGAGATTCTATTTTGTTATTTTGATTCTTGATAAATACACTACAAATATTGATTTGGTGTGATATGATATTTTGGGACTTCCAGGTCATTCTCTGATGTGGTCTTGATAATAGTATGGTAACTGAATCCAAATGTTGTATGACAAAGATCTAGACTCCGCACAAAATTTGTCAAAATCGGGGAAAATGAGGCATTTAGATACATATTTTTACAATGTGAGTATGTATATGCATGTGTGTTTAATTTTTCAGGAAGTAAGTTAGTTACAAGAAAATATCCTATAGCAGAATTACAAGTGTTCAGTTTTTTGTTTTTTGGGTTTTTTTTAGCATCTAAAGAATTGACCTCTCTGTTAGACATTTAACTGTTCTAAGGACATTGGCTGTTCTTCAGTGTCTTTTGGGGTCTTTGGAGAAGCTGCAGGCACAGAATTTGCAGCAATGCTAGCATTCCTTCTCTTTCAGTTTAACCCTGCTTGTTCCTGATTTGGGTAGTTTACATTGCCCTTCCTCCTGCGCTTCTCCTCATTTCTCTAGTTCTTTAGATAAACTGATAGGAGAGGAGAACCCATTACGAAACATTGACTACAATGTGCTAAAGTGCTCACCCACACATAAGATTCTTCTATTTACTAGCCTTGTTATTTATTTGTTGATATTTGCTTAATCTAAGATGTATGTATTTAACATATATTGAGTGATTTAGAAAGACCATGCAAATAAATTTTATCCACAATTATTTCTTTCATTGAATTACATGATTTTACCCACACTGAATGTCATAGCAGCTTCATATTTACTTTTTTTTTTTAATTAACATATAATGTATTATTTGACCCAAGGTTACAGGTCTGTAAATGATCAGTCTTACACAATTCGCAGCACTTATATCTGCTCTTTTAAAATATGGAAACATGTCATGCCGTATATTATCAGTAGGACGGACTTGCACAATTGAGGATATATTTAGAATCCGCTGGCAAGCCCCATGGTTTCTGTTTTGTTTTGTTTTTATTTTTATTATTATAATTTTGATCTTACGTTATCAGATGCCTTGTGGTCACTTTAAGACAAAAACACAATTCCAGTTTGGTAAAATTGAATTGACTAACCCTGCATAGTAATCAAATGTGGAACTTAAATATTTTCTCTTTCTCCTTATGGACCAAGTAATGTAAGGCATAGGAATGAATCTCTTTTATTTAAATATCTGTTTTATTTAAATACAATTAATATATAGTGTATTATTGGTTTCAGAGGTAGAGTTCAGGGATTCATCAGATGCATGTAATACCCAGTGCTTCTTATGCCCTCCTTAATGCCCATCACCCAGTTACCCCATGCCCCCAGCCACCTCCACTTCAGCAACCCTCAGTTTGTTTCCTAGAGTTAAGAGTATCTGATAGCTTGTTGTCCCCTCTGATTTTGTCTTATTTTATTTTCCCTCCCCTTCCCTATGATCTTGTGTTTTGTTTCTTTAATCCCACACACGAGTGAAATCAGAAAGATAATTGTCTTTCTCTGATTGACTTATTTCACTTAGCATAATACCCTGTGCTTCCAGCCACATGATTCTTCATTCTTCCTAGCTTGCATTCCCTCAGCCAACTCAGCTCTTGAACTAAGAACTTTTTAGTTTCCACGATCAAAGGAGAAGAGGAAGGAGAAGAAAGCAGATAAGGGCACTTTAAGGACGAATTCATGCCTTCTAGACCAGATGTGTTTTTTCAGTCAAACTTTCTTTGTTCTTATGGATCACTTCTGTGGCTCTTTTGTTGCCAGGTTGTTTTGGACAAGATACCATTTTAAATGACTGCAGGCCAGTGCTCCCTTTGCTAGATTCGCACCTGGTACATCAGACTCTTACACTTCTTAACCTATTATTAGGGCAAGTGGCGTGATCTTGCTCCTGCAGCCTTGTGCTGTTTGCCTTTTAGATTTCTCAAGCATAAGTCAAGAACCACATCCGTGTCATACTCCCTTTAGTGACATATACCCAATACCTTGATTGGTCTGTTAGACTTCCTTTCACTGACTTACATTAGTTTTACCCTCCAGTTTTTGAAGTGTTGAATGTAGGAGGGATTGTGGGGGAGGACCAAGTGTACAACTTAGTGTTCAACTTTCTCCAAAGAAGTCTTTAAATAGTCTGTCTTTATTTTACAGCTCTCAACCATCCGTGTCCTTGATGGAACTGAGGGATTCATTTAATTATTTATTCATTTATTATTCATTTAATTATTGTTTTAGGTCACTATTTTCAGCTGTTACTGTTACATTTAATTATTGTTTTAGGTCACTATTTCAGCAGTAGATAACCAGAGCAAGAACTATGAAATACTGAGGGCATTTTTCCTTTCAAAAATGCATGAAAAAATGAACCAGTTAGAGAGTTTATTTTACCATTACGTTTCAAATCAGGATTCCTCAAAGCAGTCCTACTGACATTTGGGGCCAGATAATTTTTGTTGTGGGGAGCTTCCCTGTGTATTGTTAAAAGTTTACCAGCATCCCTGCCCTGTTCTACTAGATGCCAGTGCCACATAATCCCCTTAATTGTGACTACCAAAAATGGCTCTAGACATTTCCAAATGTCCTCTAGGGGAAAAACCAATCCTGTTTGAGAATCACTGGTTTAGATAATCTCAGGGAAAGAATGGTAGGAGAAAAAAAAAATCTTGGGAAAGAAAAAAATAAAAAATGTTATATTCTAAATAGCCAAGAATTTGTATCAAGCCCACTAATAGTAAACCATGAAGTAGAGACATTACTGAAACAAGCATATTCCAGGATTAGATGCACTGTTTGCAAAATCATCAAAATGTACATGCTATTCATACTTTATATATACATAGGACTAGAGCACCATTAAGTTATGAAGTTATTGAAGTTCACCTTCCTGAATTATTTTATTTCTGGAGCTTTGTTTCTCTTATTTCATGCTTCAACTGATTTTTTATGTTATTTTGTATTATTTCAATAAAAACATTTTTATAAATGAATGGCTTTCTGAGAGATGAATTTTATCCCTGAGATAACCCCATAATTTAGCGTTTGGAGCTTTAAAAAATACTTATCAGGACACAATCACTAATTGAGACTAATGGGATATGCTGTACATTTCTGACAGTATAATCTGCATCTTCAAATTTTGATGATAATAATTGCATGGCAACTTACAATTCAGAAAGGAAACACTATCAGAATTTTGAGCCATGGAAAAGGAACAAAAGGGTTAGGGGACATTTGATTTTAAAAAGAATCCTTGTTTTCTTCTCCAGTATGACTGTTTTAAACTACTGACATTATAATCCTGATTTTTGACTTAGAGTCACTTTTCATATTCTTATATACGCCATTTAAGAAGAGGTTCTGGGTACTCCATTGTAATTTATTACAATTGTTTCAAACTTTTCTTTTTGAGCAAGAATTATTGTGATAAGTACAACACTAGTTGGTTTGTTTACTTTTGTAAATTGTTTAATAGTCCAGAGGAGCTTGTCCTAAAAGAAAACAAATGAATTGATTTTGTTTTCATCTTGGAGTCAGTGACAGTGCTATTATTTCCTAACAATTCTGCTTCAAATGCTGGTTGTCACTAATGGTGAAAAAACCATGAGAGGATTAGTGCAAATCTATCTTCAGTATTGGACAATGCAAATCTATCATCAGAACAATGAAAACGGCTCAAACTATAATATATACTGTTTAGGAGATGAGAAGCATTAACTACATGTTTAATCGTCAAGAGAGTGGCCCACATTCCCAATGCTAACATAATGGTGTTTCACTGGAAGTCTAGGTAAGCTAGTGCCTCATATTCTGGTCTTAACTTTCAAATATGCCAGACATTATCTTTTTCCTGGTAATTGGGATGCCACTATGACAAGGCATATATCTGTCACCACTTGACAGCTACCACTTATCAGAGGAATAGGACATCCATTGCACAGAGCATTCAAATAGATTAAATCCGTTTTTTAAACAAACTTTACATAGTGCAATGGCATATAAATTTATTTATAAACTATTGATAACTTCTAGATGGTTTTACCTCTTTCGTTTTTCAGGAAGTAAAGGCATTGTGAAAGCTGAATAGATAACGGCATGCCACTGTATTTGCCCTTCCGTAACTGCTTTTTATTTTAACGTGACTCTTTTTTGTGAGGGCAAGTTGCTAAACAAGGTGAGTTAATTTATATTTTTGTCACATTTGCTTTGAAGGATTATTGTACACCAAAAGAAGAATCAAAAAGATAATACTAGGTAGAGCCAACTTATGAAGCAAAGAGAGTAAGTTACTATTTAAAAACAAAATTAGATTGCATGCTGTTTGTCAATATGTTTTCATAATTTTCATATTTACTTAATTTAATTTGGCACATGTCATCCTGTTTAATGTCTATGAGTACCTCCTTTACCAGATTGATGATGGTTTATAAATGTTATCGGTAATTATGAGGCAATTTATGTCATGCTTTTTAGAAAACTACTAGAACCTTTTTTTATAACAGCAACAAGCAAAATTCAGCATGCTAACACATTACGTTGTCATCAGCCCAAATCAAAGTTTTTAGGTTATAAATAAATCAATTAACTTCAGGTGAGTAAATTGAAACAAAGAAATAAAAACCCCAAACCTAGTTTTGTTCAGTTTCTCTATCAGAAACACATTACAACCATGTGATCTGAAAGTATTTTTTTTTGAAGATTTTTTATTTATTTGACAGATCACAAGTAGGCAGAGAGGCAGGCAGAGAGAGAGGGGGAAGAGGCTCCCTGCTAAGCAGAAAGCCTGATGTGGGGCTCGATACCGGTACCCTGGGATCATGACCTGAGCCGAAGGCACCCACCCAGGTGCCCCAAAAGTATTTTTTTTTTTTTAATAAAGGTCAGTCTTTTCTCTCTTGAAAGTTAGTTATCATCACTTGTAAACTTTAAGTATTCATAAACCTGAATAATAACCTAAAACCAATGTTGATTTATGATATCAAATAAATCTAGAGGACGTATACCAAAGTTCCAAAGTAAAAGGAAAAGACCTTTTGGGTATGTGTACAATAAATATTGAGGGAAATAAATCAACATGGGAATAGTACATAAGAGCCTAAATTTTGAAATGTGGTTCTGTGGTACTCATTTACTTCTCCAATGTCTTTATGTTCACACATACACCAAAAAGTAACAAGGTCAATTCTGTAAAAATATTTTGTATGTAGGTAAACATCTCTAAATCATTTGAAACTTGCTGTTTTAGTATTATTTTTATAATTTCTTTAAATTGAGGAGCTGTTTAGAAACTATTATATAATTATACGAATTTTGACACTAATGTAATGAGATAAATTTTCCTGTGACTTATAGTTGAATTCTTACAACTTCACAGTCATCCTTCAAATATGTCAAAAGATATGAGATTATTTTTTGTTCACTACGTATACTCACTATGTATACCTTCCAGAGTGTGCTTCTACCACAACTGTCTAAAATTACTTTGTATGCCAAAAAGATCTTTATTTGTATTTTTTTTTGTTTGGCTTATGTATTATTCTCTCCTTCTATGATATAAAACAGTAGATCACAATATTTTGTGCAAAGTATAGCTCGGTAACTTCATGGTACATCTGTAAATGATAAAATGAAGGCACCAACAGATGACTGATGAACTGAAAGACTGGTGAGTGAATGAGTATCATATAGTACTTTTTTCCCCGATGTTCTCTCTGATAGCCCCCTTGTCCATCATCATTGTCTGTTTCCTAGGCTTCAGCTTTCTGCTATTTTGTCCTTTTTTAATCCATTCATTTGGTGTCATTATCCCGATAAATTATTGCTTATGATAAGCATTCTTCAATGGAATATTTTTTGGCATACTTTTTAACAATGTTTTCTTATATCATTTCTATGCCCTCTCAGGTTACTAACATGTACAGAAAAGTTATGAAAATAATATATAATTTCCAAGTAGGATGTACATCAGGAATTGGGAATATTTATTTATTTATGTATTTATTTATACATTGACTAATTAAAGGATCAAAAACAGTCACTTCTGTAGATGCCAAAAGACATTTAACAAATTTACCATGTATTTTCAAATAAAAACAACTTAATAAATTAGTAGGAGAAATATACTTTCTTTTTTTAATTTAATTTATTTTTTTCATTGTTCTAAGATTCATTGTTTATGCACCACACCCAGTGCTCCATGCAATATGTGCCCTCCTTAATACCCGCCACCAGGCTCACCCCCAACTGCCTGCCCCTCCAAAACCCTCAGTTTGTTTCTCAGAGTCCATAGTCTCTCATGCTTTCTCTTCCCCTCTGATTTACCCCAATTTACTTTTCTTTTCCTTCTCTAATGTCCTCCATATTATTCCTCATGCTCCACAAGTAAGTGAAACCATATGACTTTCTCTGCTTGACTTATTTCACTCAGCGTAATCTCCTCCAGTCCCATCGGTGTTGATACAAAAGTTGGGTATTCATCCTTTCTGATGGCTGCGTAATATTCCATTGTATACATGGACCACATCTTCTTTAGCCATTCATCTATTGAAGGGCATCTTGGCTTTTTCCACAGTTTGGTGATTGGGGCCATTGCTTCTATGAACACTGAAGTACATATGGCCCTTCTTTTCACTACATCTGTATCTTTGTGGTAAATACCAAGTAGTGCAATTGCAGGATCATAAGGTAACTCTATTTTTAATTTCTTGAGGAATCTCCACACTGTTTTCCAAAGTGGCTGCACCAACTTGCATTCCCACCAGCAGTGTAAGAGGGTTCCCCTTTCTCCACATCCTCTCCAACACTTGTTTCTTGTCCTGTTGATTTTTGCCATTCTAACTGGTAAAAGGTGGTCTCTCAATGTGGTTTTGATTTGAATTTCCCTGATGGCTAATGATGATGAACATTTTTTTCATATGTCTGTTAGCCATTTGTATGTCTTCTTTGGAGAAGTGTCTGTTCATGTCTTCTGCCAATTTTTTGACATGATTATCTGTTTTTTGGGTATTAAGTTTGAGGAGTTCTTTATAGATCTTAGATATCAGCTCTTTGTCTGTAATGTCATTTGCAAGTATCTTCCCCCATTCAGTGGTTTGCCTCTTTGTTTTGTTGACTGTTTCCTTTGGTGTACAGAAGCTTTTTATCTTGATGATGTCCCGAAAGTTCACTTTTGCTTTTGTTTTCTTTACCTTTGGAGACATGTCTTAAAATAAGTTGCTGTGGCCAATGTCGAAGAAGTTCCTGCCTATGTTCTCCTTTAGGATTTTGATATATCCCTGCCTCACATTGAGGTCTTTCATCCACTTCAAGTTTATCTTTGTGTATGGTGTAAGGTAATGGTCAAATTTCATTTTTCTATTATAGCTCTCCAATTTTCCCAGCACCATAGATTGAAGAGACTGTCTTTTTTTCCACTGGATATTTTTTCCTGCTCTGTTGAAGATTATTTGACCATAGAGTTGAGGGTCCAAATCTGGACTCTCTACTCTGTTCCAATGGTCTATGTGTCTGTTTTTGTGCCAGTACTGTGCTGTCTTGGTGATAACAGCTTTGTAGTAAAGTCTGAAATCAGGTAGTATGATATCCCCAGCTTTGTTTTTCTTTTTCAGCATTTCCTTAGCAATTCAAGGTCTTCACTGGTTCTATACAAATTTTAGGATTGTTTGTTCCAGCACTTAGAAAAAATGTTGGCAAAGAAGTCAAACTCTCTCTCTTCGCAGAAATCATGATACTTTATATGGAAAACTCCAAAGACTCCACCCCCAAGCTACTAGAACTCATACAGCAATTCAGTAATGTGGCACAATACAAAATCAATGCACGGAAATCAGTTGCTTTCTTATACACTGACAATGAAAATATAGAAAGGGAAATTAGAGAATTGTTTCCATTCACTATAGCACCAAGAGCCATTAAGTACCTTGGAATAAACCTAACCAAAGAGGTAAAGGATCTGTACTTCAGGAACTACAGAACACTCATGACAGAAATTGAAGAAGACACAAAAAGATGGAAAAGCATTCCATGCTCATGGATCAGAAGAATAAACATTGTTAAAATGTCTATACTGCCCAGAGTAATCTATACTTTCAGTTCCATCCCGATCAAAATTCCACCAGCATTTTTCAGAAATATAATTTCTTAAAGTGATAAGGAGAACCTATCAAGAACAAACATCATAGTTAATGCTGAAACACTAGCAGTTTCACCATGTAAATGAAAACTTGAACAAAGATACCACCATTTTCATCTTAAAAAAAATCATGCACAATTTGATAAAATCATTTTAACAACAATAGTCAATTAAAAATTGTGACATAATTTGATAAATCTACTTTGGTGATCATTAGGTATATTTTGTAACACAAAATTAGAAAGAAATCTAAATGTACATGAATAAGACAATAGAAGACTAATTCAGTTATGTTGATGTAATGAAATAATACATAGTCATTTGAAGATGAGCCATGTGTATAGAACAACGTTCTAGTTATAAAAACCAAGCAGAGAATATAGCTTATATTATCAAATTTTGGAGGGAGGAAATACATATATATATATATATATATATTAACCTGTGTATATATGTATACATATTTATTTAATACCATGTATCTGTAAGTGAATGAACTAGATTCATATTCACAGACTAGAAAGAGTTCATAATATGTGAAGAAAGAAAAATAAAAATATCATAATATATGTATTTTTATATATATTACACTTTATAATATATGTAATATAACTTTTGCTTTTCAGAATTATCCATTATATACCTATAGTCAATATTTTGATTAAACTATCCTTTCCTGTAGTGTGTGTGTATGTGTGTGTGTGTGTGTGTGTGTGTATGTGTGTGTATACACATGCACCTATACGATGGAGATACAAGCCCTTAAAGCCCATACATATTAATAGATTAAATAGTTGTTACCCACTATAAGCTTATGGACATAGTAAGTGCATTTATGCATTATGATGTGATAACCCAAGAAAATGAATTAAAATTTTCAGAATAAAATGATACTTCCTCAGAGATTAGGGTCAACCTAATGCTTGTTAGTTGAAATGTTCAACAGCTGTTTGAACATGCTGTCATCTGGAAGTTAAAAAAGAACCAATTCATCAAAATCAACAGTACTCACAGAAGGAATTGTATAGTCTCATAGTTACCTTTATATTAAATCTAGAAAAAAAAGATCATCTAAACCATCTGTTATATATAAGACACTAGTTAATGGCAACATTGTTATCTTCAACAGAAGCAGGAGTGCTGAACATAACAGCATGAATGCCATGGTCTGTCTGGATGTTTCATAGTCATATGCATTTGAGCAAAACAATTTCACAGTAATTAAATCAAATGAAAAGTTGGTTTACAGAGATTTTAAGAATAAATGGTGGTTAATTACAGAATGACTAAACTGTTGCACTCCTAGCCTTTAGACAAAATCTCTTTCCATGAAACTATTTTATCAATGCTCATTATTACTTTCACGATGAGAAAATACCTTTTCATTTTATGATAATGGCCATAGGTCAACAGGTATTGAATTGTAGAAAACTTCAGACTCTATTAGGGAAGAGAATCAAAGGAGAAAATACTGTCTGCTGTTGGGAGATAATTTTTCTGTGTAAACTTAATGGAGCTTTTCCTTCTTGATACCTGGAAAAAGGAACATGGATACTCCATTCTCTCTCTCGGTCTTTTTTTTTTTTTTTTTTCCAGTATTACTTTTATGTTGTGACTAGAAGGTGAAAATCTGATTTAAAAAAAAAAAAAAACAGCAACAGCACTATATTCTATGCCCAGTTTTAATGATTAGTGCTTAAAGAAAAATCCAATTTTCAAAAATAATAATTTTGTCATGACTCACAGTGACATCAGACGACACAAAAATTTTGTGAAGTGGACACTTGACTCATGAAATGTTGAACATAAGTCAGGTGATTCCTGCATCCCCCAAATGACTCGTTTATCATTTGCTGATACTGTACAGCCTAGATCATTAAAATCATTCAGGTTTACTGAGTTTTGGCTTTTGACTTAGGCATTCTGAAGTTTTCCCTTCCTCCCTCACTTCCTCTGTCCTTTCCTCCCTCCTTCCTTCCTTTCTTAATGGTCAAGTATTGATTCTGTTCTTCGTGGATTAAGAACTGGTAAACATCTTAATTTTGAGAAACACTTTTTACATTTCGTATTACAGCATTATATTTTTTATTTAGTTAAGATATTTTATTGATTCAAGGTAAAGAGTAGATTTCATATTTATACATCCTAAAATATTTAAATACTAAAAACCTTGAATATATTTTCAATATATCAAGTATTTTTAGGTTTCTTTTAATTCTCTAAGTGTCTCTTCAACTACAATCTTAAATCTGATATTTTTTGTCATTTTATAAATGGTTGAAATAAAGAACTATACCACAAATTTGGAATCTAGAGAGCTTTATTTTATAGTTTCTCATATTATATAAATACCTGTCTCTAGCATGTGACAACATATCAAACTAGAAAATTTCTCCAATTAAAACTATAGTGTTTATTCTCAGGGCAGGACAACCTTCATGAAAATGTGACCTATGGCATCAAACAGGATCTGTTCTTGGTTTCTTACTTTTGCTGTCCTGAAATCATTAATAATTTTTACTAGCCCGAAGTTTTCATTTTGCACTGGGCCCTTCCAGTTATGTATCTGGCATAAAGATACAAAGTATAAAAATGTGAAACTATCTGTGTTTTTATGATTTACTTAAATAACTGATTTGTGAGGTGAAAGCCTACCTAGTTTCCATATTTTCTTCCTTCCTTCTGTCTTTTTTTTTCCAAATTACTAGAGATCTACTACTGAACAAAAAAAGTCCGTATGACTAAAATGAAAACTGGTAAGATTCAAAACCTATTTTTTCATGAGTATAACAGTTTAGTGACCATCTGCACACAAAATTTTGAATTCACATTTGTGAACTGTTTCCAAACGATGTGGCAGACCTGCTTCATTACTATTCCCACAGCCTTTATACTGGGCCAGTATCCTCGTTTCCCAGTATCTAAGTGTTGAGTGTTATCATTCAAGCTTAGTCCACCCATAGCACTTTTACCAACTGATAAGGGGGCAACTCTGTGGGAAGATCCAGGGATAGACTTAGACATATCTTTACCTTTTCTTGGATTTTTCTCCTTCCCTTACTTGTTTCACTTCCTGTCTTAAGGATCAATAAATCCCTTCTTAGGCTGACTTAAGTCAGAAGTGAAGTTAAAACAGTTTAAGTTTTAAGGAAGCTGATTTGGGAGAGAACAGATCTCTGGATATGGGACCAAAGAGATGATGATTATGAATAAGTTTTGAGAATTTGCTATCTAGAAAGATAACACAGTATTATATTGTCCACATTAGATGTTCAAGAGTATTTAGCATCACTACATCAGCACAAAAGTGACCTGTGTTACTGTGAAAAAGGGGCTATTATCAGTGATGTCCGATTTGTATAAAACAACAATTTTTAACTTACTATACTTTATTCATGAACTTGAAAGATTTTTAATATATTTTTGGTTATCCTTATACCTTTTCTGCTGTTTCTATTGTGATGTAAGTAGGAATTAGTATTTATTCTATAAAGAATAATGGTCTCACAAGCACTTTTATTTGAAGAAAAGTTTTACCACGATCATATTATTAATTCTCAGTTGTCACTAAGATCAGAAAAAAATAATTGGACTCAATTTGCAGAGCTAGTACTTTTGTATATTTGTGCATTCATATACAAGAAGATCTTTATACCAAACATGAGTATTAAGACAGAAATAGGAAAGGTAAATTCTTAAAATTTTCTTCTCTTCCGATATATTGTATATATATATACAATTGTGTATATATATATACACATTTGTATATATGTATACAATTATACAATTATACAATTATATATACAATATACACAATATATACAATATACAATATATAATTGTATATATATATACAATATATCGGAAGATATATATAGATAGATAGATAGATATGATATCTAGATATCTAGATATATATATACACATTTGTATATATGTATACAATTATACAATTATATATACAATATACAATTATATATATATACACACAATATATCGGAAGATTTATATATAGATAGATAGATATAGATATCTATATCTATCTATCTATATATAATATACACACATATATACCTATACCTGTTGAAAGTGATTATAAGTACATCTATGAAACTCTCAAGGTCCTTGATAGATTCAGCACCTATAATTATGAGCATTTCTTAAAAGTGTTCATAACAGGATACCTGGGTGGCTCTGTAGGTTAAGTGTCTGCCTTCAGTTCAGGTCATGATCCCAGGGTCCTGGAACTGAGTCCTGCATTAAGCAAGAAGCCTGCCTCTGCTTCTCTCTCTCTGTCTCTCATGAGTAAATAAAATCTTTTTAAAAGAAGTGTTCACAACATAATCATAAATCTTGTATGGCTGCTTATGATAAAATAACCATTTCTCAGGGGTATAAGCATTGAGGATATTTTTTTTTCTTCATACCGCTTCCTGTAGGTACTAAAGTGACCAGATTATCATCAAAGAGTTGGGCATTTTCTTTCCAAGAAAGGTAATTTTAAGGTTAGATTGCATTGGTATACATGGAGGGAAACTGGAATTTTTTGATTCAGCATGAATTATAAAATTGATGAGATCCATGTATTTTATTCAATGTGGAGTTATTGGCATCATGGAATAGTTATTATTCCCCTATTCAGCTCTTAGATACTTCATCATATCAGCACCTCTTCTCTCTCTCCTTCCCACTCCTCCAAGGATAAAGAAATGTAAGTTTTCTGTTCTACATCCAACTCTTATATTAAGTTAGACTAAGTTTAGTTACGGTACCAGAAATACTAGTTTTCTATCTTTCAACTTAAAGTGTTAGTGTTTAAAAGCATATTCAATGGGTGAGATCCTCTGGATTTTGCTTACTTAAAGAATCAATGTGGGAGCAATGAAGAAAATTTCTTGGAACACATAGTTGAAAATTGCACATTTCTGAAGTTATAAGTAAGTTGATTTCAGATTCTAGTCCTTTGTTGTATACAATCAGATAGAAATTCATCTGTTATAGGGGTATCTGGGTGCCTCAGTCAATTAAGCATTAGACTCCTGATTTTGGCTCAAGTCATGATCTTCAGGTTGTGAGATGAGCCCTGCGTGGCCTCCAGTGCTCTGCCAGAAGTCTGCTTGAAATCCTTTCTCCCTCTCCCTCGGCCTCTCCATCCAACCCCCAATGTATGCTGTCTCTCTAAAAATAAATCTTTAAAAAAAAATTAATCTCTTATATAAGTGAGAAAGAATTGTGTGCTGGTTGAGCATTCCTTTTAAACACTTTAAAAACACTCAGCATATAAATTTGTATTTGAGCTTGTGGGTGTTCTTTGTTATTGTGTGTTTTCAAAATTTCCAATGTGTGGTGGGAATAACAAAACAAAAAACAAAAAACAGTTCCTTCCAGATTCCTTATTTGATTTACTTAATTAGACAACACCTAAGTACATTCTATATTAATGTACCAATTTGCCTTCCTGCCAACAGTGCAGAACCCCACCAGGGTTCTTTTTTCTCCACTTCCTGCCAACACTCGTTATTTCTTGTCTTTTTGATTCTAGCCATTCTGGCAGGTATAAGGTGATATCTCATTATGGATTTGATTTAGATTTCTCTGATAATTAGAGATATTGACCATTTTTATGTGTGTGTTGACCATCTATATTGCTTTACTTCTGTTTTGTTTTGTTTTTTCTTTTTTTTTTTTTTTTTGGAGAAATGTCTGTTAATGTCTTCTGCCCATTTTTAGTTGGATTATTTGTGTGTGTTGGTATTGAGTTATATAAGTTCTTTTTATAATTTGGATAATAACCCCTTATCAGATATATCATTTAAAATAACTTCTCCCATTCAGTAGGTAGCCTTTCTGTTTTGTTGACAGTCTCCTATGCTTTGCAAAAAAATATTTTGACATAGTCCCAGTAGTTTACTTTTGCTTTTGTATTGGTTGTGTGAGGAAATGTGTGTAGAAAATTGTTGCTATGGCCTGTGTCAGAGAAATTACTGCCTGTATACTCTTTTAGGATTTTTATGGTTTCAAGTCTCACATATAAGCCTTTTTTCCATTTTGTGTTTACTTTTGTATATGGTGTAAGAAAGTGGTCTGGTTGTGTTCTTTTGAATGTAGCTGTATAGTTTTCCCTATATCACTTGTTTAAGAGACTGTCTTTTCCCCATTAAATACTCTTATCTTCTTTGTCATAGATTAATTGGCCATATATGCATGGGTTTACGTCTAGAGTCTATATTCTGTCTATTGACCTATGGCTCTATTTTTGTGCCAGTACCTATGTTTTGATTACCACATTTTTGTAGTAGATCTTGAAATCTGGGACTGTGAAAGCTTTATTTAGCTTTGTTCTTTTTTTTCAAAATTACTTTGACTAGTCGGGGTTTACTGTGTTTCCATACATAGTTTCATATTATTTGTTCTAGTTCTGTGAAAAATGTTGTTGGTATTTTGATAGAGATTGCATTAAATGTGTAGATTACTTTGGGTGTTATGGACATTTTATTAATATTTGGTCTGCCGATCTATAAGCATGCAATATCTTTCCATTTATTTGCAAATTTTTCTTAAATTTTTATAGTTTTCTTCAATTTTTATAGTTTCAATTTTTACAGTTTTCAGATTATAGGTCTTTCACTTCCTTGGTTAAATTTATTCCTAGGTATTTTATTCTTCTTGGTACAGTTGTAAGTGTGACTATTTTCTTAATTTCTCTTTCTGTTACTTCATTATTAGTGTTTAAATATGCAATAGATTTTTGCATATTAATTTTATATCTTGAAAATTTACTGAATTCATTTATTAGTTATACTTTTTTTTTGTAAAGTCTTTAGGGTTTTCTGTATATAGTATCATGTCTTCTGCAAATAGTGATGGTTTTACTTCATTACTGGTTTGGATAACTTTCATTTCTTGTCTGGCTACTATAGCTAGGACTTCTAGTACTATGTTGAATATAAGTAGTGGAAGTGGACATCTTTATCTTGTTTTTGATATTAGAGGAAAAGTTCTGTTTTTCCCCATTGAGGATGAAGTTAGCTATGGGTTTTTCATAAAAGGCCTTTATTATGTTGAGATATGTGACCTCTAAATCTACTTTGTTAAAAGTTTCTATCATGAATCGATGTTGTACTTTGTTAAAAATATTCTGTATCTATTGAGATGATTTTATGATTTTGCTTTTCCTCTAGTCAATGTGAGGTATCACATTGATTTGTGAATATTGAACTACACTTGAATCCCTGGAATAAATCATGGTGACTGATTTTTTAAATGTACTATTGCATTCAGTTTTCTAATATTTTTTCGAGGATTTTTGCATCTATGTTCATCAGTGATATTGGTCTATAAATTTACTTTTTTGTGGTGTCTTTGTCTGGTTTGGTATCAGGGTAATGCAGGCCTCGTAGAATGAACTTGGAAGTGTTCCTTCCCATTCTGTTTTTTGGAATAGCTTGAGAAGCATGGGCATTAACTCTTCTTTAAATGTTTGGTAAAAAAATAAAAATAAAAAAAAAATAAATGTTTGGTAAAATTCATTTGTGAATCCATCTGGTCCTGGACTCTTCATTTGTTGGGAGTTTTGGGATTAGTTATTCAATTCATTGCTAATGATCAGTCTGGTCAAATTTTCTATTTCCTCCTGATTTAGTTTTAGAAGGTTATATATTTCTAGGAGTTTACCTATTTCTTCAAGGCTGTCCAATTTTTTGGCATACAATTTTTTATAGTATTTTCTTATAATTCTTTGCATTTTGTGTCACTGGTTGTTATTTTTCTTTCATTTCTGATTTTATAGGGTTCCTCTTTTAGCTGTGATGAGTGTGGTTAACAGTTTACCAATTTCATTGATTTCTTCAAAGAATCAACTCCTAGTTTCATTGTTCTTTTTTGTTGTTGTTGTTCATTTTCCCCCTAACTTTTATTATTTTCTTTTTTTCTTACTGGCTTTGGACTTTATTTGTTTTTCTTTTTTTCCTAGATCCTTTAGATATGCATTTAGATTTCTTATTTGATATTTTTCTTGTTCCTTAAGGTTGGCCCATATTCCTATCAGTTTCCTTGTTAGAACTGCTTTCTCTGCATCCCACAGACTGGACTCCTATATTTTCATATTCATTTGTCACCATGCATTTTTTAATTTGACCCATTAATTGTTTAGTAGCATCTTATTTAGTCTATATGTATTTGAGTTCTTTCCAGATTTTTTTTTCTAATAATTTATCTTTTAAAAAAACATTTTATTTATTTATTTGAGAGAGAGAGACCACAAGCAGGGGGGAAGGGTAGAGAGAGAAGCAGACTCCCAGCTGAGCAGGGAGCCCAAAGCAGGTCTCTATCTCTTGGGAATATGACCTGAGCCAAAGGCAGACACTTAACTCACTGAGCCACCCAGGTGCCCCTCTTATAATTGATTTCTAGTTTCATACCATTGTATTTAGAAAAAAAGTATAATATGATTTAAATCTTGAACTTCTTGAACCTTATTTTGTAGCATAATGGTATTTCTACTTGAAAAGAGTGTGTATTCTTCTGTTTTTGGATAGAATAGTCCATATGTATATATATATATATATATATATATATATCAATAAGGAAACAGTGGCTTAGAACAACATATTAGACTAGATGGACCTTACAGATTATATATATATATATATATATATATATATATATATATATAATCTGTAAGGTCCATCTAGTCTAATATGTTGTTCTAAGCCACTGTTTCCTTATTGATTTTCTGTCTTGATGATCTATGCATTCAGGTAACTGGGGTGTTAAAGTTTCTTGCTATTATTATATTACTGTCAATTTCTCCCTTTAATTCTGTTAATATTGTTTATATATCTATGTGCTCCCATGTTCGGTGCATAGATATTTATAATTGTTATATTCTCTTGTTGGATTGTACCCTTTATTTTTATGTACTTCCTTCTTTTTCTCTAGATACAGTCTTTGCTTTAAAGTCTATTTGTCTGATATAGGTATTGCTACCCCCAATTTTGTGTGTTTCCACATACAGGGTAAATGTTTGCTCATCCTTTCGTTTTCAGTCTGCTTATGTCTTTCAGTCAAAGTGAGTCTCTGCTGACAAAAAAAAGGTTTACTTTTTTTTTCATTCAGTCACCCTATATCTTTTGATTGGAAGATTTAGTTTATTTACATTTAAAGTAATTATTGATAGGTATGCACTTTTTGCCATTGGGTTTTTTTTATTGTTTTCTTTTTTAAGATTTTATTTATTTATTTGATAGACAGAGATCATAAGCAGGCAGAGAGGCAGGCAGAGAGAGGGGGGGAGCAGGCTCCCTGCTGAGCAGAGAGCCTGATGCGGGGCTCGATCCCAGGACTTTGAGATCATGACCTGAGCTGAAGGCAGAAGAATTAACCCACTGAGCCACCCAGGTGCCCCTTTATATTGTTTTCTTGTTGTTCATCTCTGTTCCTCTCTTCTCTTGTTCTCACTTTTGGTGGTTTAATGGCTTTCTTTATTGCCATGCTTTGATTCCTTTCTCTTTTTTGTGTATAATACACATATATGTGTAAATACACATATTTATTATAGGTTTTTGTTTTATGGTTACCATTAGCTTCCTATATAACCTCTTATGACTATAGCAGTCTATATTAAGTTGATGGTTGCTTAAGTCTGAACATATTCTAAAAGCACTAAAAATTTACTCCGCCCCCACATTTTAGGTATATTATGTCATGTTTTATATCCGTTTATTTTGTGAATCCCTTCTCTCATTTTTATAGACATAACTGATTTTGTTGCTTTTGTGTTTTAACCCCCATACTGGCTTTATAAGTGATTAATCTACTACCTTTATTGTATGTTACCTATGATTGTATGTTGCATTTACCTATTTTTTTCTTTCATAATTTTCTTATTTCTAGTTATGGCCTTTTCTTTCCACTCGAAGAACCCCCTTTAGCATTTTGTGTAGCACTGGTTTAGTGGTGATGAACTCCTTTAACTTCTGTTTGTCTAGGAAACTCTTCATCTCTCCTATTCTGAATGATCAGCTTGTGAGGTAGAATATTCTTGGTTGCAGGGTTTTTTGTTTGTTGATTTTGTTTTGTTTTGTTTTGTTTTCTTCCAGTACTTTGAATATATCACACCACTCTCTGCTGGCCTGCAAACTTTCTGCTAAAATAGCTGATAGCCTTATGGAATTTCCCTAGTCTCTGCTTTCTTTTCTATTGTTCCTTTTAAAATTCTTTCTTTATCACTACTTTTTCGTCATTTTAGTTATTATGTGTCTTGGCATGAACTTCATTGTATTAATTTTGTTAGGGACTGTCTTCCTTCCTTGATTTGGATGTCCATTTCCTTCCTCCAAATGGGGAACTTTTAGCTATTATTTCAGTAAGTTTTTTTCACCCTTTTGTATCTTCTTCTGTGATCCCTATAATGTGAATGTTGTTGTGCTTAATAATGTTGCTGAGTTCCTTTAACCTATTCTCATTTTTTTTTATTATTCTTTAGTTTTTTTGCTGTTCAGCTTGGTTGCTTTCCACTGCCCTGTCTTTCATATCACTGATCAATTTTCTGTGGTCTCTAATCTACTATTGACTCCCTCTAGTGTATTTTTTTATTTCTGTTATCGAGTTCTTTATCTCTGATTTTATATTTATATATTTCTTTGTTGAAGGTCTTACTGAGATCCTTTACTCTTTTGTCAAGTCCATAAAGTATCTTCATAGCCATTACTTTGAATTCTTTATCAGGCATATTGTTTATTTTCATTTCATTTAGTTCTTTTGCTATCTGGGACAGATTCCGTGCCTCCTCATTTTGCCTACTCTGTTTTTTCTATGAATTGGGAAGGTAGCTATGTCTCCCGAACTTGAACGTAGTGGCCTTATGAAGAAGCACAATGCCACCTGGTCACCAAAACTAGGTGCTCCAAGGGTGTTTTCTGGGTGGGGTGCATGTACCCTACTGTTGTGGCTGAGGCGTGATTGCCTTCAGTCCAGTCAGCTGCAATGGCTCACTTTGTCTGTTGTGGGTTGTGCAGGGTTTGGTTTGGTGTTGTTGAGATGACTGTCTGCATTAACCATGAGCTTGTAGTTGAGTGGCAATAGCAGGCTAGATGTCTGTACACAGTCTGTGTGTTGCTGTTCTGTGCCCACCAAACTGCAAGGCACTGTGCTGCCCCTTGAGAGGCATTCTTTGATGAGAGGGGCTGGCAGCCAGATCAGACATCTGCCCTGAGTCCCTCTGTCAGGCTGCACTTGCACTGAACTGAAGGGTGCTTTCCCTGGACTGCCAGCAAAAAGGCTCAAGCACTTTGGGATATATGGTCATCTCCCCTTCTCCTTAGGGCAAGAGTCTCTTTGGAGTGATACACAGTCCCTGCCTGGGGTGCTAACAGGGTGTGCCTGGGCAGGAGCCTGTCTTGAGCTAAGCCAGCTGAGTGGGGAAGGTCAGATGGAGCAGGTCCGCAGAGAACATGGGTGCAGGGCACTTAGTGCTAACAAGTTAGGTGGAGAGTTTTCCTGCTGGTTTCTGCACTTATCTCTATCTAAGATGGAGAGAGGAAGAAAAATGGCACCTGCCAGCACTTTTGTTCTTATAGAAGTCTCCTAAAGATCCCTGCCCCTCCAGAGCACTTTCTGAGATTAATAAATAAATCTCCTTCACATATACCTCAGGCACTTTTCACACTTTTGCTTCTATGCTGTGTCTCAGCTGGGTTATTTGTTATGCTGGCTCTTTAGGGAGAGGAACTATTTCCTATTGCCCTCCAGCTCTCCCAGAGCTAAGCCTGCTGATTTTTAAAGTACCGGGAGTTGAGCCCTGCTGATTTTAAAATTTTGTGAAGTTAAGCCCTATTGGTTCTCAAAGCCAAATGTTATGGGGACTCACCTTCCCAGTTCAGGTTTCACATGCCTGGGTTACCTTATATGGGGTCTGATCTTCTTGCTTCTCCATACTTGAGGAATCCTTCCCGTTTGTACTTAGTCTCACTTGGGATTTGGTTTTCAACATGTCTCTGACCCTCTTACTCTTTTTGATGTGGTCTCCTCTCTGTTATTAATTGTGGAAAGTTTGTTCTGCCAATCTTTGTATTACTTTCAGAATTAGTTGCATACATATAGCTAGTATCTTGGTGTATCCTTGGAATGAGATAAGCTCAGGATCTTCCTATTCTGCCGTCTTCCTGAAGTATTTATTAACAATTTCTTATTTTATTTAATTGTATGAAATTCCTTGAAATACTTTTTATTATATATTAATGAATTTAGTTGTCTCATTTGTTTCTTAATATCAATACAACTTGATTTTCTCACTCTTGAAAAAAGGAAAATAATGCTATCTTCTTAATATGATGTATTTTGGTAAGTATTACATTAGATATTGTATACAAGACACTAAGTGAGGGGCACCTGGGTGGCTCAGTGGGTTAAGCCTCTGCCTTCTGCTCAGGTCATGATCCCAGGGTCCTGGGATCAAGCCCCGCATCGGGCTCTCTGCTTAGCCGGGAGCCTGCTTTCTCCTCTCTCTGCCTGCCTCTCTGCCTACTTGTGATCTCTGTCAAATAAATAAAATCTTTAAAAAAAAAAAAAAGACACTAAGCGATACTAGTTTTGGAGTTTCTTTTGTCTTTTATTTTACCAAAATAAGTTGCAGGATCAGTATTTATAATAACAAGAAAGTCTTGGGTTTATTTTATTTATTGAATCAGGCTGAACTAAAGTTATAGTCATATAGTTTCTAGTTTAATCAAAGCATCCCATCTTTCACTTCTGTCTCTGGTTATAGAGATAACTCCCCATTCTAACATTATTATACTACACTTTTGTCACATTTTCTTGACCTTACCTAGAAACAATACAGTTAGAATGCCTTTTCATTTAAATAATGTCCATTATTTCCTTTGAGAGATATTAGGTTATGGCACAGTGGCACATCTGTGAAAAGCTTCATTTTACTTTTCCTAGAGTGACAACATATGTATTTATATTATAGTGGCCCAACAGGCAGGTAATAATATTTGTCAATAATTTAACTTCTATATGTTTAGGTTTGTTTGTTGATGGTGTTACAGTTATTGTTTTTGTTATTTTAAATAGTTGTTTTGGTTTTTATTTTAATCTGAGGGAATTATAAGAGTGGTTTGGCTCTTCATCATTAAAATTTTGATTCTTCTGTGAACAATTTTTCCTTGAAGGAATTTTTTAATATACTTTAATTATTTGTATATATACTATATATATGTATATACATATATAAAATTATATATATATATTTATATGGTGCAGTCTTCTAAGTATGGAATTGACTTTATTTAACTACACGCTGGTCAACTCGTACTTATCTGGTACCAGTATGGACAAATTTTTGCAGATGCACTTTAATTTTACATTTTGTTTTATCATCTTTTATTTGCTCTCCTCAGTGTTTTTTTGCAGTTATTAGTAGACATAAATGTTTTGATCATAAATAACAAAGCATATACATATTATATATATTTTATATACTAAAATGAACTCTCTGTTGGTTAGTATATTAAGAGACTTTAAATCTACGCACACACACTGATGACCTAAGTTGATATATAAATTATATATCAATTCATGGTGAAAATATAATCAGAAATAAAGTGAATAGATGGAAAAACACACATTTTTTCTCTCTTGAAAGCATGGAAGTAATACTCTCTGGTACACTAGAAACAATCTAAGTGCTTATATTATAACAGGATATTGATTTTCTGACTGTAGGATCCATCATAATTGAACAGTTAACTATCTTATTTAATTTGTGGAAGTGTTGTCAGAAGTATATAATGTAGAATTATATATTAAATAAATTTAAATAAGGCCCTTGGACTTATTTATCTACCTCATTTGAATTAAACTGCCCTTCTGTATGGTAATGAGAAGATACAGAATCCCTACTTAATGATGAAGAATGATTAGAATTTTAACATATCTTTTGGGATATAAATTAATTCTCTAGTTTGTAAAAATGGAGAAGAGTGTGCCTTATTGCTCTTAACAGAGAATGCTATCTTGCCCATTAACTACGAGCTTACTGCCTCTTTTTCCTTGCATGTTTTTCTAATCAAGGACATACTTTCTCCCCTGAGGCACGTGGGAGTTTAGCAATTACTTGCAGCTCTAACACTAGGCAATTTCTTCTGGGACTGCAATCTGTTAGAGTTCAATTTTCTCAACCACAGACAAAATGATCAGAATGAATTCATTCCTTCAGAATGAAACCAAGTGAATAAACTAAATGTGATTGAAATGAACTTAGGTGGCACTCATACATAAATCAACAGACTACCCCGGCACATATCCCGGCTATACATACTTACGGCATATGTTTCTTATTCCAACAACTTTTAGAAGTTTTTGTTTTTTCTTTTAGTATTCAAAAAAACATTGTTTTTAAATCCCAGTGAAGTTCAATATGAATGCAATAATTGTAATTATGTATAGGTATTACCATGCCATCTTGCAAAGAGGTTGCATTTTATTACCCGCCATCCAACAGAATAAGAGAGCTATGGTGGCCACACATCTTCACCGATGCTTGGAGGTAACAAATATTTTTGTTTCTGTCAATCTGTTAGGTAAAACAACCACCACAATGATAAACCCATTTTGAAAAAAAATGCATGTATTTCAGGATGAGTAAGATTACATAATTTTCACATGTTTATTGGCCATTTATTAATTTTTTGTTAATCTATTTATACCTGATTTACATATTCAAGGGGATTGCTTTTCCTTTTTTCTTTACAAAACTCACTCGCATTTAAAGGATTGAGTCTCTTGCCAAATGTGTTGCAGATTTTGTAGTTGCCATTGTCATCATAATTATTTAAATATATAATCATTTTTTGTTTCTTTTTGCTTTTAGTCACAAGTTTATATTTAAATGAAAATTATCATGTGAATTTTTTAGGCTTTCATTTATTTATTTATTTATTTATTTTGTTTTAGTTAGTATGTTTTTTGTTTTGCAAGGGAGAAAAACAGTAATGGTCATAAGTCCTAAAAGGTGTGGATAAATCAGAGACCCTTTGGATAATGACTACTCATTTGTGTAGCTCCATGGAGGATAAATCCTCATTCTCATTTTTCTAGGTGTGATTTTGCCTCATGCCATGAGAATCAGGATATCTGATTTATTTTCCCAAGGGTCATCTCCCAATCATACTGTAGCTGTAAAATGAGAAGTTTGGACTAAATAAACTTTAGGTTTCATTTTCTCCCACTATCTATGATTTCCTGGCTGTTACATTTTAATATCGTTTTATGGATAAAATTGTAGAAACAATATATAAGAATGGTAAAGTGCCAAGATTACAAAAGCAAACTGTGTGAAAAGTTCATGAGGTTTCAAGTAGGGAGAAAGTTGCAGATAATTTCTAGTTAATACATGTGGGAAATTCTAACACCTATTGCATGTCAGGTCATGATCTTTATATTACTAAGCACCTATGTAGAGCACATGGAATTTCCCAGATGACTGGATAAGTGTCAACTAAAGGAGATAGTCTCTCCTGTACATAGGAATTACTACATTAATCCCTGTACTATTTTAATTCAGTACAATAAGAATTTATCAACCAACTCCTATAAAATCTGAGGAAATTAAATGAGTCATAGTAGAGAGAAAAGGTAGTCACAGCATTGTCTCCTAACATTTATCTGGTTATAGTCTTCTTCCCTATACTCTCAAAATCCACTTTGTTCAAAAGTAGATTTCTGTCTGTATAGTGAACTCATAATAACCAAACCAATGAGAATGGTGTTAATTAATCAGAACATCATATGGCCAATGTTATTTTGATTTCAGCAGACCCATAGGGGAAGAAAATCAAAATTGGAAAGTTGTATGGAGACCACAGCTTTGGACTATAGGTTTAATGAATTAACTAAAATATCCTATGGGCATCTGGGTGACTCAGTCAGTTAAGCGTCTGACCTCAGTTCAGTTCATGGTCTTAGGGTCCTGGGATTGAGCCCCACATGGGGCTGCCAGCTCAGCGGGGCATTTGCTTGACCCTCCACTCCCCTCTCTTGTGTTCTTTCTCTCTTCCTCTCACACTTTCTAACAAATAAATAAAATCTTTAAAAAATAAAATAAAATATCCTATGGAAGTCCTTTCTTGCAAATAGGATTTTCATATGAATGGCACTGGCATTTGCAAAGTACATTTACTGAATCTTTAGTACTCACTTCTAGTAGGGGATAGACTTGCCACCAGGAACACATGTCTCAAAAGCCCTTGCTTAAGGTTACTTATGAAGGAGTTGACTTGAGAGGATTCTTCTGGATTTTACCTGTTCATTCTAATTATCTTATAGAATTCTGGTTAACTCATATTGTGCTTAACAACTTCTTTTTGATGGGTAAGTACTCTTAAGAATTTAAATCGTACTGGAATGGGAACATTGCAATCACTTCTGAAAGTAACTCTGACTATGCATGCTTTCATTAGTGGTATACAGTTTTAAAAGAGATATCTCATTTTACTTATCAATCAAGGGAAAAATAATCAAACCATTCAAATACTGGTAATGTGCTCTTTGTGCAGGTGTTACAAAAGATACAGTTCCCATTTTCTAATAACTCATTCTAAATATTTTTGCAGCTCTGATGGCCTCATATCAGAAAAGAATAATTATTTGAAAATCCTAAAAAGTTATATTAAGGAATCCATGGTTTTAATGATGGCCTTTCATGTTCTGTCATGCTCAAAATCTATTTCAAACATATAGGAAACATCATTTATAAAAAGAACAATAGGAACAGAATAAAAGACTAGCTTGGTAAGAATAACTAAAGTAGAGGTGGTAGCTAAGATAAAAAAAAAAAAAGGAGGTTGAAAATTTCTGATTTGATATCCACTAGGGAAGATGTGAAAGGGTGGTGTGATGCACCAGGTAGATCTTTGGTCAATTTGCTTGGAAATTTATAAACACTAAATATGGCAGAAGAATCTGGAAGCGTGATATTAAAATTGTTCTCTCTCATGGTTTTGTACCCCCAAAAGGGGGGGCATTTCTCTTTTTTTATTTATTGTTTTGAGTATAGTTGACATGCTATGTTACATTGGTTTCAGGTGTATAACATAGTGATTCAACTTCTCTATACAGAATATTTATTTTTAAAATCCGAGTTTTAGGATAAAAGCCAAAGAATAATGAATGGATGCCATTATTGGTTTTTACTGGAACTTCAGTTGTGAGTATTTGGGGCCTTTCTGTAGTGGCCCACTTATCATTTATAGTTTTTTACTTATTTCCTATTTTGAAGGAAATTTTTCTTCATGCTTCCATTGGGATCTTTCTTTCTGACTATTCTTTCAATATAATAATTATCACCTCAGTTATGACTAATATCATGGTAAGCCAATCTACACTGATATCTTAAGTTATTACATTTTCAGTTATTTGTTATTTAATTATACATATGCAGAAATAGAATTCTCTATTGAAATTATTTTGTCTTTTAAAAAAAAAAGATTTTATTTATTTGGGAGAGAGAGCAAGGTGAAGGGCAGAGGGAGAAGCAGACTCCCTACAGAGCAGGGAGCCTGTTGCGGGACTCAATCCCAGGAATCCCAAATCATGACCTGAGCTGAAGGCAGACACTTAACCAACTGAAACACCAGGTACCCTGAAATTGTTTTGTCTCTTTAGATAAAGCCTACAGTTGTAATAACTATTATCTCAACAAGCTATAAATTACATTTCTTTTATATGCATTTTATCTCTGTTTCATTTTTTAAAAAACTTTTGGTATGTTGTATATCATATGCCAAGTAATTTTATGCTGAATGTCAGAGATAATATATTAAAAGTTGTGGAGATAATTTGAAACTCTAGATAATGTTCTATTTTAATTTGTTTTGCTTATAGAAGATAGCTGTAATATAGAAAGATCACCTTAATCCAATTACAAATTGAACTGATTGGTAACTGGGCTTTAGTCCTACTTCATGTAGGCTGTTTCATGTCATTCATATCCCTAGGATGTAGCTGTTTGGGATTCCAACACAAAGCTTACTAGGACGTTTTTTTCTTGGCTCTACGTCATTGATGATTTTTTGTGCTTTCAGTACAGTGATGTCAAGAAGTTCTGCTTATGTGTCTCATTATCTTACCCACTGCTTTTGGATCTTACCCTGATCTTGACCCTGCTAATTCTTACTGCCTTGATAGCTTCACTATGCCTTTAAAAATATATTTATTTATTTATTTATTATTTATTTGAGAGAGAGAGAGAGCGAGCAAGCATGAGCGGGGGGAGGAGGAGAAGCAGACTCCCCGCTGAGTAGGGATCCCAAAGTGGGATGTAGAGTTCAGTCCCTGGGACCCTGGGACCATGACCTGAAGGCAGATACTTAACTGGCTGAGCCACCCAGGTGCCCCACTCACTATGCCTAAAAGCATATATTGTTTTATCAACTATTCTAGTTGCTCTCATCAAGAGGATTGTTCTAAAACATGCTAGTCCTCTATTGCCAGTGTAGGGCCAGAAAATCAGGAACAAGCAAAGAAAATGAAAAGCAGTTTCCAGACATATGAGGGGATGAGTAGATGTGTGGAATTAATGTGGACATACCATACAATGACCTGCTTTAAGTTATAAAGTACATAGACTGAGAAATGTTAATGGATTTGGCAATGTGTTGATCATAGAAGACCTTGTAAAAATATTCCCAAATAAGGAATGGGAAGGATATAATGATTAAGTATTTTCAAGGGAAGAGGGAAAAGAAGTGCACACAGCACACACACACAATATATTTAAGCAATTTCCTATAATGGATCAGACAACTGGGGAGTGTTGGGACTATTTGTAGAGTTTTTTTTTAATTAATTTGGGACAATTTTTAGAAATCATTCTGCTCAGAGGGAAAATGTGGTGATGTCAGAAAGAAAAAGGAACATTTGTAGAAGGAAATTCCATGACTAAATTATAATATGAAATGGACACAGGTAGAGGTTGGCATTAAATATGACAATGGGTAGGTCACCAGCTGCAACAGAAGGAAAGAGAGTATGTACATGTGGATGCAAAAGTTATTGGTGCTATGGTATTGTGAGATATTAAGGACACAAAAGTTTATTACTGCTTATTTTCCCTCTAATCACCAAAGAAGCAAAGTTTTGTAAGCATGAGAAAAAGGGAAAAGAATTATAACTTTGAAGAAAAGAAACTATGTGGAGAAGGACTCAAGTGCATGGGAGAGTGGGATAACTAGGGAAATGTTATAGAAAAATCATGTCAGTATGGGGGTTTATTCCATAACTGCGATCCTTGATGTAATGTGAGACAAATTAGGGTTGTGGTGAGTATTTCTCCAGAACCATTCATCTTCACTGAAGCACATAACTCAGCTTGGATTTAGCAAATGTTGAGATTTTGAAAGAGAAGTAGGCATGACATTGTATTTATTGGAGGTGGGAAGAGGTACTTAAAAGGACAGACAATGAGATTTAAACCTAGCAAGTACAGTGTTGAGGATATGGGGATGCTGATTGACTATGTAAAGCTCATATTCTTTGAAAATTTCCTGAGACCCATTTTATGATTTGAAAAACCTGATAGAATGAAAGAAAGAGAGATAGAGAGAGGGAGAGGTGGAAGGGAAGAGGGAGAGAGGGAGGGAGAGAAAAAAAGAGAGGGGGGAACAGACAGAAAAAAGGAGAGAGAGAAAGAAAGAGAGGGAGGGAGTAAGAGGTGGGAGGGAGGGAGAAAGAAGGAAGGAAGAAAGACATAAGTAAATATCTTTGAGGTATTCTTATTATCATTTCATAGAGACACGGAGACATAGGGGTATTATCCAATTCACCCTAAGTCAAAACAGCCAACAGGTCCAGAGACAAGTCTCAGACTCAGACCGTCAAGATCCTGGAGCCAGCTTTCTTAAACATCACACTGTTCTTCCAACCCAGCAAAATGGGGAAAATTGGAGCAATCTTTCTAAGTTGCCAGACCTATATAAGAGAGGACATTGGTTAAATGCCAGTGTTGAAATGTGGGAGGAGGTGATAGTGTTCAGACAAGCTCATTTTTCCTGATACCTCCTAAAATTATATCTAGGGAGAAAAGTGGATCCAAGTCCAACTTTTCAACTGAAGTTACTGTTATAAAATATATTTGCTAAATGTTTCTCCTTGTAGTTCACGGACTATAGACTCATTCTCTGTGATGTATGTAAGTGCATTTTACACTAATTTGTTTCATAGCTCAGATTTTGAATTTGTTGAAATGGAAGTGTAGCACTTCACATTGTGATGTAAACAGCAACTTCTTTTTTTTCTCAAATTTGGCCTCCCACATCTAGTTGTCATAGTAGTTCTTGGTGAAGAGAGCTTAAATTACAAATGTTTAATTATGAAAAGTATAACTGAGCCAAATATAACGCCTACCATTGAGAAGGTTAAATATTGCTTTTAAATATAGATCTTACTTAATGGTTCAGAGAAGGAAAAAAATAGTTTTATAGTGTAGTTATTGTTATGGACTAAATGTGTTCTCCCCAAATCCACATGTTAAAGTACTGATCCCCAATAGGATGGTATTAGGAAGTGCGACCTTTGGATGATGATCATTTTGTGAGAATGAAACCCTCATGAGTGGGATTAGTGACCACATGAGAGAGACCCCAGAGCGCCCTCTTGACTCTTCTGTCATCTGAAAACACGGGTAGAAAATGACCACCTATGAACCAGGAAGCAGGTTCTCACCAGACACCAAATCTGCCAGAACCTTGATCTTGGACTTCTGAGCCTCCAGGGCTGTGAGATATAAACTTTGTGGTTTATAAACCATCCAGTCTTTGATAATTTGTCATAGAAGCATGAAAAAACACCCATTAATTATCTGAGGTTGATGTTAGGATTAAAATAAATACACTTTCTTGAACTGCCCTGAAAACTTTCCAAAATCTTCATGAAATATAAGGTTTTGAGTCATAGAAAGCATTCGGCAAAAAGTTTTGCCTTGTTATGATGATTTTCATAAGCATGATTTAAGGCTTCCTCTCCCTTCTTCTACCTAAGATTGATGAATGTCTATGCAAGAATTTAACATTAGAAAGATTTCATTGTTTTAAGTTAATTATAACCTTGGAAACTTATCATTCAAATATTTATATTCAAGGTAGTCTATTAGCTTGGAAACTACAAAAAAAAAATAAGAAAGAAAGAAAAAGAACCAAATCTTTCTCTCATTGAATTTATTCTATCAGTAAAATATTAAATGAAATAGTGCATTTAAAATAAAAATCAGATTTCATACCATTTAATAAATGGTAGTTCCTATCAATTGCCATTTTTTACTCTCACTAAAATTCAAAATTAATAATTGAACATGCCTATATTACTTGCACATATGGTAAAGGTTTGTTGTAAGTCATTAGAAGTGTACCTGTAGCAACTAATATGTGTGATGCTGTTTTACGTACACAAGCATATACCTGCAATCTGACTTAAATTTTAAAAATCTGAGATCTTTGTTTTCAAATAATTGAGGAACATTTTTGGGTGCTTCAACTGCCATTTCTGCCTTCTTATCTAATAAACAAGATCATATATGCATGTTGATTGTGTTTAAAGAAAATAAGGTGGAGGCACCTAGATGGCTCAGTCAGTTAAGTGTCATTCAAAGGTTGGACTCTTGATTTCAACTCAGATCATTATCTCGGGGTCCTGAGATCAAGCTCTCCCAGTCAGGCTCTGTCTGTTCAGTGCGACATCTTCTCTCCCTCTCCTTCTGCTCCTCCGCCTCTGCTTTGCTTGCACTCTCTCTCTAAAATAAATAAATCTTTAAAAACAACAGAAGATAAGTTGGAATAACAGTATTACTAGGTAAAATTGCCTGAATTTTGTCAACGTTCTTCAGCAAATTTCTACTTTCCAAGTTCTAGAACTCAGCTGTAAAAACTCAAAAACTTGATTTTTGCCACCAAACTAAAAGGGAATCAATCTTTCATGCTTGAGTACATGTTAACGTTATAAAAAATTTATATATGAGAATTCTAAAGTGTTAATTCATAATAAAATGTGTAATTGTTAAATAGACCAGAATATACCAGTATTCTCAGCAGTCATTAGGTGGATGGAAAGCCCCATGATAATTGTTATTTTCTTTGTTTGTCCTACTAGGCTACAGATTTTATTAAAGCATTGATTCTTTAAAATTTAACTTTTTATTCCCAGCAACTATCGTTGTACTCAATAAACATAAAGGTAGGGGTGCTGGGTGGCTCAGTGGGTTAAGCCTCTGCCTTTGGCTCAGGTCAAGATCTCAGGGTCCTAAGATCGAGCCCCGCATCAGGCTCCCTGCTCAGCAGGAAGCCTGCTTCCTCCTCTCTCTCTGTCTACCCCTCTGCCTACTTGTGATCCCTCTCTCTCTGTCAAATTAAAAAAATAAATAAATAAACATAAATAAATAAATAAACATAAAGGTGTTTGATGAATGAGTGAGTGAATTTGGATGATATCTTATACCACCATTTATAATTAAAAGAAAATAGAATGATCAGGACACAGTTTATGTAAGTTCTTAATGTAAACATACTATGCAGAAAAGAAAGCAGCACATTACATCAGATTGTAAATATCATAGCCTAGAAAGTAGTTGTCATAAGAGAACGTCCTCTTTTAAATCAAGCTCTATAATGTGTGTCTTTGTTGTATATAGCATATATTTTTATCACATCAATGGCAATCTAGATCGTCCAGATATGGTTGTTATAAAGGCTATTGCTGCCAAATTCACAATGAAATCTAAGTTCTAAAAGATAGGATGCTATCTAAAAGATATGATGCTAAAATATGAGCATCATAAGATATGATACTAAAAGATATGATGCTAGAATATTGCATGGATAATTCAGTATCTGTACATAGAATCACATATATCACAGGACTTCCTAGGTAGTATCCACTTTCTACTGATAAAAAATAGGGTTTTTTTCTCATAATTTATTTTTTAAACCAGTGTGCTAAAGAGGTTTTGAAATAAATTAACACCACCTTGGAAATGGAATGCATAAATATTCTCATGAGCATAATGGTATCACACACCAGAAAAATAGTGCTTACAGATGTATAACAAACAAGGTTTCTTTCTTTTCCTGTCTCTTCCTGAAGTCTTGGCTTCAAACAGCTCTAAATTCATAGCAGTGGAAAGAAGAATGAAAAGAAACATAATATAGAATCTTAAAATTCATAAATTACACATAATGATTTTCCTATCACATTCAGTAATAATCAGTATCATTCTAGCTCAAGTGCAGTTATTAATTTACCTCCAGTGTATCCTAGCTATGAATGTAACTTCTATGCCAAGAAAATTAGGTAAGCTAATTGTTACTTTGTCTCTAAGTCATTGTTTACTTAGTGGATAAGTTATGTGAAGAGCTTGCTTTTTAAAAAATGCAGTCTTGTCTAAGAAACTATGTAACCATATGGCTGAGAATTACACTCCATGTGTCTTTCATTTGCACTAAACACAAAACAATTGCACATTAGTCCTGAAGCTCAGCCAGAGATAAGGTGGTATAAAGTCAAGAAGTACAGCAGAGCTGGTATCCTTTCTGATCCCAATAATTGAATAGATGTGGGCCCTAGGAAAAGTTCTTAACCTCTCTTAGCCCCGTTCTTCTCATTTGTAAAGTGAAGGTATTTAAATCTCTTTAAGCTGTGATTATCTTATGAGATAACCTATGAAAGGGCTTTGTAAAATGCAACACATTATAAAATTTCCAATTGTTAGTTTAAATACTATAACCCAGCCACCTAGGCGTTATTAAAAATAGATTAACAATCATCAAATGCAGTGTGTCTGCCTGTATTCAGTCATCTAATGGTGTTTATTCATCACCTACGGCGTGTCAAATAATCTTCAGCATACTAAGCAATGGTCAAATTATCTGCCTTTTTTGGGTGGAGACTATGTTTAGAAGGGAAAATAGATAAAAAAAAAAAAAACAGAGAAGAAATAACTTTAGAGTCAGGGTACAAGAAGAGATAGCAAGTAGGAAGATCTGTCTGAATCAGTGACATTTAATCAAAGCCCTGAATGAGGTGAGGATAGTCTATGCAAAGGGAACGTTAATCTCAAAGTCCTCAAGAAAGAATAATTTGGAATATTTTATGAATCATGAAAAGGCCCTAAAGTTGTGCTTTGTAGGTCAGAGTATTTGGATTTTATGTTAAATACTGTAGGAAGTAATTGGAGAATTTTGAATACAAAGACAACATGGCATTTTTTTTTTTTTTAATAAAAATTAGGGTGGCTACTGTGCTTAGAGAAGCTTTAAGGGAAGCAAAAGAGGAAATGGAACGGCTTAGCGGTTGTTGAATTAGGTAGATGATGGATGATGAAACCAGAGCCAGGCAGTGGTGATAGAAGTGATGAGCCAGCAGGCCCACTGAGCCACCAGGTGTCTGGGGCAGGGGGTGTGAGGTAAGGTGAAATGGGGAATGAAGCATGAGTCTTGTGCTTTTGGCCAAGCATTTGCAGAAATGGATAAACTAAATGGAGGAATGGGTTGCTTGTTTGTTTTGCTTTATTCTTTTGTGTGGAGTGGAAATCAAGGGATATTTGAGGTTGTCATTAGAGATATCTAAATGGGAGCATCAAGTTAATTGAATTATAAGCAAATCTAGTACTCAGGATGAGTTCAGGACTGGTGATATAATTTTAAGAGTCATCTGTATATGTTCAGGATGTAAATCCTGGGACAGGATGCTGTATTAGGAGAAGGGAGTGTAAAGACCGAAGAAAAAGCTCCAAGAGATAAACAGGGGAGAACTTCCATATCTAGACATTAGGGAATGCGGGACAAAGAGTCTTCTGCTTAACAGTTCTAACCACTTATTTTCTAAAGCATGAAGAAAGCATTTATGTTCTAAAGCATCAAGAAAAGTTCTAACCACTTATTTTCTAAAGCATTATAAATTAATGTGGGTAAATTAATAACTGTGTTGGTATTGTACCTACCCATTTAGCATTTTCTGCTATTTACCAACTTGTACATCAGCTACTTAATGCCATGAAAATTAAATTATGTGAAATCCATTAGTTTCTTGTACCTTAATATTTATAGAAGATTAAGATTACATCAAGAATTATTATTCTTTTATCTCTTTTATCCTGACAAAACTGTATTAAACTTTCTACAGTCTTTAATATCTTCTCTATAAACAAAATGTATTCATTCTTTCCATGAAATGGCACAACGGTTCCAAAGGCTTATATTATCAATTATTTTTTAAAACTTATTCCAGATGGCATGGGATTAGGAGGGCTTGACCTTATTCTTTATTCCTTAACTAAACAGAAGACTAAATCTAACGAGTGTATTTTTGAGTAGCCATTGTGTACAAAGCTCTATAGCTATCGTCTGGGATTTTACACAGAATATGAAAGATGCAGTCAGTACTAACTCACAATTTAGGAATTTGCAATTCAATACCCAAAAGGAGATTCATGATAGAACAGGAGGCATGATTGGAATTTCTGTAGCTAGAGATAGGTAGGGTTAATTAATATGAAAAATAGTTGGAAACAGAAGCTGTTTTTATTTATTTAATTCAAGAAGAACATAATGTGTGATAACATAGTTTCTCAAGTAAGAAATTGTGTAATTAAATATTCGTTGAAAAACTGTAGCTAAGTATATGTAAGGTTTATTTGTGTGTGTGTGTGTGTGTGTGTGTGTGTGTGTGTGGTGTGGTGTGTGGTGTTTTGTTTTTGTTTTTTAAGAAAAATACTACCTCACATGTTCTTTATTCTTCAACCTTCTGCAACCTGACTGGTAACCTCTGTCACATCACTGGAAACATTATCCTACTAGAGGTTAATTAACTAACATCAATCTCTCTTGTTTTTTCTGCTACCTTTCTAGTTAATTCTTCTTCATCTCCATACAGGGCCCTATTCCTCCACCTGCATTTTAAATATTTATGTTTCTGAGAGTTCTTTTTTTCAGTCTCAATCTCTATATTCACTTTATGGAACTATAGTTTCAAATATCCTATAGACTTATTTCTCCATATTTATAAGGTCTATCTTGTTCTCTCTTGGCTTCAAGCCCTTTATACGCATATGGAATGTGGTCAGTTGACTATTTCATGGTCAACATTGACAAGCTTGAATGGAATTGACCTTTTTCATCCTCTTAACTTCTACATTCTGTGCCTCAGTGTTATAAATGGCCAGCCCATCCACAAAGATTCTCTAAAAAGACAAAAGATCATTATTTATTCTTGGTTACTACAACAACTTCTTATCTAAGTATCAGTCTCCAATTGGGATACATTATCACTGTTTCTTTAAAATTTGTAAATGGCAGTATTGCTATAGAATAATCATTTTCTAATGTTTCAATCATGAATATGAAATGTGAATTATTTATTTGTTTAGTTCGCACATTAAGATTCTTCAATGCCTTCCAATTGTCTCTCTGGTAAAGTGTAACATCTTTGGCAGGACATTTAAGTTCCTCTTTAACTATGGTGAAAGCTGATTATTTCAGACTCATGTCTCTATCCTTTACTCCATTTTTTTCCTATCCAACTCTCATATTGAACTGCATACTATAAATTCCCCAAATATTCTACATGGTTACATCTTTTTTTTTTTTTAAGTTTTCATTTATTTATTTGCAGAGAGACAAAGAGATCACAAGTAGGCAGAGAGGCAGGCCAAGAGAGGGGGAAGCCGGCTCCCTGCTGAGCAGAGAGCCTGATGCAGGGCTTGGTCTCAGGACCCTGAGATCATGACCGGAGCTAAAGGCAGAGGCTTTAACCCACTGAGCCACCCAGGTGCAAGTAGGAACCATTTGCCTAACTAAGCAGAACTGTGCACTAGCTTCAGATGATGAAGTGAGGAGGCGTGTACATAAGATGTTGAAGAAACACTGCCAAGTTGTAAACTGAATTAGAGTGCAGTGTATGCACTTCATTTAGAGATTTACTGATTCTTCTACTGTGACAACAATATGTTTCAGATTTAAAGATACTTTAGAGATTGTTGAATACTATGTTTCACAATTCTGGCTGAAAAACATCATAAAATTATATTTTAAATCATATGATTTAAAATATCATTTTAAATAACATTTAAAGTTATTCCAAAAAAAAGTCATCTAAAAAATATCAGTGATGGGGGCACTAGGGTGGCTCAGTAGGGTAAGCAACCAGTTCAGGTAATGATCTCAGGGCCGTGATCTCATGTGGAGATCCACACTCAGCAGGGAGCCATCTTGTCCTTCTTCCTCCCTCTCTGTGCCGACCCCCCAACTCATGTGCATGTGCATTCTCTCTCTCTCTCAACTAAATACATAAAACTTATTTAAAAATTACCAACAATGAACCTCCATTTTAGAACAATTAAACCAGAATCTCCCAGAATGGAAACAGCACTGATATTTGTTTTTTTTTAAACAAAACAAAACAAAACAAAACAAAAAAAAACGTCCTGAAGTGATTAAAACATGCAGTCTGGGTGAGAATGACTGGTCTGGTATAACACTCTCATTTTACAGTTGAGAAAACTGAGAATTTTTACATATAAACTTTAGAAGCCTTGGTTCTCTGACTCAGAGTCACTGAGAGGAATCAGAGCAGAAGGCTGTTAGACGAACGCAGAAAGATGGCAGACCATGACAGCTGAGAGCTTGGCAAGCAAAGCATAACCACGGGGTATGGTAATGGGTTTTCAAGATGGAGGTTTTGACTCATCAAGATAAAAGTAAGTTCCCTTTAGTGAACTATTTTTTAAAAAGAGAGGGAAGTGTTAATAGTCTTCAAGAAGATGTCTATCAAAAAAAAAAAAAGTTTGAAATAAATGTTTCCTCAGGACGTAAAAGATAATTTCCACTTTGGGAAAATTCAGTAGGTGTGTTCCCCAGTGGTGCCAGATAAAAATAGCATCATCAGATTATGCCACGGTAACTGAGTGCAGGTCGTCTTTTGTGTAGTGGAAAGCGACTTGGACTCATATTTAAAACCCCTTGGACTCGTATTTAAAACTCAGATTCTCACCACGGCCTGTATTTGCTGCACAATCTTGAAGACATGGCATAGGCTTTCTTTTAAATTCTCTTAAATGGTCTCACTTAAGAACAGGAAAAGTAACAAATACCCAATAGGTTATAATGAAGACAAAATAGGGTTAAATGTATCTTGTATAAATATTTATATATGTTCCATTCTAGAGAGGATATAAAAAAAGACTGGAGAAAAGAATTTGTATTTTATATTCATATTTTTGCATCTTTCAGATAGTCTATCTGGATTTTTTTATTGCTCTTCGTTTTTGTGGTTGTTTTATTGTTTGTACCTCAAAAACTGGGTTTTATATGATGTTAAACTTATAAACATTTATTTAGAATTTATTTTTACAAAGGTCAGAAAGACAAGGTAATAATGTTTTATACTTTAGTGGCAATGCTGCCAATTATCATTTATAAATATTTTAATTTGAAACTACGATCAGATTTTCTAAATAACTTATCGTAAGACTAATTCTTAAGTATGGAACTTGGAAGCAATTTTTATTCTTAACCTCTCATTGAATTTCCATGTCAAGTGAATACAAATATTATACTAAAATTGGAAGAGCACATGTAATGTTCAATTAGAATACAGAGGCATATAGCTAATAGGAAGAGTAACCTGTCAATGGAATAAAATTACCCTAATCCTTTCAGGCAAAATTTTCAGTATAATCAAGGTAACTAACTGATAATGTTCTTTTTGCCCAAATTCATATATTGAAATAACTATTTAAGTATGTATTTAGTATAAGATATACTTTTATTTCTTATGCCCTCTAAAGATTAAGTATTGTTTTATATTATAAAATAAGCTCTGTTTTTCTGATTGAAATGATGAATATGTGTAGGAAATTACTATCATATTGAAAGTTGACCAAAACGTGTGTTGAAGTTCACATAAAGAACATTTGTCTGGATCACCTAATTATCTTGCTAACGAAAATTGTACATTTGCATATATATGTGTGTATGTATGTATTATTCTGCATACTTTAAAGGAGTTTCCTTTTTTTTTAAGATTTTATTTATTTGTTTGAGAGGGAAAGAGAGTATACATTGAGCAGGGGGAGGGGCAGAGGGGGAGAGAGAAGCAGGCTCCCCACTGAGCAGGGAGCAAGATGAATGTGGGACTCCATCCTGGGCTCTAGGCTTGTGATCTGAGCCAAAGGCAGATGCTTAATCAACTGAGCCACCCAGGCTCCTCAAAGGGAGTTTCTGCCAATGAGGAAATGATACACGAGGGGGGTGCTTTCTGATAATGCTAACAAATCAAACAACTGCATTAACCTTTCTTTGTGTCAGTCCTTAGTCTAAGTATTTCACATAGGTTATCTCAAAAGAACTCTATGGAATATCTCCATTTTGTAGATGAATAAACTGAGGAACAGAGTTTAGGTAACTTGACCAAATTCATACAGTAAGAAAGAAGTGACCCAGCTCTGATTTGTGTCCAGGCAGTTTGTTTCTATAGACCATCCCCTTAATCACTGTACATACAACCTTGAAAATATAAACGTCCTCTTTGAAATTAGATATGCTATTTTCATTTTAGCACCAAAACCTGAAATTCTTTTAACTATCCTTTGATAAGGTACAACATTTGGCCATATATTTAGACATATATTAGATCTACATGTATCTCATAGAAAAATATGGCTAATTATTTTAAAAATATCTGTCAAGTCTCTAAGATGACTTTATAAGAGCTGGAGCAAAATACAAATAGAAATAGTCCTAGGCACAATCTGCCAAATCTATTTAAGTTCAAAATTTTATTTGTCACTAAATTAAGCCGTAGGCTTTCATGTCAGAAAAACTGAATTAGAATACTGCAAGTTGCTGATGCTATTGATTCTTGAAACAAACTTAAGACTAGAAAACTGCTAAAACAGCTCAGATTTTGCATATTCCTAGCATCAATCATGCTCACTTATTACAAAGGTCTTATTTCTCTAGATTGTGTTCCAGTAAACTACAACACACAGGTCAAAACCAGACAACACCTATTTCTGTGTGTCCTGACAACTAAGAAGTACTTTGATATGGTTTAAAATGGTTGAAAAGTAATAAAAAGAATATTTTGTATCATGTGAAAATTCAAATTTTAGAGTCTATAAATACAGTTTTGCTGGAACATTAGCCCCATTCATTTATTTATATATTGCCTATGATTGCATCCTCACTGCATAGATTTGAGTAGTAATAACAAACACTACGTGGCCTGCAAAGCCTAAAATATTTATACTGAGATCTTTATGGAAAACATCTACCACTTAAGACATTGAAATCTTCTTTCCCTGGGTTAAGCCATGAGTCAATTTACTGCTTATTCAGAAAATAAGTGTATGAATTCCAGTGATTTGTAGATTTTTTGATCTCTTTCATTGTATCCCGGACCATTTGTCCTCCTGGATCAAAATGAAAACTCAAGGTTCACACATTGACCTGGATTTTTCCTTGGTTACTGTGTTAATTCTACCAAATCTAGCATTCCTCTGCTACAGGACAGGGGCATTCCAGTATCCCCTTCTCCGGGTACAAACCTCTTCTGTGGCTTCACAGTGACTCTGCTCTTAGCTCTTCCTCCTGATTTTACTCTTAGTTCATACACTCCTTTCCCTCTTAAAATTTTACTTTATATTTGCAACACAATTTCCACTGGTGTGTGTTTTATAGACTATACTTCAGTGACTTGATTTCTTTTGTACTGTGGAAGTATATTTGATACAATATGAGAAATAGACATGAAGAAGGAGCATAGAGCAATTTCAGTATATTCCATGATCACAAATGTTTCTTAAATTTATGTATCACATATCCCTCTACCCTTAAGTAGCCGATCATTCATTACAGGCTGCTGTTGGTTCTGCTGACACCTGGGTCTGGCAGAAGTTTTGTTGGGCTTTGGCTCTGTAAGAGTGAGTTTAAATGGAGATAACATATTTTAAGAGCTGTTTTTGTTTTGTTTTTTAAATCACATGATCTGGCTAATGTTTATTAGATTGATAAATGCTCACCAAATGTCAGTTTGGGGGGAAAGCTGCAGTTTCATTGTGGAGGGACATCTAATTCGAAGTGTGTAGGGAGGAGTGGTCGGTGTGCTAAACTCCTGCCAACTCTTGAAAGTTTTTGCTCAGAGGTCTTCTCAGAGCACAGTGCTGTCTCCATGTTTCTAATTAACAATTCTCTTGTGGAGAAACAAGGAGTTCCTTGTTTGATCCTTGTTGTTTTTGTTAAAATAATAATTTTGTTTGTGAATCCTGTCAGAGAAGATGAGTCTGTGGAAAAATGAAGGTTAACAAAGTACTAATTCTCAGTAAACTTAGACACTACATTCCTGCAGCTTTGGATTAGAAAAAGAGCAAGGAATGGGACACCAGAAGAAGGCAAGGAAAAGGTTGTGTGGAAAAATAAGATGCTTCTGTAAGTATGACATGACATATCAAGAACATTTCAGGCTGAATGAATTACCTGCTTGCTTTCAAACAGGATTTAACAAAGGTCCATTCTTAGTTATGAGGTTTTTTGAGAATGAATACTATTATATCATATTTAAGTGTGTTATTTTAGTTTAAATGGCAGTGCTGATCTCAGAGCTGTAAAAAAGAATTAGACTAATGGTGTCAGAGTACAGGTCTTCAGAAGAACAGTTTAAAATTGGTGGTGTGATCTAAGAATCCACTTCAGAGACCTTCTCTGATGTGCACCATCTTTGTGGCATTGTCAGCAAAAACAGAAGCACAAGTGTGAGGAAGAACGTCTGGTTTTTTTCTACTTTTTTTCTTAAATGATTAAATCTAAAGTTGTCTTCTGCTTGTCTGAGGAGCTGCAGTTTTGACTGTCACTTTTCCAGTTTCACTGGTCAGATAAAAGAAGGCAACTTTGTACAACATGACTTTAAAAATGTACTTGTTTCCTTGAACTGGAGGACTTCAGAAGACTAAAGAAAATAACCAGAGATAGAATTATTGCTTTGTTATTTTATTCACTTTTTGGAACTAATTCTAATATTCTGTCTTTAAATAAAGATGCAAACACAAATAAATTCAACCTTAGGCAATATAATCAATCATCTTCAGTTTTGCCAGGAGAAAATGATCACTCCCTTTCTCCGTCTTTCTTCCTTCCTTTTTTCCCTTCCTCCCTTCCTTCCTTTTAGATTTTATTTATTTGAGAGAGAAACAGAGCAAGAGTGAGCACAAGCACGTGAAGGGGCAGAGGGAGAGGAAGAAACAGATTTTCCATTGAATGGTGGACCCAACACTGATCTCTACCCCAGGACCCCAAGATCAGGACCAAGTCACATGTTCAACCAACTGAGTCACCAAAGTGCCCTGAAAATGATCCCTTTCTTGAACATCACTTCTCTTTTTTTTTTTTTTTTTTGACATTTTTATCCTCTCCCCACCATGGTTCTAAATAGAAAAATCACACTGCTATAAAATTTCCAACACAATTTTAAGTTGTCTCACCATTTCCCCAGAGTTAGTCAGAGAAAACTGTAAGGCAGCTGAGAACTGCTTTTTAAATCCATTACAGTTTTGTCATCTCATGTAAGGCTGGACTCCACTGACTACTGTGTTCCATAGACACTGCTGCTAGTAGTGGGGGCCGACTCCATTGTCCAGTGTAGCTACTTGACTCTTAATTAAAATAAACGGACTCCATATGACATCTTCTTGAAAGCAGTTTATCTAATTAAAAAAAAAAATTGAAGTGCATCATGGAGTGGATAGAACAAGGGAGCTAGACTGTAGATAATTCTACTCTGTGTGACCGTCAGCAACTTATATTGTGTCAATGATCATCAAGCATAAAATGAGGGATACTAATATACAAAAAGGATATAAGAAACCTGATAAGATGTTAGAACACAACTAATTAAATGGCCAACAGAATGTGAATAGTGTCCCGACCGGGGACCATGACCTGAGCCAAAGGCTGAGGCTTTAACCCACTGAGCCACCCAGGTACCCCTTATCTGATTTTATCCAAGACTTTATTATGAACACTTTATTTAGTTAATTAAAATGTCCTAGCAGAAACTTTGAATTTTTTATAGGAATTTATTCTATGGGATCCTTCATATAGTTAAAGCTTTTTAATATTTTGAATGATAATTTAATGATCTATAGCTTAATAACTTGTCCAGTTATTAGGTGGCTTTTTGTTGTTGTTGTTGTTCTTTTAATCTTCTTTTGGACAGCAATTAATGTCTGGAACTCAAATTGCTCTATGGAGCCAGAGAAAAACATCAATGTAGCATTCTTAACTACAAAATTCTAAATAAGTCTTAAAGTTCCCAGCAGACTTAAGTGGACATGCCTGAGGAGTGATTGTTCATGGCACAGGAATTAAAACCATAAACTGCTGACCTCTATTAGCATAACAACAGAATTGTCTTCTTTGCAATTTCATTCTATTCTGCTCAAAATCTGGCACAAATAAAATAATAAAGTCTGTTTCCTGATGAAATTGCACAATTTTTTTGCACAAATATTTGAACTTTAAGTTAGATTACTTCTTTTGCACTTTCAAATTTAAATGAAACAAGACAGACAAGATGCAGAAAAGAGGAAGGAAGAAAGGCAAACGGGAGAAGAAAATAAAGGGGAGAGACAGAGAAAGGAGAGAAGTAGAAACAAGGTGGGGAGGTGAAAATAAAGAGGAAAATAAAAGCATTATCCAGAGTGGCTACTCCTGGATAACTGTGTAGAAGGAGGAGGGTCTTTGAAGAACAAAGAATATTGACTGTGAGGTATCAAATGATAAACAGTGTTCTCCAGAATTCCAGCAGTTTTGTTGGTGTTTCTTTCTTTCCCTCAATAAATACATTTCCAAATGCTTGAATGCCAAGTCCCAAAAGGTAATCAAATAGAACCGACTAATGACAGCTGTGAAAAACAAAGCCAGGTTAAAAGAAATGCAGACACTCAAATAATCAACCCCTCCATATAATTTGAACTTCGTTTTTGGCAGAAGCACAGAAATTCTTTGCCCAAAAGCACAGAAGCTTTGAAACAGTAAATTCAGTTGTTTGTTTTTTAAACTTGCCACATGGTTTCACTCAAAAAGCTAAGAACTTTGTTTTCTGTTTCAGAAGTGAGTAGCACATTATGAAGGGGCAGGGGTGGTAAGAGAGTGGGGGGCATATATCCTTTTCTTAAAGCCTGATTTTACCCAACTGTAGCCATCCCATTTCTGTTCTTGATTTTCTGTTGGTTGTCATTATAGACAAGAATAGTGTATTAAAAGCCATAGTTAAAGGTCTAGATGGGAAAATCAATAGGACACATTTTCCAAATAAAAATCAATAATACTTAAAACAACTTTTCTTACCTTAGAGGCAAATCCTATTGTGGTAAATAACTAAAATTTTACATGTGCTATGACCATGTCATATTTGACTTATCATGTTCTTTTATATTTATATGAATGGTCATCAGACCAATTAATCCTGACAACACTAGTGTCTGAATAAGAATACACTAATGTGAAAGACACTTGGATATGTGAATTAACACAGAAGTTATTTTAACTGCAATTACCAGATGTATTTTATTGTGCAATGACTGCAACATATCTGAAGGGAAAGTCACTAAAATTTTAAAAAGAGTAGCAGCGCTCATTTTTTGACACCAATTAATGGAGTTAATTGGCTTGTTTGTGGCCTTTCAAAACCTTGCTGGTAATCAAGTTAGCTTATGATTGATTAGTGCTAGTTCCAGAACAGGGCAAACTCAGTAGCTTTAAGTAAGTATAACAACAAAAATGAGAGGTACTGGGGCACCTGGGTGGCTCAGTGGGTCAAGCCTCTGCCTTCGGCTCAGGTCATGATCCCAGGGTCCTGGAATCAAGCCCTACATCGGGGCTCTCTGCTCGGCAGAGAACCTGCTCCCCCCACCCCCCGCCTGCCTCTCTGCCTACTTGTGATCTCTGTCTCTCAAATAAATAAATAAAATCTTAAAAAAAAAAAAATAAGAGGTACTATTCACTCTGTGAGATACATTGTGCCAGATGTTTTGTACACATCACTTTTAGTCTTGAAAATAGCCCTATAAGTTGCGCACATTAAAAGTCTGAGGAATCTGAGATACTAGGGAAAAAACTCACAGAAAGTAAGGAACAGACTTAAGATTCAAACCTACAACTTTATGTTTCATTATACATTACAAATGCTTTTGTAATTTATTAAATCATGGCAGAAGGATGAACCAAAATTTGAAATCATGTGTAACTCATTGCTTAAACTTCTCTGCCTATAATTTTCATAGAGCAATTATTCTTCAAGTCGTTCTGAGGTACGTATATAATATACAAATAAGGATTTTCCACCATCAGCTATATCAGGACTATTTGCCAAGTTTTTAAAAATTTTTTGCTCATTATGTTTTTTTCTTTCCCACAATGTAATTTTATAATTGTTTTTAGTATACACCAATGATTTATGGTATGCATAAGTAAATCTGTTTCTCCGATTTTCTGAGACTGTTGGGGTTTCTGAGAACATTGAACTCATTAACATATGGGTCTCAGTAGGTCACTGGGAGGTCCTTACTTTTCTCTGACTTGAACTGAAAGCTAGAGTGAAAAAGATCATAAACTGACAGGCCATTCTTCAGGGCAATCAGGCCAGGTCAGTCCAAGGCTGTGGACTGTACAACAGACATCAGATACATAGAAAATATTAACAAGAATCTAAATCCCTGCCCTGCTTGTGCTTGATTTCTTCACTTCTACCCATCACCTCTCATTCAAATATACTTCATATATACTTCATAAACTCACTTTGGACTGTCCACTTGTATTTTGTGAATTTTAAAGAAATCTAGTTTTGTGCTTTATAGTTCCTTGGTTATTTCATGGGTTTATATTAATAGTTTGTCTGAAGGTTTTAAGATTATTAATTTATTTCACATGTTTAGATATACATCTCTATTATAATCATCCTTATTTTAAATCTTGTTGCTTTAACTTTAAACTTAGATTTTATATTGTATTTTCTAGTTATGTATACCTGTTTGGAAATTATTTGTCTCAACATTTTCTTTTTTTTAACTCTAAAGTTTTAATTTTATCTGATTTTTTTCTTTTCTTTCCTTTCCTTTCCTTTTCTTTTCTTTTCTTTTTTTTTTTTTTTTTTTTTTTTTAGTTTGACTGACAGAGATCACAATTAGGCAGAGAAGCAGGCGGCGGGGGGCGGGGGGAGCAGGCTCCCTTCTGAGCAGAGAGCCTGATGTGGGGCTGGATCCCAGGACCCTGGGACCATGACCGGAGCCAAAGGCTGAGGCTTTAACCCACTGAGCCACCCAGGCACCCCTTATCTGATTTTTTTTCTTATTCTAATTTTCATTTGGCTTTTCTCCTTTTCCTCTTCTTGTTTTTCTTTACTGGATAATTTTTGCTTTTATAATTGCTGACAGGATTGTGACTCTAACGCTGGTAATATGGAAAAAGCCCAAACCATCAAAGGGAGGCCGAGGGCTTTCTTACCCACAGACTTTCCAATAGCAACCCTCTGACCCCTGAAGGGGATCTTCTAACTCATCCAAGAATGGTTCCCCAAGAAAACTCATCCTGGGAAATCTTGTTAATTCCACCCAGGGCTAGAAATCACCATGCAGATGTCACTCTTGATTTATTAGGATGATGTTACCCTCTGAAAGATAGCTCATATCATTCAGTCATAGTATGAGAAATTGTTTTAAAAATTTGTTGTCAACAATGTGAATAATTACTGGATTTTACGTGCAGGAGGCACACATGTTATAGTTTGCCATCATTCAGGAAAAACATGTTACATGGATTATTCCAGCAGAGATAAACCCTCCATGTGCTGCATAAAATCTGAACCTGTGAAAGGAATACTTGGTATTGAATGTCCAGATGGAAGCCAAGGGAACAAAAGCATACCATTAAATACTAGTTTTTTTCTGGGATACCTGTCTTTGGCAGCCTTCTCTTTTTACTCTTTTCATTCTTGATTGATATAATCCAATTTCTATTATATTACTTAGCAATTCTCTGCTGGTATTTATATCAAATATTTAATAATTATTTTATATGGAAAGTATAAAACCCATATCCCAGTTTGTATCTCTCTCCTGAGCTCCAGACATTTGTATTCGATTATCTAAGGATACATCCATCTAGATATTTAATATGAATCTTTATTCAGTGTATCTACAACTTTGCTTGCTAATTCCACTAATCTTCCCAAGGATCATTTCTTCTTGAATTTCCTATTTCAGGTGATCAGTCATCCATGGTAGACTCTTGAGGGTTCTTGACTCCTCCTTTTTCTTCCATCCCATGTCTAATCTGTATTCAAATTCTGTCAAATCTACTTTGCTAATGGCTTTACAAACCACAAACATAGTCCACCTCCCTTTTCGTGCTCTTGGAGTGATGACCAATGTGTCTTACCTGGCATGTCAGTTATCAATTTATTGCCTCTCAATTCCAAAGTCATCATGCATTACCTTCTCTTTAAAAATGTATCTGGGATCTTTAAATTATTTTCTTTTGCCAGTTGGCATGACGGTAAGCTTTTCCAGCAGAAGATGTTGGGTAGACATTGTAAGAGAAACAGGTTTTCATTTCCTTATTTAGGTGTGTTAGCATCTGTGACTTCTTTATTACCCAGTCCTGTAGTTTATAATGACCAACATTTCTGTGGCACACTTCCTTAAGTGGTTTTGCAGTGGAGTGCCTCAGTAGGACACTGCCAAGTTAACAGCTTTCCCAGCACCATAGAGGACATATTTCCAGCAAGTTCCCCAGGAGTAACACCACAGTAATTTCTTTGACATGCAGTGTTTCAGAACCATGCCCTCCAGTAAAGTCTGTGTCTCAGCTCTGGATGGAAAATGGAGAGGCGGGGGAAGGAATGGGGTCTTATCCCAGCCCTAGTGCTACATATGTGTATATATATATATTTTTTTTTCTTCCATTGGTATTTGTGTCTGCTCCTTCCATTTGCTATTCCTACATTTTATAAGTTCTCTTTATCTCTTACTAGCCTATTCTCTATTACTCCACTCCTCTGTTGTAGTTAATACTTACATATATTGAACTTCCCCTATTTTTGAATAGGCTGTGTTGTTTCTCTTTCTTGATTTATCTGGACTTCATAGATAACTATAATACCAGTCCTTCAATTTCCTACCATTCCCAGTTTGATTCATTTTCTCTTTTCATCTGAAGAAAAAAATGAAAATGACACAGTTCAGGAGCTTGTATCTGTCCTTTGGCATTTTGGAGAGATTGCCAGCTTAGGTTGAAATGCACTTTTTCTTCCCATGCACCTTTCATCTGGCTAATAATTAACCACAGTCACTAAACGAGGCACTGGGGACTCAGCAATAAATATACTGAAGTCTCTGCCCTCATGGAGCTTATATATTTATGTATGGAAACAGACAATAAATAAGTATAGATATTTATATTAAAGGGCAAAAAAAATACTATGAAGAAAAAAGTGATGCAGATTAGAGGAAGTAGATCTGCTGCTTATATGAGGTATTGTATCCCTGGGAATAGGCTGGTTATACTGTGATAACAAGCAGACCCACATCTCAGAGGTTTACTACAATAAATATTTAATTATGGCTGAAACTCCCTGTCAGTCACAGGGCATTGTTTTTTTTTTTTACCTCTACGGCTCTGGTTAAGAGCAGCTTCTGTGCACACCATCACAGGCATCTGGGCTGTGGGAAATGAGGTGCGAACAACAATGTAAAGATTCTCAAAGCTTCTGCTTGGAAGAACACATACCACTTACCTTCACATGTTGTTGGACAAAATAAGTCGTATGGCCAAACCTAAAGTCACGTCTCCTCCTGGGAGAGTGAACAAACTGTGAACAAAAATACAACCTCACATAGACGATAAAATCTTTTATAAGGAAGTGTTATCTGATCAGTGAGACAAGAAAGAAGTAAATGAAGGAATTGTGAGGATATCCAGGGTGAGATCACTCCATAACAGGCACAAAAAGACTACTTGTATTCTTTTTGTTTTAAGCGAAAACACTTTAAGTACAGAGAAAATGATTCTTTTAATAGTAATTCTCTTGACAGTAATTGCTGTGATATGTCATGTCATGTATAGTTAGCATGTGAAAAAAATGAATCAGGCACATTTCCTAATAATAATTATTCTAGTGAATGATGATTCAAATAGACAAGAGGATAGGAGCTTCCTTAAGTGCTTATCTGTCTTAAAACTTAATGAAAGTTTTGTGTTTTAAACATAATATCCTAAAAGTCTGTTTTTGTGAAACACTTTCTCAGATATACCTGATTTTGCCACTGAGAGAGTCTTATTAAAACCCTTGTTATTCAGTTGATCCTTTTCTAAAATGAATTTTTCTTGCTATGTAGAGACAGAATTTATGAATCAATACAAACTGAATTTGGTTTAATATCTTGTACAAATATTTAACTTTGTATAAATAATTTAAACTATTCATCTACATTTATATCTACATTTATAATATAACCACGTTATGTTATATTATAAATATTTGCCATATTTACATCTTGCTTTTGTTATATAAATAAATGTGATTTTTGATTAATCTATATACTAACTTCTGAGCTTTTCCATGGCAAAACTTATTTTTAATGTTTTATTGCTGATTTTTAAAGTAATGAATAATTTATAAACAATTGCAGTTATAACAATCCACAAACCTGGGTAACCACTGTTTAGAGGTTATCGAGTGCTCTTATGTTCATGAAAATCTCGAGCATGGTGTTCTTTTAGTGAAAGTATTTCACTGGATTTTAATTTCCTTTATTGGCTTATATATAAATTTTCTTTGTTGTCTTAAATATTAGAATTCTTTTACATTTAATGATTTTCAGCAACATTTTTCTATAAAAGTATGCATTGTTCATAACATTCTCATATTTTTTAATTGCTCCCATTCTAGTTGTACTTGCTTTCATTTCTGAACCCCATAACTTCGTTTCCTCTCTTGATTAGAGTTGTCGGCACCTTATCAATATAATGTATTTTGAGGAATTAAATGTAGTTTTGTCAATCTTACAGTGATCCAGTTTTCTTAGCCCTTTATTTCTGCTTTTAACTTTCATTTTCTGTTTTTTCCATTTATTTTTTTTTTTTTCTGTATCCTCAAGTTCAAGCTTGGAAATGCTACTGGAAACTCCCAAGCTCTTTTCATCACACCTTCAGTTCCTTGACTATTTTCTCCTTTTATATAGAAACTGTTGAAGACAAGACCACTTTTTCCTGTGGTCATGGAGACATTCCTTTTAATCATCATGGATTTCAGCATAGGATTGTGATGCGAGAGTGGCAGGAAGACGAGTCCCATGTACTGTATTTTAATTCAAACTTTATCTCTTTGCTTCACACAGATCCCTTCTAATCTTTTCCGGTTTATTGACTTTTATGCCCAGATTTCATCTTTATATAATCCTGGTCCCTACTTTCGTTCATGAATTCTCAAAGTGAGAATATAGAAGATAAAGAAAGTGTCTAGCTTTTTGCTCCTCACTTTCCATGACTCAGAATCGATAAGTGGGATTTTACTTTGAAGTCAGTTTACATTTTATATTATTTACATATGTTTATATTATTTATAAATTTGTAAATATATATTTATATTATTATATAATTATAATAGACATAATTTCAGGATACTAAGATTAATAGGGATTTCCAGTGTTATATTATTCCAAATTGGTTAAAATACAAACGCTTGAAAATATGTTCAGATACTGAAATTGAAGAGAAAAAACACATAATTTCAAACGTGGTTCTAAGGCTTTACTAAAGCTCTATTTATATGGAAGTCAATTAATGAGGAAGGTGTTAATTAAACTCTCAGGCATTGAATTTGAAAAGCAAAGGTACCCTTGGCTAATAGCGTATTTACCTCAGCATCAGAAGATTGCCTGCTCCCTTACCCCACAAAAGACACAAGATTTCCATCTATTCTCAACTTGTGAAGCACTTTTCGTACTCAAGTGTACTTGTAAAATGTTTTCTTGAAACTGCTATTTCAATTTTTAATGTTGAATTTTTAAAAAATGGTAAAATATTTGAAAGGTTTTAGTACATGTATCTGAAATATTCCCGTTTAGGAACACAATCCTCATGTGGTTTGTGTTAATATTCTGAAATTTAGCTAATATGGATTCAGAAATACAACATAGGAGTTTAGGAAGAACATAGTCACAGATTTGTTAGCATCTCATGTCTCCTTTGTTGACAGCTGATTTTCCCTTTTTAGCATTGGTCCTACCACCTCAAATATGCATATTGGGCATTAGCTTCTTGCCTTGTTGAAATACTCTTCTGACATTTTCAAAAGTACATATGCCAATAAACTCATCAGTAATATACTATGATTGACCACAGAAGTACCACTTATTATTTTTTTAATTAAGCTACCATAGAGTTCTAATGATTTGTCTAATAAATTTACCTAGAACCCATATTAATGGACTTTACTATCTTCCTTTATCTCTTTTGCAGATGGTTTCCACATTCTGTCCCCTGCTCAGTAGGGAGTCTGTTTGCTCCCCTCCCTCAGCGCCCCCATGCCTCCAACCCTGTCTTGTGCCCTCTCTTTCCCTCTCACTCTCTCTCTCTCAAATAAATAAATGAAATCTTAAAAAAGAAAAAAGAATAAAAGGCAGTGCTTCATGTTGTTCACTGTCTAATACTGAGCTCTATGCCTGGCCCATAATAGGAAAACAAAAGACATTTGCTGAATGCTGACTGTAAACCTCCTTGCATTTTGGAGGGGGGGTGCTAAATGTTACTTAAAACTGTTTTTACATCTTCTTTCCTTATTTTCATTCTCAGTACATACCGAAACAATAATAGATAACATTTATTTAGTGTTTTTGTTTTTTGTTTGTTTGGTGTGTTTGTGTGTGTGTGTGTGTGTGTGTGTGTGTGTGTGTGTGTGTGTGTGTTATCACCTACCCTTATAAGTTTGTCAGGTTTGTATTTCCCCAAAATTTTTAAAAAGAAACTATCAGTGTTAGCAAGTAGTTTTTTTTTTCCCTCAAGTCATGCAACTAATGAGAATCAGAGTCAGAATTAAAACTGAGTTCTACTTGAGTTCACTGTCCTCGGCTTCTAAAACTTTTCAACAAGTACCAGTAATAACAGAGGATATTTATGTTACTACACTGTGTAATAATAAAGGGCAGAGATAGGATTTGAAACCATATAGTACAGCTTTAGAATTTGTTCTCTTAATCATTCTCCTTAAATTCAGAGGGAGAATATGAACATGCATCCCTCAGTGAAAGTATTGGTATTTTACCTATAGTGCGATGAACTAAGGTACACGTTCCTTCACTTGTCTATAGGAGCATGTTTGAGGACTATTAGACAAAATAAGTTTGGTTGAATAAAGTCTCATGTCATAGAATGTGGCATTTGTGTTGTGGGCTTGAACCTAAATTGTGGTACGTAATAGCTGTGTCAAGGAGGACTGGGAAGAAAGCCTGGGTACTGAGTCCCGGGGAAGTATATAGAAGTAGAAGAGATATAGAAGGTGAAAAGAGAGAGTATGTATATCATATACCCAGTATGTATTATAGTAAGTATTACAGTATGTAATGTCTTTGGTCTACACATGAAATGTATAGCATTCACCAAAGCTTTTTTGAGTGGGGCTAGAAGGGGATGAGGGAGAAGAGTGATTAAGAACTGAGTAGTGTTTAAGATGTGTTCAAGTCAAGAGCAAAACCTGCCAGAATAGGCACAGCCACATATTTATTATCTTTCCTAATACTTAATGCAAAAAATCTTACCTTCCATAATTTGTATGCTTTCATATATCAGGAATAGTCCTCGCTCCCACAAAAGCTTCAAATAAATGATGATCCTAAAAGATACTCCCTGTTTATCATGAAGGTTTTCCAATCTTCATGGCGCAACTTACCCACTGTATAATGCAGCTTCTTCAGTAAACATCCATCCCAGAGAGAAAGTGAGAGAACTCATTAATATATCATTTTGAGGGTAAAAAATAAACATGGGGAAATAAGGCCTTGCCCCATATCACGTAATTATATTGATATTTCTGGTTGAGGATCCAGGATTCTAAATCCATGTTCCTATAGCTAAAATAAAGATTCCACAAACAGGTCTGGCTAGAAGCATATATAACTACACTGATTTGAAAAGCTAATTTGCTTGATAGTGAGCCAAAAATCCAAATGAAAAATTTTATTTTTTTAAACCTCTGAAGTTTCAAACTAAAACCTTCCCTTGGACTAAAATAAGATATATGATTGCTGGTACAGAGATCAGGCTTATTTTCCTATTTCAATCCTTTTTATCTCACTTTGTTTCTCTACCACATTGAAAAGAAAGCTGATTTCTATGGCTTTAAAGAAGACCTTAAACTTATTTTTCATTAGTTTCTAACTTCTACATTAGGGTTTTTCTATCTTTCTCACATCAGCCACAATTTGTAGACTTTACTCTCCTTGTCTGATGCAATCAGTGTAAATGAAATGGAGAATCGAAAGGTCAATACCTTTCTAATCCACGAAACACCATCTCATTTTTACTTTCTACAATTTCTCCTACACCATAAGCCTTTGTTCATCAGTGATTAAAAATTTGGAACCGTAGTGATTTTAGATATATAGAAATTTTTCTGCTTAATGCTCTGTAACATCAAAGTTTTTCTTAGAACATTATGGCAAAATAACTCACTCTAGTTTGTAAGATACTAGTTATTTTTTTTAACTTGCATTTCTTATTTAAATAGAAAATTGCAACAGTGTTATAATTTTTAAAAAGAACTATGTAATGAAATAGATTGGCCTTTAAAATTAATGAAATTCATTTCATATTTTACTATATTAAAATATGTTTCTAGATAAGTTTTATTCTTATTAATACATGTATCCTGAACAGAATCTTTAAATGGGTGAAATAATATTCAATTGGCCATTGATAAAAATCCCTGGTATTATTGTTCCTGCCAACTTCTAAGTATTTTTGCTATACAGGAGAGATATATACAAAAAGATTATAACAGAAGATTATTTCTTGGCAGAGATTTTAATTTCTCACCAATTGTTATCTCTTTCTCCCTGTTAGTAATAGAACCCTCCATAGTCAACTTCTAGCAAGTCCCATGGCTAAAGCTAAAAGACCTCCCATAGAGTTAGGTATGACCATGTGGAGAAACCCTTGCTACAGAAATGTAAGCAGAGGTGTTCTGTGCAACTTTCATGTTATTTCCATAAAAGGAAACTGCTTGTACTCATTTCATCCTTCATTCCTTTCCACTGGCTGTGAGCTTGAGATTCCTATAACTGCTACATTAGACCCAGAGTGGGAAACCACTTTTTGTGGACAGTAGAAGTTCCTACCAACTTGAGTCCCTGAAAAAAGATATGAAGTAGCGCTGCCCTTGATAACTTGCCTACCTGGAAAATTGTGTGAAAGAGAAATAGTCTTCGGTATTACTTAAACTGCATACACTGCAAACTCAGTATTACAAGTGAATATGAGTATATTGTAAAATACAGAGTTAAGCATTAGAATATTCTTTGTCTCTCAAATAATTCTACTATACCTGTACACTCCACAAGCAAAAAGCAATGAGCTACTAATTTAAAATGTCAAACGTTCATAGACCCTTCTCTCTCTAGAAAAGAGTAATTAGTTGGGAGTGTTCAAAAATGAAATAACCTTAGGTATGATTATCTTTGTTAATATAGGATTATAATCATGGAGAGCTTTATTACAAAATCACAGATACCCATTCCAATGAGTTTAAGTAAAATAGGAATGTATTGTAATACGGAAAATATGAAGGGATTAATTGCAAGAAGTTGTGACCACAATGTAAGTGTAAGTTTACCGTTTCTCCATTTCTTCGTGTGGCTGTGAATCTTTTCACATCTTCTCTCCATATACATTTGTTCAGTTTTCCTCTCTGAAGACTGGCTTCTGAGGCAGGGTGTTTCATTTTTGTTTACCATAATTTTTACTTGACCATTCATTGTTTTAGCCGTCATTGGCACCAACAATAGTGCCAGTAATATGAATACCCTTGATACTAAGCTTGACGTCTAACTAATTCACTCTTCTATCATCATTCCAAATTCCAAGAAGAAAAACTAATGATTTGTCCATTCGGGATCAGCTGTTCATTCTTAGGTTCCCAATCCTCTCCCTTACCTGAAGGGAGGTTAGGTGTGGGTAAGTTATCTGGAGGACAACAACTGGGATATCTAGCAACAAACTTAAAAAATAAATCATATAGGAAAGAAGGAATTATGTTTTAGGTAACTCTTGGGTATTCTAAAGCATAAACTGTGTCTATGAGGAAAGGAGTACATATGTGGGTTTAATTATTTCTATCAAGAATCATATTTGAAATAAGAATTAGGTTAGTGTTTCTCCTATATTAATTGACATTGTACTAATTATGATCAACTGAAGTTTGAAAAAGAGTGTCTAGAGGAAGAGGTAGTTATCACTATAAAGATGAGTGCCGCAAAGAATTTCCAAGAAAAAGTATTTACTCAGAAGCTTCAATTATTTAAAAATTTTACTTCCATAGTAGGCATGTGTGTCTTGAAACAGGCCACTTTGACTTGAGCTCTTTGATAAATTCATCTTTAGCCATTTTCACCCAGTCGTTAAGTCACAGACTCAGGTAATATATTTTAGTCTTACTAAATGATTTGCTATATCAACTTCTTCCAAAAACACAAAAACCCTAACATATTTTCTGCAATTCATATAGTTCTTTTACAAATCTAAATTATTCAGCTCTTATGATAACCTGTTCTATAATGAAACATTCCTCCACTCATTGATTGCAATGTTAATCCAAATGAAATCCAGTGATTTCATTTATTTATACATTATTTACCATCTTAGAAAAAGTGAGATCATTAAAAAGTGAAGTTGTTGGTTGCTGGGCTGGAGAGATATATTTGTGGTTCTGATTTTTATACTGTTTTTCATTCTGTATGGAGGGAAAGAAATCATTAAGGGATATCAGGATTCTTTTTTTCTTTTCATAGTTATTGTATCTACTTATAAGTAATAGCCAAGCCCATTCTTGAGATGAATTTTAGATTGTCAATTTAAAAAAACATAATCTAAATTGTAATAGAGTAAGGTATTATATGGATTTCTAAAATGAAACAATTCCACGAGGACATTACTGACAAAACTATTATATTATACAAATGAAACTTAAATGGTTGGATCTTTTCATTCGACTTGCCAAATATATAGCTACCTGCTCTTTGTTGAAAGTGGATCTACTAATGATTTTTTTTTTAAAGATAACTAGATCTACAATTACATGGATTCTGGTCTCCATTACTCTAGCATTCTGTTTGGTTAATATACCATGAAGAATCTTGTACTTCCCTGCTAAATCATAGTAATACAGATAGGTTGGAGCTTTTTACTAAGGTAGAGAGCACACACAATATATTACCTCTTAACACATTTTAATATTACATATAATTAGAATGTTAAATGCCACCAACTACACTTTATAAATTACAGCTAATGTACCTCTCACCAAAGAGTTGCTCACCTGCAGAGCAGCCATCATATTTAAAACCCATTTCCAAGTCTTCCTATACCCTCAAGGATAAGATAGGCTGAAGTAATGATACTATTGGAAATGCACGTAATCAGCTCCTATAAAAACATCTAGTCCTGATTCCAATTATGTTAATTCATTGCAGGGGGACTGTACATTTCAATCACCAAAAGGTTCAGTGCCTTTCGAAAGCCCCTTGGCAGCAAGGGAAGTCCCCATGAAAGTATTTAGCAAATCCTTTTGTGATGCATGAGGGTTTTAAAGTAGTAATAAACCAATCCCTTTACATTGATAAATTTCTCTTAAGTCAATGAGGGCTTTGCTGGGACTGAAGACTGAAGATTTTTCTTCTTCAGTTCAGTCTCCAGAAGACTCTTGGAAAATATATAATAATATAGACATCATTTTCAATGTCTGGATCCACTAGAGGGCAAGGGAATCATAATTCACAGTGAAACAACAGTTTAAATCTGAGTCACCTAGTTTCAGTCCCTTAGAAATGCTAGTAGTCCTTTTTCTGCAGCAGTTTGTATTTAAATGTGTCACTGCTGCATTTCTGTACACTTAATAGAGCACTGACAACACATTTATTGTGTTGTGGAAAGAGATATATTGCAATATTTTTGCTTTATCAGTAAGCTCCTTTTATAATAAAGAGGTTGGTTTTTAAGTCCATAGCACAGTCTATAGCATAGAATACTACTGAAGCAGAAGCACAATTATATTTGGACACCCAGAAAGGATATACCTGGTAGAACTATAAGCTTAGTATGAGTATTAACCCACTGTCTGATGTAATTCCTTGCTGTGGAATAAATGGAAAATTTACTTGGAATTTTCTTTTCTTTTTCTAAACACAAAGCCATTTATTAGTGACTAAATATACCCAATTCTGTCAGAGAAATATATTCTGACGTGAGCAGTGATTGTAAAATATAGAATGCCATGAAAAAGTATATTAAAGTTTATAACTCTAAAAGCATGGCTTAATTAAGAATTGTAGTCGGCAGCAGTTATTTAGCAAACCTTGACTTTTTTCAATTTTCCAGACTGATGGTGCATTGCAGTAGGGAAAGTCTGGCAAGAGTTGTCCTACTGACTTTGAAATTCTAAGAGCATTGTTAACATTGTTAAAATATTTAAATATTCCAATTTTTTTTAAAGTAGGGATTTAAAATATACGATCCAAAATATACTAAGCAAAAGTTTTTATGTGTGTAAATTATCAGCACTCTACAGGTATAATATTACCTTGCTGGAGTATAGAAGCTTTACTCAATGTTTTAAAAGAATCTATAAAATAATGGCCTGAAGATTTAAATGAGATCAGGTCTTAACTTAAATATTAATACTTCCTTTGATCTGATTCTTGCTAAAGGATAAGCTTAAAGATATGCAATCTAATTTTATATAGAAAGTACATTTGTTAGGTAGGCTTACACTAATGTCTCTATGCTTTGCTGTCTTCTAATGAAAAAAATTATATGCACAAACCCACCCTCACATGTTCATTGAGCTTTTAAATCCTTTAAATCCTACAGTACATGAATCAGAAAACATTGTCTAATATCTAAGTAAACTGATTGAGTTCAAAATATCTTATAAACACCCCATACGTTAAAGATCTGGTAATAACAAGAAATGAAATGTTCAATGATATTTTACTTCTCCCATCAAGGAGCTTAGAGCCAGTTGAGTGATCATTTCAATAGAGTATAAAATTGTTACATAAAGGTATTTAAAAAAAATTATAGACTGGGGTGCCTGGGTCACTCAGTTGGCTAAGCATCTGCCTTTGGCTCAGGTCACCATTTCAGGGTCCTGGGACTGATGGAGCCCAGTGTGAGTCTCCCTGCTCAGTGGGGAGTTGGCCTTTCCCTCTCCCTTTGCTCCGCCCCTTGCTTATGCTCTTTCTCTCTTGCTCAGTCTCTCTCAAATAACTAACTAACTAACTAAATAAATAAAAATACTTTAAAAATTATAGACTCAGAAGTAGTATCTTTAAACAGTCTTAAAAACTGAAGTTTTCTGGAAGAAGTAACTCTATTGTTGGCTCTCAGAAGATGCTGAGTTATAAATATGAGGTATGTGAAGGGCATACAGTTATCTTGAAAAGACCACCTCATAGATACTGATTGTTGTTATTATTACAGCCATTGAAAAAATTTGCATGTGTTCATTTCCTAGTTAAGTGTAGCAGGACCTACCATAGAATGCCCAAATAAAATTACAATAGATTTTTAAGAAATCACACAATGAAATCGAGGACTACAAATTTCAGAAGTACACATAGAAAAAACAAAAAGTTATAGTGGAGAGCAATTTTAAAACATAAGAAATTGGTGGCATTTACAAGATAAATTTTTGAGTAGGGATATTAAAATTGCCAAAATTAATGAATGCCACAATATGACTTATGATTGAATTAAAACACTAAAGACTAGCAGGTATATGTGTGTTTGGTTCAGTATCCCCAGTTCACATAAAAGTGCCTAGTAGTGGGGTGCCTAGGTGGCTCAGTGGGTTAAAGCCTCTGCCTTTGGCTCAGGTCATGATCCCAGGGTCCTGGAATCGAGCCCCACATGGGGCTCTCTGCTCAGCAGGGAGCCTGCTTCCCTCCTCTCTCTCTTTGGCTGCCTCTCTGCCTACTTGTGATCTCTATCTGTCAAATAAATAAATAAAATCTTTAAAAAGTGCCCAGTAGTGAGTACTGAATATATCTCAAATAAATAATGTCTTTCAATGGCAGTGCTCTCTCACAGGTCCTGGTGATATAGCTAAACACGCAATTTCCCCTCCCTCTAGCTGCCCATCCATTCCTCGCCTATTGAAAATTATATATTCTCTTTCTATTGAGAAAAAGATAACTTTGAAAAAAGTAGATTTTAGAACAAAAATCACATATATAGACAGAAATTTCACCTGAAAGATTTAGACATTTTTAACTCTAATGAACAGCTAACATTATTTTAAAGAAGTAAAAACTGATAGAAAAAAGGGGAAATTGGCAAAACCATCCTTGCAGTAAAAAATTTAAATAAATTTCTCCAGATAACAGGGAGTTAAAGAAGGTAAAAATTGAAGGATACAGAGTATTCACACAGCACAACTCAATCATAATGTATACAATATTGCAGAAAACAATTGGTGATTACCTTACATTCTCCAGATCTCATTCATCTTAAATAACTATTAATATCAGACAGAATAGATTTTGTTGATAAAATTTCATTAGAGGGTCAGCTAATTTTTTGTCTAGTGAATATCTGGTATTCCTCTAACCTAGAATTTATTTCCCGTTCATTCAGTAAAATATCATTATCATTCTGGGTAACTATACATATGAGGCCAAGGTTGTAACTCAGCTAAAGATTGTAACATGTGACCTAGACTGAAGATAATCAGTGTATCCCATATTGTAATTAAACCCAAGTGGAATTTTCTAGAAATTCTATTTTGTTTTGTTTTGTTGTGTTTTATTTTGTTTTGTTTTTAGAGATAGAAAAAGACAAAGTGCAAGCAAGTAGGGGGAAAGGGTGGAGGGAGAGGGAGAGAGAATCTTAAGCAGACTCCATGCCCAGCCTAGAGCCCAGTCTCACCAACCTGAGATCATGACCTGAGCCAAAATAAAAAACTGGACACTTAACCCACTGAGCTATCCAGGTGCCAATATTTCCTAGGCTTTCTAGAAAATACACTCTCTTAAAGGTAGGTGTAGACTTAATTGAAAATTGAATTTATAGGAAATGGTATAAAATTAAGAGGAAATCAGGTTTTATTAACCAATATCACTTGAAATCTTGATTAATTTACATAAAAACATAGTTGTGTCTGGATTTATTAATTTTGTGAAGCAAAAAATTCCCTGGTTCCTTTAAAGAGTTTGATTTAGGTTTGACTTAATTTTGATTTTTTAAATAAATCCTAATTGATGACACATGGAATTATCAAAGTAGTTGTATCAGTTTTTGCTGTACAAAATTACCCCAAAATGTAGTGACTTAAAATAAGAATAATTTGTTATTTCTGATGACTCTTTGGGTGGCCAGAGAGTTCTCTGTTCTCACTTGGGCTTATTTGTAGGGCTCCAGTCAGCTGGTGGGTCAGCGGGGAAATGGCAGCAGCTGGAATGGTTGGGATGCTTGGTTCAGCAGTTTCTCCTCAAGTCTCTTATCTTTCATCACAGCATAGTCCCAAGATTGCTGACAGAAAGAGGGGGCAAGCCTCAGTGAACAATTGCTTTGAAAGTCTTTGCCTGTGTCACCTTAGCTACATGCCACTGGTCAAATGAATTGACATGGTGAAGTCCAAATTTTTGGCATATAAATACAGACTTCACCTCTTGATTGCAGGAGTTACAAAGTAATACTCTGAAGAGCGTACATACAGGGATGGGAGAGATGTGTAAACATTTTTGCCATCTACCACAGTAGATTTCAGGCAAACTACAGAAGTGAAAAAAAAAAAAAAATAGGGGCACCTAGGTGGCTCAGTGGGTTAAGCCTCTGCCTTTGGCTCTGGTCATGATCTCAGGATCCTGGGATCGAGTCCCGCATGGGGCTCCCTGCTTGGTGGAGAGACTGCTTCCCCCTCTCCCTCTGCTTCTCCCCCCACTTGTGCTCTCTCTCCTTCTCTCACTCTCTGTCAAATAAATAAATTCTTTTAAAAAAATAGCAGAAAGAAAAATAGAATGTAAAGTGGCCAGAGCTGCATAAATTGTGTCATGTGCTAGACTCATGAAATTATATAGAAATGAGATGGCTTTATTGGCATCTTATGTTTCATTTTCGCAAGAATAGAGTCCATTTATACTACCTTGAATGACTGGCTCAGTAGATTGAATTATAATAGTCATTTCTGGATTTTTGAGATCTAGAAAGTAGTTTTCATAGCCATGTTCTTATAGTATTACGCAAACATCAAATGTTTATCCACCTTCTTCCTATAATACAGTGCATGCCAGTGAGTATTTATTGAATAAATTAGGTGAATTTTTATGCCAGCCAATATACAAGAACACCAAAATAATGATTTGTTCAAATGAAAACCAAGTTATCCTGGTGTCTAACCATAGCTATTTACCATTTTTCTTGCTATGGCTACTTGGAAAATACATTTTGTTTGATTATTGCCCACTCTGACTTTTTTTTTTTTAAGTTAGCACAGTCTTTTTTAAAAAATTTCAATTCTAGTTAATTAACACAGTGTAATATTAGTTTCAGGTGTACAGTATAGTGATTCAACACTGTCATACACCACCTGGTGCTCCTCACAGCAAGAACCCTCCTTAATTCCCATCAACTATTTAACCACCTCCCATCCAACTCCCTTCTGGTAACAGTTTTTTCTCTGTGTTAAGAAACTGTTCTTGGTTTGCCTCTCTCTCTCTCTTTCTTTCTGCACATTTGTTTTGTTTCTTAAATTCCACATATGAGTGAAATCGTATAGTATGTGTCTTTCCCTGACTGACTTATTTTGCTTAGCAGTATACTCTCTAGCTCCATCCATCTATATCACTGCAAAGGGCAAGATTTCATTCTTTTTTATGGCACAGTAATATTTCATGGTATATGTGTGTGTGTGTGTGTGTGTGTGTGTGTGTGTGTGTATGCACACATATAAGTATACACACACACACACACACACACACACCACATCTTTATCCATTCCTCAACCCATGGACACTTGGGCTGTTTACATAATTTGGCTGTTGTGCATAATGCTGCTTGGGTGCATGAATCCATTTGAATTACTATTTTTGTATTCTTTAGGTAAATACCTACTTGTGAGATTGCTGGATCTAGGGTAGTTCTATTTTTAACTTTTTGAAGCATCTCTGTATTTTCTACAGTGACTGTACCAGTTTGAATTCCTATAAACAGTGAAAGAACATTTCTTTTTCTACACATCCTTGCCAACATCTATTTCCTGTTTTTAATTTCAGCCATTCTGACAGGTGTGAGGTCATTTCTCATTGTGGTTTTGATTTTTATTTCCTTGATGAAGAGCGATGACCATTTTTTCATGTGTCTGTTGGCCATTTGTATGTGTTCTTTGCAGAAATGTTAGTTCATGTCTTCTGCCAATTTCTTAACTTTATACTATTTATTTTTGGGGTGTTGATTTTGATGAGTTCCTTATAGTTTCTGGATACTAGTCCCTTATCAGATATATCATTTACAAATACCTTTTCCCATTTTGTAGGTTGCATTTTAGTCTTGTTGATTGTTCCTGTTTTGATTACTACAGCTTTGTAATAGAGCTTGAGTTCTGAAATTGTGATGCCTCCAGCTTTGCTTTCCTTTTTGAAGGTCGCTTTGGTTATTTGAGGTCTTTTGTGGTTCCATACAAATTTTAAGATTTTTTTTTTTCCGAACTCAGAGAAGAATGCTGTTAGTATTTTGACAGAGAGTGAATTAAATCTGTAGATTACTATGGTGGTTATAGACATTTTAACAATATTTGTTCATCCAATCTGTGAGCATGAGATGTCTCCATTTTTGTGTCATCTTCAATTTCTTTCAATAATATTTTATAGTTTTAAGAGTATAGGTCTTTTACCTCTTTGGTCTTGTTTATTCCTACGTATCTTTCATGGTGTGAATTCTAAATGGGATTGATTCCTTAATTTCTTTCTGCTGCTTCATTATTGATATATAGATATGCAACAGATTTCTGTACATTGATTTTGTATCCAACTTTACTGAAATCCTTTATCAGTTCTAGCGGCTTTTTGATGGAGTCTTTTGGATTTTCTATATATGGTTTCATGTCATCTGCAAATAGTGAAAGTTTGGCTTCTTCCTTGCCTGTCTGGAAGCATTTTATTTCTTTTTGTTGACTGGTGGTTAGGACTTCATTATTATTTTGAATAAAAACAGTGAGAGTGGACATCCCTATCTTGTTCCTGACCATAAAGGAAAAGCTCAGTTTTTTTCCCATTGAGGATGATATTAGCTGTAGCTTTCTTGTATATGGACTTTATAATGTTGAAGTGTGATTCCTCTAAACCTATTTGAGAGTTTTTGTCATACGTGGAGGTTGTACTTTGTCAGATGCTTTTTCTGCTTCTAGTAAAATGATCATATAGTTTTTATCCTTTCATTTATTAATATGATGTATCACATTGATTGATCTTAATGGCCTTGATAGAGTTTTTCTATCATCCCAATTATTTTGCATGGAAAACTTAGAAATAGTGCTGTACTTGATCAACTCAATAGTGCTGTAATCTATATATCTATCATCTACTTTTTCTTTTCAACTTGCTTCTAAACTAGACTCATGAGACTCCAAAAAAAAGTTGTTATGTAGTTTTTAATGAAACTAATTGGCACATCACTAAATATATAGTTTGAAAAACAGAAATCTGTATACAGTCACTGTATACTGTTGTTTTGAACTTCCTGATATGGTTAGATTTCTCTTTTGAAAATAAGTGTAAAAGGCCACTGCTGTCAAGAAGAATGAAATGTAGAAGTGTCTGTGATATAGATTTGGTGCAGGATCATAAAATATTGAATTGTAAAATTTTAAAACAGATTTACGAGAGAAATGCTTCCATGTAATTCCACAGCCCTGAATACCTGAAAAACTTGCTGAGATTTTAAAGTTTGCAGATTTAAGAAGGCATAGAGGATAGGAATAGAAATTATTACCAAGATTTCACTTTATTGCTTGCTGAATATTGTTCGCTGTCTGAAAATGCCTTGACACAGGTGACTGATTTTTACCACAGAGCATTTCCTCAATAATGTCCCATGCTACATTGCAGTGATTTAAAACTGGTAACTCTGAAGACATTAGTGAGAAAAAAAAATGTATTTAATGTTGCTTATAATTTTGCATTTAAACATTATATAAGTGACACATGATTGACCTCAGTGAAATAAAATTTTAATATTTCAGGAGTAAATAGTGAGTCCCTGTTTATATCCACCATCCTAGGCAAATACTTAGAAGTAAGCACTGCTAAATATTGTTTCATCCAATTAGAGTTTTCTCTTATATTTATAAACATGAAACATCTGTATTTTCTATAGCCTATATATGTAATGCATTTATAAACTATAAATATGTGATATATTAATGTCATGTATTATATAAGTTTATGGATGTGGTTTTGTTCAGAAGTATATATAAGTCATATGTTTAATATTATTTGGTAACTTGAATTTTAAAAAAAATTATCATGAGGTACTACACCCAGAAGAATACAGAAATTATAATTGATTACTTAGTGATTGAATAACCATCACCTAATTCAGGATATAGAACATTAGTAGCATGTGAGAAAATCCTATCTATTCCCTCTTCCAGTAAATTCACGCTCCCTTCTTCTTAAATCATGATCATGACTTCTAATACCATAGATTAGATTTTGCATGTATTTTTAATTAAATTGATAATTTCATATGTGGCTGCATTTACAGACACAATATAGGGGAGGTTAAATCTTTTTTGTTGTTGTTGCCATTCATTAATTTTCAATGATAATAAAAATGTAACTTAATCCATTTTACTATCGATGAAATTTGGGTTGAAAGATCACTATTATGAATATTCTTGTATATGTTTTTTGGTACACACAGGCTTGCATTTTGTTGACTGATACGTAGGAGTAGAGCTGTTGGGTCACAGCATATGCATATGTGTATCTCTAGTAGCTAAGGCCCAAGAGTTTTCCAAAACAGTAGTATCAATTTGAATTTCCACCAGCAACACAGAAGATAGGCTAATTTATATTGTTGCCAACCTTTGATATGATCATTTCTGAAAATTTTATTCATTCTGATCATTATGCAACAGTATATAATTTTAGTTTTCATTTTAACTTCCTGATGAATACTGAGCATTTTAAAATATATTTATTGACCATTTGTATATCCTTTTTTTTGATTCCTGTTTATGTCTATTTTCCAGTTTTAACAAGGTTATTTTTTATTATGGATTTGTGGAAACTCTGTTGTATTCTTAACATGAAACCTTTGTCAGTTGTGAATATCTTCTTCTATTTGAGGGTTTATTTCACACATGGTTTCTTTTAATAAGTGGACATCTTACCTCTAATGTAGTCAAAGGGCTTGTTGTTTTCCTGATTTTTTTCTAATCCAAGTACATAAACATGACTCTTTAAAAGAATCTATAATCTTAATTATCATTTATATTTAACTTTAAAAATCCACATGTAATTTATTTAATTTTATTATTTTTATTGAGATAAACTTCACATAACAAAAATTTACCTATAAAAGTATACAATTCAGTGGCTTTTAGTATTTTCACAAAATTTTAATTCCAGAATATTTCCTTTAACCAAAACAAAAACATAAACAAGACAGGTACCCATTATCAGTCATTCCTCATTTTCTCCTCCCCGGCAACTCCTTATGTCACTAAGTTACTTCCTGTCTCTCTGGATTTGTCTAATCTGGACATTTCCTATAAATAGAATCATATAATAATTCACCTTTTGTATTTGGCTTCTTCCATTTAACATAATAAATTCAAAGTTCATCCATGTTGTGGTATGTCTTATGCCAATCTTATTTTGGTTCAATATGATTCCTTTTTATGGGTATATTACATTTTATTTATCCATTTGCCAGTTAGTGAAAATTGTTCTTTCTACTTTTGGCAATTATGAATAATATGGTTATGAACATTTCTGTACAAGTTTTGTGTTTATATATATTTTCAATTTTCCTGGGTATATACCTAGAATTTCTGGGTCATAGGGTAAGCCTGTGTTTAACTTTTTGAAGATTGCCAAAATGTTGCCAATAGAACAATATGTGATGAGCAATGTAATCTAAGATGGAAAGGGAAAGAAAGAACCATAAAGCTGAATGTCTAATGAGGTTGAATGAAGTCGCTAATGTCAAATTTGTGGTAACTGGTGTAATTAGGTCTCCTGACCCTTTTACAAGCGTCCTAAAATAACACTATTAAGTTGATAATTTCAAGTTAATAGTGTCGCTTTAGGACGCTTGTAAAAGGGTCAGGAGACCAATCTGAAAATCCTGTTTGTCTTTGGGCAAATGCTAGAGCTTGCAACCCTTAATTCATCAATATACAGAATAGTATTTTATCATGTTCTACTCCAGCCCAAGGCATTTCACTATTGATGAATTTGGTAGTCTAACTTGTTCACAACTCTCTGACCCTATCCTTTTAGAGTTTCTTTCCATGTGGTATTGTTAGCAGGCAAAATTGAAAAGGCAGTATATGTCCATGTACACTGGGTCAGTTGTAATGGTTGTGAGCGTACCAACAAGGGAAATAGTATGAGAGACAAATGCCCAAGATGAGATCTTCAGCTTCCAGTTTGAACAAATTTCTTTTTCATGTATGTCTCAAATTCTTATTTATATAATCTTGTAATAATGACAGAATGATACACTGCCTTTGTTTGTTGTTCCCATTTTATTCTTGTATCCTTAAGTAGCTTATCAAATATGTTCTTCATGACCCAAACAACTTCTTGTTGACAGACTCTTTTACTGACCAAATACATACTATTTTATCAAAATTGTTTTTAGTTAAAATATGCAAAATATTTCGTGAGATTAAGAGTCACTTATGGTTTGTCTCCCTCCCAATTCCATCTTGTTTCATTGATTCTTCTTCTACCCACTTAAGCCCCCATGTTGCATCACCACTTCCTCATATCAGGGAGATCATATGATAGTTGTCTTTCTCCGCTTGACTTATTTCACTAAGCATGATAAGCTCTAGTTCCATCCATGTTGTACCCCTGGGGATAAAAATATATGTTTATAAAAAATAAAAAATTAAAATAAATAAATAAATAAATAAAACGGGAAAAAAATATGCAAAATATTTCAAACAAATATGACCATATATAGAGCCATGGATAAGTTTCTTTACTCATACATTACCTAGTCTAATCATTTCTCCTTATTCACATATTACCAACCCTCAGCAATCAGGGTATCTTTGATACAAATATGATACAAATTATTTTCTCTTTTTTGTAGGGATTATGTTTCCCTTTGCTTTCACCAAACATTCTTTGCTGATTTGTTGATTACCTGCCTATTTTTCTGACTTTATCATAGTGATCATATTCCCAGCTAAGCATGGTTGCTTATAGAGTTTTTGCAACACTTTATTCTTTATCTTCTGTTAGCTACAGGAAAGCAATCAAATCACTGCTGCCCCCCTCTCTCCACATACATTCCTATCAGAGATCAGTTCTTCACATTAGAATCCTTGAAACTTAGTGTTTTGGCAGTCTGAAATAATTCTCCATTTATTTTAGAACTTCTACTTTAAAAAGTTTGACATATTTTCTATTTAATCTTTATTCAATCAAAATAACTCCAGTGTTTATTTACATAATTATACTCTTCATGGGTTTAACTTGAGAATTAATGAAGCATATTCAAATCAGTCCTATGGGAATATAAAGTACTTGGCTATGGTAAGTGAAGAGATCTTTTGAATAATTAAAAATGAGGCAAAATTGATTAGGGAAAAACAAAAATGGGTGAGCCATAAATGACATATATTTGAAAAAAAGAATTGTAACTGCATATTAAATTGACCAAAGTGAATGTCAGAAATCAAATATTTAACAAAGCCTATCATTAACTGATCTACTTCCCAGTACAGGAGGCCAGTTAGAGGAGAAAAGGGTTCTAAGAATCTTTATAATCTTGATGTTATTAAGTTTTCTATTCTGGTCCTGGGAAATTTTGAGCTATTGATTCCAGTCAAAACTAAAATTAAGCATTGGTACATATTAACAACTATTCAATTCCTGTTATGCAATGTTATTTAGAAATTTCCCCTGACACATTGGGAACTTTTATATGAGCATATAATGTACAAACATGCATTATGAGCAAGCCTTATGCCAAAAGGTAATAAAATAATACTGGGTATCTTAATCATTTTGACTTCAGTTAAAAAAAAAAAAATCATAGACTCTGTAGCTTAAATGACAGCTATTCATTTCTCACAGTTCTGGAGGCTGGAATTCCAAGATCAAGGCACTGATAGATGTAGTGTCTTTTGAGAGCCCACTTCTGGTTTACAGATGTCCTTCTTTCCTTGTTTCCTTACACAGTAGGAGGAGAGTAAAAGAGCTCTGTGGAGTCCTATTATTTTATTTTTTTTTTTTTAAGATTTATTTATTTGAGAGGGAGTGAAAGAGCATGTGCACAGGAGGGGAGAGAAGCAGAAGGAGAGAAAGAGAGAATCCCAAGCAGACTCCATGGTAAAAATGGGGCTCGATCTCATGACCCTGAGATCAGGATACTAAGATCACAGCCCTGAGGTCACGACCTGAGCAGAAACCAAGAGTCAGGTGCCAAACCCACTGTGCAACCCAGGTGCTCCTGTGGAGTACTTAAGATCACTAATCTCATTTGTGAGCGCTCCCGGGGTTCCTTAGGACCTAATTACCTTCCAAAAGCCCCACTCCAATTACCATCACTTTGGGGGTTAGGATTCAACATAAAAATTTGGGAGTACATAGATATTTGGTTCATTGTACTACGTGATTAGGAATGGATCAGTTCTGAGGTTCAAAAACTTGGATCCTTTTTAAACCATTTATCTCATCAAATCAAATAAATATACTATTGGTATGATTCTGGCTGCCACTGTTTGTATATTCCTAAATCATTGATAGGTTTGCTTTGTGTTTTCTCTTTTTGTTTCACCTTAATTGTCTTGGTAATCCATAGAAAACATTTGTTTTTCTGTCCATCAATGACCTAAAAACATAAGTAGAAAATACTTCTACAAAGTTCTTGGGCTGATAGATTTTTTTCTTTTTAATTTATTTATTTATTTATTTTTTTACTTAAGTGTAGTTGACACACAATGTTGCATTGGTTCCAGGTATACAACATAGTGATTCAACTTTTGTTTAGATTACACTGTGCTCTCCACAAGTGTAGCTACCATCCTGTCACCATACAAGGCTATTGCAATATCATTGACTGTATTCCCTATACTGTGCCTCCTATTACCCTGGAAAACTTTATCTCCCACTGTCCTTTACATATTTTGCCTATCCCCAATGCCTCCCCTCTGACAACCATTAGTTTATTCTTCACAATTATAGGTCTTATTGTGCTTTCTTTTGTTAATAGGTATTTTAAAGTTTATCTCCTTTAGATAATTCTGAGAGATTTGTGATGAAATAGTATTAAAGAATACATTGCTTGATGTCATATGTAAATTAATACATAAAAACAATAATGTAAGTCTACTTTAATTATTTTGAAATATAACCTTTATTATCAGATGATTTTTTTCACCCAAAGTCCTTAGTTTATTTTACAGTTCACTCTTGCTGTACATTCTATGGGTTTGAACAATTATATAATCACACAAATCCATTATTATACCATCACATAGCGTATTGTCACTGTCCTATAAGTCCCCTGTACTCTGCTTATTCACTCATCCTTCCCACCATCCCTGGTAGCCACTCATCTTCTTCTTCTTTTTTTTATTAACATATGATGTATTATTAGCCCCAGGGGTATAGATCTGTGAATCGCCAGGTTTACACACTTCACAGCACTCACAATAGCACATACCCTCCCCAATGTCCTCAGATGAATTTTTATAAGTAACCAAATTATTATTGTATACTGAGTAAAGCAAAAAATTTTTGGTTGGTGAGTTTGCGCAATAGAGAGCAGAGTAGACCAAAGGATGAAGGAACTGGAGCTCAATTTGAGACAAAAATGGCCAAAGGGATTATTAAGATTCTCAAATTGTTCTTTATAATATTTCTATCTGCCAAATAAAGAATCTTTTCCATTCTCTTATATTGTATTGCACTATAATGAGGAGGGTTTTTTATGGCTCTCAAAGAATTTAGTATGAAGAGTTGGAAAAGGAAAATCAATAACTGAATGTCACTGATGAGTGTTAGAAGTATGGCTATAGCAAGGGAATAAATTGGAATATGGGCTTTGGGACCTAGAGAAAAACACATTTTCATAATATTCAATATGCTTAAGGAAAAGTTTTTTAATATGGTCTTTGTATTCATTATAAAACATTTGCAATGTTCATAATTAATTTCTATAGTCATATTTCTTGGGCATTAATCCTTGTTCCTTCTCTTATAGAGCTGTTATTTGATTTAAATAACTAAGCTTTTTATTAATTTTCTAATGTGCAAAATGGGGAAAAACTTACTGAAGTCATAGATTTTACTGACATATCATAAACCTTTAGATAGCCTGGTACCTAAAGCACTTGATAAATGTTGGATGTGTGTCCTATTTAGCATGCCTCCCCAGTTCTTAAAGCAGTACCTTGCACAAAGTAGGTGCTTAATTAATGCCAGTTGACAGAGTAAATAAAATGAATGAATGCCCCCAAATAAAATTTTAAACTAGAGAAAGCCTGATATCTTTTTGCTTCTAATTAAAACAAGTCACCCATTTCAGTATCATTTTGAAAATTTTGACAATTCCCAGCCACTGGCCACATTACTTAGGGACTTCTGTCACCACCAAATTCAAACACTTCATCCATGTGCTATATCTGTCCTAATTGACTCTGATACAATAATATACCAAAATTTTACCTTGATGAGTAAAAACGACCTAATCATTTTAACCTTCATAGGAGTTTCACATTTAAAAAGAGTTATGTAACTTTTTCAACTCTTATGGTGGAGGCAGATAACATAGAAGAGAATTGAAAATTGTTGGATATGTTGATCAAAAGTATCTTACACGATGGTTAAACTCTAAAAAAGTCACCTGTGAGGAAGGTGATGAGATACTATAATTGGTGACTTCCTACTAAATTTATGACTGTAGTAGGTAAAGGAATTATTTTCTGACAGCAAGGGAATGAAAGTCACCTTATTAGAAGTTTGTAAGGAAGAATGGCTTCCAGACAGATTAAAAAAAAAAAAAAATGAATGTCTACTGAATGTAATTCAGTTATAAAAGGCATGACATTTCAATAGGCTCATTTAATATTTCATTTCTTATTTGTAGACATTGCCTTTGCCAATTAATGTTCTAGGACCTCACAAACAAATATAAGTAAAACCTGAGCAAAGGCACACAGAAATAAAAACAGAAATCCCAGTAGCCCTACTCAAGTAACCTTTCAAGATATTATCATGAATTACAAGAATTAAAGAAAACTCTAAGTGATATCCAGAGGAAGAAAATGAGAGTAAAAAAGCCCTTTTGAGAAGAGAATTAAAATAACCTCTTCCTTTTTTAAACTGGTAGGTTCAAAATGAATGCATTCTGTTAGCGTAAGAGGGAAGATTAAGACTCTGGGGTTTCCCTCTGTCCTATGGGAAAGATGGGATATTCTTGCAACACCCCTAATTGGGGATCTAAAACATTACATGACATGGTTCTTTGGGGGAACCATATATTTAATATTCAAATTATAGTGCTGTGGTAGACAGTATTCTACAGATATTTCCCAAGATGCCCATTTCTGATTTTGCAATCAAACTCTCATTTAGGTTCTGATGTGAAGGGAATTTTGCAGTTGTATTAAGGTCACTAATCACCCAATCTTAAAACAGGGAGACTGTCTTAGAGTACTTAAGTAGCCCTCATGTAATCATGTGAGAGTCCTTAGAAATAGAAGAGGAAAAGAGAGGAGAGGTGAGGCAGAAAGTGAAGTTAGAGAGATTCAAAGCATAAGAGATGAACCCTACCTGTGTATGCTTTCTTTGAAGGTGATGGAAAAGGTTGGATGAGTGCCCAAGGAATATGGGCACCCTGCTGATAGGCAGCAAGGAAATGGAAACCTCAGTCCTACAATTGTATGAAACTGAATTCTACCAATAACCCAGATTGTCTGTTTTTTTTTTTTTTAATTTGATGAAGATTTTCCCCCAGAACTTTCAGAAAGAAAAGAAGACTTGACAACATCTTGATTTTTGCCCAGTGAGATCCATGCTGGGCTTCTAATTCCACACACTGTGAGATAACACGTGTGTTGCTTCAAGCTGCTAAATTTGTTGTATTTTGGTATAGTAGCAATAAAAAAAAAGATACAATTATACAGAAAATATAAAAAGCCATGATTATATCACATTAAAGGAAGTGTGGCTGATCTGAGAGATTATAGAAATGGATTCTTCCCTTGGAAGAATCCATTTCTATTTCTTATGGAGTAAGTCACACCATACATGTGAATATTGCCATTTTCTCTCCTCCAAGAGGTGATGTTTTGTTTAATA